>NC_139622.1:0-600000 GCF_964270895.1 Podarcis filfolensis
CCTAACCAACCAAAACCTAACCCTAACCCCTAACCCTAACCCTAACCCTAACCCTAACCCTAACCCTAACCCAACCCTAACCCTAACCCTAACCCTAACCCTAACCCTAACCCTAACCCAACCCTAACCCTAACCCTAACCCTAACCCTAACCCTAACCCTAACCCTAACCCTAACCCTAACCCTAACCCTAACCCTAACCCTAACCCCTAACCCTAACCCTAACCCTAACCCTAACCCTAACCCTAACCCTAACCCTAACCCTAACCCTAACCCTAACCCTAACCCTAACCCCTAACCCCTAACCCCTAACCCTAACCCTAACCCTAACCCTAACCCTAACCCTAACCCTAACCCTAACCCTAACCCTAACCCTAACCCTAACCCTAACCCTAACCCTAACCCTAACCCTAACCCTAACCCTAACCCTAACCCTAACCCTAACCCTAACCCTAACCCTAACCCTAACCCTAAAACCCTAACCCTAACCCTAACCCTAACCCTAACCCTAACCCTAACCCTAACTGTCAGAGACTGCCTCTAGGTCCCGGCTCACAAAGGACCAACGCTAGCCGGTAGAACGGTATAAAGTCTTTATTGAAGTATAGTTTCCATTTCCAAATCTTAGCGTGCGTCTCTACGTCTATTCCCTAGATCGGCGAAGTCCCATCTGAATCTCCGCCTCCTGTACACCAGTTCAAGACCCTAGCCTTGCTCCACCTTTTGCGTCTCTCCTTTCGCCTCTGGGTCCTACCACCCCCCGGGGTTCCTTCCTTCCTGGATGCCTCGGATGCGGACCCTTCGGATTCCTCCCCCTCCCTTCGGCGGGCTTTAGGACCTGGCTCCCTTTCCGGGCTGCTCATTGCGCCTCCCTCTGTTACATTTGAACTTGGCGCGCGCGCGCTGTCTCCGACCCTCCTCTCTACCGTTTCCTCGCTCTCCGACGCAGGCGTGGCTGCTGCCGGAGAGCTGCCTGTCGCTGGTGCCTGGAACTCCTCCCCCCTGCTGCTCTCTGGTGGCGTAGCTGGTCCGGATTTCCAGCTGCTGCTCTCTGAATCCCCTCTGGTCCCTCCTTCCTGAGGTGCCCCTCTTGGCAACCCCCCAGCTCTGCCCACGGGAGCCCCTTTCTGTGAATCCTCCGATTCGCTGGAGAGACTTAGGGACCTTGGTCGGCTCTCGTCGCTAACTTCTCCCTCCGATTCCTCTCCATCCGTCCCTTCTGCTCCTGAACCCCTGACATCCATCCCCCCCTCGAAGCCCCCCTTCCCCCCTCCCCTCCTTCCGGTGTGGGTTCTGGGTGCTCCGTCGTGGCGGGGGTGAGTGCCGGATACAGTTCTTCCCCCGTGTCGTACATCACATCGGGCAGGTCTGGCTCGTCCTCCGTGCGCTCGTCGACGTCGATCTCCTCTGCTTCCATCTCCCTGCCTTCGTGTTCAAATCCCACGTCCTCCCCCAACACGTCCATGTCCATCTCTCCCCCGTTCCCCTCTGAGGGTGATGCCTGCCAGGGACCCCCCAGCCACTTCCTGCGCCACTGCTCCTCTGGTTGAGTATCCCACCAATAGGAGCGGTCTGAGGCAGAACCCGAGGTTGAACCCTCCGGAGAGCGTATGTGTGGTGCCGTCTCCTCGTCCGAGTCGAACCCCTGGAACGTGCTGCCTGAAAGTGTGGGTGTGAAGAGCCAGTCGTCGAAATACTCGGCTGGCATGGGCCTGTGTGGGAAAATGGCATGGAACTCTTCCTTGAGAAGGGGCTCGTCCAAGGCATAGCCCGGCACCCAACTGTTGGCGCTGGCCGGGGTATCCTCTCTGGCAAGAAGGTATTCTACTCCCTCTTCCCCCCATCTCGAGTCTAAAATCTCTGTGGCTTCGTTGATGCGCTCCCCTCTTGGCGACCCCCCTTCCCTGGGTCCTTCTCTGGGCGGATCTGGTGCTGTGCCTGGCTCCTGAAATCTATGCGGTGCTTTGTAGGGCGTGAGCACCGATCTATGGAACACCGGATGCATTCTGGAACCCTCCGGAAGCTCTAACCGGAAGGCCACTGGATTGACCTGTGCCTGGACTTGGTAAGGCCCTAGCTGCTTATGCCCTAGCTTCTTCTTGGCCAACGATTTGGTCGGCACTGCTTGCGCTGCTAACCAGACCCAATCTCCCACCTGTATGTCTTCCCCTACTCTCCTGTGTCTGTCAGCCTGCAGTTTGTATGCGTGCTTGGCCAGTTCCAACTGCCTCCTAAGCTGTTCGTGGACTTCCTGCAACTCTGACGCTAAGTCTTCCGCTGCCTGCGGCTCCCCCTCCCCCACGCTCTCTAAACCTGGGAAGGTTCTGGGATGCCTCCCGTTGTTGGCGAAGAACGGCGTCACCCCCGTCGACACGTGCTTCGTATTGTTGTAAGCGAACTCTGCGAGGGGCAGGTAGTCCACCCACGTGTTAGGCTGCTGATTGGCGTAGCATCTCAGGTACTGCTGCATGATGGCGTTGACCCTCTCCGCTTGTCCGTTGGTCTGCGGGTGTCTCGCCGACGCTAGATTGATCTTGACGTTCAGGATGCCCATCAACTTTTGCCAGAAGTTCGAGATGAACTGCCGCCCCCGGTCGGATAGAATAGATCGTGGCAGACCGTGGACCTTAAACACGTGGTCTATGAACAGCCTGGCGGTCTGTTCTGCCGTGGCCACCTTCGCACACGGGATGAAGTGTGCCATCTTGGTAAACATGTCCACCACCACAAGCACTGCCGTCTTTCCCCTCGAACTGGGCAGATCCGTGACAAAGTCCAGGGCCACCCGTTCCCACGGCTCAGACGGCGTCTGCAACGGTTCCAGCAATCCCGCCGGCGGTTTGTGCACTGACTTGGCTCTTTGGCAGGTGTCGCATCTCGAGACGTAATCCGCTACTTCCCCCCGCATCTTGGGCCACCAAAAGTCTCTGGTCACTAGTTCTACAGTCTTTTCTCTGCCAAAGTGCCCGGCAGTGGGGGCGTCGTGTAGCTGCTGCAGCACCCTCGCGCGGAGGTCATTCCCCGGCACGTAGAGTGCTCCCTTGCGGATGAGCAACCCGTCTCTGATCTGGAACTCGTCGTCCTTCACCGTGCCCTTGTGCACCTCCTCCATCTTGGCTTGCGCGAAGGGGTCCTCCTGCAACGCTCGACGTACGGCGTCCAGATCCACGGTCGCCGAAGCGCAAGCCCACGCTTCCGGTGCGAAAATGTGCTTGGCTGCCGACGGTGCCTCCTCCTCGAGGTATTGCGGCTTTCTGGACAAGGCATCCGCCATGATGTTGTTGTCACCCGGGATGTACTCTATCCTGAAGTCGAAGTCCGCGAAGAACTCTGCCCATCTAATGTGCCTCTGATTCAGGAACCTCGCCGTGCGCCAGTACTCTAGATTCTTGTGGTCCGTGCGGACCTGCACTGTGTGTCTGGCTCCGATAAGGAAGTGCCGCCACGCCTTGAACGCTGCATGGATGGCTAGCAACTCCCTGTCCCAGATGGTGTAATTCTGCTCCGACTTGCTGAGCTTCCTTGAGTAGAAGGCGCACGGCCTCCAGTCCCCCTGCTGGTCTTGTTGCAACAGTACAGCTCCCACGGCTCTGTCTGAGGCGTCTGTCTCCACCCTCATTGGTCTGCTGGGATTCACATGCAGCAGCTGCTCCTCGGACGCGAAGAGACGCTTGAGTTTCTGAAAGGACTGCTCCGCTTCCTCCGTCCAGAGAAACTTCTTCTTCTTGGAGCTGAGCGTGTCGGTGATGGCCGCCGTTTGCATAGCGAACCCCTTGATGAACTTGCGATAAAAGTTGGCAAAGCCGACAAACCGCTGGACTTCCTTCCGATTGCGCGGGCTTTTCCAGTCCAATACTGAGCGAACCTTGGCGCTGTCCATGGCGAGCCCCTTGTCCGACAGTTTATAGCCCAGGAAATCCACCTCCGTCACGTCGAACTGGCACTTCTCCAGCTTGGCGTACAGCCTGTGCTCCTTTAGTCTCTGCAGAACTTCCCTGACATCCCTCTCGTGCGCCTCTCGCGACTCAGAAAATATCAGGATGTCGTCCAGGAAGCATACGCACTTCTTGTAAAGGAGTCCCGCCAACACGTGATGCATAAAGGCTTGAAAACAGTGAGAGCCATTTTGTAATCCGAAGGGCATAACTCTGTATTCGTAGGTGCCCAGTGGTGTGAACATGGCCGTCTTCCACTCGTCGCCCTCCCGCACACGAATCAGGTTGTACGCGCCTCGCAGATCCAACTTGGTGAAAACGCGTCCTTTCCTTACCGTCGCGAGCAGGTCGTCTATTTTGGGCATGGGGAAGGACGAGGGCTTGGTTTTCGAGTTCAAAATTCGAAAGTCCACTACAAGCCTCTTCTGGGGCGTGTCTCGCTTCTTCACAAAGAATACTGGGCTGCCCCCTACAGTTTTCGACTCCCGGATGAACCCGCGCTTCAAATTGTGGTCTATGAACTCCCTAAGTTCCTGCAGTTCATCCTCAGACATGGAATACAGTTTCCCTGTTGGCAGCGTCGCCCCCGGCAGGAGATCAATCTTGCAGTCATAGGGTCTGTGGGGGGGTAGCTTGTCCGCTTCCTTCTCGCAGAACACCTCCAAAAATTCAGAATACTTGAGAGGTACTGCTTGCAGCGTGCCCAAATGTAACTGTGGGTCATCCTCCTCCCCTTCTGGTCTAGGCAGAATGCAGTGTTCCGCACAGTAGGAGGAGCCAAAAGTCAGTTGGCGTTGGTACCATGCCAATGCTGGGCTGTGCCTGTGTAGCCAACTCATTCCCAGAACTACTGGCGTGTCCGACAATTGGGTGACGTTGAAGCTGATTACTTCTCGGTGATTCCCAATTTGCATCACCATAGGTGGTGTCTGCTGTACCACCTGCCCCCCTAGCAGTTCCCTGCCATCCACTGTGACAACGTTCAGGGGCAGTGTGGCTGGCAGTAGCGCTATGTTGTGTTGTTGAAGGAATTCCAGTGCGATAAAGTCCGCATTACTGCCAGAGTCAATCGTAATCGGCACTTCTAAAGTGAGACCACTGGGCAGCTGGAGCGATGCGGTGAGCTGCACCACTGGTTTGGGCGGGAGGGGATCCGTGGGCTTCAAAATCTCTGGGGACTTCTTTACTGACTCGCCTGGCTGGCCCCCAGTGCTTCTGTTTCCAGCCAGACTCCTTCGTTTCCCTGCTGTGGTTCACTTTGCTGAGTTGCTCCCATTACTGTCATTGAAGCTGCAGTGTGCTTGTGGAGCCTCTGGGGACACTCTTTCGCCATGTGCTTAGGACTTTCACAGATGTAACACTTCCTGTTCCCTCTAGGCTGCTTTGTTTTGACTGCTCCCGGTGTTAAGGCTCTGGTGGCTGATTGAGCTCTAGCACCGCCGATCTCCATTGGCTCCTCCCCCCCTGCTTGCGGAGGCGTTGATTGCGCACGCGCGACATCCCTGGGCAAGAGGGAGGGCGCTCTGGCTGGTGTGCGTCCCCAACGCCCTTCTTCTCTGTCCCATGGGCGGTCCTCCAGCCTCACCCCCACTGCGAGCGATCTGTCCACCACTTCCTGGGTGCTTTTGGGTCTCTCCCCCCGCGCTATCTCATCCTTGATTTGGGGGTTCAATCCTTCCCAATAAAGATCTCTAACGGGGGGGGAATCCTTGTCCCACCCCAAGGCATTGACCAATGCAAAAAAGCGGGAGTGATACTGCCTCACGCTGGCTTTCCCTTGTCTCAGCCCAAATATGTCCTTACGGGCAATGTCAATGTCTATTTTCGATAGAAAGCAAGAATCCATCGCTTTAATGAATGCAGCTGAACTCTGGAGCGCTGGGTCCATATCTCTCCACAGATTGCGCAGACATGCTTTCGCGTCTCCATGCAAATGAGACAAGATAAACCCCACTTTTTCCTGCTCATCTCTAAACTCTTTTTCCAGCAGTTTCAGCGCAAACTGCACGTCTGCTCGGAAATTGGGGTACTGCTGTAAATTCCCATCGAAGTGAGATACAATGCTGCCTCCTCTCCTCCCCAACCCGATCCCCTCGGATCTGGACCCCGTTTGTGCCTGCTTAGTAAGCACGTCCAACCTGGCTTGGAGATCTCGGCATGCAGCAGCCGCTTCATCCTCTCTTTTCCTGGAGGCGAGTATCTCTGCGCTGAGCTGCGTTACCGCTTCTTGCAGGGAAGCAATTTGCTCTTCAGTAGACATGTCGCTTGACTCTTGTGAGCTCCCAAGGCACCAGTCCTCTTTCCTCCCTGCTTCGCTCCCCACACGCCGCTTGAGTCAAAGAGAACTGATGAAAACTTTGTGAGATGGGACTTACTGTCAGAGACTGCCTCTAGGTCCCGGCTCACAAAGGACCAACGCTAGCCGGTAGAACGGTATAAAGTCTTTATTGAAGTATAGTTTCCATTTCCAAATCTTAGCGTGCGTCTCTACGTCTATTCCCTAGATCGGCGAAGTCCCATCTGAATCTCCGCCTCCTGTACACCAGTTCAAGACCCTAGCCTTGCTCCACCTTTTGCGTCTCTCCTTTCGCCTCTGGGTCCTACCACCCCCCGGGGTTCCTTCCTTCCTGGATGCCTCGGATGCGGACCCTTCGGATTCCTCCCCCTCCCTTCGGCGGGCTTTAGGACCTGGCTCCCTTTCCGGGCTGCTCATTGCGCCTCCCTCTGTTACATTTGAACTTGGCGCGCGCGCGCTGTCTCCGACCCTCCTCTCTACCGTTTCCTCGCTCTCCGACGCAGGCGTGGCTGCTGCCGGAGAGCTGCCTGTCGCTGGTGCCTGGAACTCCTCCCCCCTGCTGCTCTCTGGTGGCGTAGCTGGTCCGGATTTCCAGCTGCTGCTCTCTGAATCCCCTCTGGTCCCTCCTTCCTGAGGTGCCCCTCTTGGCAACCCCCCAGCTCTGCCCACGGGAGCCCCTTTCTGTGAATCCTCCGATTCGCTGGAGAGACTTAGGGACCTTGGTCGGCTCTCGTCGCTAACTTCTCCCTCCGATTCCTCTCCATCCGTCCCTTCTGCTCCTGAACCCCTGACACTAACCCTAACCCTAACCCTAACCCTAACCCTAACCCTAACCCTAACCCTAACCCTAACCCTAACCCTAACCCTAACCCTAACCCTAACCCTAACCCTAACCCTAACCCTAACCCTAACCCTAACCCTAACCCCTAACCCTAACCCTAACCCTAACCCTAACCCTAACCCTAACCCCTAACCCTAACCCCTAACCCTAACCCTAACCCTAACCCTAACCCTAACCCTAACCCTAACCCTAACCCTAACCCTAACCCTAACCCTAACCCTAACCCCTAACCCCTAACCCCTAACCCCTAACCCCTAACCCTAACCCTAACCCTAACCCTAACCCTAACCCTAACCCTAACCCTAACCCTAACCCTAACCCTAACCCTAACCCTAACACCTAACCCTAACCCTAACCCTAACCCTAACCCTAACCCTAACCCTAACCCTAACCCTAACCCCTAACCCCTAACCCTAACCCTAACCCTTTTTTTTTAATGATATTTTATTAGGTTTTTCCGTAATATCTCCAATCATACAATTTTTTAACATCATATATTTTAGCTTTGTAGACCTCCCTCGACTCCTCTGACAATCATTCATGCTTACATCCTATCCACACATTCCTTAGTATAGTATCGCCTTTTAATACATTTTCCCATCCTCTTTTACATTTTTACGATATTCCTTATTTTTTCACAAAGCTTCTTTGAAACACACTAGCGTTATATTTTCTTCACATACAGTTTTCAAATATTCTCTAAATTTTCCCCAGTCCTCTAAAAACTTATTATCTCTCTGAAATCTAACTTTCCCAGTTAGTTTATCAAGTTCTGCAAAATTTGTTAGTTTTACTCTCCATTCTTCCAAGGTTGGAAGTTCTTCCTGCTTCCACTTTTGGGCCATCAATGTTCTCGCAGCTGTTATTGCGTATTGGAAGAGTTTACAGTCCCTCTTATTTATGTCATTTTTAGTTATTCCCAAAAGGAAGGATTCTGGTTTCTTTACAAAGCTATATTTCAGTATTTTCTTTAACTCATTGTGAATCATTTCCCAGAATCTCTTCACTTTTTTGCACTCCCACCACATATGTATAATTCTACCTTCCTTTTCCCCACATTTCCAGCATTTGTTACAAATTTTATACATTTTTGCCAATTTAGTTGGGGTCATATGCCATCTATATACCATCTTCATAGTATTCTCTTTCAACGTAGTACATGCTGTAAACTTCAGGTTTTCATTCCATATTTTTTGCCAATCTTCCAAATCTATACTATACCCTAAATCTCTGGCCCAGTGAATCATTACTACTTTGACTTCCTCGTCCAACGTATGCCATTCCAGTAAGATTTTATACATTTTGGAGATTATCTTATGATCATTATTAATAATTTCTGTTTGAAATTTCGAATCCTTTTCTTTATACCCTCTTTCTTTCACCTCCTTTTTAAACATATCACTTATCTGATAATAGTGTAACCAATCAAATACATGTTCTTTTACTTGCTCATATGGTTTCAGTCTCCATTTCCCATCTTCTTTTACCACTAAGTCTCCGTAAGTAATCCAATTACTTCTCATGTTGATTTTTTTGACTCCCATAACCTCTAATGGGGATAACCAATGTGGAACCCCCATTTCTAATATATTCTTATATCTGTCCCACACTTCCATTAGCGGTTTCCTGAAGATGTGGTTTTCAAACGATTTATAACCCATTTTCTTCCCTTGCCATAAGTGAGCATGCCACCCAAATCTAACATCAAAGCCCTCTAAATCCAATAGTTTAGTGTTTTTTAGTTTTATCCATTCTTTTATCCAGCAAAGACATGATGCCTCATAGTACAGTTTTAAATCTGGCAGGGCAAAGCCTCCTCTTTCTTTTGCATCTGTTAGTAATTTATATTTGATTCTCGGCTTTTTGCCCTGCCAGATATATCTTGAGATCATTCTTTGCCATTCCTCAAATATCCTTACTCCTTTTAATATTGGGATCATTTGAAATAAGAATAGCAACTTTGGGAGCACGTTCATCTTGATCATTGATATCCTGCCCCAAAAGGATAATTTTAGCCTTCCCCATCCCTCCAGGTCTTTCTTAATTTGATTCCACACCGGGACATAATTATTTTGGAACAAATCAATATTTTTTGGGGTTAGCCATATTCCCAGATATTTGACCTTTTTGACGATTTCAATACCCATTTGTTGCTGCAGCCCTTCAATCATTATTTGATCCATATTCTTGATTATAATTTTAGTTTTTTTCCTATTTAATCTAAAGCCTGCCACGTCACCAAACTTTTCGATCTCCTCTAGCACTTCAAATGCACTATTCATCGGGTCTTCCACCATTATTACCAAATCGTCGGCAAAGGCCTTAACTTTATATTCATTTTGGCCTACTGTCACCCCCTTTATTCTTTCATTTTTCCTAATTGAACTCAGAAAAACCTCCAAGACCATTATGAACAGCAAAGGTGAGAGCGGACAGCCCTGTCTAGTGCCTTTTGATATTTTGATTTCTTCTGTTATCACATTATTCACTATCAATTTCGCCTTTTGTTCAGTATATATTGCCTTAATTCCATTAAAGAAATCATTCCCCAGTTCCATATATTCCATATTTTTCAACATAAAATCCCATGAGACATTGTCAAATGCCTTTTCGGCATCTACAAACATTAACATTGCCCGTCTCTCATTCCTAGCTGTTAGATATTCCAAGGTATTTATTATGTTCCTCACGTTGTCTCTCATCTGTCTGCCAGGAAGGAAACCCGCTTGATCCTCATGAATGATTTCTTGTAAAACCTTTTTTAATCTCTTCGCCATTATTCCTGCAAAGATTTTATAATCTGTATTTAATAGGGAAATCGGTCTATAATTCTTTACTTGTGTTTTGTCCGCATCTTCTTTTGGAATAAAGGTTATAAATGCATCTTTCCATGTCTCCGGAATTTCTCTCTCTTTTAAAATGTTATTCATTACTTCTTTTAATGGTGTTGTTAAAGCTGTTCTCAACTCTTTATAATACCTTGCTGTAAACCCATCTGGTCCTGGGGATTTCCCGTTTTTCAATTCTGTTATTACCTCCTTAATCTCCTCTATATTAATCGGGGTGTTCAGCCTTTCTGTTGCATCTGTCGGGATCTTTTGCACCTCTTTTTCTTTTAAATATCTTTCTATTTTCCTCATATTATTCTTTTCTTTACTCCTGTACAATTGTCTGTAGAAGTCCAAAAATCCTTTTCTGATACCTTTAGGGCTAACTATCTCTTCTCCTTCCACATTGATTTTATTTATTGTGCTTTGTTCTTTCCTTTTCTTAATCTGCCAGGCAAGCCATTTTCCTGATTTATTTGCAAATTCAAAGTTCTTCTGTCTTAGTCTTTTGATATTCCATTCCACCTCTTTGTTTATTATCATTGCAAATTGGATTTGCAGGGCCTTAATACTTTGTCTGATTCTTATATTGTTTGGTTTTTTAATTAGTTTTTTCTCGTTTTCCATAATTTGTTTTAATATCTCTGTCTTTACTTTCTCTCTATTCTTCTTCCTAAATGAGTTTTGTTGTATGCAGAACCCTCTCATCACTGCCTTGCCTGCATCCCATACTATACTCATCTTCGTTCCTTTATTACAATTATCCTCAAAGTAGTCATTCACCTTCTTTTGTGCCTCTTGGACAAAATTTTGGTCATCAAATAGGCCTTCATTCACTCTCCACCTGAATGATCTTTCTTCAAAGCCTTTGAGTTCTAATTTAATTGGACTATGATCTGAAATTACTCTTGGTTCGATTTCCACTTGAATAATTCTTGGAGTTAATTCATTAGAAATCCAAACTTGATCAATTCTAGACATCGACTGATTTGGTTCTGAGTAATACGTAAATTGTTTTTCCAGTGGGTACCTTAACCTCCAAATATCAATTAGATTACAGTCTTTAACCATTTCGAAAAATGTTTTAGGTAGTTTACCTTCTTTTGTCCCACTGTCTCTCAGTCTATCCATTTCTGTTGACACTACCCCGTTCATATCACCCATCAGGATTATCTTTTGATCTACATATTCCAGCAGTTTTTCTTCCAAATTTTTATAAAAATCAGTTTTATTTCCATTAGGTGCATAGATCCCGACAATTATTAGTTTTTCACCTTGCCAGTTGGTTTGGACAGCTATAATTCTTCCCTCTTCATCCTTAAAAACTTGCTGAGCTTCAATTTTACTTTTTATATACAAAATCACTCCTCTTTTCTTTTCTTTGTCTGATGATATGAATTCGTTTCCAAGTCTTTTATTAACCAAAATTTTCCTATGTCTTTTCGCCACGTGTGTCTCCTGTAGACAGATTATATCTAAGTTTTTCTTCTTTAAGAATTGTTCCACCTTATTCCTTTTTTTTATCATTCAATCCATTAACATTCCAATTCCATAGTTTATTTCCAAATATTCAAAAAGAAAAAAAAAATTTCCCTCTAACGTATTTTTTTTCTTCTTTCTTTTTTATTTTTTTATTTTTTATATTTTATAATCTTTCTTCTTCTTCCTCTTCTTCCTCTTCCTCCCCCTCTCCCCCCTCTTCTCCCTTTAACTCCTCTCCTGTTTCCTTCCTCTCCCCCAAATCCTTCACTCCTTTAACCTCCACTCCTCCTGTTGCTCCTTTCAATTCTTCTTCTTCCTCTGCTAGCAGTTCTTTATATTTCCTCTGAAATTTGCCTATCTCTTCTGGGCTGGTCAGTCTATGTCTCTTATTTTTGTAAATAAAGGAGATCCCCTCCGGGAACTCCCATTTAAATTCTATATTATTCTTTTTGAGGATCTGCACCTGTGGCTTGTAAGGGTCTCTTCGTTTTAGCAATCTGATTGGGATGTCTTTAAAAATAATTATATAATATCCATCTATCGATAGTCTTTTTTCTCTGTTTTTTTGGAGTACCAAATTTCTCATGTCTCTATCCTTGAAGGTTATTAGACAATCCCCTGGGAGTCTCCTTGCTTTAACCGTTTTCACTTTCATTCTAAAAGCATTCTGTATCCTACCTGCTACCTCCTCTGCTTGGAGCTCCAACCATTGTGCCAGTTCTATTATTAATTTTTGTCTAATATTTTCACCTTGGTTTTCTGGGACCCCCCTCAGCCTTAGGTTAACTTCCCGTTGTCTGAGTTCGTTCATAGAAATCGCATCCCACATTTCTTCTTGTACTCTGTTAGTTTCCAAAAGGCCTACCCTGATTTTATCATCTTCACGTTTTAATTCTTTCACTTCCAATTTCGTCTTTTTCATTCCCTCCTCTAACACATGAGTTCTTTTGGATACTTCTTTGATTTGGCCTTTCAATTCATTTACAGTCTCCTCTATTTTCTTATCCATTTTCCCTATCTTTAAATCTACCTGTTCTATTTTTGTTTCTAAATTCTTCTCACTTTGTCTAATTTCTGCAAACATTTTTAAGATTTCTGATCTGAAATCTGATTCTTGCTTAGACCCCTTTCTCTCTGCTGGAGTCCCCCCATCCCCACCTTTCTTTGGTAAATGAGACATTTTCAAATATGGGAAGATAGCAGTAATAATAGTAATTCAGTTCTATCAGTATTTACATAGTTCAAAACCGGTTCTAATAGATCATTTAAAATAACCTTCCAATAGTTCTTCTTAGTGCCACCAATTAGGCTAATCCATTAATTGAAGTGATCCCACATCCTGCATAAAGAAAGATCAAATTCAAAGTTCAAAAATCAAATCCAAATTCGAATTTGTGCTCCGGTCATAAATGTCCAAAGTTTGCAATGAGTTCAGATCAGATACTTAAGTCAATTCTTCCTGCCTCCAAATAGGCTAATCCTTGTAATATCGTTTGCAAAAAGAAGATGTATTTTTGATAAAGCCCCTCTTTATCTTCTATATCTTCTTGCCCTCAATTGGGCTAAATCCCAAAGAAAATCGAATCAACAAAGGGTTCCAAAATAAATTCAGGCAGACCAAATATATAAGTCCAGCTTTCAGCAACGTTGAACCAGCCCAGGGAGGCTAACAAGTGCCAACAAAGTCAGTTGCAATTTTTCTCCCTTCCACCAGGGGGCCAGCCGCCAAAGAGAAAAAAGGGAAAAAACACAGGGAGAGGAAGGAAGGGGAAAAAAAGGGAGGGTATTATCCAATTCCCCTCCTCCAAAAGAGGAAAAAAGAAAAGATATGGTAACTGTAGGCAGTCTATATGAATTACTTACATTTATTTGTTAAGGATTCAAAGTTTCAAAGTTTTAAAGGGCAGAGGAAAGCTTAACTTCCGTGCCTTCCTTTCTCTTCTTCTTCTGAGATATTCGAAAACAGTGGGTAATGGCGTCCACGCCGTAACGCAGTAGAGTCTTCCGTTATGCAAAACTTTCAGAAGTGAGATTAAGTTCCTCTTCTTTCCACCATCTCAAAGAAGACTAGTTTGTATCACTCATTATCCAAATATTGTCTCTTTGCTCCCCCTCTACTTCCATCTCTTGCCAGTTATTTTGTATCCTCGCATATAGTCTTGAAAAAAAAAGAAAAGAAAAGAAAAGAAAAGTAGAGCGGGGAGAAGAACTTTAGCCGCTAGCGTCACTTACATTTTCCTCCGCTTTGTTTAGTTCTCTGCGTCTACGCTGATTTCAGGAAAGAATCGAGCTCTTTTTGACTTCCTCTTCTTCGAGTCTTTCCTTAGTTGTTATCTATTTAAATTTTATCTCTTTTTAAGCTCGAATTTCTTTTTTTTTTTGAGAATCCAGCGCTTCTCCTGCAGGCTCGGGGCTTCGCTTTTTCGGAGACAGCTATGGCTTCCCTCAGCCCGCTTCTCCCCCGCCGTACTCTTCGCTCCAAAGCGGAGTTACCTGACGGCCGGGAGGTCCGCTTTTCGGCTCCGCGGGAACCAGTGTATCTGAATACCCCTCCAGATACTTTTCAGGGGACCACGGCGCCATGTGGAACCCCTATTTTCTCCGAAAAGCTCGGGATTTCCTCTAAAGAAAAAATCCCCGCCTGACTCAGAGTCGCGCTGAACCGGAAGTCACCCTAACCCTAACCCTAACCCTAACCCTAACCCTAACCCTAACCCTAACCCTAACCCTAACCCTAAACCCTAACCCTAAACCCTAACCCTAACCCTAACCCTAACCCTAACCCTAACCCTAACCCCTAACCCCTAACCCTAACCCTAACCCTAACCCTAACCCTAACCACTAACCCTAACCCTAACCCTAACCCTAACCCTAACCCTAACCACTAACCCTAACCCTAACCCTAACCCTAACCCTAACCCCTAACCCCTAACCCTAACCCTAACCCTAACCCTAACCCTAACCCTAACCCCTAACCCCTAACCCTAACCCTAACCCTAACCCTAACCCTAACCCCTAACCCCTAACCCCTAACCCCTAACCCTAACCCTAACCCTAACCCTAACCCTAACCCTAACCCTTAACCCTTACCCCTAACCCCAACCCCAACCCCAACCCCAACCCTGACCCTCTTCCACCTGGGCCTCTGCCAATGCCGCTGTTGCCTCCGCCGCCTGAACCTCTACTCACTCGTCCTCTGCCACTGCTGCCTCCGCAGCCCAAGCCTCTACCGCCTGGGCCTCTGCACTTGCCGCTGGTGCCTCCGCAGCCTGAGCCTCTACCACTTGGGCCTCTGCCACTGTGTCTGGTGCCTCCGCCACCAGAGCCTCTGCCACCTGGGTCTCTGTAGCTGCTGCTGGTGCCTCCGCCGTCAAAGCCTCTACCGCCTGGTCCTCTGGTGCCTCAACCAATGCCGCCTGCGCCACTACTGCTACTGCTGATGCCTCCGTTGTCTGAATCTGAGCTTCTGCCACTGCCGCTGCTGCTTACGCCGCCAGAACCAATACTGCCTTGGCCTCTGCCGCTGCCGCTGGTGCTTCCGCCACCAGAGCCTCTAACGCCTGTTCCCTTGCCGCTGCTGCTGGTGCCTCAGCCGCCAGAGCCTCTACTGACTGGGCGTCTGCCACTGCCGCTGGTGCCTCAGCCGCCAGAGCCTCTATCGCCTGGGCCTCTACCGGTGCCACTGGTGAATCCGCAGCCTGAGCCTCTACCGCCTGAGCCTCTGCCACTGCGGCTGGTGCCTCCGCCACCAGAGCCTCTGCCACCTGGGTCTCTCTAGCTGCTGCTGGTGACTCCGCCGTCAAAGCCTCTACCGCCTGGTCCTGTGCTGGTGCCTCAGACAATGCCGCCTGCGCCACTACTGCTACCGCTGGTGCCTCTATTGTCCGAATCTGTACCACCTGAGCTTCTGCCGGTGCTGCTGGTGCCTCTGCCGCCAGACCCTATACTGCCTTGGCCTCCGCCGCTTCTGCTGGTGCCTCCGCAGCCCGAACCTCTACCGCCTAGGCCCTCGCCGCTGCCGCTGGTGCTTCCGCCGCCAGAGCCTCTACCGCCTGGGCCTCTGCCACCTCAGCCAAGGCCGCCTGCGCCACTGCTGCTGCCGCTGGTGCCTCTGTTGCCCGAATCTGTACCACCTGAGCTTCTGCCGGTGCCGCTGGTGCCTCCAGAGTCTGAGCCTCTACCACCTGGGCCTCTGCTGGTGACGCTGGTGCCTCCGCAGCCTGAGCCTCTACCGCCTGGGTCTCTACCGGTGCCTGGGCCTTTGCCTCTGGCTTTGTTGCATCCGCCACCAGAGCCTCTGCCACTGGGGTCTCTGTAGCTGCTGCTGGTGCCTATGCCGTCAAAGCCTCTAACGCCTAGTCCTCTGCTGCTGCCGTTGGTGCCTCCGTTGCCCGAATCTGTACCACCTGAGCTTATGCCGGTGCCGCTGGTGCATCTGGAGCCTGAGCCTCTACCGCCTGGGTCTCTGCCGGTGCCGCTGGTGCCTCCACCGCCAGAGCCTCTACCACCTGGGCCTTTGCCACTGCTGCTGCTGCCTCTGTCGCCACAGCCTCTACCGCCTGGGCCTCTGCCGCTGCCGCCTCCGCAGCCCGAGCCTCCACCGCCTGGGCCTCTGCCGGTGACGCTGGTGCATCTGTAGCCTGAGCCTCTACCACTTGGGCCTCTACAGGTGCCTCTCGTGCCTCCGCAGCCAGAGCCTCTACTGCCTGGGCCTCTGCCGATGACGCTGGTGCCTCCACAGCCAGAGCCTCTACCGCCTCGGCCTCTACCGCTTCCGCTGGTGCCTCCGCAGCCTGAGCCTCTGCCGCCTGGGCCTCTGCCACTGCTGATGGTTCCTCCGCCGCCAGAGCCTCTGCCACCTGGGTCTCTGTAGCTGCTGCTGGTGCCTCCGCCGTTAGAGCCTCTACCGCCCGGTCCTCTGGCGCTGGTGTCTCCACGTCCAGAGTCTCTACCGCTTGGGCCTCTACCGCCTCAGCCAATGCCGCCTGCGACACTGCTGCCGCCGCTGGTGCCTCCGTTGCCCGAATCTGTACCACCTGAGCTTCTGCCGCTGCCGCTGGTGCCTCCGCCACCTGAACATCTTCCGTCTGGACCTCTGCCGCTGCCGCTGGTGCCTCCGCCGCCTGAGCCACTGCCACCTGGGCCTCTGCCGGTGCCGCTGTACAATCGCCGACTCAGCTTTTTCCGCCTGGGCATCTGTTGCTGACGCTGATTCCTACGCTGCCTCGGTCGCCTCAGCCTCTTCCGCCTGGGCCTCGCCGCTGCCGCTGCTGCCTCTGCAGCCTGAGCCTCCACCGACTGGGAGTCTGCCACAGCCACTGGTACCTCAGTCACCAGAGCCTCTGCCGCCTAGGCCCTTGCCGCTGCCGCTGGTGCCTCCGCCACCAGAGCCTCTACCGCCTGGGCCTCTGCCGCCAGTGCTTCCGCCGCCAGAACCTCTACCGCGTGGGCCTCTGCCGCTGCCGCTGCCGCAGTTGCCTCCGCAGCCCGAGCCTCTACTGCCTGGGCCTCTGCAAGTGCCCCTGGTCCCTCCACAGCCTGAGCCTCTACCGCCTGGGCTTCTGCCACTGCCACTGGTGCCTCTGCAGCCTGAGCCTGTACGGCCTAGGCCTCTGCCAGTGCCGCTGGTGCCTCCGCAGACTAAGCCTCTACCGCCTGGGCCTCTGCCGTCCGGTGCCTCCGCCGTCAGAGCCTCTACCGCCTGTTCTTCTGGCGCTGGTGCCTTCACTTCCAGAGTCTCTACCGCCTGGACCTCTGCCGCCTCAGCCAATGCCGCCTGCGCCACTGCTGCTTTCGCTGGTGCCTCTGTTGCCTGAATCTGTACAACCTGAGCTTCTGCTGCTGCCGCTGGTGCCTCCGCCACCTGAGCCTCTTCCGTCTCGACATCTGCCGCTGCCGGTGGTGCCTCCGCAGCCAGAGGCTCTACCGCCTTGTCCTCTGCCGCCTCAGCCAATGCCACCTACGCCACTGTTGCTGTAGCTGTTGCCTCCGTTGCCCCAATCTGTACCACTTGAGCTTCTGCCATTGCCGCTGCTGCTTCCGCCGCCAGAACCAATACTGCCTGGGTCTCTGCCGCTGCCGCTCGTGCCTCCGCAGTCTGAGCCTCTACCTCCTGGACCGTTGCTGCTGCCGCTGGTACTTCAGCAGCCATAGCCTCTACTGCCCGGGCCTCTGCCGCTGCGGCCTCCGCAGCCCGAGCCACTACCGCCTGGGCTTCTACCGGTGCCGCTGGTGACTCCTTAGCCTCAACCTCTATTGCCTGGGACTCTGCCACTGCCTCTGGTACCTCTGCAGCCCGAACCTCTACCGCCTGGGCCTCTGCCGCTGCCGCTGGTGACTCCTCAGCCTCAAACTCTACTGCCTGGGCCTCTGCCGCTGCCGCTGCTGACTCCTTAGCCTCAACCTCTATTGCCTGGGCCTCTGCCACTCCGTCTGGTGCCTCTGCAGCCCGAACCTCTACCGCCTGGGCCTCTGCCACTGCCGCTGGTGCCTCCGCAGCCCAAGCCTCTACCGCCCGGGCCTCTGTTGGTGCCGCTGGTGCTTCCGCTGCCAGAGTCTCTGCCACCTGGCTCTCTGTAGCTGTTGCTGGTGCCTCCGCCGTCAGAGGCTCTGCCGCCCGGTCCTCTGGCACTGGTGCCTCCACTTCTAGAGTCTCTACCGCCTGGGCCTCCGCCGGTGCCTCCGCAGCCTGAGCCTCTACCGCCTGGGCCTCTGCTGGTGCCGCTGGTGCTTCCGCCGCCAGAGTCTCTGCCACTTGGCTCTCTACAGCTGCTGCTGGTGCCTCCGCCGTCAGAGCCTCTACTGCCTGGTCCTCTGGCGCTGGTGCCTCTACTTCTAGAGTCTCTACCGCCTGGGTCTCTACCGCTGCCGCTGATGAATCCGCAGCCAGAGCCTCTACTGCCTGGGCCTCTGCCACTGCTGCTGATGCCTCCGCAGCCAGAGCCACTACCGCCTGGGCCTCTGCCACTGCCGCTGGTAAATCCGCAGCCAGAGCCTCTACTACCTGGGCCTCTGCCGCTGCCGCTGGTGCCTCCGCCGCCTGAGCCACTGCCGACTGGGCGTCTGCCGCTGCCGCTGGAGCCTCAGCTGCCAGAGCCTCGACCGCCTGGGCCCTTGCCGCTGCCACTTTCGCCGCCAGAACCAATACTGCCTGAGTCTCTGCCGCTGCCGCTGCCACTGCTGCTTCCGCCGCCAGAGCCTTTACCGCCTGGGCCTCCGCCGGGGCCGCTGGTGCCTCCGCAGCCTGAGCCGCTACCGCCTGGGCCTCTGCTGTTGCCACTGGTGCTTCTGCAGCCCAAGCCTTTACCGCCCGGGCCTCTGTTGGTGCCGCTGGTGCTTCCGCCGCCAGAGTCTGTGCCACTTGGCTCTCTGCAGCTGCTGCTGGTGCCTCCGCCGTCAGAGCCTCTACCGCCTGGTCCTTTGCCGCTGGTGCCTCCACTTCCAGAGTCTCTACCGCCTGGACCTCTACCGCCTCAGCCAATGTCACCTACGCCACTGCTGCTGCCGCTGGTGCCTCCGTTGCCCGAATCTGTACCACGTGATCTTCTGCCGCTGCCGATGGTGCCTCCGCCACTTGAGCCTCTTCCGCCTGGGTCTCTGTCACTGCTGCTGGTCCCTCCGCCGACAGAGCCTCTACTGCCAGGGCCCTTGCCACTGCCACTGGTGCTTCCACCGCCAGAGCCTCTACCGCCTGGGCCTTTGCCACTGCCGCTGGTTCCTCCACAGCCTGAGCCTCTACCGCCTGGTCCTCTGCCGCTGCCTCTACCGCCTGGGCTTCTGCCACTGCCGCTGGTGCCTCCGCAGCCCGAGCCTCTGCCGCCTGGGCCTCTGCCGGTGCCGCTGGTCCCTCCGCCACTTGAGCCTCTACCGCCTGGGCCTTTGCCACTGCCGCTGGTTCCTCCGCAGCCTGAGCCTCTACCTCCTGGTCCCTTGCCGCTTCCGTTGGTGCTTCCACCGCCAGAGCCTCTACCTCCTGGGCCTCTGCCACTGCCACTGGTGCCTCGGCAGCCTGAGCCTCTACAGCCTGGGCCTCTACCGCCCTTGCTGGTTCAGCCGCCGTATAGGCTGCATCTCCTGGACCTCTGCAGCTGCCGGTGGTGCCTCCGCTGCTGCCGGTGGTGCCTCCGCCGCCAGAGCCTCTACCGCCTGGATCTCTGCCGCTGTTGCCTCCCCAGCTGAGCCTCTACCCCCTGGGCCCTTGCTGCTGCCGCTGGTGTTTCCACCGCCAGAGCCTCTGCCTCCTGGGTCTCTGTCGCTGCTGCTGGTGCCACAGCTGCCGGAGCCTCTACCTCCTGGGCCTTTGATGCTGCCGCTGGTGCATCCGCCACCTGAGCCTCTTCCGCCTGGGTCTCTGTTGCTGCTGCTGGTGCCTCCGCCGACAGAGTCTCCTCTGCCGGGGCCCTTGCCACTGCCACTGGTGCTTCCACCGCCAGAGCCTCCACCTCCTGGGCCTTTGCTGCTGCCGCTGTTGCCTCCACCGCCAGAGCCTCTGCCACCTAGGTCTCTGTCGCTGCTGCCGGTGCTTCCACCGCCTCTGCCACTGCTGCCTCCGCAGCCCGTTCCTCTACCGCCTGGGCCTCTGCCGGTGCCGCTGGTGCCTCTGCAGCCTGAGCTTCTACCACCTGGGCCTCTGCCACTACGGCTGGTGCCTCCGCCACCAGAGCCTCTGCCACCAGGGTCTCTGTAGCTGCTGCTGGTGCCTCCCCCGTCAAAGCCTCTACCGCCTGGTCCTCTGCCGGTGCCCCTGGTGCCTCTGCAGCCTGAGCCTCTACCGCCTGGGCCTCTGCCACTGCCGCTGTTGCCTCAGCCGCCGAAATCTCTAACGCCTGGGATTTATATGAAATTAATGAAATTATTGTAAAAATGAAGTGGTTTGAGTAATAAGGTGAAATAAGAATTTGTAAGAACGGTTTGATTATAAATGAAAATATGAGGATATTATATGGGGATATATAATTAAGGGTAAGGTAAGAGGTATGAATTTGCTGAACATATCTTTAATTGGAATACAAAGAGGGAGGTGGGAGGGAGTCAGGAAAATAAGCTAAAAAGGAAAAAATTGTGAGAAATTGAAAAGAGAGACTTTTATTTTTCTTTTTTTTCTTCTTTTATTTTGTTTTTTCTTCTCTATGTTTTTTCTATGTTTTTTGTGTTGAATTTATTGTTTAAGACTTTGTAAGCTTTTTTTCTGTTTTGTTAAAATCCAATAAAATATTATTATAAAAAAAAGAAAGGCAGACTTCCTTTTTGTACCTTTCCCGTGCAGTACCAAAATTCTTCCTAATTTTGTTTCAAATTAAGTCCGTTATTCCTACTCACAAGTAGTTGCTTTTAAGTCCGAATTTCAGAGAAGAAATCAGCGCTCTCCGATCATGGCAATGCGGCTTCACTCAGCAGGCTTTGTCAGCGACCCTCAGCACCGCGCCACTCCCCCGCTGCCGCTCCGAAGCCTTTAAAAAGGCTTCTTTGCGGTTTTGGAGGGGGCGCAAAAGGTGCCCGCCGGATCTCTTCGCTCACAGGCTTCCGCGCATGTGATTTTTTAGGGTCCCCGCTTCGCCGTTGCGGCAGGACCCGAACCCGCGGAGCAGGCTTCCCCCGGAGCTCGGAGGAAAGTCAGCCATTAATCGCTGGTGCTGACCGGAAGTCCCGCTGGCGCTGACCGGAAGAGGCACCAGCGGCAGTGGCAGAAGCTCAGGTGGTACAGATTCGGGCAACGGAGGCACCAGCGGCAACAGCAGTGTCGCAGGCGGCATTGTTTGAGGCGATAGAGGCCCAGGCGGTAGAGACTCTGTAAGTGGAGGCACCAGTGCCAGAGGACCAGGTGGCAGAGGCTCTGGTGGCGGAGGCACCAGCCGCAGTGGCAGAGGTCCAGGCGGTAGAGGCTCAGGCTGCGGAGGCACCAGCGGCAGCGGCACAGGCCCAGGCGGTAGAGGCTCTGACGGCGGAGGCACCAGCAGCAGCGACAGAGACGTAAGTGGCAGAGGCACCAGCGGCACCGGCAGAGGCACCCACGTTGGCAGCAGAGGGCCCAGGCATTAGAGATTTTGGCGGCTGAGGCACCAGCGGCAGTGGCAGAGGCCCAGGCGGTAGAGGCTCGGGCTGTGGAGGCACCAATGGCAGCAGCAGAGGCCCAGGCAGTAGAGACTCTGGCGCCGGAAGCACCAGCGGCAAGGGCCCAGGCGGTAGAGGCTCTGGCAGCGGAGGCACCAGCGGCAGCGGCAGAGGCCAAGGCAGTAGAGGCTCAGGTGGCAGAGGCACCAGCGGCAGCGGCAGAAGCTCAGGTGCTACAGATTCGGGCAACGGAGGCACCAGCGGCAGCAGCAAAGGCCTAGGCGGTAGAGGCTCTCGCGGTGGAAGTACCAGTGGCAGCGGCAAGAGCCCAGGCAGTAGAGGCTCTGGCGGCGGAGGCACCAGCGGCAGCAGCAGTGGTCCAGACTGAAGAGGCTCAGGTGGCGGAGGCACCAGTGGCAGCGGCAGAAGCTCAGGTGGTACAGATTCGGGCAACGGAGGCAACAGCGGCAACAGCAGTGTCGCAGGCGGCATTGGCTAAGGTGGTAGAGGCCCAGGCGGTAGAGACTCTGACGGCGGAGGCAGAAGCAGATTCGGACGACGGAGGCACCAGCGGTAGCAGTAGTGGCGCAGGCGGGATTGGCTGAGGCACCAGAGGACCAGGCGGTATAGGCTTTGACGGCGGAGGCACCAGAAGCAGCTAGAGAGACCCAGGTGGCAGAGGCTCTGGTGGCAGAGGCACCAGCCGCAGTGGCAGAGGCCCAGGCGGTAGAGGCTCAGGCTGCGGAGGCACCAGCGGCACCAGCAGAGGCCCAGGCGGTAGAGGCTCGGGCTGCGGAGGCAGCAGTGGCAGAGGCCCAGGCAGTAGAGGCTCAGGCTGGGGAGGCACCAGCGGCACCGGCAGAGGGACCCGCGTTGGCGGCAGAGGGCCTAGGCGTTAGAGATTTTGGCGGCTGAGGCACCAGCGGAAGTGGCAGGGGCCCAGGCGGTAGAGGCTCTGGCGGCGGAAGCACCAGCGGCAGCGGCATAGGCCCAGGTGGTAGAGTCTCTGGAAGTGGAGGCACCAGCGCCAGAGGCCCAGGCGGTAGAGGCTCTGACGGCGGAGGCAAAAGCAGCAGCTACAGAGACCCATGGCAGAGGCTTTGGCGGCGGAGGCACCAGCAGCAGCGGCAGAGGCCCAGGCGGTAGAGGCGCTGGCTGGGGAGGCACCAGCGGCACCGGTAGAGGCCAAGGCGGTAGAGGCTCAGGCTGCGTAGGCACCAGCGGCAGCGGCAGAAGCCCAGGCGGTAGAGGCTCTGGTGGCGGAGGCAGCAGCGGCAGTGGCAGAGGCCCAGGCGGTAGAGGCTCTGGCGGCGGAAGCACAAGCCGCAGCGGCAAGGGCCAAGGCAGTAGAAGCTGAGGCTGTGGAGGCACCAGCGGCACCAGCAGAGTCCCAGGCGCTAAAGTCTCAGGCTGTGGAGGAACCAGTGGCAGCAGCAGAGGCGCAGGTAGTATAGGGTCTGGCGGCGGAAGCATCAGCGGCAGCAGCAAGTGCCCAGGCGGTAGAGGCTGTGACGGCAGAGGCACCAGCGGAAGTGGCAGAGGCCCAGGCGGTAGAGGCTCTGACGGCGGAGGCAAAAGCAGCAGCTACAGAGACCCATGGCAGAGGCTTTGGCGGCGGAGGCACCAGCAGCAGCGGTAGAGGCCAAGGCGGTAGAGGCACAGGCTGCGTAGGCACCAGCGGCAGCGGCAGAGGCCCAGGCAGTAGAGGCTCTGGCGGCGGAGGCAGCAGCGGCAGTGGCAGAGGCCCAGGCGGTAGAGTCTCTGGCGGCGGAAGCACAAGCGGCAGCGGCAAGGGCCCAGGCAGTAGAAGCTGAGGCTGTGGAGGCACCAGTGGCCCGAGAGATTCCATGAGCTTCTCCAGCGAATCAGAAGATTCCCAGAAGGGGGCGCCGATGGTCAGGGCAAGGGGGGTCCCAGGGGGGACGCACCAGAAACAAGGAGCCAGAGGGGAACCCCAAAGCAGCAGTGGAGGATCGGGACCAGTTTCCCCACCAGAGCGTAGTGGGGGGGAAGAGTCACATGTGTCAGGGGCAGTGTCTCCTCCAGAGAGGGAGTCAGGGCTGACCACGCCTCCAACGGAGGGGAGGTCAGTTGCAGCTAGCCCCCCCGAAGGGGGAAGCAGTGACAGCAGCAGTGGAACGGTCAGGAGGAAAGCTGCTGGCTGAGCGCGCGCGCCAAGTTCAAATGTGCAGGCGCGCGGAACAGCAGGAGACCCGGATGGGGAACCAGCTCCTAAAGCCCGCCGGAGGGAGGGAGAAGGCTCAGGGGAATCAGCGGGAGAAGAGGCTAGAAAGGGCGGAACCCCGGCGGGCAGGCGGACCCAGAGGAGGAAGGAGCAGCGGAGAAGGTGGAGCAAGGCTAGAATCTTAAATTGGTGTCAAGGGGGAGGAGACTCAGACGGAGCATCAGCGGTCTGACACTTTAGACGTGGGGCTGCGCGCTGCGGCTCTGGAAGTGAAACTGAACTTCAACAAAGACTTTTATACTTAACAATGAAGCAGCGTTGGTCCTTTGTGAGCTGGGACCTAGGGTAGCTCTGACAGTATGCTCCGTCTCCCATAAAAACCTCGCAGCGTGAGTTGGCGCAGCGAGGGGCAAAACTTGGTGTTTTGCGAGCTCACGAAGATAGGCAAAGATGACTACAGAGAGCCAGGTGAAAGAACTGCAAGAAGCAGTGACGACGCTTTACGCAGAAGTAGCAGCATCCAGGAAAAGAGAAGAAGAAGCTCTGCCGGGATCTGCAGGCAAGGTGGGACCGTTGGGGGAAAGAGGGGCTGCCAGGACCCAAACCGGAGGGAGTTGGCCTCGGGAAGAGGGGGGGCATCCTGAACGTCAAGATCAACTTAGCGTCGGCACGACACCCGCAGACCAACGGACAAACGGAGAGGGTCAACGCCATCATGCAGCAGTACCTGCGATGCTACGCCAATCAACAACCCTCGACCTGGGTGGACTACCTACCGCTGGCCGAGTTTGCCTACAACAACACGAAGCACGGGTCTACAGGAGTGACACCATTCTTCGCCAATAATGGGCGGTATCCCAGAACTTTCCCGGGGTTAGAGACGAAGGGGGAGGGGGAGCCAAGGGGAGCAGAGAACTTAGCAGCAGAGTGACAGGAGGTCCACGAGCATAGAATCATAGAATCATAGAGTTGGAAGAGACCACAAGGGCCATCGAGTCCAACCCCCTGCCAAGCAGGAGCAACTCCGAAGGCAATTGGAACTGGCGAAACACGCCTACAAAGTGCAGGCAGACAAGCACAGGAGGGTCGGGGAGGACATCCAGGTGGGGGACTGGGTCTGGTTAGCAGCCCAGGCAGTGCCGGCCAGGACGCTAGCTAAGAGGAAGCTCAAGCACAAGCAGCTGGGACCTTACCAGGTCGCGGCGCAAATCAATCCAGTGGCCTTCCGGTTGACACTCCCGGAGGGCTCCAGAATGCACCCAGTCTTTCATAGGTCAGTGCTTACACCCTACAGGGAACCCCACAGGTTTTTTCTTCGTCCCTTCCGACTTCCGGGTCAGCGCGAACGACTAATGGCGGATTCCCTCCGAGCTCCGGAGGGAATCGGCTCTCCAGGAGTGGGGTCTTGCCGCTGCGGCGACGCGGGGACCCTTAGAAATCACAGGCGCGGAAGCCTGTGAACTTGGTGACTCGGCGGGCACCATTTGCACCCCCCGACCTGTGAAGAAGCCTTTTTAAAGGCTGCGGAACGGGGGACGGGGTGAGTGGCGCGGTGCTGAGAGTCGACTGCTTCTCCTGGGGAGTGAAGCCACGAACCATGGTCGGAGGGCGCTGACTTTTTCCTGTGAACATTCAGACCCTAAAAGTAACAACCCGTGAGTAGTACGGAAATTGGACTTTTTAAGGAAATTTCTTTGGAATTTGGCACGATCGGGGAAGGCGCAAACAGGAAGTCCGCCTCTCCGCCTTGTAAAAGATCTAAAGCAAGGACTAGTTAACTAAAGTCGAGAGAACTGTTTTTTTGATAAAAGATATCAATTTCACGATTTGGCGATACAAGTATAAGTAATTGTGCTGGAGGATAAGAGCTAATTCTGAGAGATGAAGTTCCACCCCCCCCCAGGACCCGGGAGCGATTCGCGAGAGAGCCTGTTGAGGAGATATAGAGAAGTTTGACAGCTGTCAAAATTAGCTGTCAAAAAGGAAAAAGAGAACTTTGTTTCTGCTGTCTCTGCTGGATACAGTTGCTGCAACTTGGTTATATTTTCTTAAAAATAAGTAAGAACTGATACAAATTAATCTGACTTTTGGATTTTAACTGGAAAGAATACTAAGTTACCAAATCCCTCTAGAGGAGGATTTGGGACACTACAAGAATGGCTGGGAGAGGGAAAATTCAGGCTGGGCTGGACAGAATATTTGTTCTCCTGGGAAAGTTACAAGGCCAAATTGAGGTTTTGTCTACAAATGTAACAACCTTGAGCTTAAAAGTAAATAACATTACGGAACTCGATAAGGACTTGACTCAGGAAGCCCATGCAGCTGGACAAAAAGAGGACTTTGAGAATTCTGAAAGTGTGGAGAAAGAGATATATGTTGCTTCTGAGGAGAAGGAAGGAGGAGCTGTAATTTTGCAAACGACAAAGGAGAGCCAGAGCCCTGATATCATGCTCAAAAAGGGAAATAAGAAATCAAACCAAAGGCCTGACAGGATGACTATAAAGGAAAATAAGTACTGGATGATGAGAGATCTCTTTGTGTTGAGACCTGAAGACCTATGGATTACAAATCTGATTAAAGTGGAAGCTGGAGTCTTTGTGACAATTGGACTTCTGGACCTTGCTTTTAACTTGTTGAACAAACAATTTGAATTGGAAAGCAAGAAGGGGAGGTGTGGGGAAGTCTGGGAAATATGGTAATGAAAATATGGAAATGTAAATCTTATGTGTTTTTTAATCTTTCCTTTTTTTGCATTTTTTGTTCTTTTTGATTTTTTTTGTATTGAATTTGAAAAATCCTAATAAATATTTCATTAAAAAAAAGAAGAGTCGTCCCTTCCTCACCGTCGCGAGCAGGTCGTCGATCTTGGGCATGGGGAATGCTGTGGGCTCCGTCCTGGAATTGATGATTCTATAATCAACTACGAGCCTCCGTTGGGGCGTGTCTTTCTTCTTCACGAAAAACACGGGACTGCCCCCCACTGCTTTGGATTCTTGGATGAATCCCCGCTTCAAGTTGTGATCTATGAACTCCCTGAGTTCTTGCAGTTCGTCCTCAGACATGGAATACAGTTTTCCAGTCGGCAGCGTCGCCCCCGGCAATAGGTCAATCTTGCAGTCGTAAGGCCTGTGGGGAGGCAGCTTATCCGCTTCCTTCTCGCAGAAGACCTCCAAAAACTCCTTTTACTTGTTGGGTACCGCTTGCACCATGCCTAGGTGTAGCTGCGGTTCATCCTCTTGCCCCTCCCCTTCCTGGCGGGTCCGGACGCAGTGTTCTGCGCAGTAGGAAGAGCAGAAGGTCAATTGCCGCTGGTACCATGCTATCCAGCCAACTCATGCCCAACACTATGGGCGTGTCCGACAGGTGGGTGAGGTTGAAGCTGATGACTTCGCGGTGGTTTCCAATTTGCTTTACCATAGGCGGTGTTTGCTGTACCACCTCTCCTCCCAGTATCTTCCTGCCATCGACCGTGACGACGTTTAGGGGCATCGTGGCTGGTAGGAGTGCTATGCGATGTCGCTTGATGAAGTCCACTCCTACAAAGTCTGCGTTGCTACCAGAGTCAATGGTAATTGGGACTTCCAGGGTGAGCCCATTGGGCAGCTGGAGCGATGCGGTGAGTTGCACCACTGGTTTGGGTGGGAGGGGGTCTGTGGGCTGTAAAATCTCTGGGGACTGCTTCACTGACTCGCCTGGCTGGGCCCCAGTGCTTCTGCTTCCAACCAGGCTTCTTCGTTTCCCTGCAGCTGTTCCCCCTGCTGAACTGCTCCCCTTACTGTTGCTGAGGCTGCAGTGTGCTTCTGGATCCTCTGGGGACACTCTTTGGCCATGTGCTGTGCACTGTCGCAGATTTAACACTTCCTGCTCCCTCTAGGAGCCTTCGCCTTGACTGCTCCTGGTGTTTGGGCTCTGCTTGCTGTCTGAGCCCTGGCACCACCTATCTCCATCGGCTCTTCTCCCCTCCCCAGTGGAGGCATGGATAGCGCGCGTCCTGTCTCTCTGGGTAGGAAGGGAGTTGTTCTGGCTGGTGTGCTTGCCCTACGTCCCTCCTCCCTGCTCCAAGGGCGGTCTTCCAGGCGCACCCCTATCGCCAGCGCTCTCTGGACGACTACTGTGGTGCTTTTAGGTCTTTCTCCCCTTGCCAGCTCATCTTTCACGGCCCCATTTAGTCCCTCCCAGAACAGATCCCTGACGGCAACAGAGTCCTTCTGCCAGCCCAGCACATTCACTAACGCAAAAAAGCGGGAGTGATATTGTCTCACCGTGGCTTTGCCCTGCTGCAGCCCATGCATTTCCCTCCTGGCCACATCCACATCTACCGTTGATTTAAAACAAGCGTCCATAGCTTTGATAAATGCGTTGGAATCTTGGAGGGCGGGATCATTTTCGCGCAATAAATTCCGCAGCCACGATTTAGTTTCCCCATGCAGATGAGTAATTATGAAGCCTGCTTTCTCTTCCTCATCTCTAAAGTCTTTCCGAAGCTAATTGAGCGCGAAAACTATGTCGGCTCTGAAGTTAGGATACTGCTGCAGGTTCCCGTCGAAGTGGGCTACTATGCTGCCCCCCCTCTTCCCGAGGCCAACTCCCTCCGACTTGGGTCCTGGCAGCCCCTCCTTGCCCAAACGTTCCCACCTGGTCTGCAGATCCCGGCAGAGCGCTACTGCTTCTTCTTCTATTTTCCTGGATGCTGCTACTTCTGCGTAAAGCGTCGTGACTGCGTTTTGCAGTTCTGTCACCTTCTCCTCTGTAGTCATCTTTGCCTATCTTCGTGAGCTCGCAAAACACCAAGTTTTGCCCCTCGCTGCGCCAACTCACGCTGCGAGGGTTAAATTGTATGTGAGACGGAGCTTACTGTCAGAGCTGCCCGAGATCCCAGCTCACAAAGGACCAACGCCGCTTCGTTGTTAAGTACGAAAGTCTTTATTGAAGTTCAGTTTCACTTCCACAGCCGCAGCGTGCAGCTCTACGTCTCAAACTCTAGACCGCTGAAGCTCCGTCTGAATCTCCTCCCCCCAGACACCAGTTTAAGACTCTAGCCTTGCTCCACCTCCTCCACCTTGAGAGCCAGTGTGGTGTAGTGGTTAAGAGCGGTAGTCTCGTTCTCTGGGGAACCGGGTTCGCGTCTCCGCTCCTCCACATGCAGCTGCTGGGTGACCTTGGGCCAGTCACACTTCTTTGAAGTCTCTCAGCCCCACTCACCTCACAGAGTGTTTGTTGTGGGGGAGGAAGGGAAAGGAGAATGTTAGCCGCTTTGAGACTCCTTAAAGGGAGTGAAAGGCGGGATATCAAATCCAAACTCTTCTTCTTCTTCTTCTTCTCTGCTCTTTCCTCCTCCGGTTCCGCCTGTCCGTCGGGGTCTCGCCCTTTCTAGACTCTTCTGACGCTGAATCCCCTGAGTCTTCCCCCTCCCTCCGGCGGGCTTTAGGAGCTGGTTCCCAGTCCGGGTCTCCTGCTGTCCCTCGCGCATGTACATTTGAACTTGGCGCGTGAGCCCAGCCGGCAACTTTCCTCCTAACCGTTTCACTGCTGCTGTCACTGCTTCCCCCTTCGGGGAAGCTAGATGCAACTGACATCCCCTCCGTTCCCCCACTCTCCGATGGAGGCGTGGTCAGCCCTGACTCATCTCTCCCCGCTGGAGGAGACGCTGGTCCTGACACATGTGACTCTTCCCCCCCACTACGCTCTGGTGGGGAAACTGGTCCTGATCCCCCGCTGCTGCTTTGGGGGTCCCCGCTGGCTCCTTGTTTCTGGTGTGTCCCCCCTGGGACCCCCCTTGCCCTGACCATCGGCACCCCCTTCTGGGAATCTTCTAATTCGCTGGAGAAGCTCATGGAATCTCTCGGGTCACTGTCATACTCCCCTACGCTGCCCTCGGATTCTTCCCCTTCGCTCTCCATTTCCTCTCTCCCCTGTGCTCCTGCTCCCGAGCCCCTGACAAATGTATAAAGTGTGTAATAAATGTTGAAAGTGTAAGGAGACAGAAGGAACATTTTGCCATATGTGGTGGGAATGTAAGAAGGTGAAAAGCTTCTGGGAGATGATCTATAATGAATTAAAGAAAATGCTGAAATATACTTTTGTTAAAAAACCAGAAGCTCTCTTGTTGGGAATACTGGATAATGAAATTAGTAAAAAAGATGTGAAATTAGTTTTGTATGCAGTAACAGCAGGCAGAATCTTGCTGGCACAGAAATGGAAACAGGAAGAGATGCCCACGAAAGAAGAATGGAGGATGAAACTGATGGACTACGCGGAAATGGACAGATTGACGGGGAGAATTAGGAACCAACGTGACCAGAGATTCTCCGAGGACTGGAAGAAATTTACAGAGTATAACAAAATTTTCTGTGATGAGCTAATAACGTTCGTTGGCTTTCAAGATCTGTGAAATTACTGTTAGAAATATTGTTTAAAAAATATAATGTGATAAAGAGTATTTGAGTGCAATATAATATTGGGAAATGTGAGACGAGGATAAAAAATAAACGGAAACTTATAAGACAAGCTGAAGGAATTTCTGGAAAAAGGGTTTAAGTTAAAAATGGATGTATAATTTTGTAAAAATGTTTTTTTTTAATGGAAAATGTAATAAAAAATATTTATTAAAAAAAACAAAACAAAATCTCTAACGCCTAGGCCCTCTGCCGCTAACACAGGTGCCTCTGCCGGTGCCGCTGGTGCCTCCGCAGCCTGAGCCTCTACTGCCTGGGCCTCTGCCACTGCTGCCTCCACAGCCCGAGCCTCTACCGCTTGGGCCTCTGCCAGTGCCGCTGGTGCCTCTGCAGCCTGAGCCTCTACCCCCTGGGCCTCTGCCACTGCGGCTGGTGCCTCCGCCACCAGAGCCTCTGCCCCCTGGGTCTCTGTAGCTGCTGCTGGTGCCTCCGACGCCAAAGCCTCTACCGCCTGGTCCTCTGGTGCCTCAGCCAATGCCGCCTGCCCCACTACTGCTACCGCTATTGCCTCTGTTGTCCGAATCTGTACCACCTGAGCTTCTGCCGGTGCCGCTGGTGCCTCTGCAGCCTGAGACTCTACCGCCTGGTCCTCTGCCACTGCCGCTGGTGCCTCCGCCGCCAGAACCTCTACCGCCTGGGCCCTTGCCGCTGCTGCTTTTGCTTCCGCCGCCAGACCCTATACTCCTTGGCCTCTGCCGCTGCCGCTGGTGCCTCCGCAGCCCGAGCCTCTACCGCCTGGGTCTCTGCCGGTGCCGCTGGTGCCTCCACCGCCTCTGCCACTGCTGCCTCCGCAGCCCGTTCCTCTACCGCCTGGGCCTCTGCCGGTGCCGCTGGTGCCTCCGTAGACTGAGCCTCTACCACCTGCGCCTCTGCCACTACGGCTGGTGCCTCCGCCAACAGAGCCTCTGCCACCAGGGCCTCTGTAGCTGCTGCTGGTGCCTCCACCGTCAAAGCCTCTACTGCCTGGTCCTCTGCCGGTGCCACTGGTGCCTCCGCAGCCTGAGCCTCTACCGCCTGGGCCTCTGCCACTGCCGCTGGTGCCTCCGCTGCCAGAGCCTCTACCGCCTGGGCCCTTGCCGCTGCCGCTGGTGCTTCCGCTGCCAGAGCCTCTACTGCCTGGGCCTCTGCTGCCCTTGATGGTTCCACCGCCGCCTAGGCTGCATCGCCTGGACCTCTGCAGCTGCCGCTGGTGCCTCCGCCGCCAGAGCCTCTACCACCTGGGCCTCTGCCCCTGCCGCTGCTGCCTCCACCTCCAAAGCCTCTACCGCCTGGGCCCTTGCCTCTGCTGCTGGTGCTTTCGCCGCCAGAGCCTCTACTGCCTGGGCCTCTGCCGCTACACCTGGTGCTTCTGCCGCCAGAGCCTCTACTGCCTGGGCCTCTGCCGCTACTGCTGGTCCCTACGCAGCTCGAGCCTCTACCGCCTGTGTCTCTGGCGCTGGTGCCTCCACTTCCAGCGTGTCTACCGCCTGGGCCTCTGCCGCCTCAAATAATGCCACCTGAGCCACTTCTGCTGCCGCTGGTGCCTCCGTTGCCTGAATCTGTACCACCTGAGCTTCTGCCCCTGCCGTTGGTGCCTCCGCCACCTGAGCCTCTTCCGTCTGGACCTCTGCCGCTGCCACTGGTGCCTCCATCGCCTGAGCCTCTTCCGCTTGAGCCTTTGCTGCTGCGGCTGTTGCCTCTGCCGCCAGAGCCTCTGCCACCTGGGTCTCTGTCGCTGCTGCTGGTCCCACCGCCGTCAGAGCCTCTACCGCCTGGTCCTCTGCCGCTGAGGCTGGTGCTTCCACCGCCAGAGCCTCTACTGCCTGGGCCTCTGCCGCTGCCGGGGGTGCTTCCACCGCCCCTGGGCCTCTACATGTGCCGCTGGTGCCTCCGCGGCCCGAGCCTCTACCGCCTGGGCCTCTGCCGATGCCGCTGGTGCCGCCACAGCCTGAGCCTCTACCGCCTGGGCCTTTGCTGCTGGTGTTGTTGACTCCGCCGCCAAAGCCTCTGCCACCTGGGTCACTGTCGCTGCTACTGGTGCCTTTGCCGTCAGAGCCTCTACCGCCTGGGTCTCTGCCGCTGCCGCTGGTGCCTCAGCCGCCAAAATCTCTAACGCCTGGGCCCTCTGCCGCCAACGCGGGTGCCTCTGCTTGAGCCGCTGGTGCCTCCCCAGCCTGAGCCTCTACTGCCTGGGCCTCTGCCACTGCTGCCTCCGCAGCCCGTTCCTCTACCGCCTGGGCCTCTGCCGGTGCCGCTGGTGCCTCCGCAGACTGAGCCTCTACCACCTGGGCCTTTGCCACTACGGCTGGTGCCTCCGCCAACAGAGCCTCTGCCACCAGGGCCTCTGTAGCTGCTACTGGTGCTTCCACCGTCAAAGCCTCTACCGCCTGGTCCTCTGCCGGTGCCCCTGGTGCCTCCGCAGCCTGAGCCTCTACCGCCTGGGCCTCTGCCACTGCCGCTGGTGCCTCCGCTGCCAGAGCCTCTACCGCCTGGGCCCTTGCCGCTGCCGCTGGTGCTTCCGCTGCCAGAGCCTCTACTGCCTGGGCCTCTGCTGCCCTTGATGGTTCCACCGCCGCCTAGGCTGCATCGCCTGGACCTCTGCAGCTGCCACTGGTGCCTCCGCCGCCAGAGCCTCTACCACCTGGGCCTCTGCCCCTGCCGCTGCTGCCTCCACCTCCAAAGCCTCTACCGCCTGGGCCCTTGCCTCTGCTGCTGGTGCTTTCGCCGCCAGAGCCTCTACTGCCTGGGCCTCTGCCGCTACACCTGGTGCTTCTGCCGCCAGAGCCTCTACTGCCTGGGCCTCTGCCGCTACTGCTGGTCCCTACGCAGCTCGAGCCTCTACCGCCTGTGTCTCTGGCGCTGGTCCCACCACTTCCAGCGTGTCTACCGCCTGGGCCTCTGCCGCCTCAAATAATGCCACCTGAGCCACTTCTGATGCCGCTGGTGCCTCCGTTGCCTGAATCTGCCCCTGCCGTTGGTGCCTCCGCCACCTGAGCCTCTTCCGTCTGGACCTCTGCCTCTGCCACCTGGGTCTCTGTCACTGCTGCTGGTCCCACCGCCGTCAGAGCCTCTACCGCCTGGTCCTCTGCCGCTGAGGCTGGTGCTTCCACCGCCAGGGCCTCTACCGCCTGGGCCTCTGCCGATGCCGCTGGTGCCGCCACAGCCTGAGCCTCTACCACGTGGGCCTTTGCTGCTGGTGTTGTTGACTCCGCCGCCAAAGCCTCTGCCACCTGGGTCTCTGTCGCTGCTACTGGTGCCTTTGCCGTCAGAACCTCTACCGCCTGGGTCTCTGCCGCTGCCGCTGGTACCTCAGCCGCCAAAATCTCTAATGCCTGGGCCCTCTGCCGCCAACGCGGGTGCCTCTGCTTGTGCCGCTGGTGCCTCCCCAGCCTGAGCCTCTACTGCCTGGGCCTTTGCCACTGCTGCCTCCGCAGCCCAAGCCTCTACCGCCTGGGCCTCTGCCGGTACCGCTGGTGCCTCCGCAGCCTGAGACTCTACGGCCTGGGCCTCTGCCACTATCTCTGGTGCCTCCGCTGCCAGTGCCTCTTCCACCTGGGCCGTTGCCGCTGCCGCTGGTGCTTCCACCGCCAGACCCTATACTGCCTTGGCCTCTGCTGCTGCCGCTGGTGCCTCCGTTGTCCGAATCTGTATCACCGGAGCTTCTCCCGCTGCCGCTGGTTCCTCCGCCGCCTGAGCCTCTTCCACCTGGACCTCTGCCGGTGCGGCTGGTGCTTCCACCGCCAGAGCCTCTACTACCTGGGCCTCTGACGCTGCCGCTGGTGCTACCACCGCCACAGCCTCTATCCCCTGGGCCTCTACCAGTGCCGCTGGTGCCTCCGCAGCCCGAGCCTCTACCGCCTGGGCCTTTGCCTCTGGCTTTGTTGCCTCCGCCGCAAAAGCCTCTGCCACCTGGGCCTCTGCCACTGCGGCTGGTGCCTCCGCAACCAGAGCCTCTGCACCTGAGGCCCTGTAGCTGTTGCTGGTGCCTCCGCCATCAAAGCCTCTACCGCCTGGTCCTCTGGGGCCTCAGCCAATAACGCCTGCGCAACTACTGCTACCGCTGGTCCCTCCGTTGTCTGAATCTGTACCACCTGAGCTTCTGCCGGTGCCGCTGGTGCCTCCGCAGCATGGCACTCTACCGCCTGGGCCTCTGCCACTACCTCTGGTGCCTCCGCTGCCAGTGCCTCTTCCGCCTGGGCCCTTGCCGCTGCCGCTTCCGTCGCCGGACCCTATACTGCCTTGGCATCTGCCGCTGCCGCTGGTGCCTCCGCAGCCCGAACTCTACCGTCTGGGCCCTCACCGCTGCCGCTGGTGCTTCCGCCGCCAGAGCCTCTACCGTCTGGGCCTCTGCCGCCTCAGCCAACGCCGCCTGCGCCATTGCTGCTGCTGCTGGTGCATCTGTTGCCCGAATCTGTACCACCTGAGCTTCTGCCGGTTCCGCTGGTGCCTCCGCAGCCTGAGCCACAACTGGCTGGGCCTCTGCCGGTGCCGCTGGTGCCTCCGCAGCCCGAGTCACTACCGCCTGGGCCTCTGCCGGTGCCGCTGGTGAATCCGCAGCCTGCGCCTCTACCGCCTGGACCTCTGCCACTGCTGCTGGTGCCTCCTCAGCCCGAGCCACTACCGCCTGGGCCTCTGCCAGTGTCGCTTGTGAATCCGCAGCCCGAGCCTTTACTTCCTGCGCCTCTGCCGCTGGTGCCTCCGCAGCCCGAGCCACTACCGCCTGGGCCTCTGCCGCCTCAAGCAATGTTGCCTGGGCCACTGCTGCTGCCGGTGGTGCCTCCGCCGCCAAAGCCTCTACCACCTGGGCCCTTGCGGCTGCCGCTGCTGCTTCCACCGCCAGAACCTCTACCACATGGGCATCTGCAGGTGCCGCTGGTACCTCCGCAGCCTGGTCCTGTACCGACAGGGCGTCTGCCACTGCCGCTGGTGCCTCAGCCGCCAGAGCCTCTACTGCCTGGGCCTCTGCCGGTGCCGCTGGTGAATTCGCAGCCTGAGCCTCTACCACCTGGACCTCTGCTGGTGCCGCTGTAGAATCGCCGCCTTAGCATTTTCCGCCTGAGCATCTGTCGCTGACGCTGATTCCTCCGCCGCCTCGGTCTCCTCAGACTCTGTCTCCTGGGTCTCTGCCGCTGCCGTTGCTGCCTCCGCCACCAAACTCTCCAATGCCTGTGGATCTGCCGCTGCTACAGGTGTCTTCGCCGCCAGAGCCTCTACCGCCTGGGCCTCCACCGACTGGGAGTCAGCCACTGCCGCTGGTACCTCCACCACCAGAGCCTCTGCCACCTGGGTCCCTGTAGCTGCTGCTGGTGCTTCCGCCGTCAAAGCCTCTGCCACCTGGGTCTCTGTAGCTGTTGCTGGTGCCTCCGCCGTCAAAGCCTCTACCGCCTGGTCCTCTGGTGCCGCCTACGCGGGTGCCTCTGCCGGTGCTGCTGGTGCATCCCCAGCCTGAGCCACTGCTGCCTGGTCCTCTGCCACTGCTGCCTCTGCAGCCCAAGCCTCTATCGCCTGGGCCTCTGCCGGTGCCGCTGGTGCCTCCGCAGCCTGAGCCTCTACCGCCTGGGCCTCTACCACTAGAGCTGGTGCCTCCGCCACCAGAGCCTCTGCCACCTGGGTCTCTGTAGCTGCTGCTGGTGCCTCCGCCGTCAAAGCCTCTACCGCCTCGTCCTCTGGTGCCTCAGCCAATGCCGCCTCCGCCACTACTGCTACCGCTGGTGCCTCCGTTGTCCGAATCTATACCACCTGAGCTTCTGCCGGTGCCGCTGGTGCCTTCGCCGCCAGACCCTATACTGCCTTGGCCTCTGGCGCTGCCGCTGGTGCCTCCGCAGCCCGAACCTCTACCGCCTGGGCCCTCGCCGCTGCCGCGGGTGCGTTGGCCGCCAGAGCCTCTACCGCCTGGGCCTCTGCCGCCTCAGCCAACGCCGCCAGTGCCACTGCTGCTGCCGCTGGTGCCTCTGTTGCCCGAATCTGTACCACCTGAGCTTCTGCCCACCGGGGCTGGTGCCTCCGCCGCCAGAGCCCCTACCACCTGGGCCTTTGCCAGTGATGCTGCTGCCTCCGCAGCCTCAGCCTCTACCGCCTGGGCCTCTACGGGTGCCTGCGCCACTGCCGCTGGTGCCTCCGCCACGAGAGCCTCTGCCACCGGGGTCTCTGTAGCTGCTGCTGGTGCCTCCGCCGGCAAAGCCTCTACCGCCAGGTCCTCTGGTGCCTCAGCCAATGCCGCCTGCGCCACTACTGCTACCGCTGGTGCCTCCGTTGTCTGAATCTGTACCACCTGAACTTCTGCGGGTGCCGCTGGTGCCTCCGCAGCCTGAAACTCTACCTCCTGGGCCACTGCTGCTGCTGCTGGTGCTTTGGCTGCCAGAGCCTCTACCGCCTGGGCCTCTGCCACTGCGGCTGGTGCCTCCGCCACCAGAGCCTCTGCCACCTGGGTCCGTGTAGCTGCTGCTGGTGCATCCGATGTCAAAGCCTCTACTGCCTGGTCCTCTGGTGCCTCAGCCAATGCCGCCTGCGCCACTACTGCTACCGCTGGTGCCTCCGTTGTCTGAATTGTACCACCTTAGCTTCTGCCGGTGCCGCTGGTGCCTCCACAGCCTGAGACTCTACCGCCTGATCCTCTGCCGCTGCCGCTGCCGCTGGTGCCTCTGCAGCCCGAGCCTCTACCAACTGGGGGCTTGCCGCTGCCACTGGTGCTTCCGCCGCCAAAGCCTCTACCGCCTGTTCCCTTGCCGCTGCCACTGGTGCCTCCGCAGCCTGTGCCTCTACGCTTGGGTCTCTGCCACTGCCGTTGGTTTTCCGCCGTCAGAGCCTCTACCGCCTAGGCCTCTGTCACATCAGTCAATGCCGCCTGCGCCACTGCTGCTGCCCCTGGTGCCTCCGTTGCCCGAATCTGTATCACCTGAGCTTCTCCCACTGCTGCTGGTGCCTCTGCCGCCTGAGCCAATGCCGCCTGCGCCACTGCTGCTGCCACTGGTGCCTCTGTTGCCGGAATCTATATCACCTGAGCTTCTCCCGCTTCCGCTGGTGCCTCCGCCGCCTGAGCCTCTTCCACCTGGGCCTCTGCGGGTGCCGCTGGTGCCTCCGCTGCCTGAGCCTCTACTGACTGGGCGTCTACCACTGCCGCTGGTGCCTCAGCCGCCAGAGCCTCTACCGCCTGGGCCCTTGCCTCTGCCGCTGCTGCTTCCGCCGCCAGAACCAATACTGCCTGGGTCTCTGCCGCTGCCGCTCGTGCCTCTGCAGCCCGAGCCTCTACCACTTGGGCCATTGCTGCTGCCGCTGGTGCTTCTGCAGCCATAGCCTCTACCGCTTGGGCATCTGCCGGTGCCGCTAGTGCCTCCGCAGCCTGAGCCTCTACCGCCTGGGCCTCTGCCACTGCGGCTGGTGCCTCCGCAGCCTGAGCCTCTTCCACCTGGGCCTCTGCCACTGCCGCTGGTGCCTCAGCCGCCAGAGCCTCTACCGCCTGGGCCCTTGCCTCTGCCGCTGCTGCTTCCGCCGCCAGAATGAATACCGCCTGGGTCGGTGCCGCTGCCGCTCGTGCCTCTGCAGCCCGAACCTCTACCGCCTGGGCCGTTGTCGCTGCCGCTGCTGCTTCCGCCGCCAGAACCAATACTGCCTGGGTCTCTGCCGGTGCTGCTGGTGCCTCCGCAGCCTGAGCCTCTACCGCCTGGGCCTCTGCCGGTGCCGCTGGTGCCTCAGCCGCCAGTGCCTTTTCCGCCTCGGCCCTTGCCGCTGGTGCTTCCCCCGCCAGACCCTATACTGCCTTGGCCTCTGCCTCTGCCGCTGGTGCCTCCGCCGCCAGAGCCTTTACCGCCTGGGACTCTGCTGCCTCAGCCAACGCCGCCTGCGCCACTGCTGCTGCCGCTGGTGCCTCTATTGCCCGAATCTGTACCACCTGAGCTTGTGCCGGTGCCACTGGTGCCTCCGCAGCCTGAGCCTCTACTGCGTGGGCCTCTGCTGGTGCCGCTGGTGCCTCCGCCGCCATAGCCTCTACCACCTGGGCCTCTGCTGGTGACGCTGGTGTCTCCGCAGCCTGAGCCTCTACCACCTGGGCCTCTTCCACTGCGGCTGCTGCCTCCGCCACCAGAGCCTCTGCCACCTGGGTCTTTGTAGCTGCTGCTGGTGCCTCCGACGTCAAAGCCTCTACCGCCTCGTCCTCTGGTGCCTCAGCCAATGCCACCTGCGCCACTACTGCTACTGCTGGTGCCTCCGTTGTCTGAATCTGTACCACCTGAGCTTCTCCCGCTGCCGCTGGTGCCTCCGCCGCTTGAGCCAATGGCCCCTGCGCCACTGCTGCTGCCGCTGCTGCCTCCGTTGCCCGAATCTGTATCACCTAAGCTTCTCCCGCTGCACCTGGTGCCTCCGCCGCCTGAGCCTCTTCCACCTGGGCCTCTGCCGGTGCGGCTGGTGCCTCCGCTGCCTGAGCCTCTACCTACTGGGCCTCTGCCGGTGTCGCTGGTGCCTACGCAGCCTGAGCCTCTACCGCCTGGGCCTTTGCCACTACCGCTGGTGCCTCTGCCGTCACAGCCTCTACCGCCTGGGCACTTGCCGCTGCCGTTGGTGCTTCCGCCGCCAGACCCTATACTACCTGCGCCTCTGCTGCTGCCACTGGTTCCTCCACAGCCTCAGCTTCTACTGCCTGGGCCCTTGCCGCTGCCGCTGGTGCTTCCGCCGCCAGAGCCTCTACCGCCTGGGCCTCTGCCGCTGCCGCTGCTGCCTCCGCCGCCAGAGCCTCTACTGCCTGGGCCTCTGCCGCTGCCGCTGGTGCCTACGCAGCCTGAGCCTCTACCGCCTTGGTCTCTACCGGTGCCCCTTGTGCCTCCGCAGCCAGCGCCTCTACCACCTGGGCCTCTGCCGCTGCTGCTGGTGCCTCCACCGCCACAGCCTCTGCCATGGGTCTCTGTAGCTGCTGCTTTTGCCTCCGCCGTCAGAGCCTCTACCGCCTGTTCCTCTGGCGCTGGTGCCTCCACTTCCAGAGACTCTACCACCTGGGCCTATGCCGCTGCCGCTGGTGCTTCCGCCGCCAGAGCCTCTACCGCCTGGGAGTCTGCCACTTCCGCTGGTGCCTCTGCCGTCACAGCCTCTACCGCCTGGGCACTTGCTGCTGCCGCTGGTGCTTCAGCCGCCAGACCCTATACTACCTGCGCCTCTGCTGCTGCCACTGGTTCCTCCACAGCCTGAGACTTTAGCGCCTGTTCTGGGAGGGGCTAAGTGGAGAGGTGAAAGATGAGCTGGCAAGAGGGGAATGACCGCAAAGTACCCAAGAAGTTGCCCAAAGAGCGTTGGCGATTGGTGTGCGCCTGGAAGGACGCCCTTGGAGCAGGGAGGAAGGACGTAAGGCAAGCAGCCCAGCCAGGACAACCCCTTTCTTTCCCAGAGAGGCGGGGCGGGCGCTGTCCATGCCTCCTTTGAGAAGGGGAGAAGAGCCGATGGAGATTGGTGGTGCCAGGGCTCAGACTGCCAGCAGAGCCCAAACACCGGGAGCAGTCAAGGCGAAGGCTCCTAGAGGGACCAGGAAGTGCTACATCTGCGACAGTGCTCAGCACATGGCCAAAGAGTGTCCCCAGAGGCTCCAGAAGCACACTGCAGCCTCAGCAACAGTAAAGGGAACAAGTCAGCAGCCGAAACAGCTGCAGGGGGAAGAAGACGCCTGGTTGGAAACAGAGCCACTGGGGCCCAACCAGGCAAGTCAGTGAAGCAGTCCCCAGAGATTTTACAGCCCACAGACCCCCTCCCACCCAAACCAGTGGTGCAACTCACCGCATCGCTCCAGTTGCCCACTGGGCACACCATGCAAGTACCAATAACCATTGACTCTGGGAGCAACGCAGACTTTATAGGAGTGGACTTTATCAAGCAACATCGCATAGCACTCATGCCAGCCACGATGCCCCTAAACGTCGTCACGGTCGATGGCAGGAAGCTACTGGGAGGAGAGGTGGTACAGCAAACACCACCGATGGTGATGCAAATTGGAAACCACCGCGAAGTCATCAGCTTCAACGTCACCCACCTGTCAGACACGCCCATAGTGTTGGGTATGAGTTGGCTGGATAGGCACAGCCCGGCATTAGCATGGTACCAGCGGCAATTGACCTTCTGCTCCTCCTACTGCGCAGAACACTGCATCCAGACCCGCCAGGAGGAGGAGGGGCAAGAGGATGAACCGCAGTTACACCTAGGCATGGTGCAAGCGGTACCCAACAAGTACAAGGAGTTTTTGGAGGTCTTCTGCGAGAGGGAAGTGGATAACCTGCCTCCCCACAGGCCTTACGACTGCAAGATTGACCTCCTGCCGGGAGCGACGCTGCCGACTGGGAAACTGTATTCCATGTCTGAAGACGAACTGCAAGAACTCAAGGAGTTCATAGATCACAACTTGAAGCGGGGGTACATCCAAGAATCTAAAGCAGTGGGGGGCAGTCCCGTGTTTTTCGTGAAGAAGAAGGACACGCCCCAACGCAGGCTCATAGTTGATTATAGGATCATAAATTCCAAAACAAAGCCCGCAGCATTCCCCATGCCCAAGATCGACGACCTGCTCGCGACGGTGAGGAAGGGACGGATCTTCACCAAGTTGGATCTACGAGGGGCGTACAACCTTATACGCATGCGGGAGGGCGATGAGTGGAAGACAGCCATGTTTACACCTTTAGGCACCTATGAATATCGCGTAATGCCTTTTGGTCTGCAAAATGGCTCCCATACCTTCCAAGCTTTCATGCATCACGTGTTAGCGGGACTCCTCTACAAGAAGTGCGTTTGCTTCCTGGACGACATCCTGGTCTTCTCGGAATCGCAGGAGGCTCACGAGAGGGACGTCAAGGAGGTCCTGCAGAGGCTACGGGAGCACAGGCTTTACGCCAAATTAGAGAAGTGCCAGTTCGACATGATGGAGGTGGATTTCCTGGGCTACAAGCTGTCCGACAAGGGACTCGCCATGGACAGCACCAAGGTCCGCGCAGTGTTGGACTGGAAGAGCCCGCGCAATCAGAAGGAGGTCCAGAACTTCGTCGGCTTCGCCAACTTTTATCGCAAGTTCATCAAGGGGTTCACAAAGGAGACGGTGGAAGAAGAACAGCTGCTACATGTAAACCCCAGCAGACCAATGAGGGTTGAGACGGACGCCTCGGACAGAGCGGTGGGGGCCGTCCTGTTGCAGCAAGATCCGCAAGGGGAATGGAGGCCGTGCGCATTCTACTCCAGGAAACTCAGCAAGGCGGAACAGAACTACACCATCTGGGACAGGGAGTTGCTGGCCATTCGTGCAGCTTTCAAGGCGTGGCGGCACTTCCTCGTCGGAGCCAGACACACAGTGCAAGTCCGCACGGACCATAAGAACCTGGAGTACTGGCGCACGGCGCGGTTCCTGAACCAGAGACACATTCGCTGGGCGGAGTTCTTTGCGGATTTCGATTTCTGGATAGAATACATCCCGGGAGACAACAACGTCATGGCGGTTGCACTATCCAGGAAGCCGCAGTATCTCGAGGAAGCGGCGCCGGTGGCGGCCAAGCACATTTTCGCACCGAAAGCGTGGGCGTGCGCTTCAGCTGCCGTGGACCTGGACGCGGTGCGTCGAGCGCTGCAGACGGATTCGTTCGCGCAATCCAAGATGGAGGAGGTGCGAAAAGGCACAGCGAAGGACGACGAGTTCCAGATACGAGACGGACTGCTCATCCGCAGAGGGGCTCTCTACGTGCCCGGAGACGACCTCCGCGCGAAAGTCTTGCAGCAGCTACACGACACGCCCAGCGCTGGGCACTTCGGCAAGGACAAGACGGCGGAATTAGTAACCAGAGACTTTTGGTGGCCCAAGGTGAGGGGAGAAGTCGCGGATTACGTCTCCAGGTGTGACACCTGCCAAAGGGCCAAGCCAGTACACAGGAAGCCGGCGGTTCTACTAGAACCCCTACAGACGCCGCTCGAACCGTGGGAGAAAGTGGCCCTGGACTTTGTCACAGATCTGCCCAGCTCGCGAGGCAAAACAGCGGTGCTCGTGGTCGTAGACATGTTCACCAAGATGGCGCACTTTATTCCGTGCGCGAAGGTGGCCACAGCGGAACAGACCGCCAAGTTGTTCATAGACCACGTGTTCAAAGCTCACGGCTTGCCGCGGTCCATCCTGTCCGACCGGGGTCGCCAATTCGTCTCGAGCTTCTGGCAGAAGCTGCTGGGCATCCAGAACGTCAAGATCAACTTAGCGTCGGCACGACACCCGCAGACCAACGGGCAAGCGGAGAGGGTCAACGCCATCATGCAGCAGTACCTGCGATGCTACGCCAATCAACAACCCTCGACCTGGGTGGACTACCTACCGCTGGCCGAGTTTGCCTACAACAACACGAAGCACGGGTCTACAGGAGTGACACCGTTCTTCGCCAATAATGGGCGGCATCCCAGAACTTTCCCGGGGTTAGAGACGAAGGGGGAGGGGGAGCCAAGGGGAGCAGAGCACTTAGCAGCAGAGTTACAGGAGGTCCACGAGCAACTCCGAAGGCAATTGGAACTGGCGAAACACGCCTACAAAATGCAGGCAGACAAGCACAGGAGGGTCGGGGAGGACATCCAGGTGGGGGACTGGGTCTGGTTAGCAGCCCAGGCAGTGCCGGCCAGGACGGTAGCTAAGAGGAAGCTCAAGCACAAGCAGCTGGGACCTTACCAGGTCGCGGCGCAAATCAATCCAGTGGCCTTCCGGTTGACACTCCCGGAGGGCTCCAGAATGCACCCAGTCTTTCATAGGTCAGTGCTCACACCCTACAGGGAACCCCACAGGTTTCAGGCGACAGGGAACATGCCAGACCCACTTAACGAATCTCCGAAGAGGGAGGGGTCACGGAGGGCGACGCCACTCAACGAGGTCACGGAGATTTTGGACTCGAGGTGGGGGGAAGAGGGGGTGGAATACCTCCTCGCCAGGGAAGGTACCCCAGCCAGCGCTAACAGGTGGGTACCGTGCTATGCCGTGGAGGAGCACTATCTTAAAGACGAGTTCCATGCACTCTTCCCACACAGACCTATGCCGGCAGAGTATTTCGACGACTGGCTCTTCACACCCACACTGTCAGCCAGTACGTTCCAGGGTTTTTCATCAGCTGAAGAGACGACGCCGGACACTAGCTCCTCGGAGGGGTCTCTCTCGGGGTTTGCCACAGACCGCTCCTATTGGTGGGACACTCAACCGGAGGTGGGGTGGCGCAGGGAGCTGCTGCGGGGACCTTTGCAAGCAGTCTCACCAGAGGTACCCGGGGGAGGGGAGGACATGGACGTGTTGGGGGAGGATCCTGGATTCGAGCACATCAGCAGAGAGATGGAAGCAGAGGAAATCGACGTCGACGAGCCCGTTGCGGTTGGGCCGGATCCCGTGGACCGGCTACACACCAGGGGGGAAGAATGGTATCCCGCACTCACACCCACAGGACTGGAGCACCCGGAACCCACACCCGAAGAGGGGGAGGGGGGAAGGGGGGGCTTCGAGGGGGGGATGGATGTCAGTGCTCACACCCTCTGGAAGTGAATCTGAACTTCAATAAAGACTTTTATACTTAACAACGAAGCAGCGTTGGTCCTTTGTGAGCTGGGACCTAGGGTAGCTCTGACAATTAGTATTAAACTAATTCCATAAATATAGGTTAATTACAAAAGACGTTTCTCATTCTAAGTTAGTCCAGCGCCCCCTTTCCTGGTTCACGGCAATGTCAGTCCATATATCATTATATCCTTGTCAGTCAGGTGTCCTAATGTCTGAGGCTCTCAAATCATTTCCAAGCCCCTTCTGCGAGTTTTCTTGTTCCTGTTTGTGGTTACATACATTTTGATCCCTGTTGAGTTCTTTCCCCTTTCCTTCTCTTTCTCCTTGGGGGTCCAATCACCGGGTAATTCCGTACAGTAACATTCTTCATTTCCTTTTCTCCAATTGTCCCATTCCCCGGTGTTGCACTCCCCAGTGTTTAGTTTGTAATCCAAAAAGTAATTATTCCGAAAAAAATCTTCCACTCGTTTCACAATCCCACCAAAGATAAAAATTTTCTTAACTCCAAAGTTTGGCCAGTGTCCTCCAAATTCCATCCTCCAGTATTGCGTTCTCTGTGTCTTTTGAGATACATTCACAATCCCATCCATCTTTCTCTGCCCTTGCAGTTGCCCTATTGAATCTGTCTCCTGCATAGATTGTTGTGCAGTTTCTGTAGCTGCATTTTCCATTGGCGCCTCTTTACTGACTTTAGCTGCTGTATTGTCCCTCTTTTGATTCATCAAAATCATTTTCTCCTCCAGCTGTCGCAGCCCATCATATATTTTGTTCAGAGCAGATAAAACTTCCTCTCTATTCATTTCTGTCAAGGTCAGGGAGCTGGTCCCACGGTCTAGTTTTCCCTGATACAATGTTCTCTTTATAACTGAAAAACAGACACACTGGCTGGCTTCCTCTAGGGGGTGTAGTTACTTTTTGGCATCCATCTTTAAATTGTATCCAACAAGGAAAAATTCCTTTCGGTTTCCAGATACTTTATTTCCTTTCAATATAAAACAAACAGGCAGAAAGCGGCTTTGGAATTATTTTTCCCTTTTCCAGTTCTATATATCAATTTTTCTATTTTCAAATTGTAAATATCACCGACCGTTTCTTTCCTGTCATTCCGTCCCCAGGTTAGGGACAGTGGAAACTTATTTTCTTAACTCTCTCTCTGCAGGCTTAGAAAGTCAAATTTCCCCCCCTTTCCTCCTGCTGTCAAGGGGGGTTTTGATGGTTAAAAGTGCAGGAAACTTCAGGCTATCTGCTTTCCCGGCTTTTAGCTTGTAAAATCTTTGCTTTGATCTTTATACAAAGGACGGGAGGTGGACTTCCTTTTTACACCTTCCCGTTTCAGGTCAAATTCCAGGCTGTATTTTAATCCAAAATTTTCAATTGTCCTACTCACGGGTTGTTGTTTAGAATCCGAATTGTCATAGGAAGAAGGACAGCGCTCTCCGACAACAGCTGTGCAGCTTCACTCCGCAGAGATAGCGATTGACTCTCAGCACCACGCCAACCCCCGTCTCCCTCCGGAGCCCTTTATAGGGTTCCTTTGCCAAACGGGGGGGCGCAAATGGTACCCGCCGAGTCCCAGGTCCGCAGGCTTCTTCCGCCTGCGGTTTTTAAAGGGTCCCTGCTTCGCTGCAGCGGTAGGACCCGATTTCCGCGGAGCTGTCTCCCTCTGAGTTAGAGGGAATCCGCCATTGTCGGAGGCGCCGCCTCCGGAAGTCTGCCTTTCCGTTGTGTAAATAACCTAAAGCAAAGAGACTGTAAGCTGTAACTTAAGAGGGAATATTTTCTTGGAATTAGTAATCCATCGTTTGGAAGAGTATTTCTCCCCAACGCTTGACAGGAGCGGAGGGGGGTGGAAATTGAACTTTTTATGCCTGTAAGAAAGGAACGTTTAAAAAGAACGTCCGCTGCTTTGATCTCTGGAGTCGGACTGCCTTGACAGGGAAACTGAATGGTGGACTGTCAATACATTGGGACTGTTTATAGCAGTAACTTTATGTAAAGATACAGTGTCTTTGAATGGACTTATACATAAAATAGCATTGAAGATAAATTTGAAACTGTGGCTAATTGGAAAAAAGGGGTTTTTGTAAGAGATATTGGTTACAAAATTACAAAGTGAAGCTGGAATTTTTCCCCCTAGTGGAGACTTTGTTGTTACAATAACAATTAAGCCACTAGAGTGAGAGCCAGTGGAAATTTCCTTTTCAAAACAAAGTACAAGAGTAAGACGTGACCTTGGCTCCGAATGAGAGTGTTATGGATAAAGAAAAGGGGAAATCTGAAGAAAGAAGCTTAAGATCAGGCAGACAATACAAGACTGATTTTTCCCATCAGCGGAGAGCTTCAACATCCGGAGGCACGGGCACAGCTGCTGCCTCTCAAACTAAACCAAGAGCTATGTCAGCAGAAGACGCTTTGGCACAAGCACTTGGCAAGATTAATGTATCTTTGGAATACTTAACGAAGCAGGGAACAGAGACAAGTAAACAAGTTGCGGAAACTAATAAACAAATTCTGGAAACTAATAAACAAGTGGCTGAGATCTCAGCAAAAATTGATCTGAATACGAACAGTGTCAGGGAACTGTCATCGGAAGAACCGGTGGTGCAAGGGCTCCCAGAGGTTGAGAGAGACTTATCAGCGGAGGAGGGAACCAGCAGGGGGAGAGAAAGAGCTCCAAGGGAAAGCGAGTCAGAAGAATGGCTCAGAGACAATTCCAGCGAGAACAGCGGGGAGGTTTCAGGACCTCCTATAGGGACACCCACTCCTCGCCGGAAACTGTCACGTAGAGAGTCCAGAAGACGTGTGTCAGAGCTACCCTAGGTCCCAGCTCACAAAGGACCAACGCTGCTTCGTTGTTAAGTATAAAAGTCTTTATTGAAGTTCAGTTTCACTTCCAGAGCCGCAGCGCGCAGCTCCACGTCTCAAGTGTCAGACCGCTGATGCTCCGTCTGAGTCTCCTCCCCCTTGACACCAATTTAAGATTCTAGCCTTGCTCCACCTTCTCCGCTGCTCCTTCCTCCTCTGGGTCCGCCTGCCCGCCGGGGTTCCGCCCTTTCTAGCCTCTTCTCCCGCTGATTCCCCTGAGCCTTCTCCCTCCCTCCGGCGGGCTTTAGGAGCTGGTTCCCCATCCGGGTCTCCTGCTGTTCCGCGCGCCTGCACATTTGAACTTGGCGCGTGCGCCCAGCCAGCAGCTTTCCTCCTGACCGTTCCACTGCTGCTGTCACTGCTTCCCCCTTCGGGCGGGCTAGCTGCAACTGACCTCCCCTCCGTTGGAGGCGTGGTCAGCCCTGACTCCCTCTCTGGAGGAGACACTGCCCCTGACACATGTGACTCTTCCCCCCCACTACGCTCTGGTGGGGAAACTGGTCCCGATCCTCCACTGCTGCTTTGGGGTTCCCCTCTGGCTCCTTGTTTCTGGTGCGTCCCCCCTGGGACCCCCCTTGCCCTGACCATCGGCGCCCCCTTCTGGGAATCTTCTGATTCGCTGGAGAAGCTCATGGAATCTCTCGGGCCACTGTCATACTCCCCTACGCTGCCCTCGGATTCTTCCCCTTCGCTCTCCCAATCCTCTCTCCCCAGTGCTCCTGCTCCTGATTCCCTGACAACGTGTTTCCGTTAAGGAGCTGTTATGCTGGAAGAAATTCCGTAAACGCCCACTGTCGGATTCTGCCAGCGACTGACGGAGCCATGCTTATGGAGCTCCGTTACAGACAGTGGTTTGTGGACTTAGCCAAACACTGAGGGACTAGGAACTTTACGCACAAGCAGCTCAACATCCCATCACAGCAATCCGACAGTCCCTGAAAGCAGCTTGTGCAGAGAGGCATCATGAGCAACCCAGCCGGAACCGGAGAAGCAGGAGGAGCTGGAGCCGGTCCAAGCCTGGAAGAAAGGTACCGGGTGTTGGAGGTCCAGCTAGCGCTGCAAACGGCGAGGCTCGATGAGAGGAGGGCTCAGGATGCAGAAAAGGCAAAGGCCCCCCCACAAGCAAGAAAGATGCCAGGATTGGTGCAGAAGTTTGGGGGGGGGTCCCAGGAACTATCAAGCCTTTAGGACAGAGATGCAGTATGCTCTTAATCTGCAGTTTGATGACTTTCCCGACGAGGAATCGCGAGTGGCGTTTGTGGTTAGCCATCTCGAAGGGGGGGCGAGAGACTGGGTTAGACCCCTGATGGCAGGGCATAATGAAGTCTTGAAAGACGCACGGAAGTTTTTTCGCGCCATGGACCTGATGTTTTCCAGCGACATTGAACAGGGAGTGGTGCGCAGACAGTTGATGGCTTGTAAACAGGGGAGCCAATCTGTCCGTGAGTACTGGACTGAGTTTACTATGTTGATACACAAATTGGGGTCGGATCTGTCAGCGGAACCCATTAAAATGCTTTTCGAAGAGGGACTTTCTTCGGCTGTGAGAGACGAACTTTCCCGGGCGCCCAGGGCGGAGTCTATGGACCAGCTGACCAAATCAGCGCTGACCATTGGAGCACGCCAGGAGGCTAGAGCCTTGGAGAAGCGGGAAGGGAAAGGGGAGCGTTGGAGGGATTTCCGCATTCCAGAGATTCCGGAGCCAACTTTCCCGCCCGCAGAGCCGATGGAAGTTGGAACAGCGCGCGCGCGGGCAGTTTCAAATCCCAGTGAAGGGCGGAAGAAGGAGGGGAAGAGCCCCAAGAAATGTTATCTCTGCCAGCAGCCAGGTCATTTTGCCAGAGTCTGTCCACAAAGAAAGGAATGGCAAGGGATGGCAGGAGCTGTTGGGGGAAAGGAGGAGGAAGGGCAGGACCAAGTAAAAGCCAAAGCCTGACTGCCACCATCAGGGCACAGCAGTCAGGCCAAGGAGCAGTAAAAGTGCCCACGCCGGAAGCTCCGAGACCAGCCCTAGTGATAGAGGTGTTGCTAGAGCTGCCAAACGGACATCCCTTAAAGATAAGGGCGCTGTTGGACTCAGGCAGCTCCTGTAATTTTATGAGCAAGGAGTTTGCAGCAGAACACCAGATACAGACAATCCCTTTAAGCAACCCCTTGCAGGTGACCACGATCGATGGGAGAGAGCTGTTGGGAGGAGAAGTCAGCTTACAGACCGTCCCAATGGTAATGAGGGTAGCCAGGCACACCGAAAGAATAGCGTTCAATGTGGCCACCTTGGGAGGGGCTCCCATTATTTTGGGGATGAGCTGGCTAGCGTTGCATGATCCGCTAGTGGGCTGGCATCAGAGAGTGGTCTCCTTTGGGTCAGCACATTGCCTAGAACATTGCAAAGAGGGCAAGGCTCCAGAAGGGGCAAAGGCCTTTCTAGCAGGAACAGAAGTAACGGACAAAGGAAAGGTGCCCAAACAATACGCTGACCTGAGCAATGTCTTCAGCGAAAGGGAAGCAGACAAACTACCACCGCATAGACCCTTTGACTGCCAGATCAATCTAGTCCCTGGAGCCCAGCTCCCTGTGGGCAAGCTGTATGCCATGTCAGACAGGGAAATGCAGGAGTTGAGGGAGTTTATTGACAAAAACCTGAAGAGAGGTTTCATCAGAGAGTCCAGAGCAGTGGGGGGCAGCTCAGTGTTTTTTGTGGACAAAAAAAACACGGATAAACCTAGACTTGTAGTGGACTTCCGGAGCATAAATGCAGTGTTGGAACCAGTGGCTTTCCCCATGCCCAGGATTGATGACATTTTGACCCGGGTGAGGAAGGAAAAAATTTTCACTAAACTGGACCTAAGGGGGGCATACAACCTGATACGGATAAGGAAGGGGGATGAATGGAAGACAACGATGTTCACCCCTCTAGGGGCTTTCGAATATCTCGTTATGCCCTTTGGATTACAAGCAGGCTCAGCATGTTTTCAATCGTTCATGAACCACGTCCTGGGACCTCTGCTCTACAAGAATTGTGTGGCCTTCCTAGATGACGTATTAGTCTATTCAGAGAATGAGGAGCAGCATGTAAAGGACGTCAGAGAAGTGTTGAGCCGACTGCAAGCAAACCAACTGTGGGTGAAATTAGAGAAGTGTCAGTTTCACACCAAGGAGGTGGAATTCCTGGGGTACCGCTTGTCAGACAAGGGATTAGCCATGGATCCAGGCAAGGTCCAGGCGGTACTGGAATGGAAGACACCGAAAACGAAAAAAGATGTGCAAAGATTCTTAGGGTTTGGGAACTTTTATCGGAAGTTCATCAAGAACTTTGCCCATTTAACGGCTCCCATCACGGACTGTCTCAGCAGCAAGAAGAAATTTGTTTGGACGGCAGAAGCGGAGCAAGCATTCGAAGAATTGAAAAAGGCCTTCGCTTCGGAAGAACAGCTCCTGCACGTGGATTTACAAAAACCCATGAGAGTGGAAACTGACGCATCAGACTGGGCGGTGGGGGCGGTGCTTCTTCAGCCGGGGAAGGATAAGTCGGAGTGGAGACCGTGTGCCTTCTTCTCGCGGAAGTTAAACAAATCCGAGAGGAACTACACGGTATATGACCGAGAACTACTCACCATTCACGAAGCGTTCCGGAAATGGAGACACTTACTAATTGGTGCACAACACAAGGTGCAAGTATGCACGGACCACAAGAATTTAGAGTACTGGAGAACGGCACGAGTGCTCAACCAACGGCAAGTGAGATGGGCACAGGAGTTCTCCAAATTTTATTTTGAAATTTGCTATGTGCCAGGCCCAGAAAACGTCAGGGCGGACGCTCTCTCACGCAAACCAGAGTATTTGGAGGGGGAGGGAGCACCCAAAGAGAGACATATCATCCCAGAGGACCGCTGGGTGTGTGGGGCGGCGTTGGTGGGGCAAAGGGAACTGGTAGAGGAGACGCAGAATGATGAATACGCCCAGAATAAGCTCCAAGGTCTAAGGAGGGAGGGAGAAAACTCCGGAGGTTTTGAAGAAAGAAACGGGGCATTGTATTACAAAGGGGCACTATATATACCCGAAGGGGAATTGAGAGGGAGAGTACTCAAACAGCTGCACGACAGCCCTACAGCAGGGCATTTTGGGCAACACAAAACCATGTGGTTGGTTACCAGGGAATTTTGGTGGCCCAGGGTGAGGGAAGATGTAAGGGAGTATGTAAGAGGGTGTGACCAATGCCAGCGAGCCAAGGGAGAAAGGCGGGCGCCGGCGGGGTTGTTAGAACCGTTGCCCACACCAGAGAGGCCATGGGAGGCGGTATCGATAGATTTTATGACTGATCTGCCGAAATCCAAGGGGAAGACCGCCATACTGGTAGTAGTAGACCTGTTAACTAAGATGGGCCACTTTGTAGCTTGCTCACATGCAGTCACGGCGGAAGAGACAGCTAAATTGTTTGTAGAACATATTTTTAGACTGCATGGCACCCCCTTGAGGGTGATCTCAGACCGAGGCAAACAATTCACGTCCAGGTTCTGGAGGAAGCTCATGAGCTTACTGCACGTGGAGGTCAATTTTTCGACTGCCCGGCACCCAGAAACCAACGGGCAGGCGGAAAGAGCAAACGGTATCCTCCAACAATACCTGAGGTGTTATGTCAATGACAGAGAGAACGATTGGGTGGAAAAGTTGGCGCTGGCGGAATTTACCTACAATAATGCGGAGAATGTGTCCACCGGGATGAGCCCCTTTTTGGCTAATTATGGGTGCCACCCCAGGGCATTTCCAGGGGGAGGAGGGGAGAGATGGAGCGTCCCAGCCGCAGAACTTTTTGTAGAAGAAATGGAAGCGATCCATCGTCAACTCCAACTCAACTTAGAAAGGGCCAAAGAACAATATAAGAAGCAGGCAGACAAGAACAGAAGGGAAGGTGAAACCATAAGGGTGGGGGATCAGGTGTGGCTGTCCACCCAAGGATTGCCGTTCAAGGGGGGTTGCAAGAAATTGAGGCCCAAAAGATTGGGACCATTTGAGGTCATTCAACAGGTTAACCCCGTAGCTTTCAGACTCCGGTTACCGAACCACATGAAACTGCACCCAGTATTCCACAGGTCATTATTGTCACCGTATAGGGGGGGAAAAGAAGGGGTTTCCCCACAGGGACCAGTCTTAGAAGAGAGGGAAAGCAGCAACCATGTGGCGGAAATCCTCGACTCCAGGTGGAAGGGTAATCAGGTGGAGTATTTGGTAGCGTGGGAAGGGGAACCGGAGTCAGAAAACACCTGGGTAACGGCAGAGGAAGTCAATGACGAGGTCTTGATCGAAGCGTTCCATCAAAGGTTCCCCAGGAAACCTCAGTCAGTAGCGAGGTTCCGGAGGGAGTACTTTGGCACCACCGACGAGGAGGAGGAATTGGAAGGATTCACGGGGTCTGAGTTGGAAGAAGGAATAGATTCCGAGGAGGATGAGTACTTAGAAACCCGAAACAGCAACCGGTGGAGGAAAATGTTCGAGACTTCGGAAGATGAGGGAAGTTCTTTCAGGGGTTTTGCTCCCTCGCCTCCAGCAGAGGAAGGGAGGGGAGGGGGTGGAGGGGGCCCTGGAGGGGAGGTGGATGTCAGGGAACTGTCATCGGAAGAACCGGTGGTGCAAGGGCTCCCAGAGGTTGAGAGAGACTTATCAGCGGAGGAGGGAACCAGCAGGGGGAGAGAAAGAGCTCCAAGGGAAAGCGAGTCAGAAGAATGGCTCAGAGACAATTCCAGCGAGAACAGCGGGGAGGTTTCAGGACCTCCTATAGGGACACCCACTCCTCGCCGGAAACTGTCACGTAGAGAGTCCAGAAGACGTGTTTCCGTTAAGGAGCTGTTATGCTGGAAGAAATTCCGTAAACGCCCACTGTCGGATTCTGCCAGCGACTGACGGAGCCATGCTTATGGAGCTCCGTTACAGACAGTGGTTTGTGGACTTAGCCAAACACTGAGGGACTAGGAACTTTACGCACAAGCAGCTCAACATCCCATCACAAAAAGTATTGATGAATTGGGAAGGAAGATAAATTCTAACACAGAGACCATTGTAAGACTTTTGGAGGACTCGGCTACAACTCGAAAGATTGCAGAGGAAGCAAAGGAAATTGCAGTTGTCACCCAAGAGAGGATACCACCGGTCATCAGGAAATTGGAGGATCATGATCTGACTTTGTCTATGATTGAACTGCAGAGAAAAGAGAGAAATTTAAGGATCAGATCAGTTCCGGAAAGTGAGAAAGATAACTTGGTGGACTTCCTGACAAAAGAATTTTTGGACTTTTGGCAACAGGGCCTGGAGAAGGAGGAATTTAAGATAGTGAGTGCATTTAGGCTTGGCACAAGACAAAGGAAGAACAAGGCAAGAGACTGTTTAATAACATTAAGAACAAAGGAAGAAAGGGACAAAATTTTGAATCTGCACTACCAAAAAACCTTGGAGATTGAAAACTCTTATGTGGAGATCTTTAAAGATATTCCGAAGCACATTCTGGATGTAAGAACCTACTACAGAGATCTGGTTGTTCTATTGAAGAAAAACAAAATATTCTTCAGGTGGGAATTTCCACAAGGCCTATCTTTCAAATACAAAGGAAGGAAGATAAGAATAAAAACATTGAGTGATAAAGACAAATTCTTGAGAGACCACGAAGAGGATCTACAGAAGGAGGTGGAATCTGGGCAGGAACTGACATCATTGGGAAAAGGAACACTGGATATATCAGACATATCGAACTTGTCATTCGGTTTGAAACCATCGACAGAGGAAGAACAACTACTCGGAGCAACAGGAATAAGTAAATAGTCTCATCATGGCTCTGCAACTTCTAAGTTGGAATTGTAATGGTTTGAATATGCCTCGAAAGAGGAAAGCTGTTTTTCATATACTGAAGAAAGAACAATTGGATTTGATTTGTCTACAAGAAACACATGTGACGAGGCTACATAGGAAAATATTGGTGAATAAAAGATTGGGACAAGAATTTATTTCATCAGACAAAGTAAAAAAAAGAGGAGTTGTGATATATGCAAAGGAAAAATTGCTACCGAAATTTGTTTTTAAAGATGAGCAAGGAAGATTCCTGGCAATTGAAATCCAAATCCAAGGAGAGAAATTTTTGGCTGTAGGAATTTATGCACCGAACGAGGGGAAATCTGAATTCTTTAAGAAGTTGCATGAGATTCTGTTGGACTATTTGGACTATAATCAAATTTTGATGGGAGACATGAATGGAGTAGTATCTACTAATATGGACAAAGCACAAAGACAGGTACTCACTAAGGATGGAAGATTCCCAAAAACTTTTTTTGAAATGACTGACAATATGGACTTGATTGATATTTGGAGAACAAAGAATCCTCTTGAGAGAGAGGGAACCTTCTTTTCTGAAGCCAAAATGACATGGACCAGAATCGACCAAATCTGGGTTACTAGAGGAATGGCATCAAAGATAAAGAAAGTGGAAATCTGCCCAAAAACCTGCTCCGACCACAATGCAGTAAGAATGAAGATGAAGCAAATAACAACTGGATCCTTCAGATGGAGGATGAATGACACCCTATTTAGAGATGAAGAAGTGTACAAAAAGGCCCCCAAAACTTTGAGAGATTATTTTGAAATAAACATGAACACCAATGTGGAAAAAAGAGTAATCTGGGACGCAAGTAAAGCCGTTATGCGAGGATTTCTGATACAACAAAACGCAATAAAAAAGAGAAGCCAAAATGAGAAAAAAGACAAGATTTTGGAGAAGACAAAAGAAGGGGAAAAGAAACTAAGATCAAAACCAAAGTCCAAAGAGATTTTGAGAGAAATCAAATTGTATCAAGTACAATATATGGAGCTGATGAATCAAGAAATAGAATGGAAAATTAAACAAATGAGACAAAAGACATTTGAATCAGCAGATAAATGCGGTAAACTATTGGCTTGGCAAATGAAGAAAAGACAAAAATTAAATACGGTTACAAATTTAGAAGTGGAAGGAAAGAACGTACATAAGCCAAATGAGATTAGAAATTGCTTCCAGAGATATTTTAAACAATTATATACACAAGGGCCGCAGAAAGAGATGGTCCTCTGGCGCTGGTGCCTCCACTTCCAGAGTCTCTACTGCCTGGGCCTCTACCGCCTCAGCCAATGCCGCCTGCAACACTGCTGCTGCCGCTGGTGCCTCCGTTGCCCGAATCTGTATCACCTGAGCTTCTGCCACTGCTGCTGGTGCCTCCGCCGCCAGAGTCACTGCCACCTGGGTCTCTGTAGCTGCTGCTGGTGCCTCCGTCCAAGCCTCCACCGTCTGGTCCTCTGGTGCCTCAGCCAATCCCGCCTGCGCCACTACTGCTACCGCTGATGCCTCCGTCGTCCGAATCTGCTTTTGCCTCCGCCGTCAGAGTCTCTACTGCCTGGGCCTCTACCGCCTTAGCCGATGCTGCCTGTGATACTGCTGTTGCCGCTGGTGCATCCGTTTCCCGAATCTGTAGCACCTGAGCTTCTGCTGCCACCGCTGGTGCCTCCGCCACCTGAGCCTCTTCAGTCTGGACCTCTGCTGCTGCCGCTGTTGCCTCCGCCGTCAGAGTCTCTCCCGCCTGGGCCTCTACCGCCTCAGCCGATGCCGTCTGCGACACTGCTGCCGCCGCTGGTGCCTCCGTTGCCCGAATCTGTAGCACCTGACCTTCTGCCACTGCCGCTGGTGCCTCCGCCACCTGAGCCTCTTCAGTGTGGACCTCTGCTGCTGCCGCTGTTGCCTCCGCCGCCTGAGCCTCTACCGCCTGGGCCTCTCCCACTGCACCTGGTGCCTCCGCCGCCAGAGCCTCTACCGCCTGGGCCTCTGCCACTGCCGCTGGTGCCTCAGCCGCCAAAATCTCTAATGCCTAGGCCCTCTGCTGCCAAAGCGGGTGCCTCTGCCGGTGCCGCTGGTGCCTCTGCCACTTGGGTCTCTGTCGCTGCTGCTGGTGCCTCCGCCGTCAGAGCCTCTACCGCCTGGGCCTCTGCCGCTGCAGCTGGTGCCTCCGCAGCCTGAAACTCTACTGCCTGGGCCTCTGCCGGTCCCCCTGGTTCCTCTGCAGCCTGAACGTCTACCGCCTGGTCCTCTGCCGCTGCCGCTGGTGCCTCCGCCGCCAGAGCCTCTACCGCCTGGGCCCTTGCCGCTGCCGCTGGTGCTTCCAACGCCAGAGTCTGTACTGCCTGGGCCTCTGCCGCTGCCGATCGTGCCTCCACAGCCCGAGCTTCTACCGCCTGGGCCTCTGACACTGCCGCTGGTGCCTCAGCCGCCAATGCGGTTGCCTCTGCCGTTGCCGCTGGTGCCTCCGCAGCCTGAGCGTCTACCGCCTGGGCCTCTGCCGGTGGTGCTGGTGCCTCCGCAGCCCGAGCCTCCACCGCCTGTGCCTCTGCCGGTGACGCTTATGCCTCCGCAGCCCGAGCCTCGACCGCCTAGGCGTCTGCCACTGCCGCTGCTACCTCAGATGTCAGAGCCTCTACCGCCTGGGCCCTTGCGGGTGCCGCTGGTGCCGCACCACCAGAGCGTCTACTGCCTGGCCCTTTGCCGCTGCCACTAGTACTTCCACCGCCAGAGCCTCTACCGCGTGGGCCTTTCCTGCTGCTGCTTTTCCCTCGCCGCCAAAGCCTCTGCCACCTGGGTCTCTGTCGCTGCTGCTGGTGCCTCCGCCGTCAGAGGCTCTACCGCCTGGTCTTCTGCCGTTGCCACTGGTTCTTCCGCCGTCAGAGCCTCTACGGCCTGAGCCTCTGCCGCTGCCACTAGTAACTACACTGCCAGAGCTTCTACTGCCAGGGCCCTTTCCGCAGCCGCTGGTGCTTCCGCCGCCAGAGTCTCTACTGCCTGGGCCTCTGCCGCTGCCGTTGGTGGCTCCACAGCCCAAGCCTCTACCGCCTGGGTCCTCTGCCGGTGCCGCTGGTGCCTCCGCCACCAGAGCCTCTGCCACCGAGGTCTCTGTAGCTGCTGCTGGTGCCTCCGACGTCATAGTCTCTACCACCTGGTCCTCTGGTGCCTCAGCCAATGCCGCCTGCGCCACTGCTGGTGCCGCTGGTGCCTTCGTTGCCCGAATCTGTACCACCTGAGCTTCTGCCGGTGCCACTGGTGCCTCCGCAGCCTGATCCTCTACCGCCTGGGCCTCTGCCGCTGCCGCTGGTGCCTCCAAAGCCTGAGACTCTTCCGCCTGGGCCTCTGCCACTTCCTTTGGTACCTCCGCCGACAGAGCCTCTACCGCCTGTACCCTTGCCGCTGCCCCTGGTGCTTCTATCGCCAGACCCTATACTGCCTAGGTCTCTACCGCTGCCGCTGGCTCCGCAGCCCGAGCCTCTACCGCCTGGGTCTCTGCTGGTTCCGCTGGTGCCTTCACAGCCTGAGCCTCTACCGCCAGGGCCTCTGCCACTGCCACTGCTGCCTCTGCCACCAGAGCCTCTGCCGCCTGGGTCCTTGCCGCTGCCGCTGATGCTTTCACCACCGGAGCCTCTACCGCCTGGGCCTCTGCCGGTGCCGCTGGTGCCTCCGCAGCCTGAGCCTCTACCGCATGGGCCTCTGCCACTACCGCTGGTACCTCTGCCGCCACAGCCTCTACCGTCTGGGCACTTGCCGCTGCCGCCGCCAGACCCTATACTGCCTGGGTCTCTGCCGGTGCCGCTGGTGCCTCCACAGCTTCAGCTTCTACTTCCTGGGCCTCTGCCGCTGCCGCTGGTGCTTCCGCCGCCAGAGCCTCTACCGCCTGTTCCCTTGCCGCTGCCACTGGTGCTTCCGCAGCCTGAGTCTCTACCGCCTGGGCCTCTGCTGCCTCCGCCAATGCCGCCTGCGCCACTGCTGCTGCCGCTGGTGCCTCCGTTGCCCGAATCAGTATCACCTGAGCTTCTCCCGCTGCCGCTGGTGCCTCCGCCGCCTGAGCCTCTACCGACTGCGCATCTGCCACTGCCGCTGCTGCTTCCGCCACCAGAACCAATACTGCCTGGGTCTCTGCTGCTGCCTCTGGTGCCTCCGCAGCCCGAGTCACTACCGCCTGGGCCTCTGTCGGTGCCGCTGGTGAATACGCAGCCTGAGCCTCTACCACCTGGACTTCTGCCTCTGCTGCTGGTGCCTCCGCAGCCCGAGCCACTACCGCCTGGGCCTCTGCCAGTGCCGCTGGTGAATCCGCAGGCAGAGCCTCTACTGCCTGGGCCTCTGCCGCTGGTGCCGCCGCAGCCCGAGCCACTACCGCCTGGGCCTCTGCCGCCTTAGCCAATGCTGCCTGGGCCTCTGCTGCTGCCGGTGGTGCCTCCGCCGCCAGAGCCTCTAAAACCTGGGCCCTTGCGGCTGCCGCTGGTCCCTCCGCCGCCTGGTCCTGTACCGACTGGGCGTCTGCCACTGCCGCTGGTGCCTCTGCAGCCGAGCCTCTACCGGTGCCCCTGGTGCCTCCGCAGCCTGAGCCTCTACCGCCTGGGCCTCTGCCACTGCCGCTGGTGCCTCCGCAGGCTGAGCCTCTACCGCCTGGGCCTCTGCCGGTGCCTCTGGTGCCTCCGCAGACTGAGCCTCTACCGCCGGGGCCTCTGCGATCAGGTGCCTCCGCCGTCAGAGCCTCTACCGCCTGGTCCTCTGACGCTGGTGCCTCCACTTCCAGAGTCTCTAACGCCAGGACCTCTGCCGCCTCAGCCAATGCTGCCTGCGCCACTGCTGCTGCCGCTGGTGCCTCCGTTGCCCGAATCTGTACAATTAGAGCTTCTGCCGCTGCCGCTGGTGCCTCCGCCACCTGAGCCTCTTCCGTCTGAACATCGGCCGCTGCCGGTGGTGCCTCCGCCGCCTGAGGCTCTTCCGCCTGGGCCTCTGCCGCTGCCGCTGGTGCCTCCTCCGCCAGAGCCTCTACCACCTGGGCCTTTGCCTGTGCCCCTGGTACCTCCGCCACCAGAGCCTCTACCGCCTTGTCCTCTGCCGCCTCCACCAATGCCGCCTCCGCCACTGCTGCTGCCGCTGGTGCCTCCGTTGCCCGAATCTGTAACACCTGAGCTTCTGCCACTGCCGCTGCTGCTTCCCCCGCCAGAAGCAATACTGCCTGGGCCTCTGCCGCTGCCGCTCATGCCTCTGCAGCCCGAGCCTTTACCGCCTGGACCGTTGCTGCTACGCCTGGTGCCTCCGCAGCCCGAGCCACTACCGCCAGGGCCTCTGCCGGGGCCGCTGGTGCCTCCGCCGCCAGAGCCTTTACCACCTGGGCCTCTGCCGCCTCAGCGAATGCCACCTGCGTCACTGAAGCTTCCGCTGGTGCCTCCGTTACCCGAATCTGTACCACCTGAGCTTCTGCCGCTGCCGCTGGTGCCTCCGCTGCCAGAGCCTCTTCCGCCTGGGCCTGGCCGCTGCCGGTAGTGCCTCCGCCGCCAGAGCCTCTACTACCTGGGCCCTTGCTGCTGCCGCTGGTGCCTCCGCAGCCCAAGCCACTACCGCCTGGGCCTCTGCCGGAGCCGCTGGTGAATCCGCAGCCTGAGCCTCTACCGCTGCCACTGGGGCCTCCGCAGCCCGAGCCACTACCGCCTGGGCTTCTGCCAGTGCCGCTGGTGAATCCTCAGCCAGAGCCCCTACTGCCTGGCTCTCTGTAGCTGCTACTGGTGCCTCCGCCGTCAGAGCCTCTACCGCCTGGTCCTCTGGCGCTGGTGCCTCCACTTCCAGAGTCTCTACTGCCTGGGCGTCTACCGCCTCAGCCAATGCCGCCTGCGACACTGCTGCTGCCGCTGGTGCCTCCGTTGCCCGAATCTGTATCACCTGAGCTTCTGCCACTGCCGCTGCCGCTGGTGCCTCCGCCACCTAAGCTTCTTCTGTGTGGACCTCTGCCGCTGCAGCTGGTGCCTTTGCCGACAGAGCCTCTTCTGCCTGGGCCTCTGCCGCTGATGCCTCCGCAGCCAGAGCCTCTACCGCCTGGGCCTTTGATGCTGTCGCTGGTGCCTTCGCCTCCAGAGCCTCTGCCACCTGTGCCTCTGCCGTTGTTGCCTCCGCCGTCACAGCCTCTGCCACCTGGTTCTCTGTCACTGCTGCTGGTGCCCTCGCCACCAGAGCCTCTACGGCGTGGGCCTCTGCTGCTGGTACTTCCGCCGCCACAACCTCTACCGCCAGGGCCTCGGCCAGTGCCGCTGGTGCCTCTGCACCCTGAGCCTCTACCGCCTCAGCCCTTGCTGCTCCCGCTGGTGCTTCCGCCACCAGAGCCTCTACTGCCTGGGCCTCTGCCACTGGTGCCTCCGCAGCCCGAGGCTCTACCGCCTGGGCCTCTGCCACTGCCACTGCTGCCTCCGCCGCCAGAGCCTCTACCGCCTGGGCCTCTGCCGCCTCAGCCAATGCCATCTGCACGACTGCTGCTGCCGCTGGTGCCTCCTTTGCCCGAATTTGTACCACCTGAGCTTCTGCCGCTGCCGCTCGTGCGTCCTACACCTGTGCCTCTTCCGTCTAGACCTCTGCCGCTGCCGATGGTGCCTCCGCCGCCTGAGCCACTTCTGCCTGGGCCTCTGCCACTGTTGCCTCCGCAACCAGAGCCTCTGCCACCTGTGCTTCTGCCGCTGCCGCTGTTGCCTCCGACGTCACAGCCTCTGCCACCTGGGTCTCTGTCGCTGCTGCTGGTGCCTCCGCCATCAGAGCCTCTACCGCCTGGGCCTCTGCTGCTGCCGCTGCTGCCTCCGCCGCCAGAGCCTCTGCCACCTGGGTCTCTGTCGATGCCACTGGTGCTTCCACCGCCATAGCCTCTATTGCCTGGGCCTCTGCCTGTGCCGCTGGTGCCTCCACAGCCTGAGCCTCTACCGACTGGGCCCTTGTCGCTGCCGCTTATACCGCCAGAGCATCTAGTGCCTGGGCCTCTGCCTCTGGTGCCTCCGCAGCCCGAGCCTCTACCGCCTGGGCCTCTGCCGGTGACGCTGGTGCCTCCGCAGCCTGTGCCTCTACCGCCTGGGCCTCTGCCACCGCCGTTGGTGCCTCTGCTGCCAGAGCCTCTTTTGCTTGGGCCTCTGCCGCTGCCGCTGCTGCCTCTGCCGCCAGACCCTCTACCGCCTGGGCCTTTGCTGCTGCCGCTGTTGCCTCCGCCACCAGACCCTCTGCCACCTGAGTCTCTGTCGCTGCTGCTGCTGCCTCGGCAGCCTGAGCCTCTACTGACTGGGCCTCTGCCACCCTTGAGGGTTCCACCGCCGCCCAGGCTGCATCGCCTGGAATTCTACAACTGGCGGTGGTGCCTCCACCGCCAGAGCCTCTACCAGCTGGGCCTCTGCCACTGCCGCTGCTGCCTCCGCAGCCCAAGCCTCTACCGCCCGGGCCTCTGCTGGTGCCGCTGGTGCTTCCTTTTTTTTTTTTATATGAATATTTATTAGATTTTCCAATTTTATATAAACACAAAAAGAAAAAGAAAAAGAAAAATATTAAAAACAAGTCAATTTCAGTAACAATTTTTCAATAACATGTTTCTTTGACTTCCTCATACCTCCCCTTTTTGTTTTCTAGTTCAACTTGTTAATTCAGCAAATCCTAATCTCTTAACATTCCTTTTAAAATAAACCTTATTTTCCACTCAACTTTTTTAAATTTAATGACTTAAACAATTTTAGTCCCTATTATCTTTATCATAACAGCTAGAGACCACAAAAGTTCAATCCAACATCTTTTCAGAGTTCATTAATTTTGTAGTATTTCTGTAAATAGTCCTTAAATTTCTTCCAATCTTCTTCTGCTGACTTTTCTCCCTGGTCGCGGATTCTGCCGGTCATTTCTGCCAGTCCCATACAGTCAATCAACTTCATCTGCCATTCTTACAGAGTGGGTAGATCTTGAGTCTTCCAGTGCTTTGCTATAAGTATTCTTGCTGCCGTTGTAGCATGCATAAAAAAAGTTCTGTCCTTCTTTGGCACCAAATGGCCGACTATGGCCAAGAGAAAAGCCTCTGGTTTTTTCAAGAAGGTATACTTATATACCTTTTTCATTTCATTATAAATCATTTCCCAGAAAGCCTTAATCTTTGGGCACGTCCACCAAAAGTGAAAGAATGTACCTTCAACCTCCTTACATTTCCAGCATTTATTATCGGGCAAATGATATATTTTTGCAAGCTTGACTGGGGTCATGTACCACCTGTATATCATTTTCATAATATTCTCTCTTAAGGCATTGCATGCCGTAAATTTCATACCTGTGGTCCATAACTGTTCCCAGTCAGCAAACATGATATTGTGTCCAAGATCTTGTGCCCATTTAATCATAGCTGACTTAACCGTTTCATCCTGTGTGTTCCATTTCAGCAGCAAGTTATACATTTTTGACATAATTTTAGTTTTGGGTTCTAGCACTTCTGTTTCTAGTTTAGATTTTTCCACCTGGAAGCCAATTTTCCTGTCCAAATTGTAAGCCTCCCTTATCTGAAAATAATGAAGCCAGTCTCGGACTTTGTTTTTTAGTTTCTCAAAGCTCTGCAGTTTCAGTCTATCTCCTTCTTGTTCCAAAATTTCCCAATATTTTGGCCAATTGGCCTCCATATTGAGCTTTTTCTGAGCTTTCGCTTCCATTGGTGACAACCACCTTGGGGTCTTATTTTCCAGTAAATCCTTATATCTGATCCACACATTAAACAGAGATCTCCTAACAATATGATTTTTAAATGCTTTGTGAGCTTTAACCTTATCATACCACAAATATGCATGCCATCCAAAAACATTGTTAAAACCTTCTAAATCCAAAATGTCCGTGTTTTCAAGAAGCAGCCAGTCTTTCAACCAGCAGAATGCTGCTGATTCATAGTACAGTCTGAAGTCTGGCAGGGCAAAGCCACCCCTTTCTTTTACGTCAGTTAAAATCTTATATTTTATCCTGGGCTTCTTGCCCTGCCAGACAAATTTAGAAAGCAACGGCCCAGGCGTTAGAGGCTCGGGCTGCAGAAGCACGAGCGGCAGCGGCAGAGACTCAGGCAGTATTGGTTCTGGCGGCGGAAGCAGCAGCGGCAGAGGCCAGGGCCCAGGCGGTAGAGGCTCTGGCAGCTGAGGCACCAGCGGCACTGGCAGACGCCCAGTCAGTAGAGGCTCAGGCAGCGGAGGCACCAGCGGCGGTGGCAGAGGCCCAGGTGGAAGAGGCTCAGGCGGCGGAGGCACCAGTGGCAGCGGGAAAAGCTCAGGTGATACAGATTCGGGCAACGGAGGCACCAGCGCAGTAGCAGTGGCGCAGGCGGCATTGGTTCGGGCAGCAGAGGCACGAGCAACAGCGGGAGAAGCTCAGGTGATACAGATTCGGGCAACGGAGGTTCCAGCGGCAGCAGCAGTGGCGCAGGCGGCATTGGCTGAGGCAGTAGAGGCCCAGGCGTTAGAGGCTCTGGCGGCGGAAAACCAGCGGCAGTGGCAGAGACCCAGGCATAGAGGCTCAGGCTGCGGAGGCACTACTGGCAGCGGAAAGGGAACAGGCGGTAGAGGCTTTGGCGGCGTAAGCACAAGCGGCAGTGACAAGGGCCCAGGCGGGAGAGGCTCAGGCTGTGTAGGCACCAGCGGCAGCGGCAGAGGACCAGGTGGTAGAGTCTCAGGCTGCGGAGGCACCAGCGGCATCGGCAGAAGCTCAGGTGGTACAGATTCGGACAACGGAGGCACCAGCGGCAGCAGCAGTGGCGTAGGCGGCATTGGCGGAGGCGGCAGAGGAAAAGGCGGTAGAGGCTCTCGTGGCGGAGGCACCAGGGGCACCGTCAAAGGCCCAGGCGGTAGAGGCTGTGGCGGAGGAGGCACCGGCGGCAGATGTCCAGACAGAAGAGGCTCAGGCTGCGGAGGCACCAGCGGCAGCGGCAGAAGCTCAGGTTGTACAGATTCGGGCAACAGAGGCACCAGCGGCTGCAGCAGTGGCGCAGGCGGCATTGGCTGAGGCGCCAGAGCACCAGGCAGTAGAGGCTCTGACGGAGGAGGCACCTGACGGCAGAGGCCCAGGCGGTGAGGCTCAATCTGCGGAGGCACCAGCGGCACTTGCAGAGGCCCAGGCGGTTGAGGCTCAGGCTGCGGAGGCACCAGCGGCAGTGGCAGAGGCCCAGGCGGTAGAGGCTCAGGCTGCGGAGGCACCAGGGGCACCGTCAGAGGCCCAGGCGGTAGAGGCTTGGGCTGCGGAGGCAACTGCGGCAGCGGCAGAGGCCCACTCGGTAGAGGTTCTGGCGGTGGAAGCACCAGTGGCAGAGGCCCAGGCGGTAGAGGCTCTGGCGGCCGAAGCACCAGCGGCAGCGGCAGAGGCCCAGGCAGTATTGGTTTTGGCGGCGGAAGCAGGCAACGGCAAAGGCCCAGGCGGTAGAGGCTCTGGCGGCTGAGGCACCAGTGGCAGCGGCAGACTCCCAGTCGGTATAGGATCAGGCTGTGGAGGCACCAGCGGCATCGGCAGAGGCCCAGGCGGTAGAGGCTCGGGCTGCAGAGGCACCAGCAGCAGCTACAGAGACGCAGGTGGCAGAGGCTCTGGCGGCGGAGGCACCATCAGCAGTGGCAGAGGCCCAGGCCGTAGAGGCTCAGGCTGCGGAGGCACCAGAGGCACCGGCAGAGGCCCAGGCCGTAGAGGCTCGAGCTGCGGAGGCACCAGGGGCATCGGCAGAGGCCCAGGCGGTAGAGGCTCTGGCGACTGACGCACAAGCTGAAGTGGCAGACTCCCAGTCGGTATAGGATCAGGTTGCGGAGGCACCAGCGGCATCTACAGACGCCCAGGCGGTAGAGGCTCGGGTTGCGGAGGCACCAGCAGCAGCTACAGAGACCCAGGTGGCAGAGGCTCTGGCGGCGGAGGCACCAGCAGCAGTGGCAGAGGCCCAGGCGGTAGAGGCTCAGGCTGCCGAGGCACCAGAAGCACCGGCAGAGGCCCAGGCCATAGAGGCTCGGGCTGCGGAGGCACCAGCAGCAGTGGCAGAGGCCCAGGCGGTAGAGGCTCAGGCTGCCGAGGCACCAGAAGCACCGGCAGAGGCCCAGGCCGTAGAGGCTCGGGCTGCGGAGGCACCAGCGGAAGTGGAAGAGGCCCAGGCGGTAGAGGCTCAGGCTGCGGAGGCACCAGCGGCATCGGCAGAGGCCCAGGCGGTAGAGGCTCGGGCTGCAGAGGCACCAGTAGCAGCTACAGAGACCCAGGTGGCAGAGGCTCTGGCGGCGGAGGCACCATCAGCAGTGGCAGAGGCCCAGGCGGTAGAGGCTCAGGCTGCGGACGCACCAGAGGCACCGGCAGAGGCCCAGGCCGTAGAGGCTCGAGCTGCGGAGGCACCAGCGGCATCGGCAGAGGCCCAGGCGGTAGAGGCTCTGGCGACTGACGCACAAGCTGAAGTGGCAGACTCCCAGTCGGTATAGGATCAGGTTGCGGAGGCACCAGCGGCATCTACAGACGCCCAGGCGGTAGAGGCTCGGGTTGCGGAGGCACCAGCAGCAGCTACAGAGACCCAGGTGGCAGAGGCTCTGGCGGCGGAGGCACCAGCAGCAGTGGCAGACGCCCAGGCGGTAGAGGCTCAGGCTGCCGAGGCTCCAGAAGCACCGGCAGAGGCCCAGGCTGTAGAGGCTCGGGCTGCGGAGGCACCAGCGGAAGTGGCAGAGGCCCAGGCGGTAGTGGCTCAGGCTGTGGAGGCACCAGTGGCATCGGTAGAGGCCCAGGAGGTAGAGGCTCGGGCTGCAGACGCACCAGCAGAACCGGTGGAAGCTCAGGTGGTGCAGATTTGGGCAACGGTGGCACCAGCGGCAGCAGCAGTGGCGGAGGTGGCGTTGGCTGAGGCAGCAGAGGCCCAGGCGGTAGAGGCTCTGGCGGCGGAAGCAACGGCGGCAGCGGCAAGGGCCCAGACCGTAGAGGCTCAGGCTGCAGAGGCAGCAGTGGCACCGGCAGAGGCCCAGGCGGTAGAGGTTCTGGCTGCGGAGGCACCAGCGGCACCAGCAGAAGCTCAGGTGGTAGAGATTCAGACAACAGAGGCACCAGCGTTAGCTGTAGTGGCGCAGGCAGCATTGGCTGAGGCACCAGAGGACCTGGCGGTAGAGGCTTTGACGGCTGAGGCACCAGGAGCAGCTACAGAGACCCCCATGGCAGAGGCTCTGGTGGAGGCACGAGCGGCACCGCCAGAGGCCCAGGCACCGGTAGAGGCCCAGGCGGTAGAGGCTCAGGCTGGGGAGGCACTAGCGTCACTGGCAGAGGCGCAGGTGGTAGAGGCTCAGGCTCCGGAGGCACTGGCATTAGCTCAGGTGGTACAGATTCGGGCAACGGAGGCAGCAGCAGTGGTACAGGCGGCGTTGGCTGAGGCGTCAGAGGCCCAGGCGGTAGAGACTCTGGAAGTGGAGGCAGCAACGCCAGAGGACCAGGCGGTAGAGACTCTGACGGCGGAGGCACCAGCAGCAGCTACAGAGAGCCAGGTGGCAGAGGCTCTGGCGGCGGAAGCACCAGAGGCAGTGACAGAGGCCCAGGCGATAGAGGCTCAGGCTGCAGAGGCACCAGTGACACCAGCAGAGGCCCAGGCGGAAGAGGCTCGAGCTGCGGAGGCACCAGCGGCAGTGGCAGAGGCCCAGGTGGTAGAGGCTCAGGCTGTGGAGGCACCAGCGGCACCGGCTGAAGCCCAGGCGATAGAGGCTCAGGCTGCAGAGGCACCAGTGACACCGGCAGAGGCCCAGGCGGTAGAGGCTCTGGCGGCGGAAGCACCAGCGGCAGTGGCAAGGGAACAGGTGGTAGAGGCTCTGGCGGCGGAGGCAGCATTGGCAGTGGCAGAGGCCCAGGCGGTAGAGACTCCGGCTGCGGAGGCACTAGCGGCACCGGTAGAAGCCCAGGCAGTAGAGCCTCGGGCTGCGGAGGCACCAGCGGCAGTGGCAGAGGCCCAGGCGGTAGAGGCTCTGGCTGCGGAGGCATCAGCGGCAGAGGCCCAGGCAGAAGAGGCTCAGGCGGCGGAGGCACCAGCTGCAGCGGCATAGGTTCAGATGGAAGAAGCTCATGTGGCGGAGGCACCAGCGGCAGCGGCAGAAGCTCAGGTGATACAGATTCGGGCAACGGAGGCACCAGCGGCAGCAGCAGTGTTGCAGGCGGCATTGGCTGAGGTGGTAGAGGCCCAGGCAGTAGAGACTCTGGAAGTGGAGGCACCAGCGGCAGCGGCAAGGGCCCAGACCGTAGAGGCTCAGGCTGCAGAGGCAGCAGTGGCACCGGCAGAGGCCCAGGCGGTAGAGGTTCTGGCTGCGGAGGCACCAGCGGCACCAGCAGAAGCTCAGGTGGTAGAGATTCAGACAACAGAGGCACCAGCGTTAGCTGTAGTGGCGCAGGCAGCATTGGCTGAGGCACCAGAGGACCTGGCGGTAGAGGCTTTGACGGCTGAGGCACCAGGAGCAGCTACAGAGACCCCCGTGGCAGAGGCTCTGGTGGAGGCACGAGCGGCACCGCCAGAGGCCCAGGCACCGGTAGAGGCCCAGGCGGTAGAGGCTCAGGCTGGGGAGGCACTAGCGTCACTGGCAGAGGCGCAGGTGGTAGAGGCTCAGGCTCCGGAGGCACTGGCATTAGCTCAGGTGGTACAGATTCGGGCAACGGAGGCAGCAGCAGTGGTACAGGCGGCGTTGGCTGAGGCGTCAGAGGCCCAGGCGGTAGAGACTCTGGAAGTGGAGGCAGCAACGCCAGAGGACCAGGCGGTAGAGACTCTGACGGCGGAGGCACCAGCAGCAGCTACAGAGAGCCAGGTGGCAGAGGCTCTGGCGGCAGAAGCACCAGAGGCAGTGACAGAGGCCCAGGCGATAGAGGCTCAGGCTGCAGAGGCACCAGTGACACCGGCAGAGGCCCAGGCGGAAGAGGCTCGAGCTGCGGAGGCACCAGCGGCAGTGGCAGAGGCCCAGGTGGTAGAGGCTCAGGCTGTGGAGGCACCAGCGGCACCGGCTGAAGCCCAGGCGATAGAGGCTCAGGCTGCAGAGGCACCAGTGACACCGGCAGAGGCCCAGGCGGTAGAGGCTCTGGCGGCGGAAGCACCAGCGGCAGTGGCAAGGGAACAGGTGGTAGAGGCTCTGGCGGCGGAGGCAGCAGTGGCAGTGGCAGAGGCCCAGGCGGTAGAGACTCCGGCTGCGGAGGCACTAGCGGCACCGGTAGAAGCCCAGGCAGTAGAGCCTCGGGCTGCGGAGGCACCAGCGGCAGTGGCAGAGGCCCAGGCGGTAGAGGCTCTGGCTGCGGAGGCATCAGCGGCAGAGGCCCAGGCAGAAGAGGCTCAGGCGGCGGAGGCACCAGCTGCAGCGGCATAGGTCCAGATGGAAGAAGCTCATGTGGCGGAGGCACCAGCGGCAGCGGCAGAAGCTCAGGTGATACAGATTCGGGCAACGGAGGCACCAGCGGCAGCAGCAGTGTTGCAGGCGGCATTGGCTGAGGCGGTAGAGGCCCAGGCAGTAGAGACTCTGGAAGTGGAGGCACCAGCGCCTGAGGACCAGGCGGTAGAGGCTCTCACGGCGGAGGCACCAGTAGCAGCTACAGAGAGCCAGGTGGCAGAGGCTTTGGCGGCGGAAGCACCAGCGGCACCAACAGAGGCCCGGACGGTAGAGGCTTGGGCTGCGGAAGCACCAGCTTCCCCGGCGGAGGCCCAAGTGGTAGAGGCTCAGGCTGCGGAGGTTTTAGAGAAAAATATGACATTGTTTGAAAAAGACAAATTTCAGAATGAAACAGGTCTGTCTGTGGTGAAGAAGGTGAAATATCTGGGGATTAACATGGCTTCTAAAAATGGGAACTTATTTAAAAATAATTATGAGAAATGCTGGTCAGAAGTGAAAAAAGATCTCGAAATATGGTCAAATTTGAAGCTTTCCTTGATGGGTCGAATAGCAGCTATAAAGATGAATGTATTGCCTAAAATGTTATTTTTGTTTCAAACATTACAAATTGTGGACAAATTGTGGAGGTACTACTGAACATGATTAGAAGGGACCGTTTGATTAAAGGTATTCAGGTCGGAGCCAAGCAATACAAATTGAAAGCATTTGCAGATGACCTAGTTTTAACATTACAGGAGCCAGAATCTAGTTCGAAAAGGGTTTTGGAATTGATTCAAGAATTTGGTCAGGTGGCTGGTTTTAAGTTGAACAAGTCAAAAACTAAAGTTCTTGAGAAAAACTTAACACCGATTGAGAAAGAAAGGTTTCAGAAGGAGACAGGCCTAACAATAGTAAAGAAAGTTAAATATTTGGGGGTTAACATGACTGCTAAGAACTTAAACTTATTTAAAGATAACTATGAGAAATGTTGGTTAGAAGTGAAGAAAGATTTAGAGATATGGTCAAACCTGAAGCTTTCCTTGTTGGGTAGAATTGCGGCTATTAAGATGAATGTATTGCCAAAGATGTTATTTTTGTTTCAATCTCTGCAAATTTTGGACAAAATGGACTGTTTCAAGAAGTGGCAGAGAGATATCTCTAGATTTGTCTGGCAGGGCAAGAAGCCCAGAATAAAATTCAAAATACTAACTGATGCTAAAGAAAGAGGTGGATTTGCCCTGCCAGACCTGAAACTTTATTATGAATCGGCCGCATTTTGTTGGCTGAAAGAATGGCTGCTTCTTGAGAACACAGACATTTGGGACTTAGAAGGTTTCAATAATGTTTTTGGATGGCATGCATATTTGTGGTACGACAAGGTTAAAGCTCATAAAGCATTCAAAAACCATATTGTCAGGAAAGCATTGTTTAATGTTTGGCTAAGATATAAAGACTTACTGGAGAATAAAACCCCAAGGTGGCTGTCACCAATGGAAGCAAAGGCACTGAAAAAGTCCAATATGGGACTTCCGGTTAGCGCCAGCGCTTAATGGCGGATTTCTCCCGGAGCTCCGGGAGAGATCTGCTTCGTAGGTTCGGGTCCTGCCAGCTACGGCGGAGCGGGGACCCTCAAAAATCACAGGCGCGTAGCCTGTGAACTGGAGACTCGGCGGGCACCTTTGCGCCCCCCCCGACGCGGTGAAATAGCCTTTTTAAAGGCTGCGGATCAGCGGAGGGGTTTTGGAGCGGTGCTGAGAGTCGCTTTCACCCAGCCTGCGAAGCGAAGCCGCGTCGCCATTAGTGGAGAGCGCTGATTTCTTCCGGTGAATTTGGACTAAAAAGAACAACTATCCGTGAGTAGGATTGACTTCTAAAACTAAATTGGACACTAAATTTTAAGAAATTGGGTACCGAGACGGACAAGCACCAAAAAGGAAGTCTGCTTTCCGTTCTGCAGTAAGATCAAAGCGAAAGGCATTTAAGCTGTAACCGCTGGAAAGGAGAGTTGTGGGAACTAAGAAATTCAACACCAAGTAAAGAACTCCCTCCCCGAAGGCAGGAGGGGGGGGAAGAAGACCTGAAAGTATTTTCCTGCCAATTTAAAGGAAATTGAGTTATTTACCGCTGCTCTTTTACCTGGGGATCGGACTGCCGGAGTAAAAGCACCGGCTAAGGACTGTTGCTACAAGAAGGTAAAAAAGTATCTTTGACTGACTTTGGCTACTCTCAACTTGAAATATGTATTTTGTTGCAAAGTAAAGATACTTGCAGGACATTATTGATTTGAAATCTCCAGAAAGAGAAAAGAACAATTGAAAGGGACTAGAAGGACCTTTGTTTAATTTTCTGGAGAGTGTGGGACTAACTAGAAAGTAAAAAACTGACTTTACGCCCTCTAGAGGATTTATAAATTGTTTCAGCAATAAGTGGAGTTTAAAATCTGGGAACTTTGTCTGACAGCATAAGAGTGTGGGAATGACCTTGACTAAAATACTTTGTTATGGCAGATGGTAAAGAGAAAGAGGATTCACAGGAAACAACCTTGAGATCTGGCAGACAATACAAAGTGGATCTTCCCAAGCAAAGAAGGGCTTCTGTAACAGGGGCCTCTGGAATTACAGCTGTCTCAAAGGCAAAAGTGAAGACAATGTCTTCAGAAGAATCATTTGCTAAGGTTTTGGAGAAGATAAACGATTCATTAGAGGAACTAAAAAAGCAAGGTGTAGAAACCAAAGTACAAATTGCTGAAACAAATAAGAAAATTGAAGAAATCTCTGGGAAAATTGACTTAAATACAAAAAGCATAACCGACCTTGGGAACAAAGTGAACTCAAATGCAGAAGCAATTGGGAAATTATTGGAAGATTCATCTACAACACGAAAGATAGCTGAGGAAGCCAAAGAAATTGCAACTGCTGCTGAGGAAAAGTTTCCACCAGTTTATAAGAAACTAGATGAGTATGAACTGGCACTCTCTATGCAGGATATACAACGTAAGGAGAGGAACTTAAGGATTAGACTTGTGCCGGAAAAGGAAGGAGATAATCTGGTGGACTATTTGACAAAAGAATTTTCCGACTTTTGGAAGCAGGAGTTGGACAAAGAAGAATTTAAGATAGAAAGCGCATTTAGATTGGGAGCAAAGCAGAGGAAGAACAGACCCAGAGACTGCTTAATAACTCTAAGATCAAAGGAGGAGCGAGACAAAATATTGAACCTGCATTTCCAAACAACCCTTCGAATTGAAGATTTTCATATTGAGATCTTTAAAGACATTCCCAAAAGTATTTTGGACGCAAGAGGATTCTACAAAGACTTGGTGACACTGCTGAAAAGGAACTACATACCATTCAGGTGGGAATTTCCCCAAGGCTTGTCTTTTAAATACAAGGGGAAGAAAAGAAGAATAAAGACAGTGAGTGATAAAGACAAGTTCTTGGGAGAACACGAAGAAGACCTACAGAAAGAGACATTTCCAGGACAAGGGCATCCGTCATTGGATAAGGACACAGAACCACCGACAGACGAGGAACAAAAACAGGGAGCTGTAGGAGGAAGAGGTAAATAATCCCATCATGGCTTTGCAACTTCTAACCTGGAATTGTAACGGTTTGAACATTCCCAGAAAGAGAAAAAACATATTTCACGCTTTAAAAAAAGACCAATTGGACTTGATTTGTTTACAAGAGACTCATGTGACAAGAGCACATAGAAAACTATTAATAAATTAAAGATTGGGACAAGAATTTATATCTTCAGACAGAGTAAAAAAGAGAGGAGTGGTGATCTATGCAAAAGAAAAGTTGCAACCGAAACAAATCTTCAAAGATGACCAAGGAAGATATCTGGCAATTGAAATTCAATCCCAAGGAGAAAAGTATCTGATAGTGGGAATCTATGCACCAAATGAAGGGAAAGCTGAATTTTTTAAGAAGTTGCATGAAATTCTGATGGACTATATGGATTATAACTTAATTTTGATGGGAGATATGAATGGAGTAGTTTCAACAAATATGGACAAAGCACAAAGACAGGTAATAACAAAAAATGGAAGACTACCAAAGACTTTTTTTGAAATGACTGACAATATGGACTTGATTGACATTTGGAGAACAAAACACCCATTAGAAAGAGAGGGAACCTTCTTTTCTGAAGCCAAAATGACATGGACAAGGATTGACCAAATCTGGGTGACTAGCAGTATGGCGCCGAATATAAAGAAAGTGGAAATCTGCCCAAAAACCTTCTCCGACCATAATGCAGTAAAGATGGTGATGAAGCAAACAACAACTGGCTCTTTTAGATGGAGAATGAATGACAACTTATTCAGAGACGAGGAGATTTGCAAGAAGGCTCAAAAAACTTTGAAAGACTATTTCGAAATTAACTTGAGGACTAAAGTAGAAAAAAGAATAGTATGGGACGCAAGTAAAGCCGTGATGAGAGGATTTTTGATACAACAAAATACATTAAAGAAGAGAAAGCAAAATGAGAGGAAGGAAAAAATCTTGGAAAAGATAAAAGAAGGGGAAAAGAAATTAAGATCGAAGCCGAAATCGCAAGAGATTTTAAGAGAGATTAAATTCCATCAAACACAATATATGGAGCTGATGAATCAAGAATTAGAGTGGAAGATCAAGCAAATGAGACAAAAGACCTTTGAATCTGCTGATAAATGTGGCAAGTTATTGGCCTGGCAAATAAAGAAGAGACAAAAACTCAACACGGTAACAAATATAGAAGTGGAAGGAAAGAACATAAGTAACCCAGCGGAAATTAGGAACTGCTTCCAGAACTACTTTAGACAACTTTACACACAAGGGCCGCAGAACGAAATGGACATACAACAATTCCTCGAGAAAAATGGGCTGAAAAAGGTTTCACAGGAAAGTAAGTTAATTTTGAACCAGGAGATATCAGCACAAGAAATAGAAGATGCCATTCAAGGCATGGCGTTGGGCAAATCACCCGGGCCGGACGGACTGACTTCCAAGTACTACAAAGTCTTGAAGGAAGGATTGATGCAACCTCTGAAGGAAGTCTGTAATGAGATTATGGAGGGGAAAAGGGCACCCGATACGTGGAGAGAGGCCTACATTACACTTATACCAAAGACAGAGACTGAAAAGACTCAACTTAAAAACTACCGACCCATCTCGTTACTAAATGTGGATTATAAAATTTTTGCTGATATTTTAGCAAAAAGATTGAAAAGAGTTTTGATGGAGGAGATTCATGGGGACCAAGCAGGCTTTCTCCCGAAAAGGCATTTGTCGGACAATGTAAGGAATATAATTGACATTTTGGAAAAGTTGGAAGTGAATATAAACACTAAGGCTGTTTTGATATTTGTGGATGCCGAGAAAGCCTTTGACAACATTTCTTGGAATTTTATGCTGAAGAACCTCCGGGGGATGGGGGTAGGCCAAGGGTTCGAGAATGGTATAGGTGCAATATATTCTGAACAGAAAGCAAAATTAATTGTAAATAACGTGGCTACAGAAGAGTTCAAGATTGAAAAAGGGACACGTCAGGGGTGCCCTATTTCCCCACTACTTTTTATATCGGTCCTGGAGGTTTTGCTTAATATGATTAGGAGGGACCAGTTGGTTAAAGGGATTCAGGTCGGAGCTAAACAATACAAATTGAGAGCATTTGCAGATGACTTAGTACTTACATTGCAAGAGCCAGAAGCTAGTACGAAAAGAGTTTTGGAAATAATCCAAGAGTTTGGTCAATTGGCAGGATTTAAATTGAATAAGTTAAAGACAAAGGTACTAGAGAAAAATTTAACACAGACTGAAAAAGAAAGGTTTCAGAATGAGACAGGGTTGACCGTGGTTAAAAAAGTGAAATATTTGGGTATAAACATGACAGCTAAGAATGTGAACCTATTTAAAGACAATTATGATAAAACTTGGATAGAAGTGAAAAAAGATTTGGAGATTTGGTCAAACTTAAAGCTTTCCTTGTTAGGTCGAATTGCAGTTATAAAGATGAATGTATTGCCAAGAATGTTGTTTTTGTTTCAAGCATTGCAAATAATGGAAAAAATGGACTGTTTCAAGAAGTGGCAAAAAGATATATCTAAATTTGTCTGGCAGGGCAAGAGGCCCAGAATTAAATTTAAGATATTAACGGATTCAAAGGAAAGAGGGGGGTTTGCCCTGCCAGACTTTAAACTCTATTATGAAGCGGCAGCTTTTTGCTGGCTGAAAGAATGGCTACTTCTTGAAAACACAGACATTTTGGATTTGGAAGGTTTTAATAACATTTTTGGGTGGCATGCATATTTGTGGTATGACAAGGTTAAAGCACATAAAAGTTTTAAAAACCATATTGTCAGAAAAGCACTATTAAATGTTTGGATTAGATATAAAGATCTGCTGGAAAATAAAACTCCAAGGTGGCTGTCGCCAATGGAAGCTAAGGCAGTTAAAAAGTTAAACATGGAGTCGAAGTGGCCAAAATACTGGGAAATCTTGGAAAAGGAAGGGGATAAATTGAGATTGCAGAGTTTTGAGAAATTAAAAGGGAAGGTGAGAGATTGGCTGCACTATCATCAAATAAATGAAGCGTTTAAATTGGACAGTAAAATTGGCTTCCAGGTGGAAAAATCAAAATTGGAGACAGAATTGTTAGAACCCAGTACTAAGAATTTGTCAAAAATGTACAATTTGCTGCTGAAATGGAATACACAAGACGAAACGGTTAAATCAGCTATGATTAAATGGGCTCAGGACATTGGTCATAATATTTTGTTTGCTGATTGGGAAAAGTTGTGGACCACCGGGATGAAATTTACGGCATGTAATGCTCTGAGAGAAAACATTATGAAAATGATATATAGGTGGTACATAACCCCAGTCAAGCTTGCAAAGATTTACCACTTGCCTGACAATAAATGTTGGAAATGTAAAGAAAAGGAGGGTACTTTCTTTCACCTTTGGTGGACGTGCCCGAAGATTAAGGCATTCTGGGAAATGATCTATAATGAACTTAAAAAGGTATTTAAATATACTTTCCCGAAGAAACCAGAGGCCTTTCTCTTGGGCATTGTCGGACAGGGGGTGTTAAAGACGGATATAACTTTCTTTTTGTACGCCACAACAGCAGCTAGAATACTTATTGCGAAGTACTGGAAGACACAAGAACTACCCACACTGGAAGAATGGCAGATGAAGGTGATAGACTACATGGGCCTGGCAGAAATGACGAGCAGAATCCGAAACCAGGGAAGAGAAGCAGCGCAAGAGGAATGGAAAAAGTTCAAGGACTATTTAAAGAAATACTACAAAATTAATGAAAGTTAGAATGATGTTGGACTGGAAAGTAAACGGTTACTATTAGCAAGGGTTAAGACAAGGAGAATAAGGAAGATTAGATTAAATTTAAATTAAAATAAGGGAAGATTTGCTGAGTAATTGATAAGAATTTGGAATACAGAAAAGGGAGGCACGAGGAAGTCGGGGAAGAAAGGTATAAGAAATTAAGATATGAAATGGTACATGTTTTTTGTTTTGTTTTTGTTTATGTCTGTTTATGTATTTGTTATATGTTTGTTATTGTTATAAAAACCTTTAATAAAAAATATTAAAAAAAAAAAATGAAAAAGACCAATATGGAGGCCAAATGGCCGAAATATTGGGAAATATTGGAACAAGAAGGAGATAAATTGAAATTGCAGAGTTTTGAGAAATTAAAAGACAAGGTGCGAGATTGGATGCATTATTTTCAAATAAGAGAGGCCTATAATTTGGACAAAAAAATAGGTTTCCAGGTGGAAAAATCAAAATTGGAAACTGAATTGTTAGAACCCAAAACTAAAACACTTTCAAGAATGTGTAACTTGCTGCTAAAATGGAACACGCAGGATGAAACAGTTAAATCTGCTATGATTAAATGGGCACAAGATGTTGGTCATAACATTATGTTTGCTGACTGGGAACAGTTGTGGACCACAGGTATGAAATTTACGGCATGTAATGCCCTAAGAGAGAATATTATGAAAATGATATACAGGTGGTACATGACACCAGTCAAGCTTGCAAAAATCTATCATTTGCCCGATAATAAATGTTGGAAGTGTAAAGAAAATGAAGGAACATTCTTTCACCTTTGGTGGACGTGCCCAAAGATTAAGGCTTTCTGGGAGATGATTTATAACGAAATGAAAAAAGTATTTAAATATACATTCCTTAAGAAGCCAGAGGCCTTTCTCTTGGGCATGGTCGGCCAATTGGTGCCAAAGAAGGACAGAACTTTCTTTATGTATGCAACAACAGCAGCAAGAATTCTCATCGCAAAGTATTGGAAGACACAAGAGCTACCCACCCTGGAAGAGTGGCAGATGAAGCTGATGGACTATATGGAATTGGCGGAAATGACTGGCAGAATCTGAGATCTGGGAGAAGAGTTGGTGGAAGAAGACTGGAAGAAATTTAAAGACTATCTTCAGAAATATTGTAAAATTAATGAATGTTAAAATTATCCTTGGATTGGTAATAAGTGGTAACTAGTGACAAAAGTTAATAAGATTATGTAAAAAAATGTATTGATAAATGGTTGAAAATATTGAGGTATAATATGTTACGGCACAAAGTTAAGATATTTGAAAAAGAGTAAGAATTTGCTGAATTAAGTATGTAAATGGGAACACAAAAGGGGGGAGGTGTGAGGAGGTCAAGGGTGCAAGCATATGAATTTGAGGATATTGAGAAAAATGGATTTGTTTTATTTTTTTCAAATTTCTTTTTTTCTTAATTAGCTGTTTTTGGTGTATTTTGTGTGTTTTCCTTTTTGTATTGTCTATTTTTATCTGTGGTTCCTTTTTTATTCTGTGAATTTTTACTTTTCTCTTTTGTAAAACTCTAATAAAAATTTATTTAAAAAAAAAAAACAAATTGTGGACAAGATGGACTGTTTTAAGAAGTCGCAGAAAGATATTTCTAAATTTGTCTGGCAGGGCAAGAAGCCCAGGATAAAATATAAGATTTTAACTGACGTAAAAGAAAGGGGTGGCTTTGCCCTGCCAGACTTCAGACTGTACTATGAATCAGCAGCATTCTGCTGGTTGAAAGACTGGCTGCTTCTTGAAAACACGGACATTTTGGATTTAGAAGGTTTTAACAATGTTTTTGGATGGCATGCATATTTGTGGTATGATAAGGTTAAAGCTCACAAAGCATTTAAAAATCATATTGTTAGGAGATCTCTGTTTAATGTGTGGATCAGATATAAGGATTTACTGGAAAATAAGACCCCAAGGTGGTTGTCACCAATGGAAGCGAAAGCTCAGAAAAAGCTCAATATGGAGGCCAATTGGCCAAAATATTGGGAAATTTTGGAACAAGAAGGAGATAGACTGAAACTGCAGAGCTTTGAGAAACTAAAAAACAAAGTCCGAGACTGGCTTCATTATTTTCAGATAAGGGAGGCTTACAATTTGGACAGGAAAATTGGCTTCCAGGTGGAAAAATCTAAACTAGAAACAGAAGTGCTAGAACCCAAAACTAAAATTATGTCAAAAATGTATAACTTGCTGCTGAAATGGAACACACAGGATGAAACGGTTAAGTCAGCTATGATTAAATGGGCACAAGATCTTGGACACAATATCATGTTTGCTGACTGGGAACAGTTATGGACCACAGGTATGAAATTTACGGCATGCAATGCCTTAAGAGAGAATATTATGAAAATGATATACAGGTGGTACATGACCCCAGTCAAGCTTGCAAAAATATATCATTTGCCCGATAATAAATGCTGGAAATGTAAGGAGGTTGAAGGTACATTCTTTCACTTTTGGTGGACGTGCCCAAAGATTAAGGCTTTCTGGGAAATGATTTATAATGAAATGAAAAAGGTATATAAGTATACCTTCTTGAAAAAACCAGAGGCTTTTCTCTTGGCCATAGTCGGCCATTTGGTGCCAAAGAAGGACAGAACTTTTTTTATGCATGCTACAACGGCAGCAAGAATACTTATAGCAAAGCACTGGAAGACTCAAGATCTACCCACTCTGTAAGAATGGCAGATGAAGTTGATTGACTGTATGGGACTGGCAGAAATGACCGGCAGAATCCGCGACCAGGGAGAAAAGTCAGCAGAAGAAGATTGGAAGAAATTTAAGGACTATTTACAGAAATACTACAAAATTAATGAACTCTGAAAAGATGTTGGATTGAACTTTTGTGGTCTCTAGCTGTTATGATAAAGATAATAGGGACTAAAATTGTTTAAGTCATTAAATTTAAAAAAGTTGAGTGGAAAATAAGGTTTATTTTAAAAGGAATGTTAAGAGATTAGGATTTGCTGAATTAACAAGTTGAACTAGAAAACAAAAAGGGGAGGTATGAGGAAGTCAAAGAAACATGTTATTGAAAAATTGTTACTGAAATTGACTTGTTTTTAATATTTTTCTTTTTCTTTTTCTTTTTGTGTTTATATAAAATTGGAAAATCTAATAAATATTCATATATAAAAAAAAAAGGAAGCACCAGCGGCACCAGCAGAGGCCCGGGCGGTAGAGGCTTGGGCTGCGGAGGCAGCAGCGGCAGTGGCAGAGGCCCAGCTGGTAGAGGCTCTGGCGGTGGAGGCACCACCGCCAGTTGTAGAATTCCAGGCGATGCAGCCTGGGCGGCGGTGGAACCCTCAAGGGTGGCAGAGGCCCAGTCAGTAGAGGCTCAGGCTGCCGAGGCAGCAGCGGCAGCGACAGAGACTCAGGTGGCAGAGGGTCTGGTGGCGGAGGCAACAGCGGCAGCAGCAAAGGCCCAGGCGGTAGAGGGTCTGGCGGCAGAGGCAGCAGCGGCAGCGGCAGAGGCCCAAGCAAAAGAGGCTCTGGCAGCAGAGGCACCAACGGCGGTGGCAGAGGCCCAGGCGGTAGAGGCACAGGCTGCGGAGGCACCAGCGTCACCGGCAGAGGCCCAGGCGGTAGAGGCTCGGGCTGCGGAGGCACCAGAGGCAGAGGCCCAGGCACTAGATGCTCTGGCGGTATAAGCGGCAGCGACAAGGGCCCAGTCGGTAGAGGCTCAGGCTGTGGAGGCACCAGCGGCACAGGCAGAGGCCCAGGCAATAGAGGCTATGGCGGTGGAAGCACCAGTGGCATCGACAGAGACCCAGGTGGCAGAGGCTCTGGCGGCGGAGGCAGCAGCGGCAGCAGCAGAGGCCCAGGCGGTAGAGGCTCTGATGGCGGAGGCACCAGCAGCAGCGACAGAGACCCAGGTGGCAGAGGCTGTGACGTCGGAGGCAACAGCGGCAGCGGCAGAAGCACAGGTGGCAGAGGCTCTGGTTGCGGAGGCAACAGTGGCAGAGGCCCAGGCAGAAGTGGCTCAGGCGGCGGAGGCACCATCGGCAGCGGCAGAGGTCTAGACGGAAGAGGCACAGGTGTAGGACGCACGAGCGGCAGCGGCAGAAGCTCAGGTGGTACAAATTCGGGCAAAGGAGGCACCAGCGGCAGCAGCAGTCGTGCAGATGGCATTGGCTGAGGCGGCAGAGGCCCAGGCGGTAGAGGCTCTGGCGGCGGAGGCAGCAGTGGCAGTGGCAGAGGCCCAGGCGGTAGAGCCTCGGGCTGCGGAGGCACCAGTGGCAGAGGCCCAGGCAGTAGAGGCTCTGGTGGCGGAAGCACCAGCGGGAGCAGCAAGGGCTGAGGCGGTAGAGGCTCAGGGTGCAGAGGCACCAGCGGCACTGGCCGAGGCCCTGGCGGTAGAGGTTGTGGCGGCGGAAGTACCAGCAGCAGAGGCCCACGCCGTAGAGGCTCTGGTGGCGAGGGCACCAGCAGCAGTGACAGAGAACCAGGTGGCAGAGGCTGTGACGGCGGAGGCAACAACGGCAGAGGCACAGGTGGCAGAGGCTCTGGAGGCGAAGGCACCAGCGACAGCATCAAAGGCCCAGGCGGTAGAGGCTCTGGCTGCGGAGGCATCAGCGGCAGAGGCCCAGGCAGAAGAGGCTCTGTCGGCAAAGGCACCAGCTGCAGCGGCAGAGGTCCACACAGAAGAAGCTTAGGTGGCGGAGGCACCAGCGGCAGCGGCAGTGGCAGAAGCTCAGGTGATACAGATTCGGGCAACGGAGGCACCAGCGGCAGCAGCAGTGTCGCAGGCGGCATTGGCTGAGGCGGTAGACGCCCAGGCAGTAGAGACTCTGGAAGTGGAGGCACCAGCGCCAGAGGACCAGGCGGTAGAGGCTCTGACGGCGGAGGCACCAGTAGCAGCTACAGAGAGCCAGGCAGTAGGGGCTCTGGCTGAGGATTCACCAGCGGCACTGGCAGAAGCCCAGGCGGTAGTGGCTCGGGCTGCGGAGGCCCCAGTGGCAGCGGTAGAGGCTCAGGCTGCGGATTCACCAGCGGCTCCGGCAGAGGCCCAGGCGGTAGTGGCTTGGGCTGCGGAGGCACCAGCGGCAGCAGCAAGGGCCCAGGTAGTAGAGGCTCTGGCGGCGGAGGCACTACCGGCAGCGGCGAGGCCCAGGCGGAAGAGGCTCTGGCAGCGGAGGCACCAGCGGCAGCGGCAGAAGCTCAGGTGGTACAGATTCGGGTAACGGAGGCACCAGCGGAAGCTTCAGTGACGCAGGTGGCATTCGCTGAGGCGGCAGAGGCCCTGGTGGTAAAGGCTCTGGCGGCGGAGGCACCAGCGGCCCCGGCAGAGGCCCTGGCGGTAGTGGCTCGGGCTGCGGAGGCACCAGGCGTAGCAGCAACGGTCCAGGCGGTAAAGGCTCGGGCTGCAGAGGCATGAGCGGCAGCGGCAGAGGCCCAGGCAGTATTGCTTCTGGCGGGGGAAGCAGCAGCGGCAGTGGCAGAAGCTCAGGTGTTACAGATTCGGGCAACGGAGGCACCAGCGGCAGCAGCAGTGGCGGAGGCGGCATTGGTGGAGGCGGCAGAGGACAAGGCGGTAGAGGCTCTGGCGGCGGAGGTACCAGGGCCACCGGCAAAGGCCCAGGTGGTAGAGGCTCTGGCGGAGGAGGCACCAGCAGCAGCGGCAAAGGCCCAGGCGGAAGAGCCTCAGGCGGCGGAGGCACCACCGGCAGCGGCAGATGTTCAGAGGCTCAGGTGGCGGAGGCACCAGCGGCAGCGGCAGAAGCTTTAATTGTACAGATTCGGGCAACGGAGACACCAGCGGCAGCAGCAGTGGCGCGGGCAGCATTGGCTGAGGCGGCAGAGGTCCTGGCGTTAGAGACTCTGGAAGTGGAGGCACCAGCGCCAGAGGACCAGGCGGTAGAGGCTCTGACGGCGGAGGCACCTGATCGCAGAGTCCCAGGCGGTAGAGGCTCAGTCTGTGGAGGCACCAGAGGCACCGGCAGAGGCCCAGGCGGTAGAGGCTCAGGCTGCGGAGGCACCAGCGGCACCGGCAGAGGCCCAGGCGGTAGAGGCTCAGGCTGCGGAGGCACCAGGGGCACCGGTAGAGGCTCGGCTGCAGAGGCACCAGCGGCAGTGGCAGACGCCCAGTCGGTACAGGACCAGGCGGCAGAGGGACCAGCGGCAGCCGCAAGGGCCCAGGTGGTAGAGGCTCTGGCGGCGGAGGCACAACCAGCAGCAGCAGAGGCCCAGGCAGCATTGGCTGAGGCGGCAGAGGCCCAGGCGGTAGTGGCTCAGGCCGCGGCGGCACCAGCGGCAGAGGCCCAGGCAGTAGAGGCTCTGCCTGCGGATTCACCAGCGGCACTGGCAGAGGCCCAGGCGGTAGTGGCTCGGGCTGCGGAGGCACCAGCAGTAGAGGCAGAAGTCCAGGTGGTAGAGGCTCAGGCTGCGGATTCACCAGCGGCACCGACAGAGGCCCAGGCGGTAGTGACTCGGGCTGCAGAGGCACCAGAGGCAGCAGCAGAGACCCAGGCAGTATTGGTTCTGGTGGCGGAAGCAGCAGAGGCAGAGGCAAGGGCCCAGGCGGTAGAGGCTCTGGCAGCTGAGGCCCCAGCGGCAGTGGCAGACGCGCAGTCGGTAGAGGCTCAGGCGGCGGAGGCACCAGCGGCAGCGGGAGAAGCTCAGGTGATACTGATTCGGGCAACGGAGGCACCAGCGGCAGCAGCAGTGGCGCAGGTGGCATTGGCGGAGGCGACAGAGGCCCAGGCGGTAGAGACTCAGGCTGCGGAGGCACCAGTGGCAGTGGCAAGGGAACAGGCGGTAGAGGCTCTGGCGGCGGAAGCACCAGCTTCAGCGGCAGACGCCCAGGCAGTAGAAGCTGAGGCTGTGGAGGCACCAGCGGCACCGGCAGAGACCCAATCAGTATAGGGTCTGGCGGCGGGAGCGGCAGCGGCAAGTGCCCAGACGGTAGAGGCTATGGCGGCAGAGGTACCAGCGGTAGTGGCAGAGGCCCATGCGGTAGAGGCTCAGGCTGCGGAGGCACCAGCGGCACCGGCAGAGGCCCAGGCGGTAGAGGCTCCGGTGGTGAAAGCATCAGCGGCAGCGGCAAGGGCCCAGGCGGCAGAGGCTCTGGTGGCGGAGGCAGCAGTGGCTGTGGCAGAGGCCCTGGCGGTAGAGGCTCATGCTGTGAAGGCACCAGCGGAACCAGCAGAGACCCAGGCTGTAGAGGCTCGGGCTGCGGAGGCAGCGGCAGCGGTAGAGACCTAGGCAGTATAGGGTCTGGCGATAGAAGCACCAACGGCAGCGGCAAGGGTCCAGGCGGTAGAGGCTCTGGCGGCGGAGGTACCAAAGGAAGTGGCAGAGGCCCAGGCGGAAGAGTCTCAGGCTTTGGAGGCACCAGCGGCAGCAGCAGAGGCCCAGGCGGTAGAGGATCAGGCTGCGGAGGCACCAGTGGCACCGGCAGAAGCTCAGGTGGTACAGATTCGGGCAACGGAGGGAACAGCGGCAGCAGCAGTGGTGCAGGCGGCATTGGCTGAGGCACCAGAGGACCAGGCGGTAGAGCCTCTGACGGCGGAGGCACCAGCAGCAGCGACAGAGACCCAAGTGGCAGAGGCACCAGCGGCACCGGCAGAGGAACCCGCTTTGGCAGCAGAGGGCCTAGGCGAGATTTTGGCGGCTGAGGCACGAGTGGCAGTGGCAGAGGCCCAGGCGGTAGAGGCTCGGGCTGTGGAGGCTCCAATGGCAGCAGCAGAGGCCCAGGCAGTAGAGACTCTGTCGGCGGAAGCACCAGCGGCAAGGGCCCGGGCGGTAGAGGCTCTGGCAGCGGAGGCACCAGCAGCAGTGGCAGAGGCCCAGGCGGTAGAGGCTCAGGTGGCAGAGGCACCAGCGGCAGCGGCAGAAGCTCAGGTGGTACAGATTCGGGCAACGGAGGCACCAGAGGCAGCAGCAAAGGCCTTGGCGGTAGAGGCTATGGCGGTGGAAGTACTAGTGGCAGCGGCAAGAGCCCAGGAAGTACACGCTCTGGCGGCGGAGGCACCAGGGGCAGCGGCAGAGGCCCAGGCGGTAGAGGCTCAGGCAGCGGAGGCACCAGCGGCAGCAGCAGAGGTCCAGACTGAAGAGGCCCAGGAAGTAGAGACAAAAGCAGATTCGGAAGACGGAGGCATCAGCGATAGCAGTAGTGGCGCAGGCGGGATTGGCTGAGGCACCAGAGGACCAGACGGTAGAGGCTTTGACGGAGGCACCAGCAGAAGCTACAAAGACCCAGGTGGCAGAGGCTCTGGTGGCAGAGGCACCAGCCGCAGTGGCAGGGGCCCAGGCGGTAGAGGCTCAGGGTGCGGAGGCACCAGCGGCACCGACAGAGGGACCCGCGTTGGCGGCAGAGGGCCTAGGCGTTAGAGATTTTGGCGGCTGAGGCACCAGCGGAAGTGGCAGAGGCCCAGGCAGTAGACACTCGTGTGATGTAAGCGGCACGGGCAAGGGCCCAGGCGGTAGAGGCTCTGTCAGTGGAGGCACCAGCGGCAGTGGTAGAGGCCCAGGCGGCAGAGGCTCAGGCTGCAGAGGCAGTAGCAGCAGCGGCAGAGGCCCAGGCGGTAGAGGCGCTGGCTGCAGAGGCACAAGCGGCACCGGGGGAGGCCAAGGCGGTAGAGGCTCAGGCTACGGAAGCACCAGTGGCAGCGGCAAGGGCCCTGGCGGTAGAGGCTCTAGCAGCGTAGTTACCAATGGCAGTGGCAGAGGCCCAGGCGGTAGAGGCTCAGGCTGCGGAGGCACCAGGGGCACCGGCAGAGGCCCAGGCGGTAGAGTTTCAGGCTGCGGAAGCACCAGCAGCAGCGTCAGAGGCCCAGGCAATAGAGGCTCTGGCGGCGGAACCACCAGCGGCAACGGCAGAGGACCAGGCGGTAGAGCCTCTGACGGCGGAGGCACCAGCAGCAGCGACAGAGACCCAGGTGGCAGAGGCTTTGGCGGCGAAGGAAAAAGCAACAGCAGGAAAGGCCCAGGAGGTAGAGGCTCTGGCGGTGGAAGTACCAGTGACAGCGGCAAGGGCCCAGGCAGTAGAGGCTCTGGTGGTGCAGGCACCAGCGGCACCCGCAAGGGCCCAGGCGGTAGAGGCTCTGACATCTGAGGTACTAGAGGCAGTGGCAGACGCCCAGGCGGTGGAGGCTCGGGCTGCGGAGGCACAAACGTCACCGGCAGAGGCCCAGGCGGTGGAGGCTCGGGCTGCGGAGGCACCAGCAGCACCGGCAGAGGCCCAGGCGGTAGAGGCTCAGGCTGCGGAGGCACAAGCAGCACCGGTAGAGGCCCAGGCGGTAGAGGCTCGGGCTGCGGAGGCACCAGCAGCACCGGCAGAGGCCCAGGCGGTAGAGGCTCTGGCAGCGGAGGCACCAGTGGCAGTGGCAGAGGCCCAGACGGTAGAGGCTCAGGTGGCAGAGGCACCAGCGGCAGCGGCAAAAGCTCAGGTGGCACAGATTCGGGCAACGGAGGCACCAGCGGCAGCAGCAAAGGCCTAGGCGGTAGAGGCTCTGGCGGTGGAAGTACCAGTGGCAACGGCAAGAGCCCAGGCAGTAGAGGCTCTGGCGGCGGAGGCACCAGCGGCAGCAGCAGAGGTCCAGACTGAAGAGGCTCAGGTGGCGGAGGCACCAGCGGCAGCGGCAGAAGCTCAGGTGCTACAGATTCGGGCAATGGAGGCACCAGCGGCAACAGCAGTCTCGCAGGCGGCATCGGCTGAGGCGGTAGAGGCCCAGGCGGTAGAGACCCTGACGGCGGAGGCAACAGCAGCAGCAGCAGAGGTCCAGACTGAAGAGGCTCAGGTGGCGGAGGCACCAGCGGCAGCGGCAGAAGCTCAGGTGCTGCAGATTCGGGCAACGGAGGCACCAGTGGCAACAGCAGTATCGCAGGCGACATCGGCTGAGGCGGTAGAGGACCAGGCAGTACAGACTCTGACGGCAGAAGCAGCAGCGGCAAAGGCCCAGGCGGTAGAGGCTCGGGCTGCGGAGGCAGCAGTGGCAGAGGCCCAGGCAATAGAGGCTCAGGCTGGGGAGGCACCAACGGCACCGGCAGAGGAACCCGCGTTGGCGGCAGAGGGCCTAGGCGTTAGAGATTTTGGCGGCTGAGGCACCAGCGGCAGCGGCAAGGGCCCAGGCGGTAGAGGCTCAGGCTGCGGAGGCACCAGGAGCAGCGGCAGAGGCCCAGGCGGTAGAGGCGCTGGCTGCGGAGGCACAAGCGGCACCGGTAGAGGCCAAGGCGGTAGAGGCTCAGGGTGCGGAGGCACCAGCGGCAGAGGCCCAGGCGGTAGAGGCTCTGGCGGCGGAGGCAGCACCGGCAGTGGCAGAGGCCCAGGCGGTAGAGGCTCTGGCGGCGGAGGCAGCTGCGGCAGTAGTAGAGGCCCAGGCGGTAGAGGCTATGGCACTGAAAGCACCAGAGGCGGAGGCCCAGGCGGTAGAGGCTCAGGTTGAGGAGGCGGCAGTGGCAGAGTCCCAGGGGGTAGAGGCTCAGGCTGCGGAGGCACCAGCGGTAGTGGCAAAGGCCCAGGCAGTAGAGGCTCTGGCGGCGGAGGCACCACCAGCCGCGACAGAGACCCTGGTGGCAGAGGCTCTGGCGGTAGAGGCAACAGTGGCAGCAGCAAAAGCCCAGGTGGTGGAGGCTCTGGCGGTGGAAGTACCGGTGGCAGCGGCAAGGGCCCAGGCAGTAGAGGCTCTGGCGGCGGAGTCAGCAGCGGCAGCAGGAGAGGCCCAGGTGGAAGAGGCTCAGGCGGCGGAGCCACCAGCGGCAGCAGCAGAGGTCCAGACGGAAGAGGCTCAGGTGGCAGAGGCACCATCGGCAGCAGCAAAAGCTCAGGTGATACAGATTCGGGTAACGGAGGCACCAGCGGCGACAGCAGTGTCGCAGGCGGCATTGGCTGAGGCGGTAGAGGTCCAGGCGATAGAGTCTCTGGAAGTGGAGGCACCAGCGCCAAAGGACCAGGCGGTAGAGGCTCTGACGGTCTAGGCAAAAGCAGCAGCTACAGAGACCCAGATGGCAAAGGCTCTCGAGGTGGAGGCACCAGCAGGAGCGGCAGAGGCCCAGGCGGTAGAGGCGCTGGCGGCGGAGGCACCACCAGCAAGGGCGGCGGAGGCACCACCGGCAGCTGCAGAGGTCCAGGCGATGCAGCCTGTATGGCGGCCGAACCAGCAAGGGCGGCATAGGCCCAGGCTTTAGAGGCTGAGGCTGCCGAGGCACCAGTGGCAGCAACAGAGGCCCAGGAGGTAGAGCCTCTGGCGGCGGCGGCACCAGCAGCAGCGACAGAGACCCAGGTGGCAGAGGCTCTGGCGGCGGAGGCAACAGAGGCAGCAGCAAAGGCCCAGGCGGTAGAGGCTCTGGCGGCTGAGGCACCAGCGGCAGTGGCAGACGCCCAGTCAGTAGAGGCTCAGGCTGCGGAGGCACCAGCGGCACCGGCAGAGGTCCTGGCAGTAGAGGCTCAGGCTGCGGAGGCACCAGCGGCACCGGCAGAGGCCCAAGTGGTAGAGGCTCGGGCGGCAGAGGCACGAGCAGCACCAGCAGAGACCGAGGCAGTATTGGTTCTGGCGGCGGAAGGAGCAGCGGCAGCAGCAACGGCCCAGGCGTTAGAGGGTCGGGCTGCAGAAGCAGGAGCAGCAGCGGCAGAGACCCAGGCAGTATTGGTTCTGGCGGCGGAAGCAGCAGCGGCAGAGGCCAGGGCCCAGGCGGTAGAGGTTCTGGCGGCTGAGGCACCAGCGGCAGTGGCAGACGCCCAGTCAGTAGAGGCTCAGGCAGCGGAGGCACCAGTGGCGGTGGCAGAGGCCCAGGTGGAAGAGGCTAAGGCGGCGGAGGCACCAGCGGCAGCGGGAAAAGCTCAGTTGATACAGATTCAGGCAACGAAGGCACCAGGGCAGTAGCAGTGGCGCAGGCTGCATTGGTTCAGGCGGCAGAGGCACCAGCAACAGGGAGAGAAGCTCAGGTGATACAGATTCGGGCAACGGAGGGTCCAGCGGCAGCAGCAGTGGCGCAGGTGCATTGGCTGAGGCAGTAGACGCGGCGGAAAACCAGCGGCAGTGGCAGAGACCCAGGCGTAGAGCTCAGGCTTCGGAGGCACCACTGGCAGCGGAAAGGGAACAGGCGGTAGAGGCTTTGGCGGCGTATGCACATGCGGCAGTGGCAAGGGCCCAGGCGGGAGAGGCTCGGACTGCGTAGGCACCAGCGGCAGCGGCAGAAGCTCAGGTGGTACAGATTTGGACAACGGAGGCACCAACGGTAGCAGTAGTGGTACAGGTGGCATTGGCTGAGGCACCCGAGGACCAGGCGGTAGAGGCTTTGACATCGGATGCACCAGCAGCAGCTACAGAGACCCAGGTGGCAGAGGCTCTGGTGGCGGAGGCACCAGCCGCAGTGGCAGAGGCCCAGGCGGTAGAGGCTCAGGCTGCGGAGGCCGCAGCAGCAGCGACAGAGGCCCAGGCAGTAGAGGCTATTGCTGCTGAAGGACCAGCGGCAGCAGCAACAGCCCAGGCGGTAGAGGCTTGGGCTGCGGAGGCACGAGCTGCAGCGGCAGAGACCCAGGCAGTATTGGTGGAAGCAGCAGTGGCAGCAGCAAGGGGCCAGGCAGTAGAGGCTTTGACGGCTGAGGCACCAGTGGCAGATGCCCAGTCGGTATAGGATAAGGCTGCGGAGGGACCAGCGGCACCTGCAGATGCCCATGTGGTAGAGGTTATGGCGGTGGAAGCACCAGCGGCTGCGGCAAGGGCCCAGGTAGTAGAGGCTCTGGCGGCAGAGGCACCAGTCGCAGCAGCAACGGCCCACGCGGTAAAGGCTCGGGCTGCAGAGGCACGAGCGGCTGCAGCAGAGGCCCAGGCAGTATTGGTTATAGAGGCGGAAGCAGCAGCGGCAGTGGCAGAAGCTCGGGTGGTACAGATTCGGGCAACGGAGGCACCAGCGGCAGCAGCAGTGGCGGAGGCGGCATTGGCGGAGGTGGCAGAGGAAAAGGCGGTAGAGGCTCTCGTGGCGGAGGCAGCAGGGGCAAGGTCAAAGGCCCAGGCGGTAGAGGCTCTGGCGGAGGAGGCACCGGCGGCAGATGTCCAGACGGAAGAGGCTCAGGCTGCGGAGGCACCAGCGGCAGCGGCAGAAGCTCAGGTTGTACAGATTCGGGCAACAGAGGCACCAGCGGCTGCAGCAGTGGCGCAGGTGGCATTGGCTGAGGCGCCAGAGCACCAGGCAGTAGAGGCTCTGACGGAGGAGGCACCTGACGGCAGAGGCCCAGGCGGTAGAGGCTCAATCTGCGGAGGCACCAGTGGCACTTGCAGAGGAACAGGCGGTTGAGACTCAGGCTGCGGAGGCACCAGCGGCAGTGGCAGAGGCCCAGGCGGTAGAGGCTCAGGCTGCGGAGGCACCAGGGGCACCGTCAGAGGCCCAGGCGGTAGAGGCTCGGGATGCGGAGGCAACTGCGGCAGCGGCAGAGGCCCAGGCAGTATTGGTTTTGGCAGCGGAAGCAGCAGCGGCAAAGGCCCAGGCGGTAGAGGCTCTGGCGGCTGAGGCACCAGCGGCAGCGGCAGACTCCCAGTCGGTATAGGATCAGGCTGCGGAGGCACCAGCGGCATCGGCAGAGGCCCAGGCGGTAGAGGCTCGGGCTGCAGAGACACCAGTAGCAGCTACAGAGACCCAGGTGGCAGAGGCTCTGGCGGCGGAGGCACCATCAGCAGTGGCAGAGGCCCAGGCGGTAGAGGCTCAGGCTGCGGAGGCACCAGAGGCACCGGCTGAGGCCCAGGCCGTAGAGGCTCGAGCTGCGGAGGCACCAGCGGCATCGGCACAGGCCCAGCCGGTAGAGGCTCTGGCGACTGAGGTACAAGCAACTGCGGCAGCGGCAGAGGCCCAGGCAGTATTGGTTTTGGCAGCGGAAGCAGCAGCGGCAAAGGCCCAGGCGGTAGAGGCTCTGGCGGCTGAGGCACCAGCGGCAGCGGCAGACTCCCAGTCGGTATAGGATCAGGTTGCGGAGGCACCAGCGGCTTCTACAGACGCCCAGGCGGTAGAGGCTCGGGTTGCGGAGGCACCAGCAGCAGCTACAGAGACCCAGGTGGCAGAGGCTCTGGCGGCGGAGGCACCAGCAGCAGTGGCAGAGGCCCAGGCCGTAGAGGCTCGGGCTGCGGAGGCACCAGCGGAAGTGGCAGAGTCCCAGGCGGTAGAGGCTCAGGCTGCGGAGGCACCAGCGGCATCGGCAGAGGCCCAGGCGGTAGAGGCTCGGGCTGCAGAGGCACCAGCAGCACCGGCAGAAGCTCAGGTGGTGCAGATTTGGGCAACGAAGGCACCAGCGGCAGCAGCAGTGGCGGAGGTGGCGTTGGCTGAGGCGGCAGATGCCCAGGTTGTAGAGGCTCTGGTGGCGGAAGCACCAGCGGCAGCGGCAAGGGCCCAGACCGTAGCGGCTCAGGCTGCAGAGGCACCAGTGGCACCGGCAGAGGCCCAGGCGGTAGAGGTTCTGGCTGCAGAGGCACCAGCGGCACCCGCAGAGGCTCAGGTGGTAGAGATTCAGACAACAGAGGCACCAGCGTTAGCTGTAGTGGCGCAGGCAGCATTGGCTGAGGCACCAGAGGACCTGGCGGTAGAGGCTTTGACGGCTGAGGCACCAGGAGCAGCTACAGAGACCCCGGTGGCAGAGGCTCTGGAGGAGGCATGAGCGGCACTGCCAGAGGCCCAGGCACCGGTAGAGGCCCAGGCGGTAGAGGCTCAGGCTGGGGAGGCACCAGCGTCACTGGCAGAGCCGCAGGTGGTAGAGGCTCAGGCTCCGGAGGCACCGGCATAAGCTCAGGTGGTACAGATTTGGGCAACGGAGGCAGCAGCAGTGGCACAGGCGGCGTTGGCTGAGGCGTCAGGGGCCCAGGCGGTAGAGACTCTGGAAGTGGAGGCAGCAGCGCCAGAGGACCAGGCAGTAGAGACTCTGACGGCGGAGGCACCAGCAGCAGCTACAGAGAGCCAGGTGGCAGAGGCTCTGGCGGCGGAAGCACCAGCGGCAGTGACAGAGGCCCAGGCGGTAGAGGCTCAGGCTGTGGATGCACCAGCGGCACCAGCTGAAGCCCAGGTGATAGAGGCTCAGGCTGCAGAGGCACCAGTGACACCGGCAGAGGCCCAGGCGGAAGAGGCTCGAGCTGCGGAGGCACCAGCGACAGTGGCAGAGGCCCAGGTGGTAGAGGCTTAGGCTGTGGAGGCACCAGCGGCACCGGCTGAAGCCCAGGCGATAGAGGCTCAGGCTGCAGAGGCACCAGTGACACCGGCAGAGGCCCAGGCGGTAGAGGCTCTGGCGGCGGAGGCAGCAGTGGCAGTGGCAGAGGCCCAGGCGGTAGAGATTCCGGCTGCGGAGGCACTAGCGGCACCGGTAGAAGCTCAGGCAGTAGAGCCTCGGGCTGCGGAGGCACCAGCGGCAGCGGTAGTGGCCCAGGCGGTAGAGGCTCTGGCTGCGGAGGCATCAGCGGCAGAGGCCCAGGCAGAAGAGGCTCAGGCGGCGGAGGCACCAGCTGCAGCGGCATATGTCCAGACGGAAGAAGCTCAGGTGGCGGAGGCACCAGCGGCAGCGGCAGAAGCTCAGGTGATAGAGATTCGGGCAACGGAGGCACCAGCGGCAGCAGCAGTGTTGCAGGCGGCATTGGCTGAAGCGGTAGAGGCCCAGGCAGTAGAGACTCTGGAAGTGGAGGCACCAGCGCCAGAGGACCAGGCGGTAGAGGCTCTGACGGCGGAGGCACCAGTAGCAGCTACAGAGAGCCAGGTGGCAGAGGCTCTGGCAGCAGAAGCACCAGCGGCACCAGCAGAGGCCCGGGCGGTAGAGCCTCGGGCTGCGGAGGCACCAGTGGCAGAGGCCCAGGCATTAGAGGCTCTGGTGGCGGAAGCACCAGCGGGAGCAGCAAGGGCCGATGCGGTAGAGGCTCAGGGTGCAGAGGCACCAGCGGCACTGGCCGAGGCCCTGGCGGTAGAGGTTGTGGCGGCGGAAGTACCAGCAGCAGAGGCCCACGCCGTAGAGGCTCTGGTGGCGAGGGCACCAGCAGCAGTGACAGAGAACCAGGTGGCAGAGGCTGTGACGGCGGAGGCAACAACGGCAGAGGCACAGGTGGCAGAGGCTCTGGAGGCGAAGGCACCAGCGACAGCATCAAAGGCCCAGGCGGTAGAGGCTCTGGCTGCGGAGGCATCAGCGGCAGAGGCCCAGGCAGAAGAGGCTCAGGCGGCGGAGGCACCAGCTGCAGCGGCAGAGGTCCAGACAGAAGAAGCTTAGGTGGCCAAGGCACCAGCGGCAGCGGCAGCGGCAGAAGCTCAGGTGATACAGATTCGGGCAACGGAGGCACCAGCGGCAGCAGCAGTGTTGCAGGCGGCATTGGCTGAGGCGGTAGAGGCCCAGGCAGTAGAGACTCTGGAAGTGGAGGCACCAGCGCCAGAGGACCAGGCGGTAGAGGCTCTGACGGCGGAGGCACCAGTAGAAGCTACAGAGAGCCAGGCAGTAGGGGCTCTGGCTGAGGATTCACCAGCGGCACTGGCAGAAGCCCAGGCGGTAGTGGCTCGGGCTGTGGAGGCCCCAGCGGCAGCGGTAGAGGCTCAGGCTGCGGATTCACCAGCGGCTCCGGCCGAGGCCCAGGCGGTAGTGGCTTGGGCTGCGGAGGCAGCAGCGGCAGTGGAAGAGGCAGAGGCCCAGCTGGTAGAGGCTCTGGCGGCGGAGGCACCACCGCCAGTTGTAGAAGTCCAGGCGATGCAGCCTGGGCGGCGGTGGAACCCTCAAGGGTGGCAGAGGCCCAGTCAGTAGAGGCTCAGGCTGCCGAGGCAGCAGCGGCAGCGACAGAGACTCAGGTGGCAGAGGGTCTGGTGGCGGAGGCAACAGAGGCAGCAGCAAAGGCCCAGGCGGTAGAGGGTCTGGCAGCAGAGGTAGCAGCGGCAGCGGCAGAGGCCCAAGCGAAAGAGGCTCTGGCAGCAGAGGCACCAACGGCAGTGGCAGAGCCCCAGGCGGTAGGGGCTCGGGCTGCGGAGGCACCAGAGGCAGAGGCCCAGGCACTAGATGCTCTGGCGGTATAAGCGGCAGCGACAAGGGCCCAGTCGGTAGGGGCTCAGGCTGTGGAGGCACCAGCGGCATCGACAGAGACTCAGGTGGCAGCGGCTCTGGCGGCGGAGGCAGCAGCGGCAGCAGCAGAGGCCCAGGCGGTAGAGGCTCTGATGGCGAAGGCACCAGCAGCAGCGACAGAGACCCAGGTGGCAGAGGCTGTGACGTCGGAGGCAACAGCGGCAGCGGAAGAAGCACAGGTGGCAGAGGCTCTGGTTGCGGAGGCAACAGTGGCAGAGGCCCAGGCAGAAGTGGCTCAGGCGGCGGAGGCACCATCGGCAGCGGCAGAGGTCTAGACGGAAGAGGCTCAGGTGGAGGACGCACGAGCAGGAGCGGCAGAAGCTCAGGTGGTACATATTCAGGCAACGGAGGTATCAGCGGCAGCAGCAGTGGCGCAGGCGGCATTGGCTGAGGTGGCAGAGGACAAGGCGGTAGAGGCTCAGTCCGCGGAGGCACCAGAGGCACCGGCAGAGTCCCAGGCGGTAGAGGCTCTGGCGGCGGAGGCAGCAGTGGCAGTGGCAGAGGCCCAGGCGGTAGAGACTCCGGCTGTGGAGGCACTAGCGGCACCGGTAGAAGCCCAGGCAGTAGAGCCTCGGGCTGCGGAGGCACCAGTGGCAGAGGCCCAGGCATTAGAGGCTCTGGTGGCGGAAGCACCAGCGGGAGCAGCAAGGGCCGATGCGGTAGAGGCTCATGGTGCAGAGGCACCAGCGGCACTGGCCGAGGCCCAGGCGTTAGAGGTTGTGGCGGCGGAAGTACCAGCAGCAGGGGCCCACGCCGTAGAGGCTCTGGTGGCGAAGGCACCAGCGGCAGCGGCAGAGGCCCAGACGGTAGAGGCTCTGACGGCAGAGGCACCAGCAGCAGTGACAGAGAACCAGGTGGCAGAGGCTGTGACGGCGGAGGCAACAAGGGCAGAGGCAGAGGTGGCAGAGGCTCTGGAGGCGGAGGCAACAGCGACAGCAGCAAAGGCCCAGGCGGTAGAGGCTCTGGCTGCGGAGGCATCAGCGGCAGAGGCCCAGGCAGAAGAGGCTCAGGCGGCGGAGGCACCAGCTGCAGCGGCAGAGGTCCAGACAGAAGAAGCTTAGGTGGCCGAGGCACCAGCGGCAGCGGCAGCGGCAGAAGCTCAGGTGATACAGATTCGGGCAACGGAGGCACCAGCGGCAGCAGCAGTGTCGCAGGCGGCATTGGCTGAGGCGGTAGAGGCCCAGGCATTAGAGACTCTGGAAGTGGAGGCACCAGCGCCAGAGGACCAGGCGGTAGAGGCTCTGACGGCGGAGGCACGAGTAGCAGCTATAGAGAGCCAGGCAGTAGGGGCTCTGGCTGAGGATTCACCAGCGGCACTGGCTGAAGCCCAGGCGGTAGTGGCTCGGGCTGCGGAGGCCCCAGCGGCAGCGGTAGAGGCTCAGGCTGCAGATTCACCAGCGGCTCCGGCCGAGGCCCAGGCGGTAGTGGCTTGGGCTGTGGAGGCACCAGCGGCAGCAGCAAGGGCCCAGGTAGTAGAGGCTCTGGCGGCAGAGGCACTACCGGCAGCGGCGAGGCCCAGGCGGAAGAGGCTCTGGCGGCGGAGGCACCAGCGGCAGCGGCAGAAGCTCAGGTGGTACAGATTCGGGTAACGGAGGTGTCAGGGAATCAGGAGCAGGAGCACTGGGGAGAGAGGATTGGGAGAGCGAAGGGGAAGAATCCGAGGGCAGCGTAGGGGAGTATGACGGTGGCCCGAGAGATTCCATGAGCTTCTCCAGCGAATCAGAAGATTCCCAGAAGGGGGCGCCGATGGTCAGGGCAAGGGGGGTCCCAGGGGGGACGCACCAGAAACAAGGAGCCAGAGGGGAACCCCAAAGCAGCAGTGGAGGATCGGGACCAGTTTCCCCACCAGAGCGTAGTGGGGGGGAAGAGTCACATGTGTCAGGGGCAGTGTCTCCTCCAGAGAGGGAGTCAGGGCTCACCACGCCTCCAACGGAGGGGAGGTCAGTTGCAGCTAGCCCCCCCGAAGGGGGAAGCAGTGACAGCAGCAGTGGAACGGTCAGGAGGAAAGCTGCTGGCTGGGCGCGCGCGCCAAGTTCAAATGTGCAGGCGTGCGGAACAGCAGGAGACCCGGATGGGGAACCAGCTCCTAAAGCCCGCCGGAGGGAGGGAGAAGGCTCAGGGGAATCAGCGGGAGAAGAGGCTAGAAAGGGCGGAACCCCGGCGGGCAGGCGGACCCAGAGGAGGAAGGAGCAGCGGAGAAGGTGGAGCAAGGCTAGAATCTTAAATTGGTGTCAAGGGGGAGGAGACTCAGACGGAGCATCAGTGGTCTGACACTTGAGACGTGGAGCTGCGCGCTGCGGCTCTGGAAGTGAATCTGAACTTCAATAAAGACTTTTGTACTTAACAACGAAGCAGCGTTGGTCCTTTGTGAGCTGGGACCTAGGGTAGCTCTGACAGTATGCTCCGTCTCTCATAAAAACCTCGCAGCGTGAGTTGGTGCAGCGAGGGGCAAGACTTGGTGTTTTGCGAGCTCACGAAGATAGGCAAAGATGGCTACAGAGAGCCAGGTGAAAGAACTGCAAGAAGCAGTCACGACGCTTTACGCAGAAGTAGCAGCATCCAGGAAAAGAGAAGAAGAAGCAGTAGCGCTCTGCCGGGATCTGCAGGCCAGGTGGGACCGTTGGGGGAAAGAGGGGCTGCCAGGACCCAAACCGGAGGGAGTTGGCCTCGGGAAGAGGGGGGGCAGCCTAGTAGCCCACTTGGATGAGAACCTGCAGCAATACCCTAACTTCAGAGCTGACGTGGTTTACGCGCTCAATTTGCTTCGGAAGGACTTTAGAGATGAGGAAGAGAAAGTGGGCTTCATAATCACTCATTTGCATGGGGAAGCAAAAGCGTGGCTGCGGAATTTGTGGCGCGAAGAAGACCCCGCCCTCAAAGATTCCGATGCATTTATCAAAGCTATGGACGCTTGCTTTAAATCTACGGTAGATGTAGATGTTGCTCGGAGGGAAATGCATGGACTACAGCAAGGGAAAGCGACGGTGAGGCAATATCACTCACACTTTTTTGCCTTATTGAACGTGCTGGGCTGGGAGAAGGACTCTATTGCTGTCAGAGACCTGTTCTGGGAGGGGCTAAGTGGAGAGGTGAAAGATGAGCTGGCAAGAGGGGAACGACCGCAAAGTACCCAAGAAGTTGCCCAAAGAGCGTTGGCGATTGGTGTGCGCCTGGAAGGACGCCCTTGGAGCAGGGAGGAAGGACGTAAGGCAAGCAGCCCAGCCAGGACAACCCCTTTCTTTCCCAGAGAGGCGGGGCGGGCGCTGTCCATGCCTTCTTTGGGAAGGGGAGAAGAGCCGATGGAGATTGGTGGTGCCAGGGCTCAGACTGCCAGCAGAGCCCAAACACCGGGAGCAGTCAAGGCGAAGGCTCCTAGAGGGACCAGGAAGTGCTACATCTGCGACAGTGCTCAGCACATGGCCAAAGAGTGTCCCCAGAGGCTCCAGAACACACTGCAGCCTCAGCAACAGTAAAGGGAACAGGTCAGCTGTCGAAACAGCCGGAGGGGGAAGAAGAAGCCTGGTTGGAAATAGAGCCACTGGGGCCCAACCAGGCAAGTCAGTGAAGCAGTCCCCAGAGATTTTACAGCCCACAGACCCCCTCCCACCCAAACCAGTGGTGCAACTCACCGCATCGCTCCAGTTGCCCAATGGGCACAACATGCAAGTACCAATAACCATTGACTCTGGGAGCAACGCAGACTTTATAGGAGTGGACTTTATCAAGCAACATCGCATAGCACTCATGCCAGCCACGATGCCCCTAAACGTCGTCACGGTCGATGGCAGGAAGCTACTGGGAGGAGAGGTGGTACAGCAAACACCACCGATGGTGATGCAAATTGGAAACCACCGCGAAGTCATCAGCTTCAACGTCACCCACCTGTCAGACACGCCCATAGTGTTGGGTATGAGTTGGCTGGATAGGCACAGCCCGGCATTAGCATGGTACCAGTGGCAATTGACCTTCTGCTCCTCCTACTGCGCAGAACACTGCATCCAGACCCGCCAGGAGGAGGAGGGGCAAGAGGATGAACCGCAGTTACACCTAGGCATAGTGCAAGCGGTACCCAACAAGTACAAGGAGTTTTTGGAGGTCTTCTGCGAGAGGGAAGCGGATAACCTGCCTCCCCACAGGCCTTACGACTGCAAGATTGACCTCCTGCCGGGAGCGACGCTGCCGACTGGAAAACTGTATTCCATGTCTGAAGACGAACTGCAAGAACTCAAGGAGTTCATAGATCACAACTTGAAGCGGGGGTTCATCCAAGAATCCAAAGCAGTGGGGGGCAGTCCCGTGTTTTTCGTGAAGAAGAAGGACACGCCCCAACGCAGGCTCATAGTTGATTATAGGATCATAAATTCCAAAACAAAGCCCGCAGCATTCCCCATGCCCAAGATCGACGACCTGCTCGCGACGGTGAGGAAGGGACGGATCTACGAGGGGCGTACAACCTTATACGCATGCGGGAGGGCGATGAGTGGAAGACAGCCATGTTTACACCTTTAGGCACCTATGAATATCGCGTAATGCCTTTTGGTCTACAAAATGGCTCCCATACCTCGCGACGGTGAGGAAGGGACGGATCTACGAGGGGCGTACAACCTTATACGCATGCGGGAGGGCGATGAGTGGAAGACAGCCATGTTTACACCTTTAGGCACCTATGAATATCGCGTAATGCCTTTTGGTCTACAAAATGGCTCCCATACCTCGCGACGGTGAGGAAGGGACGGATCTACGAGGGGCGTACAACCTTATACGCATGCGGGAGGGCGATGAGTGGAAGACAGCCATGTTTACACCTTTAGGCACCTATGAATATCGCGTAATGCCTTTTGGTCTACAAAATGGCTCCCATACCTTCCAAGCTTTCATGCATCACGTGTTAGCGGGACTCCTCTACAAGAAGTGCGTTTGCTTCCTGGACGACATCCTGGTCTTCTCGGAATCGCAGGAGGCTCACGAGAGGGATGTCAAGGAGGTCCTGCAGAGGCTACAGGAGCACAGGCTTTACGCCAAATTAGAGAAGTGCCAGTTCGACATGATGGAGGTGGATTTCCTGGGCTACAAGCTGTCCGACAAGGGACTCGCCATGGACAGCACCAAGGTCCGCGCGGTGTTGGACTGGAAGAGCCCGCGCAATCGGAAGGAGGTCCAGAAGTTCGTCGGCTTCGCCAACTTTTATCGCAAGTTCATCAAAGGGTTCGCGAAGGAGACGGCGGCCATCACGGACACCCTCAGCTCCAAGAAGAAGAAGTTCACCTGGACGGACCAGGCGGAGTCCTTTCGGAGACTCAAGCGTCTCTTCGCGTCCGAAGAACAGCTGCTACATGTAAACCCCAGCAGACCAATGAGGGTTGAGATGGACGCCTCGGACAGAGCGGTGGGGGCCGTCCTGTTGCAGCAAGATCCGCAAGGGGAATGGAGGCCGTGCGCATTCTACTCCAGGAAACTCAGCAAGGCGGAACAGAACTACACCATCTGGGACAGGGAGTTGCTGGCCATTCATGCAGCTTTCAAGGCGTGGCGGCACTTCCTCGTCGGAGCCAGGCACACAGTGCAAGTCCGCACGGACCATAAGAACCTGGAGTACTGGCGCACGGCGCGGTTCCTGAACCAGAGACACATTCGCTGGGCGGAGTTCTTTGCGGATTTCGATTTCCGGATAGAATACATCCCGGGAGACAACAACGTCATGGCGGATGCACTATCCAGGAAGCCGCAGTATCTCGAGGAAGCGGTGCCGGTGGCGGCCAAGCACATTTTCGCACCGAAAGCGTGGGCGTGCGCTTCAGCTGCCGTGGACCTGGACGCAGTGCGTCGAGCACTGCAGACGGATTCGTTCGCACAATCCAAGATGGAGGAGGTGCGAAAAGGCACAGCGAAGGACGACGAGTTCCAGATACGAGACGGACTGCTCTTCCGCAGAGGGGCTCTCTACGTGCCCGGAGACGACCTCCGCGCGAAAGTCTTGCAGCAGCTACACGACGCGCCCAGCGCTGGGCACTTTGGCAAGGACAAGACGGCGGAATTAGTAACCAGAGACTTTTGGTGGCCCAAGGTGAGGGGAGAAGTCGCGGATTACGTCTCCAGGTGTGACACCTGCCAAAGGGCCAAGCCGGTACACAGGAAGCCGGCGGGTCTACTAGAACCCCTACAGACGCCGCTCGAACCGTGGGAGAAAGTGGCCCTGGACTTTGTCACAGATCTGCCCAGCTCGCGAGGCAAAACAGCGGTGCTCGTGGTCGTAGACATGTTCACCAAGATGGCGCACTTTATTCCGTGCGCGAAGGTGGCCACAGTGGAACAGACAGCCAAGCTGTTCATACACCACGTGTTCAAAGCTCACGGCTTGCCGCGGTCCATCCTGTCCGACCGGGGTCGCCAATTCGTCTCGAGCTTCTGGCAGAAGCTGCTGGGCATCCTGAACGTCAAGATCAACTTAGCGTCGGCACGACACCCGCAGACCAACGGACAAGCGGAGAGGGTCAACGCCATCATGCAGCAGTACCTGCGATGCTACGCCAATCAACAACCCTCGACCTGGGTGGACTACCTACCGCTGGCCGAGTTTGCCTACAACAACACGAAGCACGGGTCTACAGGAGTGACACCGTTCTTCGCCAATAATGGGCGGCATCCCAGAACTTTCCCGGGGTTAGAGACGAAGGGGGAGGGGGAGCCAAGGGGAGCAGAGCACTTAGCAGCAGAGTTACAGGAGGTCCACGAGCAACTCCGAAGGCAATTGGAACTGGCGAAACACGCCTACAAAATGCAGGCAGACAAGCACAGGAGGGTCGGGGAGGACATCCAGGTGGGGGACTGGGTCTGGTTAGCAGCCCAGGCAGTGCCGGCCAGGACGCTAGCTAAGAGGAAGCTCAAGCACAAGCAGCTGGGACCTTACCAGGTCGCGGCGCAAATCAATCCAGTGGCCTTCCGGTTGACACTCCCGGAGGGCTCCAGAATGCACCCAGTCTTTCATAGGTCAGTGCTCACACCCTACAGGGAACCCCACAGGTTTCAGGCGCCAGGGAACGCGCCAGACCCACTTAACGAATCTCCGAAGAGGGAGGGGTCACGGAGGGCGACGCCACTCAACGAGGTCACGGAGATTTTGGACTCGAGGTGGGGGGAAGAGGGGGTGGAATACCTCCTCGCCAGGGAAGGTACCCCAGCCAGTGCCAACAGGTGGGTACCGTGCTATGCCGTGGAGGAGCACTATCTTAAAGACGAGTTCCATGCACTCTTCCCACACAGACCTATGCCGGCAGAGTATTTCGACGACTGGCTCTTCACACCCACACTGTCAGCCAGTACGTTCCAGGGTTTTTCATCAGCTGAAGAGACGACGCCGGACACTAGCTCCTCGGAGGGGTCTCTCTCGGGGTTTGCCACAGACCGCTCCTATTGGTGGGACACTCAACCGGAGGTGGGGTGGCGCAGGGAGCTGCTGCGGGGACCTTTGCAAGCAGTCTCACCAGAGGTACCCGGGGGAGGGGAGGACATGGACGTGTTGGGGGAGGATCCTGGTTTCGAGCACATCAGCAGAGAGATGGAAGCAGAGGAAATCGACGTCGACGAGCCCATTGCGGTTGGGCCGGATCCCGTGGACCGGCTACACACCAGGGGGGAAGAATGGTATCCTGCACTCACACCCACAGGACTGGAGCACCCGGAACCCACACCCGAAGAGGGGGAGGGGGGAAGGGGGGGCTTCGAGGGGGGGATGGATGTCAGGGAATCAGGAGCAGGAGCACTGGGGAGAGAGGATTGGGAGAGCGAAGGGGAAGAATCCGAGGGCAGCGTAGGGGAGTATGACAGTGGCCCGAGAGATTCCATGAGCTTCTCCAGCGAATCAGAAGATTCCCAGAAGGGGGCGCCGATGGTCAGGGCAAGGGGGGTCCCAGGGGGGACGCACCAGAAACAAGGAGCCAGAGGGGAACCCCAAAGCAGCAGTGGAGGATCGGGACCAGTTTCCCCACCAGAGCGTAGTGGGGGGGAAGAGTCACATGTGTCAGGGCAGTGTCTCCTCCAGAGAGGGAGTCAGGGCTGAGCACGCCTCCAACGGAGGGGAGGTCAGTTGCAGCTAGCCCCCCCGAAGGGGGGAAGCAGTGACAGCAGCAGTGGAACGGTCAGGAGGAAAGCTGCTGGCTGGGCGCGCGCGCCAAGTTCAAATGTGCAGGCGCGCGGAACAGCAGGAGACCCGGATGGGGAACCAGCTCCTAAAGCCCGCCGGAGGGAGGGAGAAGGCTCAGGGGAATCAGCGGGAGAAGAGGCTAGAAAGGGCGGAACCCCGGCGGGCAGGCGGACCCAGAGGAGGAAGGAGCAGCGGAGAAGGTGGAGCAAGGCTAGAATCTTAAATTGGTGTCAAGGGGGAGGAGACTCAGACGGAGCATCAGTGGTCTGACACTTGAGACGTGGAGCTGCGCGCTGCGGCTCTGGAAGTGAATCTGAACTTCAATAAAGACTTTTGTACTTAACAACGAAGCAGCGTTGGTCCTTTGTGAGCTGGGACCTAGGGTAGCTCTGACAGGAGGCACCAGCGGAAGCTTCAGTGAAGCAGGTGGCATTCGCTGAGGCGGCAGAGGCCCAGGTGGTAAAGGCTCTGGCGGCGGAGGCACCAGTGGCCCCGGCAGAGGCCCAGGCGGTAGTGGCTCGGGCTGCAGAGGCATGAGCAGCAGCGGCAGAGGCCCAGGCAGTATTGCTTCTGGCGGGGGAAGCAGCAGCGGCAGTGGCAGAAGCTCAGGTGTTACAGATTCGGGCAACAGAGGCACCAGCGGCAGAAGCAGTGGCAGAGGCGGCATTGGTGGAGGTGGCAGAGGACAAGGCGGTAGAGGCTCTGGCGGCGGAGGTACCATGGGCACCGGCAAAGGCCCAGGTGGTAGAGGCTCTGGCGGAGGAGGCACCAGCAGCAGCGGCAGAGGCCCAGGCGGAAGAGCCTCAGGCGGCGGAGGCACCACCGGCAGCGGCCGATGTTCAGACGGAAGAGGCTCAGGTGGCGGAGGCACCAGCGGCAGCGGCAGAAGCTCTAATTGTACAGATTCGGGCAACGGAGGCAGCAGCGGCAGCAGCAGTGGCGCAGGCAGCATTGGCTGAGGCGGCAGAGGTCCTGGCGTTAGAGACTCTGGAAGTGGAGGCACCAGCGTCAGAGGACCAGGCGCTAGAGGCTCTGACGGCGGAGGCACCTGATCGCAGAAGCCCCGGCGGTAGAGGCTCAGTCTGCGGAGGCACCAGAGGCACCGGCAGAGGCCCAGGCGGTAGAGGCTCAGCCTGCGGAGGCACCAGCGGCAGTGGCAGAGGCCCAGGCAGTAGAGGCTCAGGCTGCGGAGGCACCAGGGGCACCGGTAGAGGCTCGGCTGCAGAGGCACCAGCGGCAGTGGCAGACGCCCAGTCGGTACAGGACCAGGCGGCAGAGGGACCAGCGGCAGCCGCAAGGGCCCAGGTGGTAGAGGCTCTGGCGGCGGAGGCACAACCAGCAGCAGCAGAGGCCCAGGCAGCATTGGCTGAGGCGGCAGAGGCCCAGGCGGTAGTGGCTCAGGCCGCGGCGGCACCAGCGGCAGAGGCCCAGGCAGTAGAGGCTCTGCCTGCGGATTCACCAGCGGCACTGGCAGAGGCCCAGGCGGTAGTGGCTCGGGCTGCGGAGGCACCAGCAGTAGAGGCAGAAGTCCAGGTGGTAGAGGCTCAGGCTGCGGATTCACCAGCGGCACCGACAGAGGCCCAGGCGGTAGTGACTCGGGCTGCAGAGGCACCAGAGGCAGCAGCAGAGACCCAGGCAGTATTGGTTCTGGTGGCGGAAGCAGCAGCGGTAGTGGCAGACGCGCAGTCGGTAGAGGCTCAGGCGGCGGAGGCACCAGCGGCAGCGGGAGAAGCTCAGGTGATTCTGATTCGGGCAACGGAGGCACCAGCGGCAGCAGCAGTGGCGCAGGCGGCATTGGCGGAGGCAGCAGAGGCCCAGGCGGTAGAGACTCAGGCTGCGGAGGCACCAGTGGCAGCGGCAAGGGAACAGGCGGTAGAGGCTCTGGCGGCGGAAGCACCAGCGGCAGCGGCAGAGGCCCAGGAAGTAGAAGCTGAAGCTGTGGAGGCACCAGCGGCACCGGCAGAGACCCAGGCAGTATAGGGTCTGGCGGCGGCAGCGGCAGCGGCAAGTGCCCAGACGGTAGAGGCTGTGGCGGCAGAGGTACCAGCGGTAGTGGCAGAGGCCCATGCGGTAGAGGCTCAGGCTGCGGAGGCACAAGCGGCACCGGCAGAGGCCCAGGCGGTAGAGGCTCCGGTGGTGAAAGCATCAGCGGCAGCGGCAAGGACCCAGGCGGCAGAGGCTCTGGTGGCAGAGGAAGCAGTGGCAGTGGCAGAGGCCCTGGCGGTAGAGGCTCAGGCTGTGAAGGCACCAGCGGAACCAGCAGAGACCCAGGCGGTAGAGGCTCGGGCTGCGGAGGCAGCGGCAGCGGTAGAGACCTAGGCAGTATAGGGTCTGGCGATAGAAGCACCAGGGGCAGCGGCAAGGGTCCAGGCGGTAGAGGCTCTGTCGGCGGAGGTACCAAAGGAAGTGGCAGAGGCCCAGGCGGAAGAGTCTCAGGCTTTGGAGGCACCAGCGGCAGCGGCAGAGGCCCAGGCGGTAGAGGATCAGGCTGCGGAGGCACCAGTGGCACCGGCAGAAGCTCAGGTGGTACAGATTCGGGCAACGAAGGCACCAGCGGCACCAGCAGTGGCGCAGGCGGCATTGGCTGAGGTACCAGAGGACCAGGTGGTAGAGGCTATGACGTCGGAGGCACCAGCAGCAGCTACAAAGACCTCGGTGGCAGAGGCTTTGGTGGCGGAGGCACCAGCGGCACCGGCAGAGGACCCAGGCGGTAGAGGCTTGGGCTGTGGAGCCACCAACGGCAGCGGCAGAGGCCCAGGCAGTAGAGACTCTGGCGGCGGAAGCACCAGCGGCTGCGGAAAGGGCCCTGGCAGTAGAGGCTCTGGCAGCGTAGTTACTAGTGGCAGCGGCAGAGGCTCAGGCCGTAGAGGCTCTGACGGCGGAAGAACCAGTGGCAACGGCAGAAGACCAGGCGGTAGAGCCTCTGACAGCGGAGGCACCAGCAGCAGCGACAGAGACCCAGGTGGCAGAGGCTTTGGCGGCGAAGGGAAAAGCAGCAGCAGGAAAGGCCTACGCGGTAGAGGCTCTGGCGGTGGAAGTACTAGTGGCAGCGGCAAGGGGCCAGGCAGTAGACGCTCTGGTGGTGCAGGCACCAGCGGCACCCGCAAGGGCCCAGGCGGTAGAGGCTCTGACATCTGAGGTAGCAGCGGCAGTGGCAGACGCCTAGGCGGTCGAGGCTCGGGCTGCGGAGGCATAAGCGTCACCGGCAGAGGCACAGGCGGTGGAGGCTCGGGCTGCGGAGGCATAAGCGTCACCGGCAGAGGCACAGGCGGTGGAGGCTCGGGCTGCGGAGGCACCAGCACCACCGGCAGAGGTCCAGGCGGTAGAGGCTCAGGCTGCGGAGGCACCAGCGGCAACGGCAGAGGCAACCGTATTGGCGGCAGAGGGCACAGGCGTTAGAGATTTTGGCGGCTGAGGCACCAGCGGCAGTGTCAGAGGCCCAGGCTGTAGAAGCTCGGGCTGTGGAGGCACGATCGGCAGCGGCAGAGGCCCAGGCAGTACAGACTCTGGCGATGGAAGCACCAGCAGCAGCGGCAAGGGCCCAGGCGGTAGAGGCTCAGGTGGCGGAGGCACCAGCGGTGGCGGCAGAAGCTCAGGTGCTACAGATTCGGGCAACGGATGCACCAGCGGCAACAGCAGTATCACAGGCGGCATTGGCTGAGGCGGTAGAGGCCCAGGCAGTAGAGACTCTGACGGCAGAGGCAAAAGCAGATTCGGACGACGGAGGCATCAGCGGTAGCAGTAGAGGCGCAGGCGGGATTGGCTGAGGCACCAGAGGACCAGACGGTGGAGGCTTTGACGGAGGCACCAGCAGCAGCTACAGAGACCCAGGTGGCAGAGGCTCTGGTGGCAGAGGCACCAGCCGCAGTGGCAGAGGCCCAGGCGGTAGAGGCTCAGGGTGCGGAGGCACCAGCGGCACCGGCAGAGGCCCAGGCGGTAGAGGCTCGGGCTGCGGAGGCACCAGCGGCAGCGGCAGAGGCCCAGGTGGTAGAGGCTCTGGCGGTGGAGGCAGCAGCGGCAGCGGCAATGGACCAGTCGTGAGAGGCTCAGGCTGCGGAGGCACCAGCGGCAGAGGCCCAGGCGGTAGAGGCTATGGCGGTGAAAGCACCAGCGGCAGCGGCGGAAGCCCAGGCGGTAGAGGCTCAGGCTGCGGAGGCACCAGTGCAGTGGCAGAGGCCCAGGCGGTAGAGACACTGGAAGTGGAGGCACCAGTGCCAGAGACACAGGCGGTAGAGGCTCGGGCTGCGTAGGCACCAGCGGGACAGGCAGAGGCCCAGGCAGTAGAGGCTCTGGCAGCGGAGCACCAGCGGCACCGGCAGAGGCCCTGACAGTAGAGGCTCTGGAGGCAGAAGCACCAGTGGCAGAGGCAAGGGCCCAGGTGGTAGAGGCTTTGGTTGTGGAGGCAGCAGCGGCAGTGGCAGAGGCCCAGGTGGTAGGGGCTCTGGCGGCGGAGCACCACCGGCAGCTGCAGAGGTCCAGGCGATGCAGCCTGGGCGGCGGTGGAACCATCAAGGGTGGCAGAGACCCAGGCAGTAGAGGCTCAGGCTGCCGAGGCACCAGTGGCGGCGGCACAGACCCAGGAGGTAGAGGCTGTGGCGGTGGCGGCCCTAGCAGCAGCGACAGAGACCCAGGTGGCAGAGGCTCTGGCGTCGGAAGCAACTGCCGGAGGCAGCGAGACCGGCAGAGGCCCAGGAGGTAGAGGCTCGAGCTATGTAGGCGGCAGCGGCAGCGGCAGAGGCCCAGGCAGTAGAGGCTCTGGCGGCGGAAGCACCAGCGGCATCAGCAGAGGACCAAGCGGTAGAGGCTCTGACGGCGGAGGAACCAGCAGCAGAGACAGAGGCCCAGGTGGCAGAGACTCTGGCGGCGGAGGCAAAAGCGGCAGCAGTAAGGGCCTAGGCGGTAGAGGCTCTGGCGGCGGAGGCCGGAGCGGCAGTGACAGAGGGCCAGGCGGTAGAGGCTCTGGGGGCGGAAGCACCAGCGGCAGCGGTAAGGGCCCAGGCGGTAGAGCCTCGGGCTGCGGAGGCACCAGCGACAGCGGCAGAGGCCCAGGCGGTAGAGGCTCTGGCGGTGGAGGCAGCAGCGGCAGCGGCAATGGACCAGTCGTGAGAGGCTCAGGCTGCGGAGGTACCAGCGGCAGCGGCAGAGGCCCAGGCGGTAGAGGCTATGGCGGTGAAAGCACCAGCGGCAGCGGTAAGGGCCCAGGCGGTAGAGGCTCTGGCGGCGGAGGCACCAGCGGCAGCGGCAGAGGACCAGGCGGTAGAGGTTCAGGCTGCAGAGGAACCAGGGGGACCGGCAGAGGCCCAGGCAGTAGAGTTTCAGGCTGCGGAGGCACCAGCTGCAGTGGCAGAGGCCCAGGCGGTAGAGGCTCTGACGGCGGAGGCACCAGCAGCAGCGACAGAGACCCAAGTGGCAGAGGCACCAGCGGCACCGACAGAGGCACCCGCTTTGGCAGCAGAGGGCCTAGGCGTTAGAGATTTTGGCGGCTGAGGCACCAGCGGCAGTGGCAGAGGCCCAGGCGGTAGAGGCTCTGGCGGCGGAGGCACCAGGTGCAGCGGCAGAGGCCCAGGCGGTAGAGGCTCAGGCGGCGGAGGCACCAGCGGCAGCAGCAGAGGTCCACACGGAAGAGGCTCAGGTGGCGGAGGCACCAGCGGCAGTGGCAGAAGGTCAGGTGCTACAGATTCGGGCAACGGAGGCACCAGCGGCAGCAGCAGTGTCGCAGACGGCATCGGCTGAGGCGGTAGATGCCCAGGCAGGAGAGACTCTGACGGCGGAGGCAACAGCGGCAGCAGCAGAGGTCCAGACTGAAGAGGCTCAGGTGGCGGAGGCACCAGCGGTGGCGGCAGAAGCTCAGGTGCTACAGATTCGGGCAACGGATGCACCAGCGGCAACAGCAGTATCACAGGCGGCATCGGCTGAGGCGGTAGAGGCCCAGGCAGTAGAGACTCTGACGGCAGAGGCAAAAGCAGATTCGGACGACGGAGGCATCAGCGGTAGCAGTAGTGGCGCAGGCGGGATTGGCTGAGGCACCAGAGGACCAGACGGTGGAGGCTTTGACGGAGGCACCAGCAGCAGCTACAGAGACCCAGGTGGTAGAGGCTCTGGCGGTGGAGGCAGCAGCGGCAGCGGCAATGGACCAGTCGTGAGAGGCTCAGGCTGCGGAGGCACCAGCGGCAGCGGCAGAGGCCCAGGCGGTAGAGGCTATGGCGGTGAAAGCACCAGCGGCAGCGGCGGAAGCCCAGGCGGTAGAGGCTCAGGCTGCGGAAGCACCAGTGCAGTGGCAGAGGCCCAGGCGGTAGAGACTCTGGAAGTGGAGGCACCAGTGCCAGAGACACAGGCGGTAGAGGCTCGGGCTGCGTAGGCACCAGCGGGACAGGCAGAGGCCCAGGCAGTAGAGGCTCTGGCAGCGGAGCACCAGCGGCACCGGCAGAGGCCCTGACAGTAGAGGCTCTGGAGGCAGAAGCACCAGTGGCAGAGGCAAGGGCCCAGGTGGTAGAGGCTTTGGTTGTGGAGGCAGCAGCGGCAGTGGCAGAGGCCCAGGTGGTAGGGGCTCTGGCGGCGGAGCACCACCGGCAGCTGCAGAGGTCCAGGCGATGCAGCCTGGGCGGCGGTGGAACCATCAAGGGTGGCAGAGACCCAGGCAGTAGAGGCTCAGGCTGCCGAGGCACCAGTGGCGGCGGCACAGACCCAGGAGGTAGAGGCTGTGGCGGTGGCGGCCCTAGCAGCAGCGACAGAGACCCAGGTGGCAGAGGCTCTGGCGTCGGAAGCAACTGCCGGAGGCAGCGAGACCGGCAGAGGCCCAGGAGGTAGAGGCTCGAGCTATGTAGGCGGCAGCGGCAGCGGCAGAGGCCCAGGCAGTAGAGGCTCTGGCGGCGGAAGCACCAGCGGCATCAGCAGAGGACCAAGCGGTAGAGGCTCTGACGGCGGAGGAACCAGCAGCAGAGACAGAGGCCCAGGTGGCAGAGACTCTGGCGGCGGAGGCAAAAGCGGCAGCAGTAAGGGCCTAGGCGGTAGAGGCTCTGGCGGCGGAGGCCGGAGCGGCAGTGACAGAGGGCCAGGCGGTAGAGGCTCTGGGGGCGGAAGCACCAGCGGCAGCGGTAAGGTCCCAGGCGGTAGAGCCTCGGGCTGCGGAGGCACCAGCGACAGCGGCAGAGGCCCAGGCGGTAGAGGCTCTGGCGGTGGAGGCAGCAGCGGCAGCGGCAATGGACCAGTCGTGAGAGGCTCAGGCTGCGGAGGCACCAGCGGCAGCGGCAGAGGCAGAGGCCCAGGCGGTAGAGGCTATGGCGGTGAAAGCACCAGCGGCAGCGGTAAGGGCCCAGGCGGTAGAGCCTCGGGCTGCGGAGGCACCAGCGACAGAGGCCCAGGTGGTAGAGGCTCTGGCGGCGGAGGCACCACCGGCAGCGGCAAGGGACCAGTCGGGAGAGGCTCAGGCTGCAGAGGCATCAGCGGCAGCGGCAGAGGCCCAGGCGGTAGAGGCTCGGGCTGAGGAGGCAGCAGTGGCAGAGGCCCAGGCAGTAGAGGCTCAGGCTGGGGAGGCAACAGCGGCACCGGCAGAGGGACCCGCGTTGGCGGCAGAGGGCCTAGGCGTTAGAGATTTTGGCGTCTGAGGCACCAGCGGAAATGGCAGAGGCCCAGGCAGTAGAGACTCGTGCGATGTAAGCGGAACGGGCAAGGGCCCAGGGAGTAGAGGCTCTGTCAGTGGAGGCACCAGCGGCAGTGGTAGAGGCCCAGGCGGTAGAGGCTCAGGCTGCAGAGGCACCAGCAGCAGCGGCAGAGGCCCAGGCGGTAGAGGCGCTGGCTGCGGAGGCACAAGCGGCACCGGTAGAGGCCAAGGCGGTAGAGGCTCAGGCTATGGCAGCACCAGTGGCAGCGGCAAGGGCCCTGGCGGTAGAGGCTCTGGCAGCGTAGTTACCAATGGTAGTGGCAGAGGCCCAGGCGGTAGAGTTTCAGGCTGCGGAGGTACCAGCGGCAGCGGAAGAGGCCCAGGCCGTAGAGGCTCTGACGGCGGAAGCACCAGCAGCAGCGGCAGAGGCCCAGGCAGTAGAGGCTCTGGTGGCAGAACCACCAGCAGCAACGGCAGAGTACCAGGTGGTAGAGCCTCAGACGGCGGAGGCACCAGCAGCTGCGACAGAGACCCAGGTGGCAGAGGCTTTGGCTGCGAAGGAAAAAGCAGCAGCAGGAAAGGCCCAGGCGGTAGAGGCCCTGGCGGTGGAAGTACCAGTGGCAGCGGCAAGGGCCCAGGCAGTAGAGGCTCTGGTGGTGCAGGCACCAGTGGCACCCGCAAGGGCCCAGGCGGTAGAGGCTCTGACATCTGAGTTACCAGAGGCAGTAGCAGACGCCCAGGGGGTGGAGGCTCGGGCTGCGGAGGCACAAGCGTCACCGGCAGAGGCCCAGGCGGTGGAGGCTCGGGCTGCGGAGGCACCAGCAGCACCGGCAGAGGCCCAGGCAGTAGAGGCTCAGGCTGGGAAGGCAACAGCGGCACCGGCAGAGGGACCCGCGTTGGCGGCAGAGGGCCTAGGCGTTAGAGATTTTGGCGGCTGAGGCACCAGCGGAAGTGGCAGAGGCCCAGACAGTAGAGACTCGTGCGATGTAGGCGGCACGAGCAAGGGCCCAGGCGGTAGAGGCTCTGTCAGTGGAGGCACCAGCGGCAGTGGTAGAGGTCCAGGCGGTAGAGGCTCAGGCTGCAGAGGCACCAGTAGCAGCGGCAGAGGCCCAGGCGGTAGAGGCGCTGGCTGCGGAGGCACAAGCGGCACCGGTAGAGGCCAAGGCGGTAGAGGCTCGGGCTACGGAAGCACCAGTGGCAGCGGCAAGGGCCCTGGCGGTAGAGGCTCTGGCAGCGTAGTTACCAATGGCAGTGGCAGAGGCCCAGGCGGTAGAGGCTCAGGCTGCGGAGGCACCAGGGGCACCGGCAGAGGCCCAGGCGGTAGAGTTTCAGGCTGCGGAGGTACCAGCGGCAGCGGAAGAGGCCCAGGCCGTAGAGGCTCTGACGGCAGAAGCACCAGCAGCAGCGGCAGAGGCCCAGGCAGTAGAGGCTCTGGCGGCGGAACCACCAGCGGAACGGCAGAGGACCAGGCGGTAGAGCCTCAGACGGCGGAGGCACCAGCAGCTGCGATAGAGACCCAGGTGGCAGAGGCTTTGGCGGCGAAGGAAAGAGCAGGAGCAGGAAAGGCCCAGGCGGTAGAGGCTCTGGCGGTGGAAGTACCAGTGGCAGCGGCAAGGGCCCAGGCAGTAGAGGCTCTGGTGGTGCAGGCACCAGCTGCACCCGCAAGGGCCCAGGCGGTAGAGGCTCTGACATCGGAGGTACCAGAGGCAGTGGCAGACGCCCAGGCGGTGGAGGCTCGGGCTGCGGAGGCACAAGCGTCACCGGCAGAGGCCCAGGCGGTGGAGGCTCGGGCTGTGGAGGCACCAGCAGCACCGGCAGACGCCCAGGCGGTAGAGGCTCGGGCTGCGGAGGCACAATCAGCATCGGTAGAGGCCCAGGCGGTAGAGGCTTGGGCTGCGGAGGCACCAGCAGCACCGGCAGAGGCCAAGGCGATAGAGGCTCAGGCTGCGGAGGCCCAAGCAGCACCGGTAGAGTCCCAGGCGGTAGAGGCTCTGGCAGCGGAGGCACCAGCGGCAGTGGCAGAGGCCCAGACGGTAGAGGCTCAGGTGGCAGAGGCACCAGCGGCAGCGGCAGAAGCTCAGGTGGTACAGATTTGGGCAACGGAGGCACCAGCGGCAGCAGCAAAGGCCTAGGCGGTAGATGCTCTGGTGGCAGAACCACCAGCAGCAACGGCAGAGTACCAGGTGGTAGAGCCTCAGACGGCGGAGGCACCAGCAGCTGCGACAGAGACCCAGGTGGCAGAGGCTTTGGCGGCGAAGGAAAAAGCAGCAGCAGGAAAGGCCCAGGCGGTAGAGGCTCTGACGGCGGAAGCACCAGCAGCAGCGGCAGAGGCCCAGGCAGTAGAGGCTCTGGTGGCAGAACCACCAGCAGCAACGGCAGAGTACCAGGTGGTAGAGCCTCAGACGGCGGAGGCACCAGCAGCTGCGACAGAGACCCAGGTGGCAGAGGCTTTGGCGGCGAAGGAAAAAGCAGCAGCAGGAAAGGCCCAGGCGGTAGAGGCCCTGGCGGTGGAAGTACCAGTGGCAGCGGCAAGGGCCCAGGCAGTAGAGGCTCTGGTGGTGCAGGCACCAGTGGCACCTGCAAGGGCCCAGGCGGTAGAGGCTCTGACATCTGAGTTACCAGAGGCAGTAGCAGACGCCCAGGCGGTGGAGGCTCGGGCTGCGGAGGCACAAGCGTCACCGGCAGAGGCCCAGGCGGTGGAGGCTCGGGCTGCGGAGGCACCAGCAGCACCGGCAGAGGCCCAGGCAGTAGAGGCTCAGGCTGGGAAGGCAACAGCGGCACCGGCAGAGGGACCCGCGTTGGCGGCAGAGGGCCTAGGCGTTAGAGATTTTGGCGGCTGAGGCACCAGCGGAAGTGGCAGAGGCCCAGACAGTAGAGACTCGTGCGATGTAAGCGGCACGAGCAAGGGCCCAGGCGGTAGAGGCTCTGTCAGTGGAGGCACCAGCGGCAGTGGTAGAGGTCCAGGCGGTAGAGGCTCAGGCTGCAGAGGCACCAGTAGCAGCGGCAGAGGCCCAGGCGGTAGAGGCGCTGGCTGCGGAGGCACAAGCGGCACCGGTAGAGGCCAAGGCGGTAGAGGCTCAGGCTACGGAAGCACCAGTGGCAGCGGCAAGGGCCCTGGCGGTAGAGGCTCTGGCAGCGTAGTTACCAATGGCAGTGGCAGAGGCCCAGGTGGTAGAGGCTCAGGCTGCGGAGGCACCAGGGGCACCGGCAGAGGCCCAGGCGGTAGAGTTTCAGGCTGCGGAGGTACCAGCGGCAGCGGAAGAGGCCCAGGCCGTAGAGGCTCTGACGGCAGAAGCACCAGCAGCAGCGGCAGAGGCCCAGGCAGTAGAGGCTCTGGCGGCGGAACCACCAGCGGAACGGCAGAGGACCAGGCGGTAGAGCCTCAGACGGCGGAGGCACCAGCAGCTGCGACAGAGACCCAGGTGGCAGAGGCTTTGGCGGCGAAGGAAAAAGCAGGAGCAGGAAAGGCCCAGGCGGTAGAGGCTCTGGCGGTGGAAGTACCAGTGGCAGCGGCAAGGGCCCAGGCAGTAGAGGCTCTGGTGGTGCAGGCACCAGCGGCACCCGCAAGGGCCCAGGCGGTAGAGGCTCTGACATCGGAGGTACCAGAGGCAGTGGCAGACGCCCAGGCGGTGGAGGCTCGGGCTGCGGAGGCACAAGCGTCACCGGCAGAGGCCCAGGCGGTGGAGGCTCGGGCTGTGGAGGCACCAGCAGCACCGGCAGACGCCCAGGCGGTAGAGGCTCGGGCTGCGGAGGCACAATCAGCATCGGTAGAGGCCCAGGCGGTAGAGGCTTGGGCTGCGGAGGCACCAGCAGCACCGGCAGAGGCCAAGGCGATAGAGGCTCAGGCTGCGGAGGCCCAAGCAGCACCGGTAGAGTCCCAGGCGGTAGAGGCTCTGGCAGCGGAGGCACCAGCGGCAGTGGCAGAGGCCCAGACGGTAGAGGCTCAGGTGGCAGAGGCACCAGCGGCAGCGGCAGAGGCTCAGGTGGTACAGATTTGGGCAACGGAGGCACCAGCGGCAGCAGCAAAGGCCTAGGCGGTAGATGCTCTGGCGGCGGAGGCACCAGCGGCAGCGGCAGAGGACCAGGCGGTAGAGGCTCAAGTGGCGAAGGCACCAGTGGCAGCAGCAGAGGTCCAGACTGAGGAGGCTCAGGTGGCGGAGGCACCAGCGGCAGTGGCAGAAGCTCAGGTGCTACAGATTCAGGCAATGGAGGTACCAGCGGCAACAGCAGTGTCGCAGGCGGCGTCGGCTGAGGCGGTAGAGGCCCAGGCGGTAGAGATCCTGACGGCGGAGGCAACAGCAGCAGCAGCAGAGGTCCAGACTGAAGAGGCTCAGGTGGCGGAGGCACCAGCGGCGGCGGCAGAAGCTCAGGTGCTACAGATTCAGGCAATGGAGGCACCAGCGGCAACAGCAGTGTCGCAGGCGGCGTCGGCTGAGGCGGTAGAGGCCCAGGCGGTAGAGATCCTGACGGCGGAGGCAACAGCAGCAGCAGCAGAGGTCCAGACTGAAGAGGCTCAGGTGGCGGAGGCACCAGCGGCGGCGGCAGAAGCTCAGGTGCTACAGATTCAGGCAATGGAGGCACCAGCGGCAACAGCAGTGTCGCAGGCGGCGTCGGCTGAGGCGGTAGAGGCCCAGGCGGTAGAGATCCTGACGGCGGAGGCAACAGCAGCAGCAGCAGAGGTCCAGACTGAAGAGGCTCAGGTGGCGGAGGCACCAGCGGCGGCGGCAGAAGCTCAGGTGCTACAGATTCGGGCAACGGAGGCACCAGTGGCAACAGCAGTATCGCAGGCGGCATCGGCTGAGGCGGTAGAGGCCCAGGCGGTAGAGACTCTGACGGCGGAGGCAAAAGCAGATTCGGACGACGGAGGCATCAGCGGTAGCAGTAGTGGCGCAGGCGGGATTGGCTGAGGCACCAGAGGACCAGACGGTGGAGGCTTGGACGGAGGCACCAGCAGCAGTGGCAGAGGCTCTGGTGGCAGAGGCACCAGCCGCAGTGGCAGAGGCCCAGGCGTTAGAGGCTCAGGGTGCGGAGGCACCAGCGGCACCGGCAGAGGCCCAGGCGGTAGAGGCTCGGGCTGCGGAGGCAGCAGTGGCAGAGGCCCAGGCAGTAGAGGCTCAGGCTGGGGAGGCACCTGCGGCACCGGCAGAGGGACCCGCGTTGGCGGCAGAGGGCCTAGGCGTTAGAGATTTTGGCGGCTGAGGCACCAGCGGCAGCGGCAAGGGCCCAGGCGGTAGAGGATCTGGCAGTGGAGGCACCAGCGGCAGTGGTAGAGGCCTAGGCGGTAAAGGCTCAGGCTGCGGAGGCACCAGCAGCAGCGGCAGAGGCCCAGGCGGTAGAGGCGCTGGCTGCGGAGGCACAAGCGGCACCGGTAGAGGCCAAGGCGGTAGAGCCTCAGGCTGCGGAGGCACCAGCGGCAGCGGCAGAGGCCCAGGCGGTAGAGGCTCTGGCGGCGGAGGCAGCAGCGGCAGTGGCAGAGGCCCTGGCGGTAGAGGCTTTGGCGGCGGAGTCAGCTGCGGCAGCGGCAGAGGCCCAGGTGGTAGAGGCTCTGGCGGTGGAGGCGGCAGCGGCAATGGACCAGTCATGAGAGGCTCAGGCTGCGGAGGCACCAGCGGCAGCGGCAGCGGCAGAGGCCCAGGCGGTAGAGGCTATGGCGGTGAAAGCACCAGCGGCAGCGGCGGAAGCCCAGGCGGTGGAGGCTCAGGCTGCGGAGGCACCAGTGCAGTGGCAGCGGCAGAGGCCCAGGTGGTAGAGGCTATGGTGGCATAGGCACCAGCGGCAGTGGCAGAGACCCAGGCGGTAGAGGCTCAGGCTGTGGAAAACCAGTGGCAGCGGCATAGGCCCAGGCGGAAGAGGCTCAGGCGGCGGAGGCACCAGCGGCAGCGCCGTAGGCCCAGGTGGAAGAGGCTCAGGCGGCGGAGGAGCCAGCGGCAGCGACAGAGACCCAGGTGGCAGAGGCTCTGGTGGCGGAGGCAACAGCGACAGCGGCAGAGGCCCAGGCGGTAGAGGCTATGATGGCAGAGGCAGCAGCAGCAGAGACAGAGACCCAGGCACTTGAGGCTTTGGCGGCGGAGGCACCAGCGGCAGCGGCAGAAGCTCAGATGGTACAAATTCGTGCAACGGAATCACCAGCGTCAGCAGGAGTGTCGCAGATGCCTTTGGCTGAGGTGGGACAGGCCCAGGCGGTAGAGACTCTGGAAGCAGAGGCACCAGTGGCAGCGGCCCGGGCGGAAGAGTCTGTGGGGCATATGCACCAGCGGCAGTGGCAGAGCCCAGGCGGTAGAGGCTCAGGCTGCGGAGGCAGCAGCGGCAGTGGCAAGGGAACAGGCGGTAGAAGCTCTGACGGCGGCGGCACCAGCAGCAGCGACAGAGACCCAGGTGGCAGAGGCTCTGGCGGCGGAGGCAACAGCCGCAGCAGCAAAGGCTCAAGTGGAAGAGGCTCAGGTGACGGAGGCACCAGTGGCAGCGGCCGAGGTCCAGACGGAAGATGCTCAGGTGGCGGAGGCACCCGCGGCAGCGGCAGAAGCTCAGGTGGTACAGATTTGGGCAACGGAGGCACCAGCAGCAGCAGCACTGTCGCTGGCGGCATTGTTTGAGGCGGCAGAGGCCCAGGGGGTAGAGACTCTGGAAGTGGAGGCACCAGTGCCAGAGACACAGGCGGTAGAGGCTCGGGCTGCGTAGGCACCAGCGGGACAGGCAGAGGCCCAGGCAGTAGAGGCTGTGGCAGCGAAACACCAGCGGCACCGGCAGAGGCCCAGACAGTAGAGGCTCTGGAGGCAGAAGCACCAGTGGCAGAGGCAAGGGCCTAGGTGGTAGAGGCTTTGGTTGTGGAGGCAGCAGCGGCAGTGGCAGAGGCCCAGGTGGTAGGGGCTCTGGCGGCGGAGCACCACCGGCAGCTGCAGAGGTCCAGGCGATGCAGCCTGGGCGGCGGTGGAACCATCAAGGGTGGCAGAGACCCAGGCAGTAGAGGCTCAGGCTGCCGAGGCACCAGTGGCGGCGGCACAGACCCAGGAGGTAGAGGCTGTGGCGGCGGCGGCCCCAGCAGCAGCGACATAGACCCAGGTGGCAGAGGCTCTGGCGTCGGAGGCAACTCCCGGAGGCAGCGGGACCGGCAGAGGCCCAGGGGGTAGAGGCTCGAGCTATTTAGGCGGCAGCGGCAGCGGCAGAGGCCCAGGCAGTAGAGGCTCTGGCGGCGGAAGCACCAGCGGCATCAGCAGAGGACCAAGCGGTAGAGGCTCTGACGGCGGAGGAACCAGCAGCAGAGACAGAGGCCCAGGTGGCAGAGACTCTGGCGGCGGAGGCAAAAGCGGCAGCAGTAAGGGCCTAGGCGGTAGAGGCTCTGGCGGCGGAGGCGGCAGCGGCAGAGGCTCAAGCGGCAGAGGCACCAGCGGCAGCAGCAGAGGTCCAGACTGAAGAGGCTCAGGTGGCGGAGGCACCAGCGGCAGCGGCAGAAGCTCAGGTGGTACAGATTCGGGCAACGGAGGCACCAGCGGCAACAGCAGTGTCGCAGGAGGCATTGGCTGAGGCGGTAGCTGCCCAGGCGGTAGAGACTTTGACGGCGGAGGCAAAAGCAGATTCGGACCATGGAGGCACCAGCGGTAGCAGTCGTGGCGCAGGCGGCATTGGATGAGGCACCAGAGGACCAGGTGGTAGAGGCTTTGACGGCGGAGGCACCAGCAGCAGCTACAGAGACCCAGGCAGTGGAGGCTTGGGCTGCGGAGGCACCAGCAGCAGAGGCCCAGGCGGTAGAGGCACTGGCGGCGGAGGCAGCAGCGGCAGTGGCAGAGGCCCAGGCGGTAGAGGCTCTGGCGGCGGAAGCACCAGCGGCAGCGGCAAGGGCCCAGGCGGTAGAGCCTCGGGATGCGGAGGCACCAGCGACAGAGGCCCAGGTGGTAGAGGCTCTGGCGGCGGAGGCACCACCGGCAGCGGCAAGGGACCAGTCGGGAGAGGCTCAGGCTGCAGAGGCACCAGCGGCAGCGGCAGAGGCCCAGGCGGTAGAGGTTATGGCGGTGGAAGCACCAGCGGCAGCGGCGGAGGCGCAGGCGGTAGAGGCTCTGGCGGCGGAGGCACCACCAGCAGCGGCGGAGGCACCACCGGCAGCTGCAGAGGTCCAGGCGATGCAGCCTGTATGGCGGCCGAACCAGCAAGGGCGGCATAGGCCCAGGCTGTAGAGGCTGAGGCTGCCGAGGCACCAGTGGCAGCAACAGAGGCCCAGGAGGTAGAGCCTCTGTATATCATTTTCATAATATTCTCTCTTAGGGCATTACATGCCGTAAATTTCATACCTGTGGTCCACAACTGTTCCCAGTCAGCAAACATGATGTTATGACCAACATCTTGTGCCCATTTAATCATAGCAGATTTAACTGTTTCATCCTGCGTGTTCCATTTTAGCAGCAAGTTATACATTCTTGAAAGTGTTTTAGTTTTGGGTTCTAACAATTCGGTTTCCAATTTTGATTTTTCCACCTGGAAGCCTATTTTTTTACCCAAATTATAGGCCTCTCTTATTTGAATTATTTGTACATGACACCAGTCAAGCTTGCAAAAATCTATCATTTGCCCGACAATAAATGTTGGAAGTGTAAAGAAAATGAACGAACATTCTTTCACCTTTGGTGGACATGCCCAAAGATTAAGGCTTTCTGGGAGATGATTTATAACGAAATGAAAAAAATATTTAAATATACATTCCTTAAGAAGCCAGAGGCCTTTCTCTTGGGCATGGTAGGCCAATTGGTGCCAAAGAAGGACAGAACTTTCTTTATGTATGCAACAACAGCAGCAAGAATTCTCATCGCAAAGTATTGGAAGACACAAGAGCTACCCACCCTGGAAGAGTGGCAGATGAAGCTGATGGATTATATGGAATTGGCGGAAATGACTGGCAGAATCCGAGACCTGGGAGAAGAGTTGGTGGAAGAAAACTGGAAGAAATTTAAAGACTATCTTCAGAAATATTATAAAATTAATGAATGTTAAAATTATGCTTGGATTGGTAACATGTGGTAATTAGTGACAAAGTTAATAAGATTATGTAAAAAAGGTATTGATAAATGGTTGAAAATATCGACGTATAATATGTTATGGTATAAAGTTAAAATATTTGAAAAAGGGTAAGAATTTGCTGAATCAAGTATGTAAATGGGAATACAAAAGGGGGGAGGTGTGAGGAGGTCAAGAACATAAGCACATGAATTTGAGGATACTGGGAAAAATGGATTTGTTTTATTTCTTTTTCCAAACTTAGTTCTTCTTAATTAGCTGTTGTTTTTCTTTTGTGTATTTTTTGTGTTTTCTTTTTTGTAATGTTTACTTTTATCTATGGTTTTTTATTCTGTGAATTTTTATTTTTCTCTTTTGTAAAACTCCAATAAAAATTTATTTAAAAAAAAAAAAGGAGGTAGAGCCTCTGGCGGCGGCGGCACCACCAGCAGCGACAGAGGCCCAGGTGGCTGAGGCTCTGGCGGCGGAGGCAACAGAGGCAGCAGCAAAGGCCCAGGCGGTAGAGGCTCTGGCGGAAGTACCAGTGGCAGCGGCAAGGGCCCAGGCAGTAGAGGCTCAGGCAGCGCAGGCACCAGTGGCAACAGCAGTGTCGCAGGCGGCATTGTCTTTTTTTTTTTATAATAATTTTTTATTGGTTTTACAACATATATTAACACACAAAAACTAACAATTCACAACATAACACATTAACAAACAAACATGTAAACACGTATAATTTCATAACCTTTTTTTCTTAAACCTTATTTCAACGACTTCCCCATACCTCCCTTTTCTGCATCCCTGTTTTAAACTTTTTCAGCAACCCCTAATTTCAATTACTTATGATTCAATTTCTTTGATCCTTTTTCTCTTACCCACTCATTTATCGCTGCAATTCTGTTTTACGTTACCCATGACATTTTAGCACTCATTAATTTTACAACAGTTCTTAAGATAAACTTTAAATTTCTTCCAATCTTCTTCCACCGTCTCTTTCCCTTGGTCACGGATTCTGCCAGTCATCTCGGCCAGTCCCATATAGTCAATCACCTTCGTCTGCCACTCTTCCAGCGTGGGTAGTTCTTGTGTCTTCCAATACTTTGCTAAAAGAACTCTTGCTGCTGTTGTAGCATACATAAAGAACGTCCTATCTTTCCTTGACACCAATTGGCCTACCATGCCCAGGAGGAAGGCCTCCGGTTTCTTGTGAAAAGTACACTTAAGTACCTTCTTAATTTCATTATAGATCATTTCCCAGAAGGCCTTGATCCTTGGGCACGTCCACCAAAGGTGGTAGAAAGTACCTTCAGTTTCCTTACATTTCCAGCATTTATTATTGGGCGTATGATAATTTTTTGCAAGCTTGACTGGGGTCATGTACCACCTATAAATCATTTTCATAATGTTCTCTCTTAAGGCATTACATGCCGTGAACTTTATACCGGTAGTCCATAACTGTTCCCAGTCAGCAAACATGATGTCATGACCAATGTCTTGTGCCCATTTAATCATAGCTGATTTAACCGTCTCATCCTGTGTATTCCATTTCAACAGCAAGTTATACATTCTTGACAAATTCTTAGTATTGGGTTCCAACAGTTCTGTTTCTAGTTTTGATCTCTCCACCTGGAAGCCAATTTTCCTGTCCTGTTTGAAAACTTCATTTATCTGGTAATAATGAAGCCAGTCTCTTACTTTAGACTTCAATTTCTCATAACTCTGCAATTTCACTTTTCCCTCCTCATGTTCTATAATTTCCCAATATTTTGGCCATTTGGATTCCATATTAAGTTTTTTCACTTCCTTAGCTTCCATTGGTGACAACCACCTAGGGGTTTTGTTTTCCAACAAATCTTTATACCGAATCCAAACATTATATAATGCTTTCCTAACAATATGGTTTTTGAAACCTTGATGGGTTTTAACCTTGTCATACCATATATATGCATGCCAGCCAAATCTGTTATTGAACCCTTCCAAATCCAAAATATCTGTGTTTTCAAGAAGCAGCCAGTTTTTCAGCCAGAAAAAAGCCGCTGATTCATAATACAATTTTAAGTCTGGCAGGGCAAACCCCCCTCTTTCTTTTGCATCAGTTAGTATCTTAAATTTTATTCTGGGCTTTTTGCCCTGCCAGACAAATCTAGATATGTCTTTTTGCCACCTCTTGAAACAATCCATTTTATCCACAATCTGCAATGTTTGAAACAAAAACAACATTCTCGGCAAAACATTCATCTTAATAACAGCAATTCGGCCTAACAAGGAAAGTCTCAAATTTGACCATATTTCTAAATATTTCTTAACTTCTGTCCAACATTTCTCATAATTATCTTTAAATAAGTTCACATTCTTAGATGTCAAATTAATCCCCAGGTATTTCACCTTCTTTGCTACCATTAAACCAGTTTCACTCTGGAACTTCTCTCTTTCAGCAACTGTTAGATTTTTATCCAGTACTTTCGTTTTCTGTTTGTTCAACTTAAAACCTGCTACTTGACCAAATACTTGTATTAGCTCTAAAACTCTTCTCGTACTAGTGTCTGGCTCTTGTAAAGTTAATACTAGATCATCTGCAAACGCTCTCAATTTATATTGTTTAGCTCCGACCTGAATCCCTTTAACCAGCTGGTCCCCTCTGATCATGTTTAATAAAACCTCCAAGACAGATATAAAAAGTAATGGGGATATTGGGCACCCCTGTCGTGTCCCTTTTTCAATAGCAAATTCTTCAGTAACCACATTATTTACAATCAATTTTGCTTTTTGTTCAGAATAAATTGCACCTATACCATTCTCAAAGCCTTGGCCTACCCCCATCCCTTGAAGATTCTTTTTCATGAAGCTCCAAGAAATATTGTCAAAGGCTTTCTCCGCATCCACAAATATTAATACTGCCTTGGTATTAATATTAACTTCTAATAACTCCATAATATCTATTATATTTCTCACATTGTCTGATAGATGTCTTCCTGGAAGAAAGCCCGCCTGGTCTTTATGAATCTCCCCCACCAAAACTCTTTTCAATCTTTTTGCCAAAATGTCTGCAAAAATTTTCTAATCCACATTGAGTAATGATATAGGGCGGTAGTTCTTAATCTGGTTCTTCTCAGTCTCTGATTTTGGTATAAGTGTAATGTACGCTTCTTTCCACGATTCAGGTGCCTTCTTCCCCTCTAAAATTTCGTTACAGTCGGGAGAGGCTCAGGCTGCAGAGGCACCAGCGGCAGCGGCAGAGGCCCAGGAGGTAGAGGTTATGGCGGTGGAAGCACCAGCGGCAGCGGCGGAGGCGCAGGCGGTAGAGGCTCTGGCGGCGGAGGCACCACCGGCAGCGGCGGAGGCACCACCGGCAGCTGCAGAGGTCCAGGCGATGCAGCCTGTATGGCGGCCGAACCAGCAAGGGCGGCATAGGCCCAGGCTGTAGAGGCTGAGGCTGCCGAGGCACCAGTGGCAGCAACAGAGGCCCAGGAGGTAGAGCCTCTGGCTGCGGCGGCACCACCAGCAGTGACAGAGGCCCAGGTGGCTGAGGCTATGGCGGCGGAGGCAACAGAGGCAGCAGCAAAGGCCCAGGCGGTAGAGGCTCTGGCGGAAGTACCAGTGGCAGCGGCAAGGGCCCAGGCAGTAGAGGCTCAGGCGGCGCAGGCAGCAGCGGCAGCAGCAGAGGCCCAGGCGGAGGAGGCTCAGGCGGCGGAGGCACCAGCGGCACCAGCAGAGGTCCAGACGGAAGAGGCTCAGGTGGCAGAGGCACCAGCGGCAGCGGCAGAAGCTCAGGTGGTACAGATTCGGGCAACGGAGGCACCAGCGGCAACAGCAGTGTCGCAGGTGGCATTGTCTGAGGCGGTAGAGGCCCAGGCGGCAGAGACTCTGTAAGTGGAGGCACCAGCGCCAGAGGACCAGGCGGTAGAGGCTCTGACGGCGGAGGCAAAAGCAGCAGCTACAGAGACCCAGGTGGCAGAGGCTCTGGCGGCGGAGGCACCAGCAGCACCGGCAGAGGCTCAGGCGGTAGAGGCGCTGGCTGCGGAGGCACAAGCGGCACCGGTAGAGGCCAAGGCGGTAGAGGCTCAGGCTGCGGAAGCACCAGCGGCAGCGGCAGAGGCCCAGGCGGCAGAGGCTATGGCGGTGGAAGCACCAGCGGCAGCGGCACCACCAGCAGCTGCAGAGGTCCAGGCGATGCAGCCTGTACGGCGGCCGAACCAACAAGGGCGGCAGAGACCCAGGCGGTGGAGGCTCAGGCTGCCAAGGCACCAGTGGCAGCAACAGAGGCCCAGGAGGTAGAGGCTCTGGCGGCGGCGGCATCAGCAGCAGCTACAGAAACAGAGGTGGCAGAGGCTCTGGCGGCCTAGGCACCAGCAGCACTGGCAAACGCCCAGGCGGTAGAGTCGCTGGCTGCGGATGCACAAGCGGCACCAGTAGAGGCCAAGGCGGTAGAGTCTCAGGCCTTGGAGGCACCAGCGGCACTGGCAGAGGCCCAGGCGGTAGAGGCTCAGGCTGCGGAGGCACCAGTGGCACCGGCAGAAGCTCAGGTGGTACAGATTCGGGCAACGGAGGCACCAGCGGCAGCGTTGGCTGGGGCGGCAGAGGCCCAGGCGGTAGAGGCTCTGGCGGCAGAAGCGGCAGCATCAAGGGCCCAGGCGGTAGAGGCTCGGGCTGCGGAGACACCTCCGGTAGGGGCAGAGGACCAGGCAGTAGAGTCTCAGGCTGCGGAGATACCAGCGGAACTGGCAGAAGATGAGGTGGTACAGATTCGGACAACGGAGGCAGAAGCGAAAGCAGTAGTGGCGCAGGCGGCATTGGCTGAGGCACCAGAGGACCAGGCGGTAGAGGCTTTGACGTCAGAGGCACCAGCAGCAGCTACAGAGACCCCGGTGGCAGAGGCTCTGGTGGCGGAGGCACCAGCGGTACTGGCAGAGGCACCAGCGGCACCGGCAGAGGGGCCCAGGCGTTAGAGATTTTGGCGGCTGAGGTACCAGCGGCCGTGGCAGAGGCCCAGGCGGTAGAGGCTCGAGCTGTGGAGGCACTAACGGCAGCGGAAGAGGGCCAGGCAGTAGAGGCTCTGGCTGCGGAGGCACCAGTGGCTGCGGCAGAGGCCCAGGCGGTAGAGGCTCAGGCTGCGGAGGCACCAGCGGCAGTGGCAGAGGCCCAGGCAGTAGAGGCTCTGGCGGCGGAGGTAGCAGTTGCAGAGGCCCAGGCGGTAGAGGCTCTGGTGGCATAGGCACCAGCGGCAGTGGCAGAGGCCCAGGCGGTAGAGGCTCAGGCTGTGGAAAACTAGTGGCAGTGGCATAGGCCCAGGCGGAAGAGGCTCAGGCGGCGGAGGCACCAGCGGCAGCGACAGAGACCCAGGTGGCAGAGGCTCTGGTGGCGGAGGCAACAGCGACAGCGGCAGAGGCCCAGGCGTAGGCACAAGCGGCAGCGGCAGCGGCAGAAGCTCAGGTGGTTCAGATTCGTGCAACGGAGGCACCAGCGGTAGCTGCAGTGACGCAGACGGCATTTGCTGAGGCGGCAGAGGCCCAGGCGGTAGGGGCTCGGGCTGTGGAGGCAGCAGCCGGAGCAGCAACGGCCTAGGCAGTAAAGGCTCGGGCTGCAGAGGCATGAGCGGCAGTGGCAGACGCCCAGGCAGTATTGGTTCTGGCGGCGGAAGCAGCAGCGGCAGTGGCAAAAGCTCAATTGGTACAGATTCGGGCAACGGAGGCACCAGCGGCAGCAGCAGTGGCGGAGGCGGCATTGGCGGAGTTGGCAGAGGACAAGGCGGTAGAGGCCCTGGCAAAGGAGGCACCAGCGGCAGCGGCAGATGTCCAGACGGAAGAGGCTCAGGTGGCGGAGGCACCAGCGGCAGCTGCAGAAGCTCAGGTTGTACAGATTTGGGCAACGGAGGTACCAGCGGCAGCAGCAGTGGCGCAGGCGGCATTGGCTGAGGCGCCAGAGGACCAGGCAGTAGAGGCTCTGACGGCAGAGGCACCTGACGGCAGAGGCCCAGGCGGTAGAGGCTCAATCTGCGGAGGCCGCAGCTGCAGCGGCAGAGACCCTGGCAGTATTGGTTCTGACGGTGGAAGCAGCAGTGGCAGCAACAAGGGGACAGGCGATAGAGGCTCTGACGGCTGAGGCACCAGTGGCAGACGCCCAGTCGGTATAGGATCAGGCTGCGGAGGGACCAGCGGTACCTCCAAATGCCCATGTGGTAGAGGTTCTGGCGGTGGAAGCACCAGCGGCTGCGGCAAGGGCCCAGGTAGTAGAGGCTCGGGCGGCGGAGGCACCAGCCGCAGCAGCAACGGCCCAGGCGGTAAAGGCTCGGGCTGCAGAGGCACGAGCGGCAGCGGCAGAGGCCCAGGCAGTATTGGTTCTGGCGGCGGAAGCAGCAGCGGCAGTGGCAGAAGCTCAGGTGGTACAGATTGGGCCAACGGAGGCACCAGCGGCAGCAGCAGTGGCGTAGGCGGCATTGGCGGAGGCGGCAGAGGAAAAGGCGGTAGAGGATCTGGCGGCGGAGGCACAAGGGGCACCGGAAAAGGCCCAGGCGGTAGAGGCTCTGGCGGAGGAGGCAATAGCGGCAGATGTCCAGACGGAAGAGGCTCAGGCTGCGGAGGCACCAGTGGCAGCGGCAGAAGCTCAGGTTGTACAGATTCGGGCAACGGAGGCACCAGCGGCTGCAGCAGTGGCGCAGGCGGCATTGGCTGAGGCGCCAGAGGACCAGGCAGTAGAGGCTCTGACGGAGGAGGCACCTGACGGCAGAGGCCCAGGCGGTAGAGGCTCAAACTGCAGAGGCACCAGTAGCTCTTGCAGAGGCCCAGGTGGCGGAGACTCAGGCTGCGGAGGCACCAGCGGCAGTGGCAGAGGCCCAGGCGGTAGAGGCTCAGGCTGTGGAGGCACCAGCGGCAGCGGCAGCGGCAGAGGCCCAAGCAGTATTGGTTTTGGCGGCGGAAGCAGCAGCGACAAAGGCCCAGGCGGTAGAGGCTCAGACTGCGGAGGCACCAGCAATAGCTACAGTGACCCAGATGGCAGAGGCTCTGGCGGCGGAGGCACCATCAGCTGTGGCATAGGCCCAGGTGGTAGAGGCTCAGGCTGCGGAGGCACCAGAGGCACCAGCAGAGGCCCAGGCCGTAGAGGCTTGGGCTGTGGAGGTACCAGCGGCATCGGCAGTGGCAGAGGCGGTAGAGGCTCTGGCGACTGAGGCACAAGCTGAAGTGGCAGACTCCTAGTCTGTATAGGATCAGGTTGCGGAGGCACCAGCGGCATCTGCAGACGCCCAGGCGGTAGAGGCTCAGGTTGCGGAGGCACCAGCAGCAGCTACAGAGACCCAGGTGGCAGAGGCTCTGGCGGCGGAGGCACCAGCAGCAGTGGCAGAGGCCCAGGCGGTAGAGGCTCAGGCTGCCGAGGCACCAGCGTCACCAGCAGAGGCCCAGGTGGTAGAGGCTCAGGCTCCGGAGGCACCAGCGGCACCGTCAGAGGCCCAAGCGGTAGAGGCTATGGCTGCGGAAGCACCAGCGGCAGCATCAACGGCCCAGGCGGTAGAGGCTCAGGCTGCAGAGTCACGAGCGGCAGCGGCAGAGACCCAGGCAGTATTGGTTCTGGCGGCCGAAGCACCAGCGGCAGAGGTAAGGGCCCGGGCGGTAGAGGCTTTGGCGGCCGGGGCACCAGTGGCACTGGCAGAGGCCCAGGTGCAAGAGGCTTAGGCGGCGGAGGCACCAGCGGCAGCGGGAGAAGCTCAGGTGATACAGATTCGGGCAACGGAGGCACCAGCGGCAGCAGCAGTGGCGCAGGGGGCATTGGCTGAGGCGGCAGAGGCCCAGGCGGTAGAGGCTCTGGCAGCGGAAAACAAGCGGCAGTGGCAGATACCCAGGCGTAGAGACTCAGGCTGCAGAGGCACCTGCGGCAGCGGCATAGGCCCAGGCAGTAGAAGCTGAGGCTGTGGAGGCACCATCGGCACCGGCAGAGTCCCAGGTGGTAGAGTCTCAGGCTGCGGAGGCACCAGCGGCACCAGCAGAAGCTCAGGTGGTACAGATTCGGACAACGGAGGCACCAGCGGTAGCAGTAGTGGCGCAGGTGGCATTGGCTGAGGCACCAGAGGACCAGGCGGTAGAGGCTTTGACATTGAAGGCGGATGCACCCGCAGCAGCTACCGGGACCCAGGTGGCAGAGGCTCTGGTGGCTGAGGTAGCAGCGGCAGTGGCAGACTCCCAGTCGGTGGAGGCTCAGGCTGCGGAGGCAGCAGCGGCAGCCGCGAGGCCCAGGCGGTAGAGGCTCTGGCGGCGAAGACACCTGCAGCAGCGGCAGATTCACAGGCATTAGAGAGTTTGGTGGCGGAGGCAGCAACGGCAGCGGCAGAGACCCAGGCGACAGAGTCTGAGGAGACCGAGGCGGCGGAGGAATCAGCGTCAGCGACAGATGCTCAGGCGGAAAATGCTAAGGCGGCGATTCTACAGCGGCACCGGCAGAGGTCCAGGTGGTAGAGGCTCAGGCTGCGAATTCACCAGCGGCTCCGGCAGAGGCCCAGGCGGTAGTGGCTTGGGCTGCGGAGGCACCAGCGGCAGCAGCAGAGGCCCAGGCAGTAGAGGCTCTGGCGGCTGAGGCACCAGCGGCAGTGGCAGACGCCCAGTCGGTACAGGACCAGGCTGCGGAGGTACCAGCGGCACCTGCAGATGCCCATGTGGTAGAGGTTCTGGCGGTGGAAGCAGCAGCGGCAGCCGCAAGGGCACAGGTGGTAGAGGCTCTGGCGGCGGATGCACCACCGGCAGCAGCAGAAGCCCAGGCAGCATTGGTTGAGGCAGCAGAGGCGCAGGCGGTAGTGGCTCGGGCTGCGGAGGCTCCAGCGGCAGAGGCCCTGGAAGTAAAGGCTCGGGCTGCGGATTCACCAGTGACACTGGCAGAGGCCCAGGGGGTAGTGGCTCGGGCTGCGGAGGCACCAGCAGCAGTGGCAGAGGTCCAGGCGGTAGAGGCGCAGGCTGCGGATTCACCAGCGGCACCGGCAGAGGCCCAGGCGGTAGTGACTCAGGCTGCGGAGGCACCAGCGGCACCGGTAGAGGCCCAGCCAGTAGAGGCTCAGGCTGCGGAGGCACCAGCGGCACCGGCAGAAGCTCAGGTGATACAGATTTGAGCAACAGAGGCACCAGCGGCAGCAGCAGTGGCGCAGGCGGCGTTGGTTGAGGCGGCAGAGGCCCAGGCGGTAGAGGCTGTGGCGGCGGAAGCACCAGTGGCGAGGGCCCAGACAGTAGAGGTTCGGGCTGCGGAGGCACCAGCAGCACCGGCAGAAGCTCAGGTGGTACAGATTCGGACAACGGAGGCACCAGCGGTAGCAGTAGTTGCGCAGGCGGCAGTGGCTGAGGCACCAGAGGACCAGGCGGTAGAGGCTTTGACGGCGGAGGCACCAGCAGCAGCTACAGGGCCTCAGGTGGCAGAGGCTCTGGTTGCGGAGGCACCAGCCGCAGTGGCAGAGGCCCAGGTGGTAGAGGCTCAGCCTGCAGAGGCACCAGCGGCACCGGCAGAGGCCCAAGCGGTAGAGGCTTGGGCTGCGGAGGCAGCAGTGGCGTTGGCGGCAGAGGGCCCAGGCGTTAGAGATTTTGGCGTCTGAGGCACCAGTGGCAGCGGCAGAGACCCAGGCGATAGAGGCTCTCACGGCAGAGGCACCACCAGCAGCGACAGAGACCCAGGTGGCAGAGGCTTTTGCGGCGGAGGCAACAAAGCCAGAGGCAAAGGCCCGGGCGGTAGAGGCTCGGGCTGCGGAGGCACCAGCGGCACTGGTAGAGGCCCAGGGGATAGAGGCTGTGGCGGTGGAAGCACCAGCGGCAGAGGCCGAGGCAGTAGAGGCTCTGGCGGTGGAAGCACCAGCCGCACCGGCAGAGGTCCAGGTGGAAGAGGCTCATGCGGCGGAGGCACCAGCGGCAGCGGGAGAAGCTCAGGTGATACAGATTCGGACAACGGAGGCACCAGCGGCAGCAGCAGTGGCGCAGGCGGCATTGGCTCAGGCGGCGGAGGCACCAGCGGCAGCGGGAGAAGCTCATGTGGTACAGATTCGGGCAATGGAGGCACCAGCGGCAGAGGCCAAGGCAGTATAGGGTCTGGTGGTGGAAGCACCAGCGGCAGCGGCAGGGGCCCAGGCGGAAGAGGCACTGGCAGCGGAGGCACCAGAGATAGTGGCAGAGGCCCAGGCGGTAGAGTCTCAGGCTGCGGAGGCACTAGTGGTACCGGCAGAGGCCCAGGCGGTAGAGGCTCGGGCTGCGGAGGCAGCAGTGGCAGAGGCCCAGGCAATAGAGGCTCAGGCTGGGGAGGCACCAGCGGCACCGGCAGAGGCACCCGCGTTGGCGGCAGAGGGCCCAGGCATTAGAGATTTTGGCAGCTGAGGCGGCAGCGGCAGAGACCCAGGCGGTAGAGGCTCTGATGGCAGAGGCACCAGTAGCAACGACAGAGACCCAGGTGGCAGAGGCTTGGGCGGCGGAGTTAACAACACCAGCAGCAAAGGCCCAGGCGGTAGAGGCTCAGGCTGTGGAGGCACCAGCGGCATCGGCAGAGGCCCAGGTAGTAGAGGCTCGGGCCGCAGAGGCACCAGCGGCACCGGTAGAGGCCCAGGGGCGGTGGAAGCACCCCCGGCAGCGGCAGAGGCCCAGGCAGTAGAGGCTCTGGCGGTGGAAGCACCAGCCTCAGCGGCAGAGGACCAGGCGGTAGAGGCTCTGACAGCGGTGGGACCAGCAGCAGCGACAGAGACCCAGGTGGCAGAGGCTCTGGCGGCAGAGGCAACAGCTGCAGCAGCAATGGCCCAAGCGGAAGAGGCTCAGGCGATGGAGGCACCAGTGGCAGCAGCAGAGGTCCAGACGGAAGAGGCTCAGGTGGCGGAGGCACCAACGGCTGGGGCAGAAGCTTAGGTGGTACAGATTCAGGCAACGGAGGCACCAGCGGCAGCAGAAGTGGCTCAGGTGGCATTGTTTGAGGCGGCAGAGGCCCAGGCTGTAGAGACACTGGAAGTGGAGACTTCCGGAGGCGGCGCGAACGGCAATGGCGGTCTCCTTCTGAGTAAGAGGGAGAAGCCCTGCAGAAAGTGGGTCTATCCGCTACGGCGAAGCGGAGACCCGATCGGAAATCGCAGGCAGAAGGAGCCTGCGAGCGTGGGACTCGGCGGGCACCATTTGCGCCCCCCGAATCAGCGAAGGAACCCCGCAAGGGGCTCCGGAGCGTAACGGGAGGCGCGGTGCTGAGAGTCAATTGCTCCTTCTGTGGGGTGAAGCCGCGTAGCTGTTGCCGGAGAGCGCTGACCTTTTTCCTGTGACAATTCGGCTGCTAAACTACTACCCGTGAGTAGGTGAAACTAAAAGATTGGACTTGAAGAAGAAAAAAGGCGTTAATTTGGCACTGAAGCGGGAAGGTGTAAACAGGAAGTCCGCCTCCCGTTTCTGTAACATATCAAAGCAAAGACGTTTCTATGCTAATATTTGGAAAGCGGAGCTTCTAAAGTCTTAAATCGAAACATCAAAGCGAAAGAACTCCCCCCCATATTGGGAGAGGGGGGGAAGAGGGAAAGTGACTTTATTTCTTCTGGGAAAAATAGAGGTAAAACTCTCTTTTTTTTCTGTTGAAACCCTTGGGAACGGACTGCCAGGCTTATGAGAACTGCTACATTGGGACTCACACTACTTATGGACATTGTAACTTTTTAATGATTAACTCTGCAAGGGAGATACATTTTGAGAGTCTTCTTTGGACTGGAAACTGTTGCATGTTTTTATTGAAGGGGACATGGAAAGTTAGAAAAGACTTTTCTATTGTGAACTTTATGGCTGCTACAGTGTCCCCCTAGAGGAACATTGAAGCTGTGCATTTGGCTGTGGGAATTTTCCACTGTGGACATTAGGGAATTTCCACAGTAAGATCTGACCTTGACTCAAGATAAAGGGGGATGACTGAACAAAGAGCAACAAGATCAGGCAAGGTCAGAGTGCAGCAGCCCAGTGCTGTTTCCCAGCAACGTAGAGCATCTGTACCCGGCCTTCCTGTGACACAGGAGGAAGATCTGGCAGAAGTTGAACCAAAAGGAATGGCCTCAGAAGGGGAATTTACTTCTGTATTAAATAAAATTTATGAGAAATTGGAAGGCCTAAGTAAACAAGTTACAGAACAATCAAATAAAATTGACGGGAATACTGCCAGTATTAATTCAAATACAAAATCTATTGAAAAACTGCTGGAAGAATCTGCGTCTACTCGAAAAATAGCTGAGGAAGCAAAAGAAAAAGTAGCGGCTGTGGAGGAAGAAATAAAACCTATGCGTAAACAGATTGGGGACCTTCAGTCTTTATTGTCTATGATTGAATTGAAGGAGAAACAGACAAACCTGAGGATCAGGGCCATGCCGGAACTTGAAAAAGATAACCTGAGCGGCTATCTTACACAGGAATTTGGGAAATTTTGGAATTTGGAGACGGAAAAAGACTTTAAGATAGTGAGCGCCTTTAGACTTGGAAGAGGAGGGAGAAAGAACAGGGTGAGAGACTGTTTGGTTACCCTCCGAACGAAAGAAGAGAGGGATAAAATATTGAGTGCACACTTTCAGAAGACCTTGGAGATCAACGATTCGAGAGTCGAGATTTTTAAGGATATACCGAAATATCTTTTGGACCTGAGAACCAACTACGGAGACTTGGTGGCCCTACTGAGAAGAAACAGCATTGTCTTTAGATGGGAACTCCCCCAGGGATTATCTTTTACCTATAAAGGGAAAAAGTTCAAAATTAGATCAGTGGAAGATAAGGAAAAAATTTTGAGAGACTACGAAGAAGACTTACAAAAAGAAGCACTAGAAGAGTTAAGAGCCCTGAGACCAGGAGTTTTAGACACAGCACCACTACCTTTGGGATTGTACAAATCAAAAAAAGGGATACCACCGTCAGAACAAGAAGAGCTTTTGGGAGCAGTTGGAGGAAAATAGAATAAACACATCATGTCTCTGCAATTACTAAGTTGGAACATTCATGGTTTTAACTCCCCGGAGAAGAGGAAGAAAGTATTCCATTTATTGAAAAAGGAACAATTGGACTTAATTTGTTTACAGGAAACCCATGTGATAAGGCTCCATAGGAAAGTTCTAATTAATAAAAGACTGGGTCAAGAATTTATTTCATCGGACAAAGTTAAAAAGAGAGGAGTCGTTATCTACGCCAAAGAGAGTCTATCACCAAAATTTGTTTTTAAAGATGAACAAGGAAGAATTGTTGCAATTGAGATTCAATCACAAGGAGAGAAATTTTTGATTGTAGGAGTTTATGCACCAAATGAGGGGAAGTCTGAATTCTTTAAGAAATTGCATGAGACATTGTTGGACTATATGGACTATAACATTATTATGATGGGAGATATGAATGGAGTGGTATCCACAAACATGGATAAGTCGCAGAGACAGGTGGTAACCAAAGATGGCAGACTACCAAAAACCTTTTTTGAACTGACTGACAATATGGACTTGATTGACATTTGGAGAACTAAGAGGACTTCCGGGACGCCGCGGTCACAGACAAGGAGCGCGAGGCTGCTCTCCGGAGGGGTCTCGAACAACTTGGAGGTCCAGAGGGGTCACGAAGGCTCCGTGAACCCCGAAACCTCAGGAGGATTATTCTGAGGGGGCAAACTCCCAGCGAAGCTGTGTGTGCTCGCCTGTGTTATTGTCGTTTAACAGGGCTGGAGCCGCAGCGTGAAAGGGAAGCAATAGACCCCATGTTGTGAAGCCTCAGGCTCCGTGTGAAAAGCGGCGGATCTCCAACAACAGCAGAAAAGCTGGGAAACTGCTACCAAGGATTACGCAGAAAACATCGAAAAAACAACGAAAAATATTCAAGTTAAAGCCAAAGGAAATTTAACGGAAGAACCCAGCTTAAAAGAAATATGTGGTGAAAGGAGAAGGACTCTACTGCTGGCGGTAAGAATAAAATGGAGTATAGCAACAGGCTGGGAGTGGAAAAGTATGAAGGCAAGAAAGTAGCCGCTAAGTGGGTGTGAAGGAAAGACCTCAGACATTAAGTAGAAAGAGTCGGAGGCAAAGTAACAGCGAAATCTCTTAATGGACTAGAAAGAAGGGAAAGAAATTCCTTTGTTGCATCGAGGTCGGAGATTACTATAGCAACGAACGGTGGGGGGTTTATAGTCGGTTCGTCGTCTTTCTTTGTTTGCAACTTCCTGGAGCGCAGCACTTAAGAATAGAACGCAACGCTTTATTTTAAGTTCTGGTGCTAAACATATTTGAATTAAGGATAGAGACCGGCACATACTCAACTTAATAAAAGGTTGGGAAAACTTGAGTGACAACAGAAGGACTGGAGAAGTGAAGAAGCCTCTGAGGAGACTGAGGAGAAAAAGGGAGCTGTTTGGGAATACCTGCTTCATCATCCTCCTCCCTCTGCTTCATCTCCATTTTCCCGTCTTAAAGAGACACACTCCAATTAACAAATAGTATACCCCCCCCATAAGACTTTAAAGAATTAATCACGTGTCTTCATATATGCACCAGGCAAAATTCTTAGAACCTGGACGTTGAAGCGTTTCCACATCGCCCCTTTCAATACCTTACTAAGCTACCTTCTGCAGTACTTGAGAGACGTTGGTATTGTCATTCACATACCTTGGGCTTCTAATTTGATTTTTTCTACTTGTATTTTGCCTTCTCTTATTGGTTACGATATTCCTGTTGGTGGGGGGACGGGCTACACCTTGTTGAAGAAATATAAGGAAAGCTGGCAGTAACGGGAGAAACTGAGAAAGCTAACAATCTGTGTGGGTGAACCAAAGAAGGAAGAATATAAAATATACAAAATATACAAAATGAAAAAGGGGGTGGGAACGCCGGCTGAAAGAAGGCCATCTAGACAAGAAGAGGGGAAGGAGGGGAAAGAAATTAAAGACTATGATAATTTGATGGCCGAAATAAGGAAAGAATTTAAAAATAATGAACATTATATAGAGAAAAAACTATTAGAAGTACAAGACACTCTAGACAAGAAATTGGAAAGGGTGGTGGGTGAACTGACAGGAAAAGTTAAAGATATATCAGCAAAAACTAAGGTACTTGAGGATTCAATGAAAAGGGTGCAAAAAGATACGAAAGACAGTAAGAAGGAGGTGGACAGGATTAGAATAGAAATTAAAGAGATAGGAAAGATACAGGAAGAACTGCTGGACAACATGGCTATGACACAGATGAGACAAAGTCAGTCTAATCTGAAATTTAGAGGAATACCGGAGAATCTAAATGAAGACATTAGATCTATAATGGTCAAAGAGTTAGCAATCTGGTTAGATAAGAAGGAAGAAGAGATCAATTACTCTTTAGCAAATATTTTTCGGATAAGATCTAAATCGACTAAAGTTAAAGGGAAAAAATTGCCAGGGGATGTGATAGCCATGTTCAACTCGCTGGACATAAGAAATGAAATATTGAAACAGAACTACAGCAAAAGGTTATATATTGAAGGAAACTCAATTATTATATTTAGAGAGATTCCTTTGAGATTTCTTAGAAGGAGAGATGCTTATAAAAAATTAGCTAGTCAGTTGAAGAAAAACGGGGTCCTATATAGATGGGAGTTTCCGGAAGGCATTTCATTCTATTTCAAGGAAAAAAGATTCAAACTGTCAACCACCTCAGAACTGGAAAAATTTGAAAGGAGATACGAGAAGGATTTCGGAAAGATAGTGGGAGGGGGAGGAGACGGAGGAGCGGCAGGGGGAGGGGACGAGGGGGAGGGGTCGGAAGAAGAAGAAAGAGGGGTAAACTTAACAGAAGAAAGAGAAGAAGTAGAGAAAGAAGACAAGGAAAAGTAGTTTGCACACAGATTTTGACAATTTATAAACACTTTATAATAGATGGCTTTAAAAATTCTGACTTGGAATGTGAATGGACTGAACAATAAAAATAAAAGGAATCAGATTGCTCACACGCTATTGAAAAAGAACCTTGACCTAATCTGTCTACAAGAGACTCATGTAATAAATAAACACAGGAGAATCTTGAGTAATAAGAGGTTAGGGATGGATTTTGTGACTGCCGATAAGGTTAAGAAAAGAGGTGTGGTACTATATATAAAAGAAAAATTTGATCCTGAGTTATTGTATAAAGATGATCAAGGGAGAGTGATTGTAGTACAGATGGTGTTTCAAGGAGAAAAAATAATCGTGGTTGGAATATATGCACCTAATGATAAAAAGTCAGCTTTTTTCCTCGAATTAGGTAATAAGTTAATGGAATGGATGGATCACAAAATGATATTAATGGGTGATTTCAATGGTGTGGTTTCACCGAAATTGGACAAGTCAACAAAAAAGGAAGAGACTAAGGAAGGGAAACTACCCCGATCCTTTTTTGAGCTAGTTAACAATATAGGATTAATTGACGCCTGGAGATTCAAAAACCCTACTACAAAACAGTATACGTTCTTCTCAAACCCCAAGCAGAGCTGGGGGAGAATAGATAGTATTTGGATATCGAAGGAATTGACGCAGAATTTAAGCAAATGCGAAATTCTAGCACAAACTATTTCTGATCACAATCCGGTATCTATGGAGATAAAAGGCAAAGATACTAGAATAGGTAGATGGAGAATGAATGAATTTTTATTCAACGATCAAAGAATAGTAACTAAAGCTAAGGAAACAATTGAAGAGTACTTCAAATGGAATTTAAATGGGGAAACAGCTCTAGAGGTAGTGTGGGATGCAGGAAAGGCAGTCATGAGAGGCTTCCTGATCCAGAAAAACAGTCAATTAAGAAAAGAAAAAGAGAAAAAGAAAGAGCAAATTCTAACTCAGATTATGGAAAATGAAAGAAAATTAACTATAAATCCCGGTGATGAGAACGTAAAACAAAACATAAAGATATTACAAGCCAAATTTTCAGTAATAATTAATCAGGAAATTGAATGGAAAATAAAAATGATGAAACAGAAAAATTTCGAATCAGCCAATAGGATAGGGAAATACTTGGCATGGCAAATAAGAGAAAGAAGGAAACAAAACATGATTAGTAAGATAAAGGATGGAGAAAGGATTGTAGAAGAACCAAAAGAAATAAAAAGGACTTTCCAGAAGTACTACAAAGAACTATACAAAAGAGGCAAAGAAACAGATCATGAAATAGACTGCTTTATGCAAGAACATCAGATGCCACAGATCTTAAAAGAAGAAAAAGAGTTACTAGACCAGACTATTACACAAGAAGAGATAAAAAGGGCTATAAAAAGGATGAAAATTGGAAAAGCGCCGGGGCCGGATGGCTTATCGGCTAAGTATTATAAGACATTAAGCGATCAAATATCCCCAATTCTATGCGAAGTGATGAATGGTATCTTAAAAGAGGGGAGGATCCCGAACACCTGGAAGGAAGCATATATTACTTTAATTCCTAAAAAAGAGGTTGATATGTTGGAGCTGAAGAATTATAGACCAATTTCGTTACTAAACAATGATTATAAGTTGTTCGCAGACGTAATGGCAGAAAGATTAAAAAAGGTATTAAATAATAGAATTCATAAAGATCAAACGGGCTTCCTTCCAGGGAGACAATTGAGGGACAATGTAAGAAATGTGATAAATATTATTGAATATCTGGATATGAGAATAGATAAGCAGGCCGCCCTGGTATTTATAGATGCCGAAAAGGCATTTGATAATGTTTCATGGGGGTTCATGAGGAAAAGCTTGGAAATGATGGGGATGGGAGAAAAATTTAGAAAAGGTATCGAAGCAATCTATCATGAACAAAAGGCAAAACTCATAATAAATAATACTATGTCAGAATCTTTTGATATATTTAAAGGGACTAGGCAAGGTTGTCCTCTGTCTCCTTTATTATTTATAATAGTATTGGAAATATTCAATAAGAGATTAAGGGAAACAACAGAGATTAAAGGAGTCAGAGTAGGAAAGAAGGAACACAAAATAAAAGCTTTTGCCGATGATATTGTACTAACACTGGAAGACCCAAAACACAGTGTAAAAGAAGTTTTAAAAAAATTTGAAGAGTTTGGTGCAGTGTCAGGACTTAAGATCAATAAGAACAAAACTAAAATGTTGGTTAAAAATTTGACAAAGGAAGAAATGTTAGATTTAGAGCAAAGGACGGGACTTATGACAGCTAAGAAAGTGAAATACCTTGGAGTGTGGATTACGGTAAAGAACATTAATCTCTATAAAGACAATTATGAGGTCACTTGGAGGAATATTAAGAAAGATCTTGAAATCTGGGGGAGAATGAGGCTATCCTTCTTGGGGAGGATAGCAGTGGTGAAAATGAATGTTCTCCCCAGAATGCTGTTTTTATTTCAAACTATACCCGTACTCAAAGGTTTAAGACAATGTAAAGAATGGCAGAGAGCCCTGGGGAAGTATGTTTGGCAGGGAAAAAGACCACGAATAAAAATGAAAATATTGGTTGATAGAAAGGAAAGAGGGGGCTTTGCTCTACCGGATTTGAGCATATATTATGAAGCGGCATGTCTACTATGGTTAAGAGATTGGATTAGACTGGAAAATAGAGATATATTGGATCTGGAGGGCTTTGATAATAGGTACGGGTGGCACTCGTACCTATGGTACGAAAAGGTGAAGGTGCACAAGGGCTTTCTAAATCACATCTTCAGGGGACCAATATTTCAGGTATGGGAGAGAAATAAAAACTTATTGGAAAGGAAGACCCCCTGGTGGATCTCACCAACAGAGGTGTTAACTATCAAGAAATCTAATATGGAAGAGAAAAATGTTACCTATGAAGATCTCATAAGTAAAACAGAACAAGGTATTAAACTTAGACCATATGAAGAAATAAAAGACTCACTTACTGGTTGGTTGCAATACCACCAGGTGAATGATTTGCTAAAAGAAGACAAAAAGAAGGCAGGTTTTGAGGATAAAAAATCTAAGTTTAATGTGGAGGTTGTTGAAGGCAAGAGTAAAATACTGTCTAAAATATATGATATACTACTCGAGTGGTATACAAAAGACGAGGAGGTGAAGGAGGCAATGACCAAATGGGCGATAGATTTCGGGTATAATATTGAATTTGAAAGATGGCTGGAATTATGGAATAAAAATATAAAGTTTACAGCGTGTGCGGCACTGAGGGAAAACGTATGGAAAATGATATATAGGTGGTACCATACACCGGTGAAATTGGCCAAAATGTATAGATTAAAGAACAAAAGTTGTTGGAAATGTGGTGAGGCGGAGGGCGATCTCTATCATCTATGGTGGTCATGCAATAAAGTGAAAGGTTTTTGGGAACTAATATATAATGAGCTTAAAAAAATTCTTAAATATACATTTCCCAAAAGACCCGAAGCCTTCTTGTTAGGAATTCTGGGTAAAGAAATCAAAAAAGAAGATAAGATAATATTTCTCTATGCCACTACAGCCGCAAGAATTATGTTGGCTCAAAACTGGAAAACGGAAGTTATACCTAATATAAATGAATGGCAGCTTAAAATGGTAAATTATGCAGAGCTTGCCAGGATAACAGCAAGAATACGAGATCAAGATGAACAGGAATTTCATAAAAACTGGAATAAATATTGGAAATATATTGGAAATAATTTGTAGATGATATTAGCGGGGATGGAGTAACGCTAACAGCAGCTAATATATAAGTTTAAAAACAAAGTACATGATTATAGAATTTTTATTTGATACTTACCAAAAGGGTAGAGGGGAGTCCAAAGGTTTTTTGTTTGTTTGTTTAGGGAAGGGATATAATAAACTATGTAAATGAAAGATATGTACATATATTGTAAGATTTATTAGCATGTTTATTTGTGTACCTTACATTTATAAGAATCTGTTTATTTACAAAAATTTGAATAAAAATGTATTGATGACATTTGGAGAACTAAGAACCCCCTTGGAAGAGAGGGAACATTCTTTTCTGAAGCCAATATGACTTGGACAAGAATTGACCAAATATGGATAACTAGAGGACTGGCACCTAAGATTCGAAAAGTGGAAATTTGCCCAAAAACTTGCTCCGACCATAATGCGGTGAAGATGGAGATGAAATCAACACCAATTGGTTCCTTCAGATGGAGGATGAATGACACCTTATTCAGAGATCAAGAGGTTATCAAGAAGGCCCAAAAAACCTTGAGAGACTATTTTGAGATAAATTTGAATACTACGGTTGAAAAAAGAACAATCTGGGACGCAAGCAAAGTGGTTATGAGAGGGTTTCTGATTCAACAGAATGCAATAAAGAAAAGAACTCAAAATGAGAAAAAAGATAAAATTTTGGGGAAAATAAAAGAGGGAGAGAAGAAACTAAGAGCGAAACCAAAATCGCAAGAGATTCTGAGAGAAATTAAATTATATCAAGTACAATATATGAAAATGATAAATCAGGAAGTGGAATGGAAAAATAAGCAGATGAGACAAAAGACATTTGAATCGGCTAATAAATATGGGAAACTGCTAGCTTGGCAGATGAAGAAAAGACAAAAATTAAACACCATTACAAATTTGGATGTTGTCAGAGCTGCCCAAGGTCCCAGCTCACAAAGGACCAACGCTGCTTCGTTGTTAAGTACAAAAGTCTTTATTGAAGTTCAGTTTCACTTCCAGAGCCGCAGCGCGCAGCTCTACGTCTCACTGTCAGACCGCTGATGATCCCTCTGAATCTCCTCCCCCTGTACACCAGTTTAAGACCCTCGCCTTGCTCCACCTTTTCCGCTGCTCTTTCCTCCTCTGGGTCCGCCTGCCCGCCGGGGTCTCGCCCTTTCTAGCCTCCTCTGACGCTGATTCCCCTGAGCCGTCTCCCTCCCTCCGGCGGGCTTTAGGAGCTGGTTCCCCATCCGGGTCTCCTGCTGTCCCGCGCGCCTGCACATTTGAACTTGGCGCGCGCGCCCAGCCAGCAGCTTTCCTCCTGACCGTTTCACTGCTGCTGTCACTGCTTCCCCCTTCAGGGGGGCTAGCTGCAACTGACCTCCCCTCCATTCCCCCACTCTCCGATGGAGGCGTGGTCAGCCCTGACTCACCTCCTCTGCCGGCTGGAGGGGACGCTGGCCCTGACACATGTGACTCTTCCCCCCCACTACGCTCTGGTGGGGAAACTGGTCCCGATCCTCCACTGCTGCTTTGGGGTTCCCCTCTGGCTCCTTGTTTCTGGTGCGTCCCCTCTGGGACCCCCTTGCTCTGACCATCGGCGCCCCCTTCTGGGAATCTTCTGATTCGCTGGAGAAGCTCATGGAATCTCTCGGGCCACTGTCATACTCCCCTACGCTTCCCTCGGATTCTTCCCCTTCGCTCTCCAATTCCTCTCTCCCTAGTGCTCCTGCTCCTGATTCCCTGACATCCATCCCCCCCTCGAAGCCCCCCCTTCCCCCCTCCCCCTCTTCGGGTGTGGGTTCCGGGTGCTCCAGTGCTGTGGGTGTGAGTGCGGGATACCATTCATCGCCCCCGGTGTGCAGCCGGTCCGCGGGATCTGGCCAGACCGCAATGGGCTCGTCGACGTCGATTTCTTCTGCTTCCATCTCTCTGCTGTTGTGCTAGAATCCAAGATCCTCCCCCAACACGTCCATGTCCTCCCCTCCCCAGGGTACCTCTGGTGAAACTGCTTGCAAAGGTCCCCGCAGCAGCTCCCTGCGCCACCCCACCTCCGGTTGAGTGTCCCACCAATAGGAGCGGTCTGTGTCAAACCCCGAGAAAGACCCCTCCGGGGAGCTTGTTTCCGGTGTCGTCTCTTCAGCTGATGAAAAACCCTGGAACGTACTGGCTGAAAGTGTGGGTGTGAAAAGCCAGTCGTCGAAATACTCTGCCGGCATAGGTCTGAGTGGGAAGAGTGCATGGAACTCGTCTTTGAGGTAGTGCTCCTCCACGGCATAGCACGGTACCCAGCTGTTGGCGCTGGCTGGGGTACCTTCCCTAGCGAGGAGATATTCCACTCCCTCTTCCCCCCACCTCGAGTCCAAAATCTCCGTGACCTCGTTGAGTGGCGTCGCCCTCCGTGACCTCTCCCTCGTTGGAGATTTGTTAAGTGGGTCTGGCGCGTTCCCTGGCGCCTGAAACCTGTGGGGTGCCCTGTAGGGTGTGAGCACTGACCTATGAAAGACTGGATGCATTCTGGAGCCCTCCGGGAGTGTCAACCGGAAGGCCACTGGATTGAGCTTGTAGGGCAGCAGCTGAAGAAGGAACAAAAAGGGTTTTCTTGTGTGAGTTTCTTGTGGCTGATTAGCTGCTTTCTCTGTGCAAAGGTCAGAGGGGGCAGGGCTTCTGTTGAGGTAGGTGATTAGCTGTGGGAGGAGCTTGTCAGAGCTTGTAGGGCAGCGGCGTGCGCAGTTTGATCCATCTTTTAGATTTAGGGGAGCTAGTCTCAAATGTTTGTTGGGGGAGATATAGGTTTATTTGGGGGGATTTATTTGTCCTGTCTTCACGCTTTTTATGATGGAGGACCGCTGTAGTCACCCCCAACGACACCTTCTCAAGATGGAGGGTGAGGGAACAGCTGCAGTCGCCTGTGGTTCCTGCGCAATGTTTGCCATCTTGCCAAAGGTTGCAGGCAGCTTTACCTGCAGCAATTGCATGTTGATTGCCCTCTTAAAAGACAAAGTCCAGCAACTGGAGGAACGTGTAGCTACGCTCCAAAGAATTAGAGAGCTGGAGCTCTTCTTGGAAGCAACAAAGCACACCGTCTCCACCAAGGAGGAGACAGGGGACTCCCCTGAGAAGGAGGCTAGTTCACCAACACAGGAGCCAGATATATGGAGAAACGTGACTCAAAGAAGTAGGAGGCCCAGGGTTCGCTCTGATTGTTTAGAAATACGCAATCGCTTTGAGGTCCTTTCCCCTAGCATGGAAGACGAAGAGCAGACTCCATTTGAGGATCTCTCCCTCATTACAGTCGATCAGGTATATGAAGACGAGCAGCAAAGGCAGTCCTCAGGGAATGTGCAGGCGACCTTGGAACGGACAGCTCACGGAAGAACCCCGACCAGACCTAAGAGGAGGCGTGTAGTGGTGATAGGGGATTCCCTACTGAGGGGAACAGAAGCAGTGATCTGTGGGCCTGACAAGATGTCTCGGGAAGTGTGCTGTCTCCCCGGGGCTAAGATCCAAGATGTAACTGAACGACTGCAAGGAATCATAAAACCCACTGACAAATACCCCTTCCTCTTGGTTCATGTGGGAACCAATGACACTGCAAGCAATAGCCTCCAGAAGATCAAAAGAGATTACGAGGCTCTGGGCAGGAAATTGAAGCAATTAAATGCACAAATTGTCATCTCATCTGTCCTCCCAGTTGAACGACGTGGCCCAGGGAGAGAGGGAAAAATAGTGGAAGTGAACAACTGGCTTCGCAAATGGTGTAAACAGGAACGGTTTGGATTCTTAGATCACGGAATGCAGTTTCTTGAAGATGGACTTCTGGCAAGCGATGGGCTGCACCTCACAACGGTTGGGAGGAATGTTTTTGCAAAAAATCTCAGAAACCTCATCAGGAGGGCTTTAAACTGACTAATGTGGGGGAGGGAGACAGTGCTCCTGAAGGTAGGAGTCTATCAATTGATGAAGATGATCATCCAAATGTCATAGACCGAATGGAGCAAACAGCATGCAGACCTAGTGGAGGGAGGAAAAAATCCTTAAATAAGAGACACGGGGGAATGATTAATGGACTTCAATGTCTGTACACTAATGCGCAAAGCATGGGAAATAAACAAGATGAGCTTGAGCTCTTGGTACAGCAAACTAAATATGACATAATAGGAATCACTGAAACCTGGTGGGATAAGTCCCACGATTGGAATGTAATAATGGAGGGATACAATCTATTTCAGAGAAACAGACCAGACAAGAAAGGAGGAGGAGTGGCGTTATATGTCAGGGATGTGTATACCAGTGAAGAGATCCAAGGTTTAGAACCTCAAAGCCAAAGTGAGAGCATTTGGGTCAAAATTAAGGGAGAGAAGAATAAGTGACCTCATTGTGGGAGTTTACTATAGATCCCCAAGCCAAACGGAGGACATAGATGATGCCTTCCTGGAACAGATGGCCAAGCATGCAAAAGGAAGGGAGATAGTAGTAATGGGGGACTTCAATTACCCGGATATTTGTTGGATGTCAAACTCAGCCAAGAGCATAAGGTCAAACAGATTCCTCACTGGCCTTGCAGACAACTTCATTGTCCAGAAAGTGGGAGAAGCAACAAGAGGAACAGCCATTTTAGATCTGGTCCTAACCAATGTTGATGACCTGGTTAGTGGGGTAGAAGTGGAAGGATCATTAGGCGCGAGTGATCATGCTCTTCTGAAATTTACTATACAGCGGAAAGGAGCAGCCAAGCATACTAGGACTCAATTTCTCGACTTTAAGAAAGCCGACTTCATAAAACTTAGGGAAGTGCTTGGTGAGATCCCATGGACAGTAATACTAAAAGGAAAGGGAGTTCATGATGGCTGGGAGTTTGTTAAGAGGGAGATAGTAAAAGCACAACTTCAGGCAATACCAATGAGACGGAAACATGGAAGGTGCCTAAAGAAGCCAGGGTGGCTATCTAAAGAACTTTTAACTGAGTTAAGATTAAAAAAGGATGTGTACAAAAAATGGAAAAGGGGGGAAACCACCAAAGAGGAATTCAAACAAATAGCCAGCATGTGTAGACACAAAGTCAGAAAAGCTAAAGCACAGAATGAACTCAGGCTTGCTAGAGAGGTTAAAAGCAACAAAAAAGGCTTTTATGGGTATGTTCGTAGCAAAAGGAAGAACAAAGAAACAGTGGGGTCACTCAGAGGAGAAGATGGTGAAATGCAAACAGGGGACACAGAAAGGGCTGAACTCCTCAATGCCTTCTTTGCCTCAGTCTTCTCCGATAAAGAAAACAATGCCCGACCTGAAGAATTTGGAGCAAATGATTCAGCAGAGGAAACACAGCCCAGAATAACCAAGGAGATAGTACAAGAATACTTGGCTAGTCTAGATGTATTCAAGTCTCCAGGGCCAGATGAACTGCATCCAAGAGTATTAAAAGAACTGGCAGATGTGATCTCAGAACCACTGGCAGTCATCTTTGAGAATTCCTGGAGAACAGGCGAAGTCCCGGCAGACTGGAGGAGGGCAAATGTTGTCCCTATTTTCAAAAAGGGGAAAAGAGAGGACCCAAATAATTACCGCCCAGTCAGTCTGACATCAATACCAGGGAAGATTCTGGAGCAGATCATTAAGCAAACAGTCTGTGAGCACCTAGAAAGGAATGCTGTGATCACCAATAGTCAGCATGGATTTCTGAAAAATAAGTCATGTCAGACTAACCTGATCTCGTTTTTTGACAGAATTACAAGCCTGGTAGATGAAGGGAACACAGTGGATGTAGCCTACCTTGATTTCAGCAAGGCATTTGACAAGGTGCCCCATGATATTCTTGTAAAGAAGCTGGTAAAATGCGGTCTTGACTATGCTACCACTCAGTGGATTTGTAACTGGCTGACTGACCGAACCCAAAGGGTGCTCATCAATGGTTCCTCTTCATCCTGGAGAAGAGTGACTAGTGGAGTGCCACAGGGTTCTGTCTTGGGCCCGGTCTTATTCAACATCTTTATCAACGACTTGGATGATGGACTCAAGGGCATCCTGATCAAATTTGCAGATGACACCAAACTGGGAGGGGTGGCTAACACCGTAGAGGACAGGATCACACTTCAAAACGACCTTGACAGATTAGAGAACTGGACCAAAACAAACAAGATGAATTTTAACAGGGAGAAATGTAAAGTATTGCACTTGGGCAAAAAAAATGAGAGGCACAAATACAAGATGGGTGACACCTGGCTTGAGAGCAGTACATGTGAAAAGGATCTAGGAGTCTTGGTTGACCACAAACTTGACATGAGCCAACAGTGTGACGCGGCAGCTAAAAAAGCCAATGCAATTCTGGGCTGCATCAATAGGAGTATAGCATCTAGATCAAGGGAAGTAATAGTGCCACTGTATTCTGCTCTGGTCAGACCTCACCTGGAGTACTGTGTCCAGTTCTGGGCACCACAGTTCAAGAAGGACATTGACAAACTGGAACGTGTCCAGAGGAGGGCAACCAAAATGGTCAAAGGCCTGGAAACGATGCCTTATGAGGAACGGCTAAGGGAGCTGGGCATGTTTAGCCTGGAGAAGAGGAGATTAAGGGGTGATATGATAGCCATGTTCAAATATATAAAAGGATGTCACACAGAGGAGGGAGAAAGGTTGTTTTCTGCTGCTTCAGAGAAGCGGACACGGAGCAATGGATCCAAACTACAAGAAAGAAGATTCCACCTAAACATTAGGAAGAACTTCATGACAGTAAGAGCTGTTCGACAGTGGAATTTGCTGCCAAGGAGTGTGGTGGAGTCTCCTTCTTTGGAGGTCTTTAAGCAGAGGCTTGACAACCATATGTCAGGAGTGCTCTGATGGTGTTTCCTGCTTGGCAGGGGGTTGGACCTCCTGTAACTCTGCTGCTAAGTGCTCTGCTCCCCTTGGCTCCCCCTCCCCCTTCGTCTCCAAACCCGGGAAAGTTCTGGGATGCCGCCCATTATTGGCGAAGAACGGTGTCACTCCTGTAGACCCGTGCTTCGTGTTGTTGTAGGCAAACTCGGCCAGCGGTAGGTAGTCCACCCAGGTCGAGGGTTGTTGATTGGCGTAGCATCGCAGGTACTGCTGCATGATGGCGTTGACCCTCTCCGCTTGTCCGTTGGTCTGCGGGTGTCGTGCTGACGCTAAGTTGATCTTGACGTTCAGAATGCCCAGCAGCTTCTGCCAGAAGCTCGAGACGAATTGGCGACCCCGGTCGGACAGGATGGACCGCGGCAAGCCGTGAGCTTTGAACACGTGGTCTATGAACAGCTTGGCGGTCTGTTCCGCTGTGGCCACCTTCGCGCAAGGAATAAAGTGCGCCATCTTGGTGAACATGTCTACGACCACGAGTACCGCTGTTTTGCCTCGCGAACTGGGCAGATCTGTGACGAAGACCAGGGCCACTCTCTCCCACGTTTTGAGTGGCGTCTGTAGGGGTTCTAGCAGACCCGCCGGCTTCCTGTGTACTGGCTTGGCCCTTTGGCAGGTGTCACACCTGGAGACGTAATCCGCGACTTCTCCCCTCACCTTGGGCCACCAAAAGTCTCTGGTTACTAATTCCGCCGTCTTGTCCTTGCCGAAGTGCCCAGCGCTGGGCACGTCGTGTAACTGCTGCAGGACTGTCGCGCGGAGGTCGTCTCCGGGTACGTAGAGAGCCCCTTTGCGTATGAGCAGTCCGTCTCGTATCTGGAACTCGTCGTCCTTCGCTGTGCCTCTTCGCACCTCCTCCATCTTGGATTGTGCGAACGAATCCGTCTGCAGCGCTCGACGTACCGCGTCCAGGTCCACGGCAGCTGAAGCGCACGCCCACGCTTTCGGTGCGAAAATGTGCTTGGCCGCCACCGGTGCCGCTTCCTCGAGATACTGCGGCTTCCTGGATAGTGCGTCCGCCATGACGTTGTTGTCTCCCGGGATGTATTCTATCCGGAAATCGAAATCCGCAAAGAACTCCGCCCAGCGGATGTGTCTCTGGTTCAGGAACCGCGCTGTGCGCCAGTACTCCAGGTTCTTATGGTCCGTGCGGACCTGCACTGTGTGTCTGGCTCCGACTAGGAAGTGCCGCCATGCCTTGAAGGCTGCATGAATGGCCAGCAACTCCCTGTCCCAGATGGTGTAGTTCTGTTCCGCCTTGCTGAGTTTCCTGGAGTAGAATGCGCACAGCCTCCATTCCCCTTGCGGATCTTGCTGCAACAGGACGGCCCCCACCGCTCTGTCCGAGGCGTCCGTCTCAACCCTCATTGGTCTGCTGGGGTTTACATGTAGCAGCTGTTCTTTGGACGCGAAGAGACGCTTGAGTCTCCGAAAGGACTGCTCCGCCTGGTCCGTCCAGGTGAACTTCTTCTTCTTGGAGCTGAGGGTGTCCGTGATAGCCGCCGTCTCCTTCGCGAACCCTTTGATGAACTTGCGATAAAAGTTGGCGAAGCCGACGAACTTCTGGACCTCCTTCCGATTGCGCGGGCTCTTCCAGTCCAACACCGCGCGGACCTTGGTGCTGTCCATGGCGAGTCCCTTGTCGGACAGCTTGTAGCCCAGGAAATCCACCTCCATCATGTCGAACTGGCACTTCTCTAGTTTGGCGTAAAGTCTGTGCTCCCGTAGCCTCTGCAGGACCTCCTTGACGTCCCCCTCGTGATCCTCCTGCGATTCCTAGAAGATAAGGATGTCGTCTAGGAAGCAGACGCACTTCTTGTAGAGGAGTCCCGCTAACACGTGATGCATGAAAGCTTGGAAGGTATGGGAGCCATTTTGCAGACCAAAAGGCATTACGCGATATTCATAGGCGTATAAGGTTGTACGCCCCTCGTAGATCCAACTTGGTGAAGAGTCGTCCCTTCCTCACCGTCGTGAGCAGGTCGTCAATCTTGGGCATGGGGAATGCTGTGGGCTTCGTCCTGGAATTTATGAGCCTATAATCAACTACGAGCCTCCTTTGGGGCGTGTCCTTCTTCTTCACGAAAATCACAGGACTGCCCCCCACTGCTTTGGATTCTTGGATGAATCCCCGCTTCAAGTTGTGATCTATGAACTCCTTGAGTTCTTGCAGTTCGTTCTCAGACATGGAATACAGTTTTCCAGTCGGCAGCGTCGCCCCCGGCAGGAGGTCAATCTTGCAGTCGTAAGGCCTGTGGGGAGGCAGCTTATCCGCTTCCCTCTCGCAGAAGACCTCCAAAAACTCCTTGTACTTGTTGGGTACAGCTTGCACCATGTCTAGGTGTAACTGCGGTTCATCCTCTTGCCCCTCGTCCTCCTGGCTGGTCCGGATGCAGTGTTCTGCGCAGTAGGAGGAGCAGAAGGTCAATTGCCGCTGGTACCATGCTAATGCCGGGCTGTACCTATCCAGCCAACTCATACCCAACACTATGGGCGTGTCCGACAGGTGGGTGACGTTGAAGCTGCTGACTTCGCGGTGGTTTCCAATTTGCATCACCATAGGCGGTGTTTGCTGTACCACCTCTCCTCCCAGTATCTTCCTGCCGTCGACCGTGACAACGTTTAGGAGCATGGTGGCTGGCAGGAGTGCTATGCGGTGTTGCTTAATGAAGTCCATTCCTACAAAGTCTGCGTTGCTCCCAGAGTCAACGGTGATTGGGACTTCCAGGGTGAGCCCATTGGGCAGCTGGAGCGATGCGGTGAGTTGCACCACTGGTTTGGGTGGGAGGGGGTCTGTGGGCTGTAAAATCTCTGGGGACTCCTTCACTGACTCGCCTGGTTGGGCCCCAGTGGTTCCCCTTCCAACCAGGCTTCTTCGTTTAACTGCAGCTGTTCTGTCTGCTGACCTGTTCCCTTTACTGTTGCTGAGGCTGCAGTGTGCTTCTGGAGCCTCTGGGGACACTCTTTGGCCATGTGCTGTGCACTGTCGCAGATGTAACACTTCCTGGTCCCTCTAGGAGCCTTCGCCTTGACTGCTCCCGGTGTTTGGGCTCTGAAGGCAGTCTGAGCCCTAGCACGCCCTATCTCCATCGGCTCTTCTCCCCTCCCCAGTGGAGGCGTGGATAGCGCCCGCCCTGTCTCTCTGGGTAAGGAGGGGGTTGTCCTGGCTAGTGTGCTTGCCCTACGTCCTTCCTCCCTGCTCCAAGGGCGTTCTTCCAGGCGCACTCCAATCGCCAGCGCTCTTTGGGCAACTTCCATGGTGCTTTGGGGTCTCTCCCCCTGTGCCAGCTCATCTTTCACGGCCCCATTTAGCCCCTCCCAGAACAGGTCTCTGACGGCAATGGAATCCTTCTCCCAGCCCAGCACGTTCAGTAAAGGAAAAAAGCGTGAGTGATATTGCCTCACCGTGGTTTTCCCTTGCTGCAGCCCATGTATTTCCCTCCGCGCCACATCCACATCTACCGTTGATTTAAAACAAGCGTCCATAGCTTTGATAAATGCATCGGAATCTCGGAGGGCGGGGTCATTTTCGCGCCACAAATTCCGCAGCCACGCTTTAGCTTCCCCATGCAGATGAGTAATTATGAATCCCACTTTCTCTTCCTCATCTCTAAAGTCTTTCCGAAGCAAATTGAGTGCGTAAACTATGTCGGCTCTGAAGTTAGGATACTGCTGCAGGTTCCCGTCGAAGTGGGCTACTATGCTGCCCCCCCTCTTCCCGAGGCCAACTCCCTCCGGCTTGGATCCTGGCAGCCCCTCTTTGCCCCAACGTTCCCTGCTGCTTCATCTTCCCTTTTTCTGGATGCCTCTACTTCTGCATACAGCCTCGTGACTGCGCTTTGCAGTTCTTTCACCTGGTCCTCTGTAGTAGTCATCTTTGCCAATCTTCGTGAGCTCGCAAAACACCAAGTCTTGCCCCTCGCTGCACCAACTCACGCTGCGAGGTTTAATTCTGATGTGAGAGGGATCATACTGTCAGAGCTGCCCAAGGTCCCAGCTCACAAAGGACCAACGCTGCTTCGTTGTTAAGTACAAAAGTCTTTATTGAAGTTCAGTTTCACTTCCAGAGCCGACATAGTCTGGAGAAGCTCGTGGAATCTCTCGGGCCACTGTCATACTCCCCTACGCTGCCCTTGGATTCTTCCCCTTCGCTCTCCAATTCCTCTCTCCCCAGTGCTCCTGCTCCTGATTCCCTGACAGATGTAGATGGAAAGAACATTCAGAATCCACTGGAAATTAGAATGTGTTTCCAGAGATATTTTAAACAACTATATACACAAGGGCCACAGAAAGAGACTGATTTAGACCAATTTTTAAGAACAAATGGACTACAAAAAATCTCTCAGGAAAATAAGATAATGTTGAGTCACAAAATTACAGAACAGGAGGTGGAAGGTGCCATTCAGAATATGCAGTTGGGTAAATCTCCAGGGCCAGATGGTTTAACCTCCAAATACTACAGATCTTTGAAAGATTGGTTAATTCGGCCACTAAAGGAGGTTTGCAATGAAATTTTAGAGGGGAAAAAGGCACCGGAGTCGTGGCAGGAAGCCTACATTACACTTATACCGAAAACTGAGTCTGAGAAGACGCAACTTAAGAACTACCGCCCCATATCCCTGCTCAATGTGGATTACAAAATATTTGCTGACATTTTGGCCAACAGGTTAAAAAAAGTATTAGTGGAAGAAATTCATAAGGACCAAGCTGGCTTTCTTCCAGGTAGACACTTGTCAGACAACACGAGGAATATAATTAATATTTTGGAGAAGTTGCAAGTGAACATAAATACCAAAGCAGTTTTAATTTTTATAGATGCGGAGAAAGCCTTTGACAATATTTCTTGGAGTTTTATGAAGAAGAATCTTCAGGGGATGGGGGTTGGCCAAGGGTTTGAAAATGGTATAAGTGCAATTTATTCAGAACAAAAGGCTAAACTAATTGTTAACAACGTGGTGACAGAGGAATTTAAGATAGAGAAAGGTACACGACAAGGTTGCCCAATCTCCCCACTGTTTTTTATTTCAGTCCTGGAGGTTTTGTTAAATATGATTAGAAGGGACCGTCTGATTAAAGGTATTCAGGTCGGAGCCAAACAATACAAATTGAAGGCTTTTGCAGATGACTTAGTTTTGACGTTACAGGAGCCAGAATCTAGTACGAAAAGAGTATTAGAACTGATTCAAGAAATTGGTCATGTGGCAGGATTTAAATTGAACAAGTCAAAAACTAAAGTTCTTGAGAAAAACTTAACACCGATTGAGAAAGAGAGGTTTCAGAAGGAGACTGGTTTAACATTAGCTAAGAAAGTAAAATACTTGGGGGTTAATATGACTGCTAAGAACTTAAACTTATTTAAAGATAACTATGAGAAATGTTGGACAGAAGTGAAAAAAGACATAGAAATATGGTCAAATTTGAAGCTTTCCTTGTTGGGCCGAATTGCAGCTATAAAGATGAATGTATTGCCAAAAATGTTATTTTTGTTTCAATCTTTGCAAATTTTGGACAAGATGGACTGTTTCAAGAAGTGGCAGAGAGACATTTCTAGATTTGTCTGGCAGGGCAAGAAGCCCAGAATAAAATTTAAAATATTAACTGATGCAAAGGAAAGAGGCGGATTTGCCCTGCCAGACCTGAAACTTTATTATGAATCAGCAGCATTCTGCTGGTTGAAAGACTGGCTGCTTCTTGAGAACACAGACATTTTGGATTTGGAAGGTTTTAATAATGTTTTTGGGTGGCATGCATATTTGTGGTACGACAAGGTTAAAGCACATAAAGCATTTAAAAACCATATTGTCAGGAAAGCATTGTTCAATGTCTGGATAAGATACAAAGACTTATTGGAAAACAAAACCCCAAGGTGGTTGTCACCAATGGAAGCGAAGGCTCAGAAAAAGCTCAATATGGAGGCCAAATGGCCGAAATATTGGGAAATATTGGAACAAGAAGGAGACAAATTGAAATTGCAGAGTTTTGAGAAATTAAAAGATAAAGTGCGAGATTGGCTTCATTATTATCAAATAAGAGAGGCCTATAATTTGGACAAAAAAATTGGCTTTCAGGTGGAAAAATCAAAATTGGAAACAGAATTGTTAGATCCCAAAACTTAGATACTTTCAAGAATGTATAACTTGCTGTTAAAATGGAATACGCAGGATGAAACGGTTAAATCTGCAATGATTAAATGGGCACAGGATATCGGTCATAACATCATGTTTGCTGACTGGGAACAGTTGTGGACCACAGGTATGAAATTTACGGCATGTAATGCCTTAAGAGAGAATATTATGAAAATGATATACAGGTGGTACATGACCCCAGTCAAGCTTGCAAAAATATATCATTTGCCCGATAATAAATGTTGGAAATGTAAAGAAATGGAAGGTACATTCTTTCACCTTTGGTGGATGTGCCCAAGAATCAAGGGTTTCTGGGAGATGATATATAATGAAATGAAAAAGGTATTTAAATATACCTTCCTGAAGAAACCAGAGGCCTTCCTTCTGGGCATTGTCGGCCAATCGGTGCCAAGGAAGGACAGAACTTTCTTTATGTATGCAACAACAGCAGCAAGAATACTTATTGCAAAGTATTGGAAGACACAAGATCTACCCACCCTGGAAGAGTGGCAGATGAAGATGATGGACTATATGGAATTGGCGGAAATGACTGGCAGAATCCGAGACTTGGGTGGTGGAGGAAGACTGGAAGAAATTTAAAGACTATCTTCAGAAATATTGTAAAATTAATGAATGTTAAAATTATGTTCGGATTGGCAATAAGTGGTATTCAGCAACAAAAGGGAATAAGAATATGCAAAAATGAATTGATAAATGGATGAAAATATAGAGTTATAATATGTTATGATATAGAGTTAAGATAAATGAAAGAGGGTAAGGATTTGCTGAATTGATTATGTAAATGGGAATACAAAAAGGGGAGGTGTGAGGAGGTCAAGGAAACAAGCAAATGAGCTTAAAGATATCTAAAATGGATTTGCTTTTTGTATTTTGTATTTTCTTTTTTTTCTTCTCTATGTATCTTTGTATTTTTTGTATTTTTATTTTTCTTTGTTTTTCTTTTATTCTGTAAATCTCTGTTTTTTGTAAAACCTTAATAAATATCTTTTTTTAAAAAAAGGAGACACTGGAAGTGGAGGCACCAGCGCCAGAGACACAGGCGGTAGGTAGAGGCTCGGGCTGCGTAGGCACCAGCAGTAGCGGCAGAGGCCCAGGCAGTAGAGGCTCTGGCGGCGAAAGCACCAGCGGCAGAGGCAAGGGCCCAGGGGGTAGATGCTTTGGAGGAGGAGGCAGCAGCGGCAGGGGCAGAGGCCCAGGTGGTAGAGGTTATGGTGGCGGAGGCACCAGCGGCAGCTGCAGAGGTCCAGGAGATGCAGCCTAGGCAGCGGTGGAACCATCAAGTGCAGCAGAGGCCCAGGCAGTAGAGGCTCAGGCTGCAGAGGCACCAGCGGCACCGGTAGAGTCCCAGGCGGTAGAGGCTCAGGCTGCGGAGGCACCAGCGGGACCGGCAAAAACTCAGGTAGTACAGATTCTGGCACTGGAGGCAGCAGTGGCGCAGGTGGCGTTGGCTGAGGCAGCAGAGGCCCAGGCTGTACAGGCTCTGGCGGCGGAACCACCAGCAGGAGTGGCAGAGGCCAAGGCATATAGGGTCTGGTGGCGGAAGTACCAGCAGCAGCGGCAAGGGCCCAGGTGGAAGAGGCTCAGGCTGCCGAGGCACCAGCGGCACCGGTAGAGGCCAAGGCGGTAGAGGCTCAGGCTGCGGAAGAACCAGCGGCACCGGCAGAGGCACCCGCGTTAGCGGCAGAGAGCCCAGGCGTTAGAGATTTTGTTTTTTGTTTTTTAATAAATATTTTTTTATTAGATTTTCCATAAGAAAAAACATTTTTACAAAATTATACATCCATTTTTAACTTAAACCCTTTTTTCCAGAAATTTCCTTAGCTTGTCTGATAATTTTCCGTTTATTTTTTATCCTCGTCTCACATTTCCCAATATTATATTGCACTCAAATACTCTTAATCACATCATATTTTTTAAACAATATTGTCAGGGGCTCGAAGGGGAAGAATCCGAGGGCAGCGTAGGGGAGTATGACAGTGACCTGAGAGATTCCATGAGCTTCTCCAGCGAATCAGAAGATTCCCAGAAGGGGGCGCCGATGGTCAGGGCAAGGGGGGTCCCAGGGGGGACGCACCAGAAACAAGGAGCCAGCGGGAGCCCCAAAGCAGCAGCGGGGGATCAGAACCAGTTTCCCCACCAGAGCGTAGTGGGGGGGAAGAGTCACAGGTGTCAGGACCAGCGTCTCCTCCAGCGGGGAGAGAAGATGAGTCAGGGCTGACCACGCCTCCATCGGAGAGTGGGGGAACGGAGGGGAGGTCAGTTGCAGCTAGCCTCCCCGAAGGGGGAAGCAGTGACAGCAGCAGTGAAACGGTCAGGAGGAAAGTTGCTGGCTGGCCGCGCGCGCCAAGTTCAAATGTACAGGTGCGGGGGACAGCAGGAGACCCGGATTGGGAACCAGCTCCGAAAGCCCGTCGGAGGGAGGGGGAAGGCTCAGGGGATTCAGCGTCAGAAGAGTCTAGAAAGGGCGAGACCCCGACGGACAGGCGGAACCAGAGGCGGAAAGAACAGAGGAAGAGGTAGAGCAAGGCTAGAGTCTTAAACTGGTGTCTGGGGGGAGGAGATTCAGACGGAGCATCAGCGGTCTAGACTTTGAGACGTAGAGCTGCACGCTGCGGCTGTGGAAGTGAAACTGAACTTCAAAAGACTTTCGTACTTAACAACGAAGCGGCGTTGGTCCTTTGTGAGCTGGGACCTCGGGCAGCTCTGACAGTATGCTCCGTCTCATTTAGAATTTAACCCTTGCAGCGTGAGTTGGCGCAGCGAGGGGCAAAACTTGGTGTTTTGCGAGCTCACGAAGATAGGCAAAGATGACTACAGAGGAGAAGGTGACAGAACTGCAAAACGCAGTCACGAGGCTTTACGCAGAAGTAGAAGCATCCAGGAAAAGAGAAGAAGAAGCAGTAGCACTCTGCCGGGATCTGCAGACCAGGTGGGAACGTTTGGGCAAGGAGGGGCTGCCAGGACCCAAGCCGGAGGGAGTTGGCCTTGGGAAGAGGGGGGCAGCATAGTAGCCCACTTTGACGGGAACCTGCAGCAGTATCCTAACTTCAGAGCCGACATAGTTTTCGCGCTCAATTTGCTCCGGAAAGACTTTAGAGATGAGGAAGAGAAAGTAGGCTTCATAATTACTCATCTGCATGGGGAAGCTAAATCGTGGCTGCGGAATTTATGGCGCGAAAATGATCGCGCCCTCCAAGATTCTGACGCATTTATCAAAGCTATGGACGCTTGTTTTAAATCAACGGTAGATGTGGATGTGGCCAGGAGGGAAATGCATGGGCTGCAGCAGGGGAAAGCCACGGTGAGACAATATCACTCCCGCTTTTTTGCGTTAGTGAATGTGCTGGGCTGGCAGAAGGACTCCGTTGCCGTCAGGGATCTGTTCTGGGAGGGACTAAATGGGGCCGTGAAAGATGAGCTGGCAAGGGGAGAAAGACCTAAAAGCACCACAGAAGTCGTCCAGAGAGCGCTGGCGATAGGGGTGCGCCTGGAAGACCGCCCTTGGAGCAGGGAGGAGGGACGTAGGGCAAGCACACCAGCCAGAACAACTCCCTTCCTACCCAGAGAGACAGGGCGCGCGCTATCCACGCCTCCACTGGGGAGGGGAGAAGAGCCGATGGAGATAGGTGGTGCCAGGGCTCAGACAGCAAGCAGAACCCAAACACCAGGAGCAGTCAAGGCGAAGGCTCCTAGAGGGAGCAGGAAGTGTTACATCTGCGACAGTGCACAGCACATGGCCAAAGAGTGTCCCCAGAGGATCCAGAAGCACACTGCAGCCTCAGCAACAGTAAGGGGAGCAGTTCAGCAGCAAGAACAGCTGCAGGGAAACGAAGAAGCCTGGTTGGAAGCGGAAGCACTGGGGCCCAGCCAGGCGAGTCAGTGAAGCAGTCCCCAGAGATTTTACAGCCCACAGACCCCCTCCCACCCAAACCAGTGGTGCAACTCACCGCATCGCTCCAGCTGCCCAATGGGCTCACCCTGGAAGTCCCAATTACCATTGACTCTGGGAGCAACGCAGACTTTGTAGGAGTGGACTTCATCAAGCAACATCGCATAGCACTCCTGCCAGCCACGATGCCCCTAAACGTCGTCACGGTCGATGGCAGGAAGATACTGGAAGGAGAGGTGGTACAGCAAACACCGCCTATGGTAATGCAAATTGGAAACCACCGCGAAGTCATCAGCTTCAACGTCACCCACCGGTCGGACACACCCATAGTGTTGGGCATGAGTTGGCTGGATAGGCACAGCCCGGCATTAGCATGGTACCAGCGGCAATTGACCTTCTGCTCTTCCCACTGCGCAGAACACTGCGTCCGGACCCGCCAGGAAGAGGAGGGGCAAGAGGATGAACCGCAGCTACACCTAGGTATGGTGCAAGTGGTACCCAACAAGTACAAGGAGTTTTTGGAGGTCTTCCGCGAGAAGGAAGCGGATAAGCTGCCTCCCCACAGGCCTTACGACTGCAAGATTGACCTCCTGCCGGGGGCGATGCTGCCGACTGGAAAACTGTATTCCATGTCTGAGGACGAACTGCAAGAACTCAGGGAGTTCATAGATCACAACTTGAAGCGGGGATTCATCCAAGAATCCAAAGCAGTAGGGGGCAGTCCCGTGTTTTTCGTGAAGAAGAAAGACACGCCCCAACGGAGGCTCGTAGTTGATTATAGAATAATCAATTCCAGGACGAAGCCCACAGCATTCCCCATGCCCAAGATTGACGACCTGCTCGCGACGCTGAGGAAGGGACGACTCTTCACGAAGTTGGATCTACGAGGGGCGTACAACCTTATACGCATGCGGGAGGGCGATGAGTGGAAGACGGCCATGTTTACACCTTTAGGCACCTATGAATATCGCGTAATGCCGTTTGGTCTGCAAAATGGCTCCCATTGCTTCCAAGCTTTCATGCATCACGTGTTAGCAGGACTCCTCTACAAGAAGTGCGTCTGCTTCCTGGACGACATCCTGATCTTCTCGGAATCGCAGGAGGCTCACGAGCGGGACGTCAAGGAGGTCCTGCAGAGGCTACGGGAGCACAGACTTTACGCCAAACTAGAGAAGTGCCAGTTCGACATGACGGAGGTGGATTTCCTGGGCTACAAGCTGTCCGACAAGGGACTCGCCATGGACAGCACCAAGGTCCACGCGGTGTTGGACTGGAAGAGCCCGCGCAATCGGAAGGAGGTCCAGAAGTTCGTCGGCTTCGCCAACTTTTATCGCAAGTTCATCAAGGGGTTCACAAAGGAGACGGCGGCCATCACGGACACACTCAGCTCCAAGAAGAAGAAGTTCACCTGGACGGACCAGGCGGAGCAGTCCTTTCGGAGACTCAAGCGTCTCTTCGCATCCGAAGAACAGCTGCTACACGTAAACCCCAGCAAACCAATGAGGGTTGAGACGGACGCCTCGGACAGAGCGGTGGGGGCGGTCCTGTTGCAGCAAGATCCGCAAGGGGACTGGAGGCCGTGCGCATTCTACTCCAGGAAACTCAGCAAGTCGGAACAGAACTACACCATCTGGGACAGGGAGTTGCTGGCCATTCATGCAGCCTTCAAGGCGTGGCGGCACTTCCTCGTCGGAGCCAGACACACAGTGCAGGTCCGCACGGACCATAAGAACCTGGAGTACTGGCGCACGGCGCGGTTCCTGAACCAGAGACACATCCGCTGGGCGGAGTTCTTTGCGGATTTCGATTTCCGGATAGAATACATCCCGGGAGACAACAACGTCATGGCGGATGCACTATCCAGGAAGCCGCAGTATCTCGAGGAAGCGGCACCGGTGGCGGCCAAACACATTTTCGCACCGAAAGCGTGGGCGTGCGCTTCAGCCGCCGTGGACCTGGACGCGGTGCGTCGAGCGCTGCAGACGGATTCGTTCGCACAATCCAAGATGGAAGAGGTGCGAAGAGGCACAGCGAAGGACGACCAGTTCCAAATACGAGACGGACTGCTCATCCGCAAAGGGGCTCTCTACGTACCCGGAGACGACCTCCGCGCGAAAGTCTTGCAGCAGTTACACGACGCGCCCAGCGCTGGGCACTTCGGCAAGGACAAGACGGCGGAATTAGTAACCAGAGACTTTTGGTGGCCCAAGATGAGGGGAGAAGTCGCGGATTACGTCTCCAGGTGTGACACCTGCCAAAGGGCCAAGCCAGTACACAGGAAGCCGGCGGGTCTGCTAGAACCCCTACAGACGCCGCTCGAACCGTGGGAGAAAGTGGCCCTGGACTTTGTCACAGATCTACCCAGCTCGCGAGGCAAAACAGCAGTGCTCGTGGTCGTAGACATGTTCACCAAGATGGCGCACTTCATTCCTTGCGCGAAGGTGGCCACATCGGAACAGACCGCCAAGCTGTTCATAGACCACGTGTTCAAAGCTCACGGCTTGCCGCGGTCCATCCTGTCCGACCGGGGTCGCCAATTCATCTCGAGCTTCTGGCAGAAGCTGCTGGGCATCCTGAACGTCAAGATCAACTTAGCGTTGGCACGACACCAGCAGACCAACGGACAAGCGGAGAGGGTCAACGCCATCATGCAACAGTACCTGCGATGCTACGCGAATCAACAACCCTCGACCTGGGTGGACTACCTACCGCTGGCCGAGTTTGCCTACAACAACACGAAGCACGGGTCTACAGGGGTGACACCGTTCTTCGCCAATAATGGGCAGCATCCCAGAACCTTCCCGGGCTTAGAGACGAAGGGGGAGGGGGAGCCACGGGGAGCAGAGCACTTAGCAGCAGAGTTACAGGAGGTCCACGAGCAACTCCGAAGGCACTTGGAACTGGCGAAACACGCCTACAAAATGCAGGCAGACAAGCACAGGAGAGTCGGGGAGGACATCCAGGTGGGGGACTGGGTCTGGTTAGCAGCCCAGGCAGTGCCGGCCAGGACGTTAGCTAAGAGGAAGCTCAAACACAAGCAGCTGGGGCCTTACCAGGTCGCGGCACAAATCAATCCAGTGGCCTTCCGGCTGACACTCCCGGAGGGCTCCAGAATGCATCCAGTCTTTCATAGGTCAGTGCTCACACCCTACAGGGCACCCCACAGGTTTCAGGCGCCAGGGAACGCGCCAGACCCACTTAACAAATCGCCAACAGGGGAGGGGTCACAGAGGGCAACGCAACTCAACGAGGTCACAGAGATTTTGGACTCGAGGTGGGGGGAAGAGGGAGTGGAATATCTCCTCGCCAGGGAAGGTACCCCAGCCAGCGCCAACAGGTGGGTACCATGCTATGCCGTGGAGGAGCACTACCTCAAAGACGAGTTCCATGCACTCTTCCCACACAGACCTATGCCGGCAGAGTATTTTGACGACTGGCTCTTCACACCCACACTTTCAGCCAGTACGTTCCAGGGTTTTTCATCAGCTGAAGAGACGACGCAGGAAACAAGCTCCCCGGAGGGGTCACTCTCGGGGTTTGCCACAGACCGCTCCTATTGGTGGGACAATCAACCGGAGGTGGGGTGGAGCAGGGAACTGCTGCGGGGACCCTTACACGCAGCCTCACCCGAGGTACCCGGGGGAGGGAAGGACATGGACGTGTTGGGGGAGGATCCTGGATTCTAGCACAACAGCAGAGAGATGGAAGCAGAAGAAATCGACGTCGATGAGCCCATTGCGGTCTGGCCGGATCCCGCTGGCCGGCTGAACACCAGGGGGGAAGAATGGTACCCCGCACTCACACCCACAGCACTGGAGCACCCGGAACCCACACCCGAAGAGGGGGAGGGGGGAAGGGGGGGCTTCGAGGGGGGGATGGATGTCAGGGGCTCGGGAGCAGGAGCACAGGGGAGAGAGGAAATGGAGAGCGAAGGAGAAGAATCCGAGGCAGCGTAGGGGAGTATGACAGTGACCCGAGAGATTCCATGAGCTTCTCCAGCGAATCAGAAGATTCCCAGAAGGGGGCGCCGATGGTCAGGGCAAGGGGGGTCCCAGGGGGGACGCACCAGAAACAAGGAGCCAGCGGGGAACCCCAAAGCAGCAGCGGGGGATCAGAACCAGTTTCCCCACCAGAGCGTAGTGGGGGGGAAGAGTCACAGGTGTCAGGACCAGCGTCTCCTCCAGCGGGGAGAGAAGATGAGTCAGGGCTGACCACGCCTCCATCGGAGAGTGGGGGAACGGAGGGGAGGTCAGTTGCAGCTAGCCTCCCCGAAGGGGGAAGCAGTGACAGCAGCAGTGAAACGGTCAGGAGTAAAGTTGCTGGCTGGGCGCGCGCGCCAAGTTCAAATGTACAGGCGCGGGGGACAGCAGGAGACCCGGATTCGGAACCAGCTCCGAAAGCCCGCCGGAGGGAGGGGGAAGGCTCAGGGGATTCAGCATCAGAAGAGTCTAGAAAGGGCGAGACCCCAACGGACAGGCGAAACCAGAGGCGGAAAGAACAGAGGAAGAGGTGGAGCAAGGCTAGAGTCTTAAACTGGTGTCTGGGGGGAGGAGATTCAGACGGAGCATCAGCGGTCTAGACTTTGAGACGTAGAGCTGCACGCTGCGGCTCTGGAAGTGAAACTGAACTTCAATAAAGACTTTCGTACTTAACAACGAAGCGGCGTTGGTCCTTTGTGAGCTGGGACCTCGGGCAGCTCTGACGAATATTTCTAACAGTAATTTCACAGAGCTTGAAAGCCAACGAACCTTATTTGCTCATCACAGAAATTTTTGATATACTATGTAAATTTCTTCCAGTCCTCGGAGAATCTCTGGTCACGTTGGTTCCTAATTCTCCCCGTCAATCTGTCCATTTCTGCGTAGTCCATCAGTTTCATCCTCCATTCTTCTTTTGTGGGCATCTCTTCCTGTTTCCATTTCTGTGCCAGCAAGATTCTGGCTGCTGTTACTGCATACAAAACTAATATCACATCTTTTTTACTAATTTCATTATCCAGTATTCCCAACATGAGAGCTTCTGGTTTTTTAACAAAAGTATATTTCAGCATTTTCTTTAACTCATTATACATCATCTCCCAGAAGCTTTTCACCTTCTTACATTCCCACCACATATGGTAAAATGTTCCTTGTGTCTCCTTACGCTTCCAACATTTATTACACACTTTATACATTTTACCCAGTTTTACTGGTGTTATATACCATCTATATAACATCTTCATAACATTTTTCTTAATCGTTGTACAATCGTTGTACTCTGATTTCTCTTCAGATCGTATAAATCCCAGGTGTTAGAGATTTCGGCGGCTGAGGCACCAGCGGCAGTGGCAGAGGTCCAGGCGGTAGAGGCTCGGGCTGTGGAGGCACCAACGGCAGCGGCAGAGGCCCAGGCAGTAGAGGCTCTGGCAGCGGAGGCACCAGCGGCAGTGGCAGAGGCCCAGGCGGTAGAGGCTCAGGCTGCGGAGGCAGCAGTGGCAGAGGCGGTGGAGGCACCAGCGGCACCGGCAGAGGCCCAGGCGGTAGAGGCTCAGGCTGCGGAGGCAGCAGTGGCAGAGGCGGTGGAGGCACCAGCGGCACCGGCAGAGGCCCAGGCGGTAGAGGAACGGGCTGCGGAGGCAGCAGTGGCAGAGGCGGTGGAAGCACCAGCAGCAGCGACAGAGACCCAGGTGGCAGAGGCTCTGGCGGCAGAGGCAACAGCGGCAGCAGCAAAGGCCCAGGCGGTAGAGGCTCTGGCGGTGGAAGCACCAGTGGCAGTGGCAAGGGCCCAGGCAGTAGAGGCTCTGTCGGCGGAGGCACCAGCAGCAGCGACAGAGACCCAGGAGGTAGAGGCTCCGGCAGCGGTGGCACCAGCAGCAGTGACAGAGACCCAGGTGGCAGAGGCTCTGGCGGTGGAAACATCAGCGGCAGCGGCAAGGGCCCAGGGGGTAGAGGCTCAGCTGGGGAGGCAACAACGGCAGCGGCAGAGGTCCAGACAGGAGAGGCTCTGGCGGCGGAGGCACCACGGGCAGCTGCAAAGGTCCGGGCAATGCAGCCTATACGGCGGCCGAACCAGCAAGGGGGGTAGAGGTCCAGGCTGTAGAGGCTCAGGCTGCCGAGGCACCAGTGGCAACAACAGAGGCCCAGGAGGTAGAGGCTCTGGCGGAGGCGGCACCAGCAGCAGCAACAGAGACCCAGGTGGCAGAGGCTCTGGCGGTGGAAGCACCAGCGGAAGCGGCAAGGGCCCAGGCGGTAGAGGCTCAGGCTGCGGAAGAACAAGCGGCAGTGGCAAAGGCCCAGGCGGTAGAGGCTCAGGTGGCAGAGGGACCAGCGGCACCGGCAGAGGCCCAGGCGGTAGAGGCTCGGGCTGTGGAGGAACCAGCGGCAGTGGCAAAGGCCCAGGCGGTAGAGGCTCTGGCGGTGGAAGCACCAGCCGCAGCAGCAGAGGACCAGGCGGTAGAGGCTCTGACAGCGGAGGCACCACCAGCAGCTACAGAGACCAAGTTGGCAGAGGCTCAGGCTGCGGAGGCACCAGCGGCAGTGACGGAGGCCCAGGCGGTAAAGGCTCAGGTTGTGGAGGCACCACCGGCATCGGCAGAGGCCCAGTCGGTAGAGGCTCAGGCTGTGGAGGCACCAGTGGCACCTGGAGAGGCCCAGGCGGTAGAGGCTCTGGGGGTGGAAGCACCAGTGGCAGCGACAGAGACCCTGGTGGCAGAGGCTCCGAGAGCAGAGGCACCAGCAGCAGCGACAGAGACCCAGGTGGCGGAGGCTTTGGCGGCGGAGGCAACAACGCCAGCAGCAAAGGCCAGGCGTTAGAGGCTCAGGCTGTGGAGGCAACAGCGGCATTTACAGAGGCCCAGGCGGTAGAGGCTCGGGCTGCGGAGGCAGCAGCGGCACCGGTAGAGGCCCAGGGGGTAGAGGCTCTGGCGGTGGAAGCACCAGCGGCAGCGGCAGAGGCCCAGGCAGTAGAGGCTCTGGCGGTAGAAGCACCAGCCGCAGCAACAGAGGACCAGGCGGTAGAGGCTCTGACGGCGGCGGGACCAGCGGCAGCAACAGAGACCCAGGTGGCAGAGGCTCTGGCGGCGGAGGCAACAGCCGCAGCAGCAAAGGCCCAAGCGGAAGAGGCTCAGGCGACGGAGGCACCAGTGGCAGCAGCAGAGGTCCAGACGGAAGAGGCTCAGGGGGCACCAGCAAAGGCCCAGCCGGTAGAGGCTCTGGCAGCGGAGGCACAAGCGGCAGTGGCAGAGGCCCAGGCGGTAGAGGCTCTGGCGGCGGAGGCACCACCGGCAGCTGCAGAGGTCCAGGCGATGCAGCCTGTACGGCGGCCGAACCAGCAAGGGCGGCATAGGCCCTGGAGGTAAGAGGCTCAGGCTGCTGTGGCACCAGTGGCAGCAACAGAGGCCCAGGAGGTAGAGCCTCTGGCGGCGACGGCACCAGCAGCAGCGACAGAGAACCAGGTGGCAGAGGCTCTGGCGGCGGAGGCAACAGCGTCAGCAGCAAAGGCCCAGGCGGTAGAGGCTCTGGCGGAAGTACCAGTGGCAGCGGCAAGGGCCCAGTCAGTAGAGGCTCAGGCGGCGGAGGCAGCAGCGGCAGCAGCAGAGGCCCAGGCGGAGGAGGCTCAGGCGGCGGAGGCACCAGCGGCAGCAGCAGAGGTCCAGACGGAAGAGGCTCAGGTGGCAGAGGCACCAGCGGCAGCGGCTGCAGCTCAGGTGGTACAGATTCGGGCAACGGAGGCACCAGCGGCAACAGCAGTGTCGCAGGCGGCATTGGCTGAGGCGGTAGAGGCCCAGGTGGTAGAGACTCTGACGGCGGAGGCAAAAGCAGATTCGGACCACGCAGGCACCAGCAGTAGCGGTAGTTGCGCAGGCGGCATTGGCTGAGGCACCAGAGGACCAGGCGGTAGAGGCTTTGACGGCGGAGGCACCAGTGGCAGCAGCAGAGGTCCAGACGGAAGAGGCTCAGGGGACACCAGCAAAGGCCCAGCCGGTAGAGGCTCTGGCGACGGAGGCACCAGGGGCAGCAGCAGAGGTCCAGACGGAAGAGGCTCAGGGGGCACCAGCAAAGGCCCAGCCGGTAGAGGCTCTGGCGACGGAGGCACCAGTGGCAGCAGCAGAGGTCCAGACGGAAGAGGCTCAGGGGGCACCAGCAAAGGCCCAGCCGGTAGAGGCTCTGGCAGCGGAGGTACAAGCGGCAGTGGCAGAGGCCCAGGCGGTAGAGGCTCTGGCGGCAGAGGCACCACCGGCAGCGGAGGCGGCACCACCGGCAGCTGCAGAGGTCCAGGCGATGCAGCCTGTACGGCGGCCGAACCAGCAAGGGCGGCATAGGCCCAGGAGGTAAGAGGCTCAGGCTGCCGAGGCACCAGTGGCAGCAACAGAGGCCCAGGAGGCAGAGCCTCTGGCGGCGACTGCACCAGCAGCAGCGACAGAGAACCAGGTGGCAGAGGCTCTGGCGGCGGAGGCAACAGCGTCAGCAGCAAAGGCCCAGGCGGTAGAGGCTCTGGCGGAAGTACCAGTGGCAGCGGCAAGGGCCCAGTCAGTAGAGACTCAGGCGGTGGAGGCAGCAGCGGCAGCAGCAGAGGCCCAGGCGGAGGAGGCTCAGGCGGCGGAGGCACCAGCGGCAGCAGCAGAGGTCCAGACGGAAGAGGCTCAGGTGGCAGAGGCACCAGCGGCAGCGGCTGCAGCTCAGGTGGTACAGATTCGGGCAACGGAGGCACCAGCGGAAACAGCAGTGTCGCAGGCGGCATTGGCTGAGGCGGTAGAGGCCCAGGTGGTAGAGACTCTGACGGCGGAGGCAAAAGCAGATTCGGACCACGCAGGCACCAGCGGTAGCGGTAGTTGCACAGGCGGCATTGGCTGAGGCACCAGAGGACCAGGCGGTAGAGGCTTTGACGGCGGAGGCACCAGCAGCAGCTACAGAGACCCAGGTGGCAGAGGCTCTGGTGGCAGAGGCAGCAGCGGCAGTGGCAGAGGCCCAGGCGGTAGAGGCTCTGGCGGCGGAGGCAGCAGCGGCAGTAACAGAGGCCCAGGCGGTAGAGGCTCTGGCGGCGGAGGCAGCAGCGGCAGCGGCAAGGGACCAGTCGGGAGAGGCTCAGGCTGCAGAGGCACCAGCGGCAGCGGCAGAGGCCCAGGCGGTAGAGGCTGTGGGAGTGGAAGCACCAGCGGCAGCGGCGGAGGCCTAGGCGGTAGAGGCTCTGGCGGCGGAGGCACCACCAGCAAGGGCGGCGGAGGCACCACCGGCAGCTGCAGAGGTCCAGGCGATGCAGCCTGTACGGCGGCCGAACCAGCAAGGGCGGCATAGGCCCAGGCTGTAGAGGCTCAGGCTGCCAAGGCACCAGTGGCAGCAACAGAGGCCCAGGAGGTAGAGCATCTGGCGGCGGCGGCACCAGCAGCAGCGACAGAGACCCAGGTGGCAGAGGCTCTGGTGGCGGAGGCACCAGCAGCAGTGGCCCAGGCACCCGTAGAGGCCCAGGCGGTAGAGGCTCAGGCTGCAGAGGCAGCAGCATCACTGGCAAAGGCCCAGGTGGTAGAGGCTCTGGCGGTGGAGGCACCAGCCCCGGTGGGCAGAAGCTCAGGTGGTACAGATTCGGGCAACGGAGGCACCAGCGGCAGCAGCAGTGGCGCTGGCGGCGTTGGCTGAGGCGGCAGAGGCCCAGGCGGTAGAGGCTCTGGCGGCCGAAGCACCAGCGGCAGCGGCAAGGGCCCAGGCGGTAGAGGTTCGGGCTGCGGAGGCACCAGCGGCAGCGCCAGAGGCCAAGGCAGTATAGGGTCTGGCGGCGAAGGCACCCGCGTCACCGGCAGAAGCTCAGGTGGTACAGATTCGGACAACGGAGGCACCAGCGGTAGCAGTAGTGACGGAGGCAGCATTGGCTGAGGCACCAGAGGACGAGGCGGTAGAGGCTTTGACGGCGGAGGCACCAGCAGCAGCTACAGAGACCCAGGTGGCAGAGGCTCTGGTGGCGGAGGTACCAGCTCTAGTGGTAGAGGCCCAGGCGGTAGAGGCTCAGGCTGCGGAGGCACCAGCGGCACCGGCAGAGGCCCAGGCGATAGAGGCTTGGGCTGCGGAGGCAGCAGTCATCTATGTCCATCTCTTTCTGCGGCCCTTGTGTATATAATTGTTTAAAATATCTCTGGAAGCAATTTCTAATCTCATTTGGCTTATATACGTTTTTTCCTTCCACTTCTAAATTTGTAACCGTATTTAATTTTTGTCTTTTCTTCATTTGCCAAGCCAATAGTTTACCGCATTTATCTGCTGATTCAAATGTCTTTTGTCTCATTTGTTTAATTTTCCATTCTATTTCTTGATTCATCAGCTCCATATATTGTACTTGATACAATTTGATTTCTCTCAAAATCTCTTTGGACTTTGGTTTTGATCTTAGTTTCTTTTCCCCTTCTTTTGTCTTCTCCAAAATCTTGTCTTTTTTCTCATTTTGGCTTCTCTTTTTTATTGCGTTTTGTTGTATCAGAAATCCTCGCATAACGGCTTTACTTGCGTCCCAGATTACTCTTTTTTCCACATTGGTGTTCATGTTTATTTCAAAATAATCTCTCAAAGTTTTTGGGGCCTTTTTGTACACTTCTTCATCTCTAAATAGGGTGTCATTCATCCTCCATCTGAAGGATCCAGTTGTTATTTGCTTCATCTTCATTCTTACTGCATTGTGGTCGGAGCAGGTTTTTGGGCAGATTTCCACTTTCTTTATCTTTGATGCCATTCCTCTAGTAACCCAGATTTGGTCGATTCTGGTCCATGTCATTTTGGCTTCAGAAAAGAAGGTTCCCTCTCTCTCAAGAGGATTCTTTGTTCTCCAAATATCAATCAAGTCCATATTGTCAGTCATTTCAAAAAAGTTTTTGGGAATCTTCCATCCTTAGTGAGTACCTGTCTTTGTGCTTTGTCCATATTAGTAGATACTACTCCATTCATGTCTCCCATCAAAATTTGATTATAGTCCAAATAGTCCAACAGAATCTCATGCAACTTCTTAAAGAATTCAGATTTCCCCTCGTTCGGTGCATAAATTCCTACAGCCAAAAATTTCTCTCCTTGGATTTGGATTTCAATTGCCAGGAATCTTCCTTGCTCATCTTTAAAAACAAATTTCGGTAGCAATTTTTCCTTTGCATATATCACAACTCCTCTTTTTTTTACTTTGTCTGATGAAATAAATTCTTGTCCCAATCTTTTATTCACCAATATTTTCCTATGTAGCCTCGTCACATGTGTTTCTTGTAGACAAATCAAATCCAATTGTTCTTTCTTCAGTATATGAAAAACAGCTTTCCTCTTTCGAGGCATATTCAAACCATTACAATTCCAACTTAGAAGTTGCAGAGCCATGATGAGACTATTTACTTATTCCTGTTGCTCCGAGTAGTTGTTCTTCCTCTGTCGATGGTTTCAAACCGAATGACAAGTTCGATATGTCTGATATATCCAGTGTTCCTTTTCCCAATGATGTCAGTTCCTGCCCAGATTCCACCTCCTTCTGTAGATCCTCTTCGTGGTCTCTCAAGAATTTGTCTTTATCACTCAATGTTTTTATTCTTATCTTCCTTCCTTTGTATTTGAAAGATAGGCCTTGTGGAAATTCCCACCTGAAGAATATTTTGTTTTTCTTCAATAGAACAACCAGATCTCTGTAGTAGGTTCTTACATCCAGAATGTGCTTCGGAATATCTTTAAAGATCTCCACATAAGAGTTTTCAATCTCCAAGGTTTTTTGGTAGTGCAGATTCAAAATTTTGTCCCTTTCTTCCTTTGTTCTTAATGTTATTAAACAGTCTCTTGCCTTGTTCTTCCTTTGTCTTGTGCCAAGCCTAAATGCACTCACTATCTTAAATTCCTCCTTCTCCAGGCCCTGTTGCCAAAAGTCCAAAAATTCTTTTGTCAGGAAGTCCACCAAGTTATCTTTCTCACTTTCCGGAACTGATCTGATCCTTAAATTTCTCTCTTTTCTCTGCAGTTCAATCATAGACAAAGTCAGATCATGATCCTCCAATTTCCTGATGACCGGTGGTATCCTCTCTTGGGTGACAACTGCAATTTCCTTTGCTTCCTCTGCAATCTTTCGAGTTGTAGCCGAGTCCTCCAAAAGTCTTACAATGGTCTCTGTGTTAGAATTTACCTTCCTTCCCAATTCATCAATACTTTTTGTGATGGGATGTTGAGCTGCTTGTGCGTAAAGTTCCTAGTCCCTCAGTGTTTGGCTAAGTCCACAAACCACTGTCTGTAACGGAGCTCCATAAGCATGGCTCCGTCAGTCGCTGGCAGAATCTGACAGTGGGCGTTTACGGAATTTCTTCCAGCATAACAGCTCCTTAACGGAAACACGTCTTCTGGACTCTCTACGTGACAGTTTCCGGCGAGGAGTGGGTGTCCCTATAGGAGGTCCTGAAACCTCCCCGCTGTTCTCGCTGGAATTGTCTCTGAGCCATTCTTCTGACTCGCTTTCCCTTGGAGCTCTTTCTCTCCCCCTGCTGGTTCCCTCCTCCGCTGATAAGTCTCTCTCAACCTCTGGGAGCCCTTGCACCACCGGTTCTTCCGATGACAGTTCCCTGACACTTTTCGTATTCAGATCAATTTTTGTTGAGATCTCAGCCACTTGTTTATTAGTTTCCAGAATTTGTTTATTAGTTTCCGCAACTTGTTTACTTGTCTCTGTTCCCTGCTTCGTTAAGTATTCCAAAGATACATTAATCTTGCCAAGTGCTTGTGCCAAAGCGTCTTCTGCTGACATAGCTCTTGGTTTAGTTTGAGAGGCAGCAGCTGTGCCCGTGCCTCCGGATGTTAAAGCTATCCGCTGATGGGAAAAATCAGTCTTGTATTGTCTGCCTGATCTTAAGCTTCTTTCTTCAGATTTCCCCTTTTCTTTATCCATAACACTCTCATTCGGAGCCAAGGTCACGTCTTACTCTTGTACTTTGTTTTGAAAAGGAAATTTCCACTGGCTCTCACTCTAGTGGCTTAATTGTTATTGTAACAACAAAGTCTCCACTAGGGGGAAAAATTCCAGCTTCACTTTGTAATTTTGTAACCAATATCTCTTACAAAAACCCCTTTTTTCCAATTAGCCACAGTTTCAAATTTATCTTCAATGCTATTTTATGTATAAGTCCATTCAAAGACACTGTATCTTTACATAAAGTTACTGCTATAAACAGTCCCAATGTATTGACAGTCCACCATTCAGTTTCCCTGTCAAGGCAGTCCGACTCCAGAGATCAAAGCAGCGGACGTTCTTTTTAAACGTTCCTTTCTTACAGGCATAAAAAGTTCAATTTCCACCCCCCTCCGCTCCTGTCAAGCGTTGGGGAGAAATACTCTTCCAAACGATGGATTACTAATTCCAAGAAAATATTCCCTCTTAAGTTACAGCTTACAGTCTCTTTGCTTTAGGTTATTTACACAACGGAAAGGCAGACTTCCGGAGGCGGCGCCTCCGACAATGGCGGATTCCCTCTAACTCAGAGGGAGACAGCTCCGCGGAAATCGGGTCCTACCGCTGCAGCGAAGCGGGGACCCTTTAAAAACCGCAGGCGGAAGAAGCCTGCGGACCTGGGACTCGGCGGGTACCGTTTGGGCCCCCCCCCGTTTGGCAAAGGAACCCTATAAAGGGCTCCGGAGGGAGACAGGGGTTGGCGTGGTGCTGAGAGTCAATCGCTATCTCTGCGGAGCGAAGCTGCACAGCTGTTGTCGGAGAGCGCTGTCCTTCTTCCTATGACAATTCGGATTCTAAACAACAACCCGTGAGTAGGACAATTGAAAATTTTGGATTAAAATACAGCCTGGAATTTGACCTGAAACGGGAAGGTGTAAAAAGGAAGTCCACCTCCCATCCTTTGTATAAAGATCAAAGCAAAGATTTTACAAGCTAAAAGCCGGGAAAGCAGATAGCCTGAAGTTTCCTGCACTTTTAACCATCAAAACCCCCCTTGACAGCAGGAGGAAAGGGGGGGAAATTTGACTTTCTAAGCCTGCAGAGAGAGAGTTAAGAAAATAAGTTTCCACTGTCCCTAACCTGGGGACGGAATGACAGGAAAGAAACGGTCGGTGATATTTACAATTTGAAAATAGAAAAATTGATATATAGAACTGGAAAAGGGAAAAATAATTCCAAAGCCGCTTTCTGCCTGTTTGTTTTATATTGAAAGGAAATAAAGTATCTGGAAACCGAAAGGAATTTTTCCTTGTTGGATACAATTTAAAGATGGATGCCAAAAAGTAACTACACCCCCTAGAGGAAGCCAGCCAGTGTGTCTGTTTTTCAGTTATAAAGAGAACATTGTATCAGGGAAAACTAGACCGTGGGACCAGCTCCCTGACCTTTGACAGAAATGAATAGAGAGGAAGTTTTATCTGCTCTGAACAAAATATATGATGGGCTGCGACAGCTGGAGGAGAAAATGATTTTGATGAATCAAAAGAGGGACAATACAGCAGCTAAAGTCAGTAAAGAGGCGCCAATGGAAAATGCAGCTACAGAAACTGCACAACAATCTATGCAGGAGACAGATTCAATAGGGCAACTGCAAGGGCAGAGAAAGATGGATGGGATTGTGAATGTATCTCAAAAGACACAGAGAACGCAATACTGGAGGATGGAATTTGGAGGACACTGGCCAAACTTTGGAGTTAAGAAATTTTTTATCTTTGGTGGGATTGTGAAACGAGTGGAAGATTTTTTTCGGAATAATTACTTTTTGGATTACAAACTAAACACTGGGGAGTGCAACACCGGGGAATGGGACAATTGGAGAAAAGGAAATGAAGAATGTTACTGTACGGAATTACCCGGTGATTGGACCCCCAAGGAGAAAGAGAAGGAAAGGGGAAAGAACTCAACAGGGATCAAAATGTATGTAACCACAAACAGGAACAAGAAAACTCGCAGAAGGGGCTTGGAAATGATTTGAGAGCCTCAGACATTAGGACACCTGACTGACAAGGATATAATGATATATGGACTGACATTGCCGTGAACCAGGAAAGGGGGCGCTGGACTAACTTAGAATGAGAAACGTCTTTTGTAATTAACCTATATTTATGGAATTAGTTTAATACTAATGAAATATTAAAAGATGTTGGGAAGGATGTAATTGGCTTTAGCAAAATTTAGTCTAAATTTTGAAAGTTTAATGATTTGAGGACAAGATAAAATTAATGAAATTAATGAAATTATTGTAAAAATGAAGTGGTTTGAGTAATAAGGTGAAATAAGAATTTGTAAGAACGGTTTGATTATAAATGAAAATATGAGGATATTATATGGGGATATATAATTAAGGGTAAGGTAAGAGGTATGAATTTACTGAACATATCTTTAATTGGAATACAAACAGGGAGGTGGGAGGGAGTCAGGAAAATAAGCTAAAAAGGAAAAAATGGTGAGAAATTGAAAAGAGAGACTTTTATTTTTCTTGTTTTTTCTTCTTTTATTTTGTTTTTTCTTCTCTATGTTTTTTCTATGTTTTTTGTGTTGAATTTATTGTTTGTAAGCTTTTTTCTGTTTTGTTAAAATCCAATAAAATATTATTATAAAAAGAAAGAAAGGCAGACTTCCTTTTTGTACCTTTCCCGTGCAGTACCAAAATTCTTCCTAATTTTGTTTCAAATTAAGTCCGTTATTCCTACTCACAAGTAGTTGCTTTTAGGTCCGGATTTCAGAGAAGAAATCAGCGCTCTCCGATCATGGCAATGCGGCTTCACTCAGCAGGCTTTGTCAGCGACCCTCAGCACCGCGCCACTCTCCCGCTGCCGCTCCGAAGCCTTTAAAAAGGCTTCTTTGCGGTTTTGGAGGGGGCGCAAAAGGTGCCCGCCGGATCTCTTCGCTCACAGGCTACCGCGCATGTGATTTTTTAGGGTCCCCGCTTCGCTGTTGCGGCAGGACCCGAACCCGCGGAGCAGGCTTCCCCCGGAGCTCGGAGGAAAGTCAGCCATTAATCGCTGGTGCTGACCGGAAGTCCCGCTGGCGCTGACCGGAAGAGGCACCAGCGGCAGCGGCAGAAGCTCAGGTGGTACAGATTCGGGCAACGGAGGCACCAGCGGCAACAGCAGTGTCGCAGGCAGCATTGTTTGAGGCGATAGAGGCCCAGGCGGTAGAGACTCTGTAAGTGGAGGCACCAGTGCCAGAGGACCAGGTGGTAGAGGCTCTGACGGCAGAGGCAAAAGCAGCAGCTACAGAGACCCAGGTGGCAGAGGCTCTGGCGGCGGAGGCACCAGCCGCAGTGGCAGAGGTCCAGGCGGTAGAGTCTCAGGCTTTGGAGGCACCAGCGGCACCGGCAGAGGCCCAGGCGGCAGAGGCTCAGGCTGCGGAGGCACCAGCGGCAGCGGCAGAGGCCCAGGCGGTAGAGGCTCTGACGGCGGAGGCACCAGCAGCAGCGACAGAGACCTAAGAGGCAGAGGCACCAGCGGCACCGGCAGAAGCACCCACGTTGGCAGCAGAGGGCCCAGGCATTAGAGATTTTGGCGGCTGAGGCACCAACGGCAGTGGCAGAGGCCCAGGCGGTAGAGGCTCGGGCTGTGGAGGCACCAATGGCAGCAGCAGAGGCCCAGGCAGTAGAGACTCTGGCGCCGGAAGCACCAGCGGCAAGGGCCCAGGCGGTAGAGGCTCTGGCAGCGGAGGCACCAGCGGCAGTGGCAGAGGCCCCGGCAGTAGAGGCTCAGGTGGCAGAGGCACCAGCGGCAGCGGCAGAAGCTCAGGTGCTACAGATCCGGGCAACGGAGGCACCAGCGGCAGCAGCAAAGGCCTAGGCGGTAGAGGCTCTAGCGGTGGAAGTACCAGTGGCAGCGGCAAGAGCCCAGGCAGTAGAGGCTCTGGCGGCGGAGGCACCAGCGGCAGCAGCAGAGGTCCAGACTGAAGAGGCTCAGGTGGCGGAGGCATCAGTGGCAGCGGCAGAAGCTCAGGTGGTACAGATTCGGGCAACGGAGGCAACAGCGGCAACAGCAGTGTCGCAGGCGGCATTGGCTAAGGTGGTAGAGGCCCAGGCGGTAGAGACTCTGACGGCGGAGGCAAAAGCAGATTCGGACGACGGAGGCACCAGCGGTAGCAGTAGTGGCGCAGGCGGGATTGGCTGAGGCACCAGAGGACCAGGCGGTATAGGCTTTGACGGCGGAGGCACCAGAAGCAGCTACAGAGACCCAGGTGGCAGAGGCTCTGGTGGCAGAGGCACCAGCCGCAGTGGCAGAGGCCCAGGCGGTAGAGGCTCAGGCTGCGGAGGCACCAGCGGCACCAACAGAGGCCCAGGCGGTAGAGGCTCGGGCTGCGGAGGCAACAGTGGCAGAGGCCCAGGCCGTAGAGGCTCAGGCTGGGGAGGCACCAGCGGCACCGGCAGAGGGACCCGAGTAGGCGGCAGAGGGCCTAGGCGTTAGAGATTTTGGCGGCTGAGGCACCAGCAGAAGTGGCAGAGGCCCAGGCGGTAGAGGCTCTGGCGGCGGAAGCACCAGCGGCAGCGGCATAGGCCCAGGTGGTAGAGTCTCTGGAAGTGGAGGCACCAGCGCCAGAGGCCCAGGCGGTAGAGGCTCTGACGGCGGAGGCAAAAGCAGCAGCTACAGAGACCCATGGCAGAGGCTTTGGCGGCGGAGGCACCAGCAGCAGCGGCAGAGGCCCAGGCGGTAGAGGCGCTGGCTGCGGAGGCACAAGGGGCACCGGTAGAGGCCAAGGAGGTAGAGGCTCAGGCAGCGGAGGCACCAGCCGCACCGGCAGAGGCCCAGGTGGAAGAGGCTCAGGCAGCGGAGGCACCAGCTGCAGCGGGAGAAGCTTAAGTGATACAGATTCGGGCAACGGAGGCACCAGCGGCAGCAGCAGTGGCGCAGGGGCCATTGGCTCAGGCGGCGGAGGCACCAGCGGCAGCGGGAGAAGCTCAGGTGGTACAGATTCAGACAACGGAGGCACCAGCAGTAGCAGTAGTGGCGCAGGTGGCATTGGCTGAGGCACCAGAGGACGAGGCGGTAGAGGCTTTGACGTCGGAGGCACCAGCAGCAGCTACAAAGACCCAGGTGGCAGAGGCTCTGGTGGCGGAGGCAGCAGCCGCAGTGGAAGAGGCCCAGGTGGTAGAGGCTCAGGCTGCGGAGACACCAGAGTCACCAGCAGAGGCCCAGGTGGTAGAGGCGCTGGCTGCGGAGGCACAAGGGGCACCGGTAGAGACCAAGGCGGTAGAGGCTCAGGCTGCGTAGGCACCAGCGGCAGCGGCAGAGGCCCAGGCAGTAGATTCTCTGGCGGCGGAGGCAGCAGCGGCAGTGGCAGAGGCCCAGGCGGTAGAGGCTCTGGCGGCGGAAGCACCAGCGGCAGCGGAAAGGGCCCAGGCACTAGAAGCTGTGGCTGTGGAGGCACCAGTGGCACCGGCAGAGTCCCAGGCGGTAAAGTCTCAGGCTGTGGAGGAACCAGTAGCAGCAGCAGAGGCGCAGGTAGTATAGGGTCTGGCGGCGGAAGCACAAGCGGCAGCGGCAAGTGCCCAGGCGGTAGAGGCTGTGACGGCAGAGGCACCAGCGGTAGTGGCAAAGGCCCAGGCGGTAGAGGCTCAGGCTGCGTAGGCACCAGCGACATCGGCAGAGGCCCAGTAGGTAGAGGCTCAGGCAGCGGAGGCACCAGCCGCACCGGCAGAGGCCCAGGTGGAAGAGGCTCAGGCGGCGGAGGCACCAGCGGCAGCGGGAGAAGCTCAGGTGGTACAGATTCAGACAACGGAGGCACCAGCAGTAGCAGTAGTGGCGCAGGTGGCATTGGCTGAGGCACCAGAGGACGAGGCGGTAGAGGCTTTGACGTCGGAGGCACCAGCAGCAGCTACAAAGACCCAGGTGGCAGAGGCTCTGGTGGCGGAGGCAGCAGCCGCAGTGGAAGAGGCCCAGGTGGTAGAGGCTCAGGCTGCGGAGACACCAGCGTCACCAGCAGAGGCCCAGGTGGTAGAGGCTCTGGCGGCGGAGGCACCAGCGGCACCAGCAGAGGCCCACGCAGTAGAGGCTCAGGCTGCGGAGGCACCAGAGGCACCGGCACAAGCTCAGGTGGTACAGATTCGGGCAATAGAGGCACCAGCGGCAGCAGCAGTGGCGGAGGCGGCGTTGGCTGAGGCAGCAGAGTCCCAAGCGGTAAAGGCTCTGGCGGCGGAGGCACCAGCGGCAGAGGCAGAGGCCAATGCAGTATAGGGTCTGGCGGGGGAAGCACCAGCGGCAGTGGCAAGGGCCGAGGCGGAAAAGGCACTGGCGGCTGAGGCACCAGCGGCACCGGCAGAGGCCCAGGCGGTAGAGGCTCAGGCTGCGGGGGCACCAGCGACACCGGCAGAGACCCAGGCAGTATTGGTTCTGGCGGCGGAAGCAGCAGCAGCAGCAGCAACGGCCCAGGCGGTAGAGGTTCGGGCTGCAGAGGCACGAGCGGCAGCGGCACCGACCCAGGCGGTATTGGTTCTGGCGGCGGAAGCAGCAGCGGCAGAGGCAAGGGCCCAGGCGGTAGAGGCTCTGGCGGCTGAGGCACTAGCGGCAGTGGCAGAGGCCCAGGTGGAAGAGGCTCAGGCTGCGGAGGCACCAGCCGCAGTGGCAGAGGCCCAGGCGGTAGAGGCTCAGGCTGCGGAGGCACTAGCGGCACCGGCAGAGGCCCAAGCGGTAGAGGCTATGGCTGCAGAAGCACCAGCGGCAGCAGCAATGGCCCAAGTGGTAGAGGCTCGGGCTGCAGAGGCACCAGCGGCAGTGGCAGAGACCCAGGCAGTATTGGTTCTGGCGGCGGAAGCAGCAGCGGCAGAGGCAAGGGCCCAGGCGGTAGAGGCTCTGGCGGCTGAGGCACCAGCGGCAGTGGTAGACGCCCAGTCAGTAGAGGCTCAGGCAGCGGAGGCACCAGCGGCACCCGCAGAGGCCCAGGTGGAAGAGGCTCAGGCGGCGGAGGCACCAGCGGAAGCAGGAGAAGCTCAGGTGATATAGATTCCGGCAACAGAGGCACCAGCGGCAGCAGCAGTGGCGCAGGCGGCATTGGCTCAGGCGGCAGAGGCACCAGCAGCAGCGGGAGAAGCTCAGGTGATACAGATTCGGGCAACGGAGGCACCAGCGGCAGCAGCAGTGGCGCAGGCGGCATTGACTGATGCGACAGAGGCCTAGGCGGTAGAGGCTCTGACGGCGGAAAACCAACGGCAGTGGCAGAGACCCAAGCGTAGAGGCAGAGGCTGCGGAGGCACCAGTGGCAGCGGCAAGGGAACAGGCGGTAGAGGCTCGGGCTGCAGAGGCACCAGCGGCAGCGGCAGAGGATCAGGCGGTAGAGTCTCAGGCTGTGGAGGCACCAGCGGCACCGGCAGAAGCTCAGGTGGTACAGATTCAGACAACGGAGGCACGAGTGGTAGCAGTAGTCGCGCAGGCGGCATTGGCTGAGGCACCAGAGGGCCAGGCAGTTGAGGCTTTGACATCGGATGCACCAGCAGCAGCTACACAGACCCAGGTGGCAGAGGCTCTGGTGGCGGAGGCACCAGCCGCAGTGGCAGAGGCCCAGGCGGTAGAGGCTCTGGCAGCCAAAGCACCAGCAGCAGCAGAAGTGGCCCAGGAGGTAGAGTTTCAGGCTGCGGAGGCACCAGCGGCACCCGCAGAAGTTCAGGTGGTACAGATTCAGACAACGGAGGCACCAGTGGTAGCAGTAGTGGCGCAGGCGGCATTGGCTGAGGCACCAGAGGACATGGCGGTAGAGGCTTTGCCGGCGGAGGCACCAGCAGCAGCTACAGAGACCCCGGTGGCAGAGGCTCTGGTGGCGGAGGCACCAGCGGCAGTGGCGCAGGCACCCGTAGAGGCCCAGGCGGTAGAGGCTCAGGCTGCGGAGGCAGCAGCATGACTGGCAAAGGCCCAGGTGGTAGAGGCTCTGGCAGCGGAGGCACCAGCCCCGGTGGGCAGAAGCTCAGGTGGTACAGATTCGGGCAACAGAGGCACCAGCGGCAGCAGCAGTGGCGCTGGCGGCGTTGGCTGAGGCGGCAGAGGCCCAGGCGGTAGAGGCTCTGGCGGCCGACGCACCCGCGGCAGCGGCGAGGGCCCAGGCGGTAGAGGTTCGGGCTGCGGAGGCACCAGCGGCAGCGCCAGAGGCCAAGGCAGTATAGGGTCTGGCGGCGAAGGCACCAGCGGCACCGGCAGAAGCTCAGGTGGTATAGATTCGGACAACGGAGGCACCAGCGGTAGCAGTAGTGGCGGAGGCGGCATTGGCTGAGGCACCAGAGGACGAGGCGGTAGAGGCTTTGACGGCGGAGGCACCAGCAGCAGCTACAGAGACCCAGGTGGCAGAGGCTTTGACGGCGGAAGCACCAGCAGCAGCTACAGGGACCCAGGTGGCAGAGGCTCTGGTGGCGGAGGTACCAGCGGCAGTGGCTGACTCCCAGTCGGTGGAGGCCCAGGCGGTAGAGTCTCTGGCGGCGAAGACACCTGTAGCAGCGGCAGATTCACAGGCATTAGAGAGTTTGGTGGCGGAGGCAGCAACGGCAGCGGCAGAGACCCAGGGGACAGAGTCTGAGGAGACCGAGGCGGCGGAGGAATCAGCGTCAGCGACAGATGCTCAGGCGGAAAATGCTAAGGCGGCGATTCTACAGCGGCACCAGCAGACGTCCAGGTGGTAGAGGCTCAGGCTGCGAATTCACCAGCAGCACCGGCAGAGGCCCAGGCAGTAGAGGCTCTGGCGGCTGAGGCACCAGCGGCAGTGGCAGACGCCCCGTCGGTACAGGACCAGGCTGCGGAGGTACCAGCGGCACCTGCAGATGCCCATGTGGTAGAGGTTCTGGCGGTGGAAGCAGCAGCGGCAGCTGCAAGGGCCCAGGTGGTAGAGGCTTTGGCGGCGGAGGCACCACCGGCAGCAGCAGAGGCCCAGGCAGCATTGGTTGAGGCGGCAGAGGCCCAGGCGGTAGTGGCTCGGGCTGCGGAGGCACCAGCAGCAGAGGCGCAGGAAGTAAAGGCTCGGGCTGCGGATTCACCAGCGACACTGGCAGAGGCCCAGGCGGTAGTGGCTCGGGCTGAGGAGGCACCAGCAGCAGTGGCAGAGGTCCAGGCGGCAGAGGCGCAGGCTGCGGATTCACCAGCGGCAGCGGCGAGGGCCCAGACAGTAGAGTTCGGGCTGCGGAGGCACCAGCGGCAGCGGCAGAGGCCAAGGCAGTATAGGGTCAGGCGGCGGAAGCACCAGCGGCAGCGGCAAGGGCCCAGGCGGAAGAGGCACTGGCAGCGGAGGCACCAGAGGTAGTGGCAGAGGCCCAGGCGGTAGAGTGTCAGGCTGCGGAGGCACCAGCGGCACCGGCAGAAGCTCAGGTGGTACAGATTCAGACAACGGAGGCACCAGCAGTAGCAGTAGTTGCGCAGGCGTTATTGGCTGAGGCCCCAGAGGACCAGGCGGTAGAGGCTTTGATGGCGGAGGCACCAGCAGCAGCTACAGGGCCTCAGGTGCAGAGGCTCTGGTTGCGGAGGCAACAGCCGCAGTGGCAGAGGCCCAGGTGGTAGAGGCTCTGGCGGCGGAGGCACCAGCGGCACCAGCAGAGGCCCAAGCGGTAGAGGCTCGGGCTGCGGAGGCAGCAGTGGCAGAGGCCCAGGCAGTAGAGGCTCAGGCTTGGGAGGTACCAGCGGGACCGGCAGAGGCACCCACGTTGGCCGCAGAGGGCCCAGGCGTTAGAGATTTTGGGGTCTGAGGTACCAGCGGCAGCGGCAGAGACCCAGGTGGCAGAGGCTTTTGCGGCGGAGGCAACAAAGCCAGAGGCAAAGGCCCAGGCGGTAGAGGCTCGGGCTGCGGAGGCACCAGCGGCACTGGTAGAGGCCCAGGGGATAGAGGTTGTGGCGGTGGTAGCACCAGCTGCAGCGGCAGAGGCCCAGGTAGTAGAGGATCTGGCGGTGGAAGCACCAGCCGCACCGGCAGAGGTCCAGGTGGAAGAGGCTGTGGCGGTGGTAGCACCAGCGGCAGCAGCAGAGGCCAAGGCAGTATAGGGTCTGGCGGTGGAAGCACCAGCGGCAGCGGCAACGGCCCAGGTGGAAGAGGCACTGGCAGCGGAGGCACCAGAGATAGTGGCAGAGGCCCAGGCTGTAGAGTCTCAGGCTGCGGAGGCACCAGCGGTACCGGCAGAGGCCCAGGCGGTGGAGGCTTGAACTGCGGAGGCAGCAGTGGCAGAGGCCCAGGCAGTAGAGGCTCAGGCTGGGGAGGCACCAGCGGCACAAGCAGAGGCACCCGCGTTGGCGGCAGAGGGCCCAGGCGTTAGAGATTTTGGCGGCTGAGGCACCAGCGGCAGCGGCAGAGACCCAGGCGGTAGAGGCTCTGACGGCAGAGGCACCAGTAGCAGCGACAGAGACCCAGGTGGCAGAGGCTTTGGCGGCAGAGTCAACAACACCAGCAGCAAAGGCCCAGGCGGTAGAGGCTCAGGCTGTGGCGGCACCAGCGGCATCGGCAGAGGCCCAGGCGGTAGAGGCTCGGGCCGCGGAGGCACCAGCGGCACATGTAGAGGCCCAGGGGCGGTGGAAGCACCCCCGGCAGCGGCAGAGGCCCAGGCAGTAGAGGCTCTGGCGGTGGAAGCACCAGCCTCAGCGGCAGAGGACCAGGCGGTAGAGGCTCTGACGGCGGTGGGACCAGCAGCAGCGACAGAGACCCAGGTGGCAGAGGCTCTGGCGGCAGAGGCAACAGCCGCAGCAGCAAAGGCTCAAGCGGAAGAGGCTCAGGCAATGGAGGCACCAGTGGCAGAGGCAGAGGTCCAGACGGAAGAGGCTCAGGTGGCGGAGGCACCAACGGCAGGGGCAGAAGCTCAGGTGGTACAGATTCAGGCAACGGAGGCACCAGCGGCAGCAGAAGTGGTTCAGGTGGCATTATTTGAGGCGGCAGAGGCCCAGGCGGTAGACACGCTGGAAGTGGAGGCACCAGCGCCAGAGACACAGGCGGTAGAGGCTCGAGCTGCGTAGGCACCAGCAGTAGTGGCAGAGGCCCAGGCAGTAGAGGCTCTGGCGGCAGAAGCACCAGGTGTAGCGGCAGAGGCCCAGGCAGTAGAGGCTCTGGCGGCGAAAGCACCAGCAGCAGAGGCAAGGGCCCAGGCGGTAGAGGCTTTGGAGGTGGAGGCAGCAGCGGCAGGGGCAGAGGCCCAGGTGGTAGAGGCTCTGGCGGCGGAGGCACCAGCGGCAGCTGCAGAGGTCCAGGCGATGCAGCCTAGGCGGCGGTGGAACCATCAAGGGCAGCAGAGGCCCAGGCAGTAGAGGCTCTGGCAGCGGAAGCACCAGCGGCAGCGGCAAGGGCCAAGGCGGTAGAGGCTCTGGCAGCGGAGGCACCAGCGGCAGTGGCAGAGGCCCAGGCGGTAGAGGCTCAGGCTGCGGAGGCACCAGGAGCACCGGCAGAGGACCAGGCGGTAGAGGCTTTGACGGTGGAGGCACCAGCAGCAGCTACAGAGGCCCTGGTGGCAGAGGCTCTGGTGGCGGAGGCACCAGCCGTAGTGGCAGAGGCCCAGGTGGTAGAGGCTCAGTCTGCGGAGGCACCAGCGGCACCGGCAGAGGCCCAGGCGGTAGAGGAACGGGCTGCGGAGGCAGCAGTGGCAGAGGCGGTGGAGGCACCAGCGGCAGCGGCAGAGACCCAGGCGGTAGAGGCTCGGGCTGCGGAGGCACCAGCGGCAGCGGCAGAGGCCAAGGAGTATAGGGTCTGGCGGCGGAAGCAAAAGCAGCAGCGGCAAGGGCCCAGGCGGTAGAGGTTCTGGCGGTGGAGGCACCAGCGGCAGTGGCAGAGGACCAGGCGGTAGAGTCTCAGGCTGCGGAGGCTCCAGCGGCACCGGCAGAAGCTCAGGTGGTACAGATTCGGACAACGGAGGCACCAGCGGTAGCAGTAGTGGGGCAGGCGGCATTGGCTGAGGCACCAGAGGACCAGGCGGTAGAGGCTTTGGCGTCAGAGGCACCAGCAGCAGCTACAGAGACCCAGGGGGCAGAGGCTCTGGTGGCGGAGGCACCAGCCGCAGTGGCAGAGGCCCAGGGGGTAGAGGCTCAGGCTGCAGAGGCACCAGCGGTACTGGCAGATGCCAAAGCGGTAGAGGCTCGGGCTGTGGAGGCAGCAGTGGCAGAGGCCCAGGCAGTAGAGGCTCAGGCTGCGGAGGCACCAGCGGCACCGGCAGAGGCACCTGTGTTAGCGGCAGAGGGCCTAGGCGTTAGAGATTTTGTTTTGTTTTTTTTAATAAATATTTTTTATTACATTTTCCATTAAAAAAAAACATTTTTTTTTAAAATAATTTTTTATTAAAGGTTTTTATAACAATAACAAACATATAACAAATACATAAACAGACAAAAACAAAAACAAAACAAAAAACATGTACCATTTCATATCTTAATTTCTTAAACCTTTCTTCCCCGACTTCCTCATGCCTCCCTTTTCTGTATTCCAAATTCTTATCAATTACTCAGCAAATCTTCCCTTATTTTAATTTAAATTTAATCTAATCTTCCTTATTCTCCTTGTCTTAACCCTTGCTAATAGTAACCATTTACTTTCCAGTCCAACATCATTCTAACTTTCATTAATTTTGTAATATTTCTTTAAATAGTCCTTGAACTTTTTCCATTCTTCTTGCGCTGCTTCTCTTCCCTGGTTTCGGATTCTGCTCGTCATTTCTGCCAGGCCCATATAGTCTATCACCTTCATCTGCCATTCTTCCAGTGTGGGTAGTTCTTGTGTCTTCCAGTACTTCGCAATAAGCATTCTAGCTGCTGTTGTAGCGTACAAAAAGAAAGTTATATCCATCTTTAACACCCCCTGTCCGACAATACCCAAGAGAAAGGCCTCTGGTTTCTTAGGGAAAGTATATTTAAATACCTTTTTAAGTTCATTATAGATCATTTCCCAGAATGCCATAATCTTCGGGCACGTCCACCAAAGGTGAAAAAATGTACCCTCCTTTTCTTTACATTTCCAACATTTATTATCAGGCAAGTGGTAAATCTTTGCAAGCTTAACTGGGGTTATGTACCACCTATATATCCTTTTCATAATGTTTTCTCTTAGAGCATTACATGCCGTAAATTTCATCCCGGTGGTCCACAACTTTTCCCAATCAGCAAACAAAATATTATGACCAATGTCCTGAGCCCATTTAATCATAGCTGATTTAACCGTTTCGTCTTGTGTATTCCATTTCAGCAGCAAGTTGTACATTTTTGACAAATTCTTAGTACTGGGTTCTAACAATTCTGTCTCCAATTTTGATTTTTCCACCTGGAAGCCAATTTTTTACAAAATTATACATCCATTTTTAACTTAAACCCTTTTTTCCAGAAATTCCTTCAGCTTGTCTGATAATTTTCCGTTTATTTTTTATCCTCGTCTCACATTTCCCAATATTATATTGCACTCAAATACTCTTTATCACATTATATTTTTTAAACAATATTTCTAACAGTAATTTCACAGATCTTGAAAGCCAACGAACGTTATTAGCTCATCACAGAAAATTTTGTTATACTCTGTAAATTTCTTCCAGTCCTCGGAGAATCTCTGGTCACGTTGGTTCCTAATTCTCCCCGTCAATCTGTCCATTTCTGCGTAGTCCATCAGTTTCATCCTCCATTCTTCTTTCGTGGGCATCTCTTCCTGTTTCCATTTCTGTGCCAGCAAGATTCTGCCTGCTGTTGCTGCATACAAAACTAATTTCACATCTTTTTTACTAATTTCATTATCCAGTATTCCCCACAAGAGAGCTTCTGGTTTTTTAACAAAAGTATATTTCAGCATTTTCTTTAATTCATTATAGATCATCTCCCAGAAGCTTTACACCTTCTTACATTCCCACCACATATGGCAAAATGTTCCTTCTGTCTCCTTACACTTTCAACATTTATTACACACTTTATACATTTGTCAGGGGCTCGGGAGCAGGAGCACAGGGGAGAGAGGAAATGGAGAGCGAAGGGGAAGAATCCGAGGGCAGCGTAGGGGAGTATGACAGTGACCCGAGAGATTCCATGAGCTTCTCCAGCGAATCAGAAGATTTCCAGAAGGGGGTGCCGATGGTCAGGGCAAGGGGGGTCCCAGGGGGGACGCACCAGAAACAAGGAGCCAGCGGGGACCCCCAAAGCAGCAGCGGGGGATCAGGACTAGTTTCCCCACCAGAGCGTAGTGGGGGGGAAGAGTCACATGTGTCAGGACCAGCGTCTCCTCCAGCGGGGAGAGAAGATGAGTCAGGGCTGACCACGCCTCCATCGGAGAGTGGGGGAACGGAGGGGAGGTCAGTTCCAGCTAGCCTCCCCGAAGGGGGAAGCAGTGACAGCAGCAGTGAAACGGTCAGGAGGAAAGTTGCCGGCTGGGCGCGCGCGCCAAGTTCAAATGTACAGGCGCGAGGGACAGCAGGAGACCCGGATTGGGAACCAGCTCCTAAAGCCCGCTGGAGGGAGGGGGAAGACTCAGGGGATTCAGCGTCAGAAGAGTCTAGAAAGGGCGAGACCCCGACGGACAGGCGGAACTGGAGGAGGAAAGAGCAGAGGAAGAGGTGGAGCAAGGCTAGAGTCTTAAACTGGTGTCAGGGGGGATGAGATTCAAACGGAGCTTCAGCGGTCTACAGTTTGAGACGTAGAGCTGCACGCTGCGGCTGTGGAAGTGAAACTGAACTTCAATAAAGACTTTCGTACTTAACAACGAAGCGGCGTTGGTCCTTTGTGAGCTGGGATCTCGGGCAGCTCTGACAACATTTTACCCAGTTTTACTGGTGTTATATACCATCTATATAACATCTTCATAACATTTTTCTTAATCGTTGTACAATTGTTGTACTCTGGTTTCTCTTCAGATCGTATAAATCCCAGGCGTTAGAGATTTCGGCGGCTGAGGCAACAGCGGCAGTGGCAGAGGCCCAGGCGGTAGAGGCTCAGGCTGCAGAGGCACCAGGGGCACCGGCAGAGGACCAGGCGGTAGAGGCTTTGACGGGGGAGGCACCAGCAGCAGCTACAGAGACCCTGGTGGCAGAGGCTCTGGTGGCGGAGGCACCAGCCGTAGTGGCAGAGGCCCAGGTGGTAGAGGCTCAGGCTGCAGAGGCACCAGGGGCACCGGCAGAGGCCCAGGCGGTAGAGGAACGGGCTGCGGAGGCAGCAGTGGCAGAGGCGGTGGAAGCACCGGCAGCAGCGACAGAGACCTAGGTGGCAGAGGCTCTGGCGGTGGAGGCAACAGCGGCAGCAGCAAAGGCCCAGGCGGTGGAGGCTCTGGCGGTGGAAGCACCAGTGGCAGTGGCAAGGGCCCAGGCAGAGGAGGCTCTGTCGGCGGAGGCACCAGCAGCAGCAACAGAGACCCAGGCGAAAGAGGCTCAGGTGGCGGATGCACCAGCGGCAGCATCAAAGGCCCAGGAGGTAGAGGCTCCGGCAGCTGTGGCACCAGCAGCAGCGACAGAGACCCAGGTGGCAGAGGCTCTGGCGGTGGAAACACCAGCGGCAGCAGCAAGGGCCCAGGGGGTAGAGGCTCAGCTGGGGAGGCAACAGCGGCAGAGATCCAGGCGGTAGAGGCTCTGGCGGCGGAGGCACCACCGGCAGCAGCGGAGGCACCACCGGCAGCTGCAGAGGTCCAGGAGATGCAGCCTATACGGCGGCCGAACCAGCAAGGGCGGTAGAGGCCCAGGCTGTAGAGGCTCAGGCTGCCGAGGCACCAGTGGCAGCAACAGAGGCCCAGGAGGTAGAGGCTCTGGCGGAGGTGGCACCAGCAGCAGTGACAGAGACCCAGGTGGCAGAGGCTCTGGCGGTGGAAGCACCAGCGGAAGCGGCAAGGGACCAGGAGGTAGAGGCTCAGGCTGCGGAGGAACCAGCGGCAGTGGCAAAGGCCCAGGCGGTAGAGGCTCAAGCGGCGGAGGGACCAGCGGCACCGGCAGAGGCCCAGGCGGTAGAGGCTCGGGCTGCGGAGGCACCAGCGGCAGTGGCAGAAGCCCAGGCGGTAGAGGCAGCGGCAGAGGACCAGGCGGTAGAGGCTCAGGCTGTGGAGGAACCAGCGGCAGTGGCAAAGGCCCAGGCGGTAGAGGCTCTGGCGGTGGAAGCACCAGTGGCAGTGGCAAGGGCCCTGGCAGTAGAGGCTCTGTCGGCGGAGGGACCAGCAGCAGTGACAGAGACCCAGGCGGAAGAGGCTCAAGTGGCGGAGGCACCATCGGCAGCGGCAGAAGATCACGTGGTACAGATTCGGGCAACGGAGGCAGCAGCGGCAAAGGACCAGGCGGTAGAGGCTCTGACAGCGGAGGCATCAGCAGCAGCTACAGAGACCAAGGTGGCAGAGGCTCAGGCTGCGGAGGCACCAGTGGCAGTGATGGAGGCCCAGGCGATAGAGGCTCAGGCTGTGGAGGCACCACCGGCATCAGCAGAGGCCCAGTCAGTATAGGCTCAGGCTGTGGAGGCACCAGCGGCACCGGGAGAGGCCCAGGCGGTAGAGGCTCTGGCGGTGGAAGCACCAGTGGCAGCGACAGAGACCCAGGTGGCAGAGGCTCTGACAGCAGAGGCACCAGCAGTAGCGACAGAGACCCAGGTGGCGGAGGCTTTGGCAGCAGAGGCAACAACGCCAGCAGCAAAGGCTAGGTGGTAGAGGCTCAGGCTGTGGAGGCAGCAGCGGCATCGGCAGAGGCCCAGGCGGTAGAAGCTCGGGCTGCGGAGGCACCAGCGGCAATGGTAGAGGCCCAGGGGTAGAGGCTCTGGCGGTGGAAGCACCAGCGGCAGCGGCAGAGGCCCAGGCAGTAGAGGCTCTGGTGGTGGAAGCACCAGCCGCAGAAGCAGAGCACCAGGCAGTAGAGGCTCTGACGGCGGCGGGACCAGCAGCAGCGACAGAGACCCAGGTGGCAGAGGCTCTGGCGGTGGAGGCAACAGCCGCAGCAGCAAAGGCCCAAGAGGAAGAGGCTCAGGTGACGGAGGCACCAGTGGCAGCAGCAGAGGTCCAGACGGAAGAGTCACAGGGGGCACCAGCAAAGGCCCAGCTGGTAGAGGCTCTGGCAGCGGAGGCACCAGCGGCAGTGGCAGAGGCCCAGGCGGTAGAGGCTCTGGCGGCGGAGGCACCACCGGCAGCGGAGGCGGCACCACCGGCAGCTGCAGAGGTCCAGACGGAAGAGGCTCGAGCTGCGGAGGCACCAGCGGCAGTGGCAGAGGTCCAGGCGGTAGAGGCTCAGGCTGCGGAGGCACCAGCGGCACCGGCAGAGGCCCAGGCGGTAGAGGCGCGGGCTGCGGAGGCAACAGTGGCAGAGGACCAGGAGTAGAGGCTCAGGCTGGGGAGGCACCAGCGGCACCGGCAGAGGGACCCGCGTTGGCGGCAGAGGGCCTAGGCGTTAGAGATTTTGGCGGCTGAGGCACCAGCGGAAGTGGCAGAGGCCCAGGCGGTAGAGGCTCTGGCGGCGGAAGCACCAGCAGCAGCAGCAGCAAGGGCCCAGGCGGTAGAGGCTCGGGCTGCGTACGCACCAGCGGCAGAGGCCCAGGTGGTAGAGTCTCTGGAAGTGGAGGCACCAGCGGCAGAGGACCAGGCGGTAGAGGCTCTGACGGCGGAGGCAAAAGCAGCAGCAACAGAGACCCAGGCGAAAGAGGCTCAGGTGGCGGATGCACCAGCAGCAGCGGCAGAGGCCCAGGAGGTAGAAGCGCTGTCTGCGGAGGCACAAGGGGCACCGGTAGAGGCCAAGGCGGTAGAGGCTCAGGCTGTGTAGGCACCAGCGGCAGCGGCAGAGACCCAGGCGGTAGAGGCTCTGGCGGCGGAGGCAGCAGCGGCAGAGGCCCAGGCGGTAGAGGCTCAGGCTGCGTAGGCACCAGCACAGCGACAGAGACCCAGGTGGCAGAGGCTCTGGCGGTGGAAGCACCAGCGGAAGCGGCAATAGCCCAAGCGGTAGAGGCTCTGGCGGCGGAGGCAGCTGCGGCAGTGGCAGAGGCCCAGGTGGTAGAGGCTCTGGCGGTGGAAGCACCAGCGGCAGCGTCAAGGGCCCAGGTGGTAGAGGCTCGGGCTGCGGAGACACCCACGGCATCGGCAGAGGCCCAGGTGGTAGAGGCTTTGGCGGCGGAGGCAGCAGCGGCACCGGCAAGGGACCAGTCAGGAGAGGCTCAGGCTGCGGAGGCACCAGTGGCAGAGGCCAAGGCGGTAGAGGCTATGGCGGTGAAAGCACTAGCGGCAGCGGTGGAGGCCCAGGCGGTAGAGGCTCAGGCTGCGCAGGCACCAGCGGCAGCGGAGGCGGCACCACCGGCAGCTGCAGAGGTCCAGGCGATGCAGCCTGTACGGCGGCCGAACCAGCAAGGGCGGTATAGGGCCAGGAGGTAGAGGCTCAGGCTGCCGAGGCACCAGTGGCAGCAACAGAGGCCCAGGTGGCAGAGGCTCTGGCGGCAGAAGCAACAGTGGCAGCAGCAAAGGCCCAGGCGGTAGAGGCTCTGAGGGCGGACGCACCAGCGGTAGCAGCAGAGGCCCAGGTGGAAGAGGCTTAGGCGGCAGGGACAGCAGCAGCAGCAGCAGAGGTCCAGACGGAAGAGGCTCAGGTGGCAGAGGCACCAGCGGCAGCGGCAGAAGCTCAGGTGGTACAGATTCGGGCAACGGAGGCACCAGCGGCAACAGCAGAGGCCCAGGCGGCATTGGCTGAGGCGGTAGAGGCCAAGGCGGTAGAGACTTTGGAAGTGGAGGCACCAGCGCCAGAGGACCAGGCGGTAGAGGCTCTGACGGCGGAGGCATAAGCAGCAGCTACAGAGACCCAGGAGGCAGAGCCTCTGGCGGCGGAGGAACCAGCAGCACCGGCAGAGGCCCAGGAGGTAGAGGCGCTGGCTGCGGAGGCACCAGCGTCACAGGCAGAGGCCCAGGCGGTGGAGGCTTGGGCTGTGGAGGCAGTTGCGGCAGTGGCAGAGGCCCAGGCGGAGGAGGCTCAGGCGGCGGAGTCACCAGCGGCAGCGGCAAGGGAACAGGCGGTAGAGGCTCTGGCGGGGGAAGCACCAGCGGCAGCGGCAGAGGCCAGGGCAGTATTGGTTCTGGCGGCGGAAGCAGCAGCGGCAGTGGGAGAAGCTTGGGTTGTACAGATTCGGACAACGGAGGCACCAGCAGTAGCAGTAGTGGCGCAGGCGGCAGTGGCTGAGGCACCAGAGGACCAGGCGGTAGAGGCTTTGACGGCGGAGGCACCAGCAGCAGCTACAGAGACCCCGGTGGCAGAGGCTCTGGTGGCAAAGGAAATTAAGAAGGTACTTAAGTGTACTTTTCACAAGAAACCGGAGGCCTTCCTCCTGGGCATGGTGGGCCAATTGGTGCCAAAGAAAGATAGAAATTTCTTTATGTACGCAACAACAGCAGCAAGAATTCTCATCGCAAAGTATTGGAAGACACAAGAGCTACCCACCCTGGAAGAATGGCAGATGAAGCTGATAGACTATATGGAATTGGCGGAAATGACTGACAGAATCCGAGACCTGGGAGAAGAGTTGGTGGAAGAAGACTGGAAGAAATTCAAAGACTATCTTCAGAAATATTATAAAATCAATGAGTGTTAAAAATGTGCTTGGATGGGTAATAAGTGGTAATTAGTGATAAAAGTTATTAAGACTACGCAAAAAAGGTATTGATAATTGGTTGAAAAATAGGGATATAGTATATGTTATGGTACAAAGTTTAAACATTCGACAAAGGGTAAGAATTTGCTGAATTAAATATTTGAATGGGAATACAAAAAGGGGAAGGTGCGAGGAGGTCAAGAACATAAGCATATGAAATTGAGGCTATTGGAAAAATGGAATGGTTTTATTTTTTCTTTGTTTAAATGTAATTTTTCTTAATTAGTTGTGCTTTTCTTTCTGTATTTTTTTTCCTTTTTTTTTCTTTTTTGCGTGTTTCTTTTTTCTGTAATTTATGGTTTTTTATTCTGTGAATTTCTATTTCTCTTTTTTTGTAAAAAAAAAAAAAACAAAGGCACCAGCCGCAGTGGCAGAGGCCCAAGTGGTGGAGGCTCAGGCTGCGGAGGCACCAGCGGCACGGGCAGAGGCCCAGGCGGTAGAAGCTTCGGCTGTGGAGGCAGCAGTGGCAGAGGACCAGTGAGTAGAGGCTCAGGCGGCGGAGGCACCAGTGGCACTGGCAGAGGCCCAGGTGGAAGAGGCTCAGGTGGCGGAGGCACCAGCGGCAGCGGGAGAAGCTCAGGTGATACAGATTCGGGCAACGAAGGCACCAGCGGCAGCAGCAGTGGCAATGGCGGCACTGGCTAAGGCCGCAGAGGCCCAGGCAATAGAGGCTCTGGCGGCGGAGGCACCAGTGGCAGCGGCAAGGGAAAAGGCGGTAGAGGCTCTGGCGGCGGAAGCACCAGGGGCAGCGGCAGAGGCCCAGGAAGTAAAATCTGAGCCTGTGGAGGCACCAGCGGCACCGGCAGAGTCCCAGGCGGTAAAGTCTCAGGCTGTGGAGCAACCAGTGGCAGCAGCAGAGGCGCAGGTAGTATAGGGTCTGGCGACGGAAGCAGCAGCGGCAGCGGCAAGTGCCCAGGCGGTAGAGGCTGTGACGGTAGAGGCACCAGCGGTAGTGGCAAAGGCCCAGGCGGTAGAGACTCAGGCTGCGTAGGCACCAGCGGAACCGGCAGAGCCCCAGTCGGTTGAGGCTCAGGCAGCGGAGGCACCAGCGGCACCGGCAGAGGCCCAGGTGGAAGAGGCTCAGGCGGCGGAGGCACCAGCTGCAGCGGGAGAAGCTCAGGTAATACTGATTCGGGCAACGGAGGCAGCAGCGGCAGCAGCAGTGGCGCAGGCGGCATTGGCTCAGGCGGCGGAGGCACCAGCGGCAGCGGGAGAAGTTCAGGTGATACAGATTCGGGCAACAGGGGCACCTGCGGCAGCAGCAGTGGCGCAGGCGGCATTGGCTGAGGCGGCAGAGCCCCAGGCGGTAGAGGCTCTGGCGGCGGAAAACCAGCGGCAGTGGCAGAAACCCAGGCGTAGAGGCTCAGGCTGCAGAGACACCAGTGGCACTGGGAAAGGAACAGGCGGCAGAGGCTCTGGCGGCGGAAGCACCAGCGGCAGCAGCAAGGGCCCAGGCGGTAGAGGCTCGGGTTGCGTAGGCATCAGCGGCAACGGCAGAGGACCAGGCGGTAGAGGCTCAGGCTGCGTAGGCACTAGTGGCAGTGGCAAGGGAACAGGCGGTAGAGGCTCTGGTGGTGGAAGCACCAGCGGCAGCGGCAAGGGCCCAGGCTGTAGAGGCTCTGGTGGCGGAGGCACCAGTGGTAGTGGCAGAGGCCCTGGCGGTTGAGCCTCAGGCTTTGGAGGCACCAGCGGCACCGGCAGAGACCCAGGCGGTAGAGGCTTGGGCTGCGGAGGCACCAGCGGCAGAGGCCAAGGCAGTATAGTGTCTAGCGGCGGAAGCACCAGCGGCAGCAGCAACGGCCCAGGCGGTAGAGGCTCAGGCTGCGGAGGCACCAGTGGCAGTGGCAGAGGCCCTGGCGGTTGAGTCTCAGGCTTTGGAGGCACCAGCGGCACCGGCAGAGACCCAGGCGGTAGAGACTCGGGCTGCGGAGGCACCAGCGGCAGAGGCCAAGGCAGTATAGGGTCTAGCGGCGGAAGCACCAGCGGCAGCAGCAACGGCCCAGGCGGTAGAGGTTCAGGCTGCGGAGGCACCAGCGGCACCGGTAGAAGCTCGGGTGGTACAGATTCGGGGAACGGAGTCACCAGCGGCAGCAGCAGTGGCGCAGGCAGCGTTGGCTGTGGCGGCAGAGGCCTATGCAGTAGTGGCTCAGGCTGCGGAGGCACCAGCGGCACCGGCAGAGGTCCAGGCGTTAGAGGCTCAGGCTGCGGAGGCACCAGCGGCACCGGCAGAGGCCCAAGTGGTAGAGGCTATGGCTGCGGAAGCACCAGCGGCAGCAGCAATGGCCCAATCGGTAGAGGCTCGGGCGGTAGAGGCACGAGCGGCACCAGCAGAGACCCAGGCAGTATTGGTTCTGGCGGCGGAAGCAGCAGTGGCAGCAGCAACGGCCCAGGCGTTAGAGGCTCGGGCTGCGGAAGCACCAGCGGCAGCGGCAGTGGCAAGGGAACAGGCGGTAGAGGCTCTGGCGGCGGACGCACCAGCGGCAGCGGCAGAGGCTAAGGCAGTATTGGTTCTGGCGGTGTAAGCAGCAGCGGCAGTGGCAGAAGCTCAGGTGGTACAGATTCGGGCAACAGAGGCACCAGCGGCAGAAGCAGTGGCAGAGACGGCATTGGTGGAGGCGGCAGAGGACAAGGCGGTAGAGGCTCTGGCGGCGGAGGTACCAGGGGCACCGGCAAAGGCCCAGGTGGTAGAGGCTCTGGCGGAGGAGGTACCAGCGGCAGCGGCAGAGGCCCAGGCGGAAGAGCCTCAGGCGGCGGAGGCACCACCGGCAGCGGCCGATGTTCAGACGGAAGAGGCTCAGGTGGCGGAGGCACCAGCGGCAGCGGCAGAAGCTCTAATTGTACAGATTCGGGCAACGGAGGCACCAGCGGCAGCAGCAGTGGCGCAGGCAGCATTGGCTGAGGCGGCAGAGGTCCTGGTGTTAGAGACTCTGGAAGTGGAGGCACCAGCGTCAGAGGACCAGGCGGTAGAGGCTCTGACGGCGGAGGCACCAGATCGCAGAGGCCCCGGCGGTTGAGGCTCAGTCTGCGGAGGCACCAGAGGCACCGGCAGAGGCCCAGGCGGTAGAGGCTCAGCCTGCGGAGGCACCAGCGGCAGTGGCAGAGGCCCAGGCGGTAGAGGCTCAGGCTGCGGAGGCACCAGGGGCACCGGTAGAGGCTCGGCTGCAGAGGCACCAGCGGCAGTGGCAGACGCCCAGTCGGTACAGGACCAGGCGGCGGAGGGACCAGCGGCAGCCGCAAGGGCCCAGGTGGTAGAGGCTCTGGCGGCGGAGGCACCACAGGCAGCAGCAGAGGCCCAGGCAGCATTGGCTAAGGCGGCAGAGGCCCAGGCGGTAGTGGCTCGGGCTGCGGCGGCACCAGCGGCAGAGGCCCAGGCAGTAGAGGCTCTGCCTGCGGATTCACCAGCGGCACTGGCAGAGGCCCAGGCGGTAGTGGCTCGGGCTGCGGAGGCACCAGCAGCAGAGGCAGAAGTCCAGGTGGTAGAGGCTCAGGCTGCGGATTCACCAGCGGCACCGACAGAGGCCCAGGCGGTAGTGACTCGGGCTGCGGAGGCACCAGAGGCAGCAGCAGAGACCCAGGCAGTATTGGTTCTGGTGGCGGAAGCAGCAGCGGCAGTGGCAGATGCGCAGTCGGTAGAGGCTCAGGCGGCGGAGGCACCAGCGGCAGCGGGAGAAGCTCAGGTGATACTGATTCGGGCAACGGAGGCACCAGCGGCAGCAGCAGTGGCGCAGGCGGCATTGGCGGAGGCAGCAGAGGCCCAGGCGGTAGAGACTCAGGCTGCGGAGGCACCAGTGGCAGCGGCAAGGGAACAGGCGGTAGAGGCTCTGGCGGCGGAAGCACCAGCGGCAGCGGCAGCGGCAGAGGCCCAGGAAGTAGAAGCTGAAGCTGTGGAGGCACCAGCGGCACCGGCAGAGACCCAGGCAGTATAGGGTCTGGCGGCGGCAGCGGCAAGTGCCCAGACGGTAGAGGCTGTGGCGGCAGAGGTACCAGCGGTAGTGGCAGAGGCCCATGCGGTAGAGGCTCAGGCTGCGGAGGCACCAGCGGCACCGGCAGAGGCCCAGGCGGTAGAGGCTCCGGTGGTGAAAGCATCAGCGGCAGCGGCAAGGACCCAGGCGGCAGAGGCTCTGGTGGCAGAGGCAGCAGTGGCAGTGGCAGAGGCCCTGGCGGTAGAGGCTCAGGCTGTGAAGGCACCAGCGGCACCGGCAGAGACCCAGGCGGTAGAGGCTCGGGCTGCGGAGGCAGCGGCAGCGGTAGAGACCTAGGCAGTATAGGGTCTGGCGATAGAAGCACCAGGGGCAGCGGCAAGGGTCCAGGCGGTAGAGGCTCTGTCGGCGGAGGTACCAAAGGAAGTGGCAGAGGCCCAGGCGGAAGAGTCTCAGGCTTTGGAGGCACCAGCGGCAGCGGCAGAGGCCCAGGCGGTAGAGGATCAGGCTGCGGAGGCACCAGTGGCACCGGCAGAAGCTCAGGTGGTACAGATTCGGGCAACGAAGGCACCAGCGGCACCAGCAGTGGCGCAGGCGGCATTGGCTGAGGCACCAGAGGACCAGGTGGTAGAGACTATGACGTCGGAGGCACCAGCAGCAGCTACAGAGACCTCGGTGGCAGAGGCTCTGGTGGCGGAGGCACCAGCGGCACCGGCAGAGGACCCAGGCGGTAGAGGCTTGGGCTGTGGAGCCACCAACGGCAGCGGCAGAGGCCCAGGCAGTAGAGACTCTGGCGGCGGAAGCACCAGCGGCTGCGGAAAGGGCCCTGGCAGTAGAAGCTCTGGCAGTGTAGTTACTAGTGGCAGCGGCAGAGGCTCAGGCCGTAGAGGCTCTGACGGCGGAAGAACCAGTGGCAACGGCAGAAGACCAGGCGGTAGAGCCTCTGACGGCGGAGGCACCAGCAGCAGCGACAGAGACCCAGGTGGCAGAGGCTTTGGCGGCGAAGGGAAAAGCAGCAGCAGGAAAGGCCCACGCGGTAGAGGCTCTGGCGGTGGAAGTACTAGTGGCAGCGGCAAGGGGCCAGGCAGTAGACGCTCTGGTGGTGCAGGCACCAGCGGCACCCGCAAGGGCCCAGGCGGTAGAGGCTCTGACATCTGAGGTAGCAGCGGCAGTGGCAGACGCCTAGGCGGTCGAGGCTCGGGCTGCGGAGGCATAAGCGTCACCGGCAGAGGCACAGGCGGTGGAGGCTCGGGCTGCGGAGGCACCAGCACCACCGGCAGAGGCCCAGGCGGTAGAGGCTCAGGCTGCGGAGGCACCAGCGGCAACGGCAGAGGCAACCGCATTGGCGGCAGAGGGCACAGGCGTTAGAGATTTTGGCGGCTGAGGCACCAGCGGCAGTGTCAGAGGCCCAGGCGGTAGAAGCTCGGGCTGTGGAGGCACGATCGGCAGCGGCAGAGGCCCAGGCAGTACAGACTCTGGCGTTGGAAGCACCAGCGGCAGCGGCAAGGGCCCAGGCGGTAGAGGCTCTGGCGGCGGAGGCACCAGCGGCAGCGGCAGAGGACCAGGCGGTAGACGTTCAGGCTGCAGAGGAACCAGGGGGACCGGCAGAGGCCCAGGCAGTAGAGTTTCAGGCTGCGGAGGCACCAGCTGCAGCGGCAGAGGCCCAGGCGGTAGAGGCTCTGACGGCGGAGGCACCAGCAGCAGCGACAGAGACCCAAGTGGCAGAGGCACCAGCGGCACCGGCAGAGGCACCCGCTTTGGCAGCAGAGGGCCTAGGCGTTAGAGATTTTGGCGGCTGAGGCACCAGCGGCAGTGGCAGAGGCCCAGGCGGTAGAGGCTCTGGCGGCGGAGGCACCAGGTGCAGTGGCAGAGGCCCAGGCGGTAGAGGCTCAGGCGGCGGAGGCACCAGCGGCAGCAGCAGAGGTCCACACTGAAGAGGCTCAGGTGGCGGAGGCACCAGCGGCAGTGGCAGAAGGTCAGGTGCTACAGATTCGGGCAACGGAGGCACCAGCGGCAGCAGCAGTGTCGCAGACGGCATCGGCTGAGGCGGTAGAGGCCCAGGCGGGAGAGACTCTGACGGCGGAGGCAACAGCGGCAGCAGCAGAGGTCCAGACTGAAGAGGCTCAGGTGGCGGAGGCACCAGCGGTGGCAGCAGAAGCTCAGGTGCTACAGATTCGGGAAACGGATGCACCAGCGGCAACAGCAGTATCACAGGCAGCATCGGCTGAGGCGGTAGAGGCCCAGGCAGTAGAGACTCTGACGGCGGAGGCAAAAGCAGATTCGGACGACGGAGGCATCAGCGGTAGCAGTAGTGGCGCAGGCGGGATTGGCTGAGGCACCAGAGGACCAGACGGTGGAGGCTTGGACGGAGGCACCAGCAGCAGCTACAGAGACCCAGGTGGCAGTGACTCTGGCGGCGGAGGCACCAGCAGCAGTGGCAGAAGCTCAGGTGATACAGATTCGGGCAACGGAGGCACCAGCGGCAGCAGCAGTGTTGCAGGCGGCATTGGCTGAGGCGGTAGAGGCCCAGGCAGTAGAGACTCTGGAAGTGGAGGCACCAGCGCCAGAGGACCATCTCTTTCTGCGGCCCTTGTGTATATAATTGTTTAAAATATCTCTGGAAGCAATTTCTAATCTCATTTGGCTTATATACGTTCTTTCCTTCCACTTCTAAATTTGTAACCGTATTTAATTTTTGTCTTTTCTTCATTTGCCAAGCCAATAGTTTACCGCATTTATCTGCTGATTCAAATGTCTTTTGTCTCATTTGTTTAATTTTCCATTCTATTTCTTGATTCATCAGCTCCATATATTGTACTTGATACAATTTGATTTCTCTCAAAATCTCTTTGGACTTTGGTTTTGATCTTAGTTTCTTTTCCCCTTCTTTTGTCTTCTCCAAAATCTTGTCTTTTTTCTCATTTTGGCTTCTCTTTTTTATTGCGTTTTGTTGTATCAGAAATCCTCGCATAACGGCTTTACTTGCGTCCCAGATTACTCTTTTTTCCACATTGGTGTTCATGTTTATTTCAAAATAATCTCTCAAAGTTTTTTGGGCCTTTTTGTACACTTCTTCATCTCTAAATAGGGTGTCATTCATCCTCCATCTGAAGGATCCAGTTGTTATTTGCTTCATCTTCATTCTTACTGCATTGTGGTCGGAGCAGGTTTTTGGGCAGATTTCCACTTTCTTTATCTTTGATGCCATTCCTCTAGTAACCCAGTGTGATGGGATGGTGAGCTGCTTGTGCGTAAAATCCTGATCCCTCAGAGTTTGGCTAAGTCCCCAAACCTCTGTCTGTGATGGAGCTCCTTAAGCATGGCTCCATCAATCGCTCGTTGAATCGGAGAGTGGGCGTTTACGGAACTTCTTCCAGCATAAAAGCTCCTTAACGGAAACGCGTCTTCTGGACTCTCGGCGTGACAGTTTCCGCCGAGGAGTGGGTGTCCCTACGGGAGGTCCTGAAACCTCCCCACTGTTCTCGCTTGAAGTGTCTCTGAGCCCTCCCTCCGACTCACTTTCCCTTGGAACTCCACTTCTCCCCCTGCTGGTCCCCTCCTCCGCTGAGTGGTCTCTCTCACCCTCCATGAGCCCTTTCACCTCCTTCGTCTCAGATGACAGTTCCCTGACATCCACCTCCCCTCCAGGGCCCCCTTCACCCCTTCCCTCCCCTCCTCTGCGGGAGGCGAGGGAGCAAAACCCCTGAAGGAACCTCCCTCATCTTCCGAAGTTTCGAACACTTCCCTCCACCTTTTGCTGTTTCCGGTTTCCAAGTACTCCTCCTCCTCGGAGTCTGTACCTCCTTCCAACTCCGATTCCCTGAATCCCTCCAGTTCCTCCTCATCGTCGGTGGTGCCAAAGTACTCCCTCCGGAACCTCGCTACTGGCTGAGGTTTCCTGGGGAACCTTTGGTGGAACGTTTCGATCAAGACCTCGTCATGGACCTCCTCTGCCTTCACCCAGGTGTTTTCCGACTCCGGTTCCCCTTCCCACGCGACCAAATACTCCACCTGATTACCCTTCCACCTGGAGTCGATGATTTCCGCCACATAGTTGCGGCTTTCCCTTTCTTCTATGGCTGGCCCCCGTGTGGATACCCCTTCACCTTCCCCCCTGTATGGTGACAGTAATGACCTGTGGAATACTGGGTGCAGTTTCATGTGGTTCGGTAACCGGAGTCTGAAAGCCACTGGGTTGACCTGTTGGATGACCTCAAATGGTCCCAATCTTTTGGGTCTCAATTTCTTGCAACCCCCCTTGAACGGCAATCCTTGGGTAGATAGCCAGACCCGACTCCCCACCCTAATTGTTTCACCTTCCCTTCTGCTCTTGTCTGCCTGCCTCTTATATTCTTCTTTGGCCCTTTCTAAGTTGTGTTGGAGTTGACGATGGATCGCTTCCATTTCTTCTACAAAAAGTTCAGCGGCCGGAACACTCCATCTCTCTCCTCCTTCCCCTGGAAACGCCCTGGGGTGGCACCCATAATTAGCCAAAAAGGGGCTCATCCCGGTGGACACATTCTCTGCATTATTGTAAGCAAATTCCGCTAGTGCCAACTTTTCGACCCAATCGTTTTCTCTGTCATTGACATAACACCTCAGGTATTGTTGAAGGATACCGTTTGCCCTCTCCGCCTGCCCATTGGTCTCAGGGTGCCTGGCAGTCGAAAAGTTGACCTCTACGTGCAACAAGCTCATAAGCTTCCTCCAGAATCTGGACGTGAACTGTTTCCCTCTGTCGGAAACCAGCCTCAAGGGGGCGCCATGCAGCCTAAAAATATGTTCTACAAACAATTTCGCTGTCTCTTCCGCCGTGACTGCATGTGAGCAAGCTACAAAGTGACCCATCTTAGTTAACTGGTCTACTACGACTAGTATGGCGGTTTTCCCCTGGGATTTGGGCAGATCAGTCATAAAATCTATCGACACCGCCTCCCACGGTCGTTCTGGTGTGGGTAACGGTTCTAATAACCCCGCTGGTGCCCGCCTTTCTCCTTTGGCTCTCTGGCATTGGTCACACCTTCTCACATACTCCCGTACATCCTCCCTCACCTTGGGCCACCAAAACTCCCTGGTCACCAACCACATGGTCTTGTGTTGCCCAAAATGCCCCGCTGTGGGATTGTCGTGCAGCTGTTTGAGTACTCTCCCCCTCAATTCCCCTTCGGGTATATATAGCGCCCCTTTGTAATACAATGCCCCGTTTCTTTCTTCAAAACCTCCGGGGTCTTCTCCCTCTCTCCTTAAACCTCTGAGCTTATCTTGGGCGTACTCATCATTTACCGTTCCCTCTACCAGTTCTCTTTGCCCCACCCAGGCCGCACCACACACCCAGTGGTCCTCTGGGATAATATGTCTCTCTTCTGGCGCTCCCTCCCCCTCCAAATATTCAGGTTTGCGAGAGAGAGCGTCCGCTCTGATGTTTTCTGGACCTGGCACATAGCAGATTTCAAAATGGAATTTGGAGAACTCCTGGGCCCATCTCACTTGTCGTTGGTTGAGCACTCGTGCCGTTCTCCAATACTCCAAATTCTTGTGGTCCGTACACACTTGCACCTTATGCTGTGCGCCAATTAGTAAGTGTCTCCATCTCCGGAACGCTTCGTGAATGGCGAGTAGTTCTCGGTCATATACCGTGTAGTTCCTCTCGGATTTGTTCAGCTTACGCGAAAAGAAGGCACACGGTCTCCATTCCGACTCATTGCTCCCTGGCTGAAGCAGCACCGCCCCCACCGCCCGGTCTGAGGCATCAGTTTCCACTCTCATGGGTTTTTGTAAATACACATGCAGGAGCTGTTCTTCCGAAGCGAATGCCTTTTTCAATTCCTCAAAAGCGTGCTCCGCCTCCGCCGTCCAAACGAATTTCTTCTTGCTGCTTAGACAGTCCGTGATGGGAGCCGTTAAGTGGGCAAAGTTCTTGATGAATTTACGGTAAAAGTTCCCAAACCCTAAGAACCTTTGCACATCTTTTTTCGTTTTCGGTGTCTTCCATTCCAGCACCGCCTGGACCTTGCCTGGATCCATGGCTAATCCCTTGTCTGATAGGCGGTACCCCAGGAATTCCACCTCCTTGGTGTGGAACTGACACTTCTCCAATTTCACCCACAACTGGTTTGCTTGCAGCTGGCTCAGCACTTCCCTGACATCCTTTACATGCTGCTCCTCATTCTCTGAATATATCAGCACGTCATCGAGGAATGCCACGCAATTCTTGTAGAGCAAAGGTCCCAGTACATGGTTCATGAGCGATTGAAAACAGGCGGAGCCTGCTTGTAATCCAAAGGGCATAACAAGATATTTGAAAGCCCCTAGGGGGGTGAACATCGTTGTCTTCCATTCATCCCCCTTCTTTATTCGTATCAGGTTGTACGCTCCTCTCAGGTCCAGTTTCGTGAATATCTTTCCCTTCCTCACCCTGGTCAAAATGTCATCAATCCTGGGCATGGGGAAAGTCACTGGTTCTGACACGGCATTCAGCCGCCGGTAGTCCACGACCAATCTCGGTTTATCCGTGTGTTTTTTGTCCACAAAAAACACTGGGCTGCCCCCCACCGCTCTGGACTCTCTGATGAAACCTCTCTTCAGGTTTTTGTCAATAAACTCCCTCAACTCCTGCATTTCCCTGTCTGACATGGCGTACAGCTTGCCCACGGGGAGCTGGGCCCCAGGGACCAGGTTAATTTGGCAGTCAAAGTCTCTATGCGGTGGTAGTTTATCTGCTTCCCTTTCGCTGAAGACCTTGCTCAGGTCAGCGTATTGTTTGGGCACCTTCCCTTTGTCCGCCACTTCCGTCCCTGCTAGGGAGGCTTTTGCCCCTTCTGGCACCTTTCCCTCTTTGCAGTGTTCCAGGCAATGTGCTGACCCAAAGGAGACCACTCTCTGATGCCAGCCCACTAGCGGGTCATGCAACGCTAGCCAGCTCATTCCCAAAATGACTGGCGCCCCTCCCAGGGTGGCTACATTGAACGCTATCCTTTCGGTGTGCCTTGCCACCCTCATAACCATTGGGACGGTCTGTAGGCTAACTTCTCCCCCCAACAGCTCCCTCCCATCGATCGTGGTGACCTGCAGGGGGTTGCTTAAAGGGAGTGTCTGTATCTGGTGTTCAGCTGCAAACTCCTTGCTCATAAAATTACAGGAGCTGCCTGAGTCCAACAGCGCTTTGGTCTTTAGTGGGTATCCGTTTGCCAGCTCTAGCAACACCTCTATTACTAGGGCTGGTCTTGGAGGTTCCGGAGTGGGCACTTTTACTGCTCCTTGGCCTGTCTGCAGTGCCCTGACAGTGGCAGACAGGCGTTGGCTTTTACTGGCTCCTGGACTTCCTCCTCCTTCCCCCCAACAGTTCCCGCCATCCCTTGCCATTCCTTTCTTTGCGGGCAGACTCTGGCAAAGTGACCTGGCTGCTGGCAGAGATAACATTTCTTGGCACTCTTTCCCTCCTTCTTCCTCCCTTCACTGGGATTTGAAACTGCGCGCGCGCGCGCTGTTCCAACTTCCATCGGCTCTCCGGGCGGGAAACTTGGTTCTGGAATCTCTGGAATGCGGAAATCCCTCCAACGCTCTCCTTTCCCCTCCCGCTTCTCCAAGGCTCTTGCCTCCTGGCGCGCTCCAATGGTCAGCGCTGATTTGGTCAGCTGGTCCATAGACTCCGCCCTGGGCGCCCGGGAAAGTTCGTCTTTCACCGCCGAAGAAAGCCCCTCTTCAAAGAGCATTTGAATGGGTTCCGCCGATAAGTCCCACCCCAATTTATGTATCAACATTGTAAACTCAGTCCAGTACTCACGAACCGATCGGCTCCCCTGTTTGCAAGCCATCAATTGCCTGCGCACCAGTCCCTGTTCAATCTCGCTGGAAAACATCAAATCCATGGCGCGAAAAAACTTCCTCGCGTCCTTCAGCATGTCACTATTCCCTGCCATCAGGGGCCTCACCCAGTCTCTCGCCCCCCCTTCGAGATGGCCAATCACAAACGCCACTCGCGATGCCTCATCGGGAAAGTCGTTAAACTGCAGTTCGAGAGCATACTGCATCTCTGTCCTAAAGGCTTGGTAGTTCCTGGGGTCCCCCCCAAACTTCTGCACCATTCCTGGCATCTTTCTTGCTAGTGTAGCGCCTTTTGCCTTTTCTGCATCCTGCGCCCTCCTTTCTTCTAGCCTCGCCGTTTGCATTGCTAGCTGGAGTTCCAACACTCTGTACCTTTCTTCCAGACTTGGACTTTCTCCAGCTCCTGCTGCTCCTCCGGCTCCGGCTGGGTTGCTCATGATGCCTCTCTGCACAAGCTGCTTTCAGGGACTGTCCGATTGCTGTGATGGGATGGTGAGCTGCTTGTGCGTAAAATCCTGATCCCTCAGAGTTTGGCTAAGTCCCCAAACCTCTGTCTGTGATGGAGCTCCTTAAGCATGGCTCCATCAATCGCTCGTTGAATCGGACAGTGGGCGTTTACGGAACTTCTTCCAGCATAAAAGCTCCTTAACGGAAACGCGTCTTCTGGACTCTCGGCGTGACAGTTTCCGCCGAGGAGTGGGTGTCCCTACGGGAGGTCCTGAAACCTCCCCACTGTTCTCGCTTGAAGTGTCTCTGAGCCCTCCCTCCGACTCACTTTCCCTTGGAACTCCACTTCTCCCCCTGCTGGTCCCCTCCTCCGCTGAGTGGTCTCTCTCACCCTCCATGAGCCCTTTCACCTCCTTCGTCTCAGATGACAGTTCCCTGACACCCAGATTTGGTCGATTCTGGTCCATGTCATTTTGGCTTCAGAAAAGAAGGTTCCCTCTCTCTCAAGAGGATTCTTTGTTCTCCAAATATCAATCAAGTCCATATTGTCAGTCATTTCAAAAAAAGTTTTTGGGAATCTTCCATCCTTAGTGAGTACCTGTCTTTGTGCTTTGTCCATATTAGTAGATACTACTCCATTCATGTCTCCCATCAAAATTTGATTATAGTCCAAATAGTCCAACAGAATCTCATGCAACTTCTTAAAGAATTCAGATTTCCCCTCGTTCGGTGCATAAATTCCTACAGCCAAAAATTTCTCTCCTTGGATTTGGATTTCAATTGCCAGGAATCTTCCTTGCTCATCTTTAAAAACAAATTTCGGTAGCAATTTTTCCTTTGCATATATCACAACTCCTCTTTTTTTTACTTTGTCTGATGAAATAAATTCTTGTCCCAATCTTTTATTCACCAATATTTTCCTATGTAGCCTCATCACATGTGTTTCTTGTAGACAAATCAAATCCAATTGTTCTTTCTTCAGTATATGAAAAACAGCTTTCCTCTTTCGAGGCATATTCAAACCATTACAATTCCAACTTAGAAGTTGCAGAGCCATGATGAGACTATTTACTTATTCCTGTTGCTCCGAGTAGTTGTTCTTCCTCTGTCGATGGTTTCAAACCGAATGACAAGTTCGATATGTCTGATATATCCAGTGTTCCTTTTCCCAATGATGTCAGTTCCTGCCCAGATTCCACCTCCTTCTGTAGATCCTCTTCGTGGTCTCTCAAGAATTTGTCTTTATCACTCAATGTTTTTATTCTTATCTTCCTTCCTTTGTATTTGAAAGATAGGCCTTGTGGAAATTCCCACCTGAAGAATATTTTGTTTTTCTTCAATAGAACAACCAGATCTCTGTAGTAGGTTCTTACATCCAGAATGTGCTTCGGAATATCTTTAAAGATCTCCACATAAGAGTTTTCAATCTCCAAGGTTTTTTGGTAGTGCAGATTCAAAATTTTGTCCCTTTCTTCCTTTGTTCTTAATGTTATTAAACAGTCTCTTGCCTTGTTCTTCCTTTGTCTTGTGCCAAGCCTAAATGCACTCACTATCTTAAATTCCTCCTTCTCCAGGCCCTGTTGCCAAAAGTCCAAAAATTCTTTTGTCAGGAAGTCCACCAAGTTATCTTTCTCACTTTCCGGAACTGATCTGATCCTTAAATTTCTCTCTTTTCTCTGCAGTTCAATCATAGACAAAGTCAGATCATGATCCTCCAATTTCCTGATGACCGGTGGTATCCTCTCTTGGGTGACAACTGCAATTTCCTTTGCTTCCTCTGCAATCTTTCGAGTTGTAGCCGAGTCCTCCAAAAGTCTTACAATGGTCTCTGTGTTAGAATTTACCTTCCTTCCCAATTCATCAATACTTTTTGTGATGGGATGTTGAGCTGCTTGTGCGTAAAGTTCCTAGTCCCTCAGTGTTTGGCTAAGTCCACAAACCACTGTCTGTAACGAAGCTCCATAAGCATGGCTCCGTCAGTCGCTGGCAGAATCCGACAGTGGGCGTTTACGGAATTTCTTCCAGCATAACAGCTCCTTAACGGAAACACGTCTTCTGGACTCTCTACGTGACAGTTTCCGGCGAGGAGTGGGTGTCCCTATAGGAGGTCCTGAAACCTCCCCGCTGTTCTCGCTGGAATTGTCTCTGAGCCATTCTTCTGACTCGCTTTCCCTTGGAGCTCTTTCTCTCCCCCTGCTGGTTCCCTCCTCCGCTGATAAGTCTCTCTCAACCTCTGGGAGCCCTTGCACCACCGGTTCTTCCGATGACAGTTCCCTGACATCCACCTCCCCTCCAGGGCCCCCTCCACCCCCTCCCCTCCCTTCCTCTGCTGGAGGCGAGGGAGCAAAACCCCTGAAAGAACTTCCCTCATCTTCCGAAGTCTCGAACATTTTCCTCCACCGGTTGCTGTTTCGGGTTTCTAAGTACTCATCCTCCTCGGAATCTATTCCTTCTTCCAACTCAGACCCCGTGAATCCTTCCAATTCCTCCTCCTCGTCGGTGGTGCCAAAGTACTCCCTCCGGAACCTCGCTACTGACTGAGGTTTCCTGGGGAACCTTTGATGGAACGCTTCGATCAAGACCTCGTCATTGACTTCCTCTGCCGTTACCCAGGTGTTTTCTGACTCCGGTTCCCCTTCCCACGCTACCAAATACTCCACCTGATTACCCTTCCACCTGGAGTCGAGGATTTCCGCCACATGGTTGCTGCTTTCCCTCTCTTCTAAGACTGGTCCCTGTGGGGAAACCCCTTCTTTTCCCCCCCTATACGGTGACAGTAATGACCTGTGGAATACTGGGTGCAGTTTCATGTGGTTCGGTAACCGGAGTCTGAAAGCTACGGGGTTAACCTGTTGAATGACCTCAAATGGTCCCAATCTTTTGGGTCTCAATTTCTTGCAACCCCCCTTGAACGGCAATCCTTGGGTGGACAGCCACACCTGATCCCCCACCCTTATGGTTTCACCTTCCCTTCTGTTCTTGTCTGCCTGCTTCTTATATTGTTCTTTGGCCCTTTCTAAGTTGAGTTGGAGTTGACGATGGATCGCTTCCATTTCTTCTACAAAAAGTTCTGCGGCTGGGACGCTCCATCTCTCCCCTCCTCCCCCTGGAAATGCCCTGGGGTGGCACCCATAATTAGCCAAAAAGGGGCTCATCCCGGTGGACACATTCTCCGCATTATTGTAGGTAAATTCCGCCAGCGCCAACTTTTCCACCCAATCGTTCTCTCTGTCATTGACATAACACCTCAGGTATTGTTGGAGGATACCGTTTGCTCTTTCCGCCTGCCCGTTGGTTTCTGGGTGCCGGGCAGTCGAAAAATTGACCTCCACGTGCAGTAAGCTCATGAGCTTCCTCCAGAACCTGGACGTGAATTGTTTGCCTCGGTCTGAGATCACCCTCAAGGGGGCGCCATGCAGTCTAAAAATATGTTCTACAAACAATTTAGCTGTCTCTCCCGCCGTGACTGCATGTGAGCAAGCTACAAAGTGGCCCATCTTAGTTAACAGGTCTACTACTACCAGTATGGCGGTCTTCCCCTTGGATTTCGGCAGATCAGTCATAAAATCTATCGATACCGCCTCCCATGGCCTCTCTGGTGTGGGCAACGGTTCTAACAACCCCGCCGGCGCCCGCCTTTCTCCCTTGGCTCGCTGGCATTGGTCACACCCTCTTACATACTCCCTTACATCTTCCCTCACCCTGGGCCACCAAAATTCCCTGGTAACCAACCACATGGTTTTGTGTTGCCCAAAATGCCCTGCTGTAGGGCTGTCGTGCAGCTGTTTGAGTACTCTCCCTCTCAATTCCCCTTCGGGTATATATAGTGCCCCTTTGTAATACAATGCCCCGTTTCTTTCTTCAAAACCTCCGGAGTTTTCTCCCTCCCTCCTTAGACCTTGGAGCTTATTCTGGGCGTATTCATCATTCTGCGTCTCCTCTACCAGTTCCCTTTGCCCCACCAACGCCGCCCCACACACCCAGCGGTCCTCTGGGATGATATGTCTCTCTTTGGGTGCTCCCTCCCCCTCCAAATACTCTGGTTTGCGTGAGAGAGCGTCCGCCCTGACGTTTTCTGGGCCTGGCACATAGCAAATTTCAAAATAAAATTTGGAGAACTCCTGTGCCCATCTCACTTGCCGTTGGTTGAGCACTCGTGCCGTTCTCCAGTACTCTAAATTCTTGTGGTCCGTGCATACTTGCACCTTGTGTTGTGCACCAATTAGTAAGTGTCTCCATTTCCGGAACGCTTCGTGAATGGTGAGTAGTTCTCGGTCATATACCGTGTAGTTCCTCTCGGATTTGTTTAACTTCCGCGAGAAGAAGGCACACGGTCTCCACTCCGACTTATCCTTCCCCGGCTGAAGAAGCACCGCCCCCACCGCCCGGTCTGATGCGTCAGTTTCCACTCTCATGGGTTTTTGTAAATCCACGTGCAGGAGCTGTTCTTCCGAAGCGAAGGCCTTTTTCAATTCTTCGAATGCTTGCTCCGCTTCTGCCGTCCAAACAAATTTCTTCTTGCTGCTGAGACAGTCCGTGATGGGAGCCGTTAAATGGGCAAAGTTCTTGATGAACTTCCGATAAAAGTTCCCAAACCCTAAGAATCTTTGCACATCTTTTTTCGTTTTCGGTGTCTTCCATTCCAGTACCGCCTGGACCTTGCCTGGATCCATGGCTAATCCCTTGTCTGACAAGCGGTACCCCAGGAATTCCACCTCCTTGGTGTGAAACTGACACTTCTCTAATTTCACCCACAGTTGGTTTGCTTGCAGTCGGCTCAACACTTCTCTGACGTCCTTTACATGCTGCTCCTCATTCTCTGAATAGACTAATACGTCATCTAGGAAGGCCACACAATTCTTGTAGAGCAGAGGTCCCAGGACGTGGTTCATGAACGATTGAAAACATGCTGAGCCTGCTTGTAATCCAAAGGGCATAACGAGATATTCGAAAGCCCCTAGAGGGGTGAACATCGTTGTCTTCCATTCATCCCCCTTCCTTATCCGTATCAGGTTGTATGCCCCCCTTAGGTCCAGTTTAGTGAAAAATTTTTCCTTCCTCACCCGGGTCAAAATGTCATCAATCCTGGGCATGGGGAAAGCCACTGGTTCCGACACTGCATTTATGCTCCGGAAGTCCACTACAAGTCTAGGTTTATCCGTGTGTTTTTTGTCCACAAAAAACACTGAGCTGCCCCCCACTGCTCTGGACTCTCTGATGAAACCTCTCTTCAGGTTTTTGTCAATAAACTCCCTCAACTCCTGCATTTCCCTGTCTGACATGGCATACAGCTTGCCCACAGGGAGCTGGGCTCCAGGGACTAGATTGATCTGGCAGTCAAAGGGTCTATGCGGTGGTAGTTTGTCTGCTTCCCTTTCGCTGAAGACATTGCTCAGGTCAGCGTATTGTTTGGGCACCTTTCCTTTGTCCGTTACTTCTGTTCCTGCTAGAAAGGCCTTTGCCCCTTCTGGAGCCTTGCCCTCTTTGCAATGTTCTAGGCAATGTGCTGACCCAAAGGAGACCACTCTCTGATGCCAGCCCACTAGCGGATCATGCAACGCTAGCCAGCTCATCCCCAAAATAATGGGAGCCCCTCCCAAGGTGGCCACATTGAACGCTATTCTTTCGGTGTGCCTGGCTACCCTCATTACCATTGGGACGGTCTGTAAGCTGACTTCTCCTCCCAACAGCTCTCTCCCATCGATCGTGGTCACCTGCAAGGGGTTGCTTAAAGGGATTGTCTGTATCTGGTGTTCTGCTGCAAACTCCTTGCTCATAAAATTACAGGAGCTGCCTGAGTCCAACAGCGCCCTTATCTTTAAGGGATGTCCGTTTGGCAGCTCTAGCAACACCTCTATCACTAGGGCTGGTCTCGGAGCTTCCGGCGTGGGCACTTTTACTGCTCCTTGGCCTGACTGCTGTGCCCTGATGGTGGCAGTCAGGCTTTGGCTTTTACTTGGTCCTGCCCTTCCTCCTCCTTTCCCCCAACAGCTCCTGCCATCCCTTGCCATTCCTTTCTTTGTGGACAGACTCTGGCAAAATGACCTGGCTGCTGGCAGAGATAACATTTCTTGGGGCTCTTCCCCTCCTTCTTCCGCCCTTCACTGGGATTTGAAACTGCCCGCGTGCGCGCTGTTCCAACTTCCATCGGCTCTGCGGGCGGGAAAGTTGGCTCCGGAATCTCTGGAATGCGGAAATCCCTCCAACGCTCCCCTTTCCCTTCCCGCTTCTCCAAGGCTCTAGCCTCCTGGCGTGCTCCAATGGTCAGCGCTGATTTGGTCAGCTGGTCCATAGACTCCGCCCTGGGCGCCCGGGAAAGTTCGTCTCTCACAGCCGAAGAAAGTCCCTCTTCGAAAAGCATTTGAATGGGTTCCGCTGACAGATCCGACCCCAATTTGTGTATCAACATAGTAAACTCAGTCCAGTACTCACGGACAGATTGGCTCCCCTGTTTACAAGCCATCAACTGTCTGCGCACCACTCCCTGTTCAATGTCGCTGGAAAACATCAGGTCCATGGCGCGAAAAAACTTCCGTGCGTCTTTCAAGACTTCATTATGCCCTGCCATCAGGGGTCTAACCCAGTCTCTCACCCCCCCTTCGAGATGGCTAACCACAAACGCCACTCGCGATTCCTCGTCGGGAAAGTCATCAAACTGCAGATTAAGAGCATACTGCATCTCTGTCCTAAAGGCTTGATAGTTCCTGGGATCCCCCCCCAAACTTCTGCACCAATCATGGCATCTTTCTTGCTTGTGGGGGGGCCTTTGCCTTTTCTGCATCCTGAGCCCTCCTCTCATCGAGCCTCGCCGTTTGCAGCGCTAGCTGGACCTCCAACACCCGGTACCTTTCTTCCAGGCTTGGACCGGCTCCAGCTCCTCCTGCTTCTCCGGTTCCGGCTGGGTTGCTCATGATGCCTCTCTGCACAAGCTGCTTTCAGGGACTGTCGGATTGCTGTGATGGGATGTTGAGCTGCTTGTGCGTAAAGTTCCTAGTCCCTCAGTGTTTGGCTAAGTCCACAAACCACTGTCTGTAACGGAGCTCCATAAGCATGGCTCCGTCAGTCGCTGGCAGAATCCGACAGTGGGCGTTTACGGAATTTCTTCCAGCATAACAGCTCCTTAACAGAAACACGTTGTCAGGGAATCAGGAGCAGGAGCACTGGGGAGAGAGGATTGGGAGAGCGAAGGGGAAGAATCCGAGGGCAGCGTAGGGGAGTATGACAGTGGCCCGAGAGATTCCATGAGCTTCTCCAGCGAATCAGAAGATTCCCAGAAGGGGGCGCCGATGGTCAGGGCAAGGGGGGTCCCAGGGGGGACGCACCAGAAACAAGGAGCCAGAGGGGAACCCCAAAGCAGCAGTGGAGGATCGGGACCAGTTTCCCCACCAGAGCGTAGTGGGGGGGAAGAGTCACATGTGTCAGGGGCAGTGTCTCCTCCAGAGAGGGAGTCAGGGCTGACCACGCCTCCAACGGAGGGGAGGTCAGTTGCAGCTAGCCCCCCCGAAGGGGGAAGCAGTGACAGCAGCAGTGGAACGGTCAGGAGGAAAGCTGCTGGCTGGGCGCGCGCGCCAAGTTCAAATGTGCAGGCGCGCGGAACAGCAGGAGACCCGGATGGGGAACCAGCTCCTAAAGCCCGCCGGAGGGAGGGAGAAGGCTCAGGGGAATCAGCAGGAGAAGAGGCTAGAAAGGGCGGAACCCCGGCGGGCAGGCGGACCCAGAGGAGGAAGGAGCAGCGGAGAAGGTGGAGCAAGGCTAGAATCTTAAATTGGTGTCAAGGGGGAGGAGACTCAGACGGAGCATCAGCGGTCTGACACTTGAGACGTGGAGCTGCGCGCTGCGGCTCTGGAAGTGAAACTGAACTTCAATAAAGACTTTTGTACTTAACAACGAAGCAGCGTTGGTCCTTTGTGAGCTGGGACCTAGGGTAGCTCTGACACACGTCTTCTGGACTCTCTACGTGACAGTTTCCGGCGAGGAGTGGGTGTCCCTATAGGAGGTCCTGAAACCTCCCCGCTGTTCTCGCTGGAATTGTCTCTGAGCCATTCTTCTGACTCGCTTTCCCTTGGAGCTCTTTCTCTCCCCCTGCTGGTTCCCTCTCCCGCTGATAAGTCTCTCTCAACCTCTGGGAGCCCTTGCACCACCGGTTCTTCCGATGACAGTTCCCTGACACTTTTCGTATTCAGATCAATTTTTGCTGAGATCTCAGCCACTTGTTTATTAGTTTCCAGAATTTGTTTATTAGTTTCCGCAACTTGTTTACTTGTCTCTGTTCCCTGCTTCGTTAAGTATTCCAAAGATACATTAATCTTGCCAAGTGCTTGTGCCAAAGCGTCTTCTGCTGACATAGCTCTTGGTTTAGTTTGAGAGGCAGCAGCTGTGCCCGTGCCTCCGGATGTTGAAGCTCTCCGCTGATGGGAAAAATCAGTCTTGTATTGTCTGCCTGATCTTAAGCTTCTTTCTTCAGATTTCCCCTTTTCTTTATCCATAACACTCTCATTCGGAGCCAAGGTCACGTCTTACTCTTGTACTTTGTTTTGAAAAGGAAATTTCCACTGGCTCTCACTCTAGTGGCTTAATTGTTATTGTAACAACAAAGTCTCCACTAGGGGGAAAAATTCCAGCTTCACTTTGTAATTTTGTAACCAATATCTCTTACAAAAACCCCTTTTTTCCAATTAGCCACAGTTTCAAATTTATCTTCAATGCTATTTTATGTATAAGTCCATTCAAAGACACTGTATCTTTACATAAAGTTACTGCTATAAACAGTCCCAATGTATTGACAGTCCACCATTCAGTTTCCCTGTCAAGGCAGTCCGACTCCAGAGATCAAAGCAGCGGACGTTCTTTTTAAACGTTCCTTTCTTACAGGCATAAAAAGTTCAATTTCCACCCCCCTCCGCTCCTGTCAAGCGTTGGGGAGAAATACTCTTCCAAACGATGGATTACTAATTCCAAGAAAATATTCCCTCTTAAGTTACAGCTTACAGTCTCTTTGCTTTAGGTTATTTACACAACGGAAAGGCAGACTTCCGGAGGCGGCGCCTCCGACAATGGCGGATTCCCTCTAACTCAGAGGGAGACAGCTCCGCGGAAATCGGGTCCTACCGCTGCAGCGAAGCAGGGACCCTTTAAAAACCGCAGGCGGAAGAAGCCTGCGGACCTGGGACTCGGCGGGTACCATTTGCGCCCCCCCGTTTGGCAAAGGAACCCTATAAAGGGCTCCGGAGGGAGACGGGGGTTGGCGTGGTGCTGAGAGTCAATCGCTATCTCTGCGGAGCGAAGCTGCACAGCTGTTGTCGGAGAGCGCTGTCCTTCTTCCTATGACAATTCGGATTCTAAACAACAACCCGTGAGTAGGACAATTGAAAATTTTGGATTAAAATACAGCCTGGAATTTGACCTGAAACGGGAAGGTGTAAAAAGGAAGTCCACCTCCCGTCCTTTGTATAAAGATCAAAGCAAAGATTTTACAAGCTAAAAGCCGGGAAAGCAGATAGCCTGAAGTTTCCTGCACTTTTAACCATCAAAACCCCCCTTGACAGCAGGAGGAAAGGGGGGGAAATTTGACTTTCTAAGCCTGCAGAGAGAGAGTTAAGAAAATAAGTTTCCACTGTCCCTAACCTGGGGACGGAATGACAGGAAAGAAACGGTCGGTGATATTTACAATTTGAAAATAGAAAAATTGATATATAGAACTGGAAAAGGGAAAAATAATTCCAAAGCCGCTTTCTGCCTGTTTGTTTTATATTGAAAGGAAATAAAGTATCTGGAAACCGAAAGGAATTTTTCCTTGTTGGATACAATTTAAAGATGGATGCCAAAAAGTAACTACACCCCCTAGAGGAAGCCAGCCAGTGTGTCTGTTTTTCAGTTATAAAGAGAACATTGTATCAGGGAAAACTAGACCGTGGGACCAGCTCCCTGACCTTGACAGAAATGAATAGAGAGGAAGTTTTATCTGCTCTGAACAAAATATATGATGGGCTGCGACAGCTGGAGGAGAAAATGATTTTGATGAATCAAAAGAGGGACAATACAGCAGCTAAAGTCAGTAAAGAGGCGCCAATGGAAAATGCAGCTACAGAAACTGCACAACAATCTATGCAGGAGACAGATTCAATAGGGCAACTGCAAGGGCAGAGAAAGATGGATGGGATTGTGAATGTATCTCAAAAGACACAGAGAACGCAATACTGGAGGATGGAATTTGGAGGACACTGGCCAAACTTTGGAGTTAAGAAATTTTTTATCTTTGGTGGGATTGTGAAACGAGTGGAAGATTTTTTTCGGAATAATTACTTTTTGGATTACAAACTAAACACTGGGGAGTGCAACACCGGGGAATGGGACAATTGGAGAAAAGGAAATGAAGAATGTTACTGTACGGAATTACCCGGTGATTGGACCCCCAAGGAGAAAGAGAAGGAAAGGGGAAAGAACTCAACAGGGATCAAAATGTATGTAACCACAAACAGGAACAAGAAAACTCGCAGAAGGGGCTTGGAAATGATTTGAGAGCCTCAGACATTAGGACACCTGACTGACAAGGATATAATGATATATGGACTGACATTGCCGTGAACCAGGAAAGGGGGCGCTGGACTAACTTAGAATGAGAAACGTCTTTTGTAATTAACCTATATTTATGGAATTAGTTTAATACTAATGAAATATTAAAAGATGTTGGGAAGGATGTAATTGGCTTTAGCAAAATTTAGTCTAAATTTTGAAAGTTTAATGATTTGAGGACAAGATAAAATTAATGAAATTAATGAAATTATTGTAAAAATGAAGTGGTTTGAGTAATAAGGTGAAATAAGAATTTGTAAGAACGGTTTGATTATAAATGAAAATATGAGGATATTATATGGGGATATATAATTAAGGGTAAGGTAAGAGGTATGAATTTGCTGAACATATCTTTAATTGGAATACAAACAGGGAGGTGGGAGGGAGTCAGGAAAATAAGCTAAAAAGGAAAAAATGGTGAGAAATTGAAAAGAGAGACTTTTATTTTTCTTGTTTTTTCTTCTTTTATTTTGTTTTTTCTTCTCTATGTTTTTTCTATGTTTTTTGTGTTGAATTTATTGTTTGTAAGCTTTTTTCTGTTTTGTTAAAATCCAATAAAATATTATTATAAAAAGAAAGAAAGGCAGACTTCCTTTTTGTACCTTTCCCGTGCAGTACCAAAATTCTTCCTAATTTTGTTTCAAATTAAGTCCGTTATTCCTACTCACAAGTAGTTGCTTTTAGGTCCGGATTTCAGAGAAGAAATCAACGCTCTCCGATCATGGCAATGCGGCTTCACTCAGCAGGCTTTGTCAGCGACCCTCAGCACCGCGCCACTCTGCCGCTGCTGCTCCGAAGCCTTTAAAAAGGCTTCTTTGCGGTTTTGGAGGGGGCGCAAAAGGTGCCCGCCGGATCTCTTCGCTCACAGGCTATCGCGCATGTGATTTTTTAGGGTCCCCGCTTCGCCGTTGCGGCAGGACCCGAACCCGCGGAGCAGGCTTCCCCCGGATCTCGGAGGAAAGTCAGCCATTAATCGCTGGCGCTGACCGGAAGTCCCGCTGGCGCTGACCGGAAGAGGCACCAGCGGCAGCGGCAGAAGCTCAGGTGGTACAGATTCGGGCAACGGAGGCACCAGCGGCAACAGCAGTGTCGCAGGCAGCATTGTTTGAGGCGATAGAGGCCCAGGCGGTAGAGACTCTGTAAGTGGAGGCACCAGTGCCAGAGGACCAGGTGGTAGAGGCTCTGACGGCAGAGGCAAAAGCAGCAGCTACAGAGACCCAGGTGGCAGAGGCTCTGGCGGCGGAGGCACCAGCCGCAGTGGCAGAGGTCCAGGCGGTAGATTCTCAGGCTTTGGAGGCACCAGCGGCACCGGCAGAGGCCCAGGCGGCAGAGGCTCAGGCTGCGGAGGCACCAGCGGCAGCGGCAGAGGCCCAGGCGGTAGAGGCTCTGACGGCGGAGGCACCAGCAGCAGCGACAGAGACCTAAGTGGCAGAGGCACCAGCGGCACCGGCAGAAGCACCCACGTTGGCAGCAGAGGGCCCAGGCATTAGAGATTTTGGCGGCTGAGGCACCAACGGCAGTGGCAGAGGCCCAGGCGGTAGAGGCTCGGGCTGTGGAGGCACCAATGGCAGCAGCAGAGGCCCAGGCAGTAGAGACTCTGGCGCCGGAAGCACCAGCGGCAAGGGCCCAGGCGGTAGAGGCTCTGGCAGCGGAGGCACCAGCGGCAGTGGCAGAGACCCCGGTGGCAGAGGCTCTGGTGGCGGAGGCACCAGCGGCAGCGGCAGAAGCTCAGGTGCTACAGATCCGGGCAACGGAGGCACCAGCGGCAGCAGCAAAGGCCTAGGCGGTAGAGGCTCTAGCGGTGGAAGTACCAGTGGCAGCGGCAAGAGCCCAGGCAGTAGAGGCTCTGGCGGCGGAGGCACCAGCGGCAGCAGCAGAGGTCCAGACTGAAGAGGCTCAGGTGGCGGAGGCATCAGTGGCAGCGGCAGAAGCTCAGGTGGTACAGATTCGGGCAACGGAGGCAACAGCGGCAACAGCAGTGTCGCAGGCGGCATTGGCTAAGGTGGTAGAGGCCCAGGCGGTAGAGACTCTGACGGCGGAGGCAAAAGCAGATTCGGACGACGGAGGCACCAGCGGTAGCAGTAGTGGCGCAGGCGGGATTGGCTGAGGCACCAGAGGACCAGGCGGTATAGGCTTTGACGGCGGAGGCACCAGAAGCAGCTACAGAGACCCAGGTGGCAGAGGCTCTGGTGGCAGAGGCACCAGCCGCAGTGGCAGAGGCCCAGGCGGTAGAGGCTCAGGCTGCGGAGGCACCAGCGGCACCAACAGAGGCCCAGGCGGTAGAGGCTCGGGCTGCGGAGGCAGCAGTGGCAGAGGCCCAGGCCGTAGAGGCTCAGGCTGGGGAGGCACCAGCGGCACTGGCAGAGGGACCCGAGTTGGCGGCAGAGGGCCTAGGCGTTAGAGATTTTGGCGGCTGAGGCACCAGCAGAAGTGGCAGAGGCCCAGGCGGGAGAGGCTCTGGCGGCGGAAGCACCAGCGGCAGCGGCATAGGCCCAGGTGGTAGAGTCTCTGGAAGTGGAGGCACCAGCGCCAGAGGCCCAGGCGGTAGAGGCTCTGACGGCGGAGGCAAAAGCAGCAGCTACAGAGACCCATGGCAGAGGCTTTGGCGGCGGAGGCACCAGCAGCAGCGGCAGAGGCCCAGGCGGTAGAGGCGCTGGCTGCGGAGGCACAAGGGGCACCGGTAGAGGCCAAGGAGGTAGAGGCTCAGGCAGCGGAGGCACCAGCCGCACCGGCAGAGGCCCAGGTGGAAGAGGCTCAGGCGGCGGAGGCACCAGCTGCAGCGGGAGAAGCTTAAGTGATACAGATTCGGGCAACGGAGGCAGCAGCGGCAGCAGCAGTGGCGCAGGGGCCATTGGCTCAGGCGGCGGAGGCACCAGCGGCAGCGGGAGAAGCTCAGGTGGTACAGATTCAGACAACGGAGGCACCAGCGGTAGCAGTAGTGGCGCAGGCGGCATTGGCTGAGGCACCAGAGGACATGGCGGTAGAGGCTTTGCCGGCGAAGACACCAGCAGCAGCTACAGAGACCCCGGTGGCAGAGGCTCTGGTGGCGGAGGCACCAGCGGCAGTGGCGCAGGCACCCGTAGAGGCCCAGGCGGTAGAGGCTCAGGCTGCGGAGGCAGCAGCATCACTGGCAAAGGCCCAGGTGGTGGAGGCTCTGGCAGCGGAGGCACCAGCCCCGGTGGGCAGAAGCTCAGGTGGTACAGATTCGGGCAACAGAGGCACCAGCGGCAGCAGCAGTGGCGCTGGCGGCGTTGGCTGAGGCGGCAGAGGCCCAGGCGGTAGAGGCTCTGGCGGCCGACGCACCCGCGGCAGCGGCGAGGGCCCAGGCGGTAGAGGTTCGGGCTGCGGAGGCACCAGCGGCAGCGCCAGAGGCCAAGGCAGTATAGGGTCTGGCGGCGAAGGTACCAGCGGCACCGGCAGAAGCTCAGGTGGTATAGATTCGGACAACGGAGGCACCAGCGGTAGCAGTAGTGGCGGAGGCGGCATTGGCTGAGGCACCAGAGGACGAGGCGGTAGAGGCTTTGACGGCGGAGGCACCAGCAGCAGCTACAGAGATCCAGGTGGCAGAGGCTCTGGTGGTGGAGGCACCAGCTCTAGTGGTAGAGGCCCAGGCGGTAGAGGCTCAGGCTGCGGAGGCACCAACGGCACCGGCAGAGGCCCAGGCGATAGAGGCTTGGGCTGCGGAGGCAGCAGTGGCAGAGGACCAGGCAGCAGTGGCTCAGGCTGGGGATGCACCAGCAGCACCGGCAGAGGCACCCGCGTTGGCGGCAGCAGAGGACCAGGCGGTAGAGGCTTTGACGGCGGAGGCACCAGCAACAGCTACAGAGACCCAGGTGGCAGAGGCTTTGACGGCGGAAGCACCAGCAGCAGCTACAGGGACCCAGGTGGCAGAGGCTCTGGTGGCGGAGGTACCAGCGGCAGTGGCTGACTCCCAGTCGGTGGAGGCTCAGGCGGTAGAGGCTCTGGCGGCAAAGACACCTGTAGCAGCGGCAGATTCACAGGCATTAGAGAGTTTGGTGGCGGAGGCAGCAACGGCAGCGGCAGAGACCCAGGGGACAGAGTCTGAGGAGACCGAGGCGGCGGAGGAATCAGCGTCAGCGACAGATGCTCAGGCGGAAAATGCTAAGGCGGCGATTCTACAGCGGCACCAGCAGACGTCCAGGTGGTAGAGGCTCAGGCTGCGAATTCACCAGCAGCACCGGCAGAGGCCCAGGCAGTAGAGGCTCTGGCGGCTGAGGCACCAGCGGCAGTGGCAGACGCCCCGTCGGTACAGGACCAGGCTGCGGAGGTACCAGCGGCACCTGCAGATGCCCATGTGGTAGAGGTTCTGGCGGTGGAAGCAGCAGCGGCAGCTGCAAGGGCCCAGGTGGTAGAGGCTTTGGCGGCGGAGGCACCACCGGCAGCAGCAGAGGCCCAGGCAGCATTGGTTGAGGCGGCAGAGGCCCAGGCGGTAGTGGCTCGGGCTGCGGAGGCACCAGCAGCAGAGGCGCAGGAAGTAAAGGCTCGGGCTGCGGATTCACCAGCGACACTGGCAGAGGCCCAGGCGGTAGTGGCTCGGGCTGAGGAGGCACCAGCAGCAGTGGCAGAGGTCCAGGCGGTAGAGGCGCAGGCTGCGGATTCACCAGCGGCAGCGGCGAGGGCCCAGACATTAGAGTTCGGGCTGCGGAGGCACCAGCGGCAGCGGCAGAGGCCAAGGCAGTATAGGGTCAGGCGGCGGAAGCACCAGCGGCAGTGGCAAGGGCCCAGGCGGAAGAGGCACTGGCAGCGGAGGCACCAGAGGTAGTGGCAGAGGCCCAGGCGGTAGAGTGTCAGGCTGCGGAGGCACCAGCGGCACCGGCAGAAGCTCAGGTGGTACAGATTCAGACAACGGAGGCACCAGCGGTAGCAGTAGTTGCGCAGGCGTTATTGGCTGAGGCCCCAGAGGACCAGGCGGTAGAGGCTTTGATGGCGGAGGCACCAGCAGCAGCTACAGGGCCTCAGGTGCAGAGGCTCTGGTTGCGGAGGCAACAGCCGCAGTGGCAGAGGCCCAGGTGGTAGAGGCTCTGGCGGCGGAGGCACCAGCGGCACCAGCAGAGGCCCAAGCGGTAGAGGCTTGGGCTGCGGAGGCAGCAGTGGCAGAGGCCCAGGCAGTAGAGGCTCAGGCTTGGGAGGTACCAGCGGGACCGGGAGAGGCACCCACGTTGGCCGCAGAGGGCCCAGGCGTTAGAGATTTTGGGGTCTGAGGCACCAGCGGCAGCGGCAGAGACCCAGGTGGCAGAGGCTTTTGCGGCGGAGGCAACAAAGCCAGAGGCAAAGGCCCAGGCGGTAGAGGCTCGGGCTGCGGAGGCACCAGCGGCACTGGTAGAGGCCCAGGGGATAGAGGCTGTGGAGGTGGTAGCACCAGCGGCAGCGGCAGAGGCCCAGGTAGTAGAGGATCTGGCGGTGGAAGCAGCAGCCGCACCGGCAGAGGTCCAGGTGGAAGAGGCTGTGGCGGTGGTAGCACCAGCGGCAGCAGCAGAGGGCAAGGCAGTATAGGGTCTGGCGGTGGAAGCACCAGCGGCAGCGGCAACGGCCCAGGTGGAAGAGGCACTGGCAGCGGAGGCACCAGAGATAGTGGCAGAGGCCCAGGCGGTAGTGTCTCAGGCTGCGGAGGCACCAGCGGTACCGGCAGAGGCCCAGGCGGTGGAGGCTTGGGCTGCGGAGGCAGCAGTGGCAGAGGCCCAGGCAGTAGAGGCTCAGGCTGGGGAGGCACCAGCGGCACAAGCAGAGGCACCCGCGTTGGCGGCAGAGGGCCCAGGTGTTAGAGATTTTGGCGGCTGAGGCACCAGCGGCAGCGGCAGAGACCCAGGCGGTAGAGGCTCTGACGGCAGAGGCACCAGTAGCAGCGACAGAGACCCAGGTGGCAGAGGCTTTGGCGGCAAAGTCAACAACACCAGCAGCAAAGGCCCAGGCGGTAGAGGCTCAGGCTGTGGCGGCACCAGCGGCATCGGCAGAGGCCCAGGCGGTAGAGGCTCGGGCCGCGGAGGCACCAGCGGCACATGTAGAGGCCCAGGGGCGGTGGAAGCACCCCCGGCAGCGGCAGAGGCCCAGGCAGTAGAGGCTCTGGCGGTGGAAGCACCAGCCTCAGCGGCAGAGGACCAGGCGGTAGAGGCTCTGACGGCGGTGGGACCAGCAGCAGCGACAGAGACCCAGGTGGCAGAGGCTCTGGCGGCAGAGGCAACAGCCGCAGCAGCAAAGGCTCAAGCGGAAGAGGCTCAGGCAATGGAGGCACCAGTGGCAGAGGCAGAGGTCCAGACGGAAGAGGCTCAGGTGGCGGAGGCACCAACGGCAGGGGCAGAAGCTCAGGTGGTACAGATTCAGGCAACGGAGGCACCAGCGGCAGCAGAAGTGGTTCAGGTGGCATTATTTGAGGCGGCAGAGGCCCAGGCGGTAGACACGCTGGAAGTGGAGGCACCAGCGCCAGAGACACAAGCGGTAGAGGCTCGAGCTGCGTAGGCACCAGCAGTAGTGGCAGAGGGCCAGGCAGTAGAGGCTCTGGCGGCAGAAGCACCAGGTGTAGCGGCAGAGGCCCAGGCAGTAGAGGCTCTGGCGGCGAAAGCACCAGCAGCAGAGGCAAGGGCCCAGGCGGTAGAGGCTTTGGAGGTGGAGGCAGCAGCGGCAGGGGCAGAGGCCCAGGTGGTAGAGGCTCTGGCGGCGGAGGCACCAGCGGCAGCTGCAGAGGTCCAGGCGATGCAGCCTAGGCGGCGGTGGAACCATCAAGGGCAGCAGAGGCCCAGGCAGTAGAGGCTCTGGCAGCGGAAGCACCAGCGGCAGCGGCAAGGGCCAAGGTGGTAGAGGCTCTGGCAGCGGAGGCACCAGCGGCAGTGGCAGAGGCCCAGGCGGTAGAGGCTCAGGCTGTGGAGGCACCAGGAGCACCGGCAGAGGACCAGGCGGTAGAAGCTTTGACGGTGGAGGCAACAGCAGCAGCTACAGAGGCCCTGGTGGCAGAGGCTCTGGTGGCGGAGGCACCAGCCGTAGTGGCAGAGGCCCAGGTGGTAGAGGCTCAGTCTGCGGAGGCACCAGCGGCACCGGCAGAGGCCCAGGCGGTAGAGGAACGGGCTGCGGAGGCAGCAGTGGCAGAGGCGGTGGAGGCACCAGCGGCAGCGGCAGAGACCCAGGCGGTAGAGGCTCGGGCTGCGGAGGCACCAGCGGCAGCGGCAGAGGCCAAGGAGTATAGGGTCTGGCGGCGGAAGCAAAAGCAGCAGCGGCAAGGGCCCAGGCGGTAGAGGTTCTGGCGGTGGAGGCACCAGCGGCAGTGGCAGAGGACCAGGCGGTAGAGTCTCAGGCTGCGGAGGCTCCAGCGGCACCGGCAGAAGCTCAGGTGGTACAGATTCGGACAACGGAGGCACCAGCGGTAGCAGTAGTGGGGCAGGCGGCATTGGCTGAGGCACCAGAGGACCAGGCGGTAGAGGCTTTGGCGTCAGAGGCACCAGCAGCAGCTACAGAGACCCAGGGGGCAGAGGCTCTGGTGGCGGAGGCACCAGCCGCAGTGGCAGAGGCCCAGGGGGTAGAGGCTCAGGCTGCAGAGGCACCAGCGGTACTGGCAGACGCCAAAGCGGTAGAGGCTCGGGCTGTGGAGGCAGCAGTGGCAGAGGCCCAGGCAGTAGAGGCTCAGGCTGCGGAGGCACCAGCGGCACCGGCAGAGGCACCTGTGTTAGCGGCAGAGGGCCTAGGCGTTAGAGATTTTGTTTTGTTTTTTTTTAATAAATATTTTTTATTACATTTTCCATTAAAAAAACATTTTTTTTAAATAATTTTTTATTAAAGGTTTTTATAACAATAACAAACATATAACAAATACATAAACAGACAAAAACAAAAACAAAACAAAAAACATGTACCATTTCATATCTTAATTTCTTAAACCTTTCTTCCCCGACTTCCTCATGCCTCCCTTTTCTGTATTCCAAATTCTTATCAATTACTCAGCAAATCTTCCCTTATTTTAATTTAAATTTAATCTAATCTTCCTTATTCTCCTTGTCTTAACCCTTGCTAATAGTAACCATTTACTTTCCAGTCCAACATCATTCTAACTTTCATTAATTTTGTAATATTTCTTTAAATAGTCCTTGAACTTTTTCCATTCTTCTTGCGCTGCTTCTCTTCCCTGGTTTCGGATTCTGCTCGTCATTTCTGCCAGGCCCATATAGTCTATCACCTTCATCTGCCATTCTTCCAGTGTGGGTAGTTCTTGTGTCTTCCAGTACTTCGCAATAAGCATTCTAGCTGCTGTTGTAGCGTACAAAAAGAAAGTTATATCCATCTTTAACACCCCCTGTCCGACAATACCCAAGAGAAAGGCCTCTGGTTTCTTAGGGAAAGTATATTTAAATACCTTTTTAAGTTCATTATAGATCATTTCCCAGAATGCCATAATCTTCGGGCACGTCCACCAAAGGTGAAAAAATGTACCCTCCTTTTCTTTACATTTCCAACATTTATTATCAGGCAAGTGGTAAATCTTTGCAAGCTTAACTGGGGTTATGTACCACCTATATATCCTTTTCATAATGTTTTCTCTTAGAGCATTACATGCCGTAAATTTCATCCCGGTGGTCCACAACTTTTCCCAATCAGCAAACAAAATATTATGACCAATGTCCTGAGCCCATTTAATCATAGCTGATTTAACCGTTTCGTCTTGTGTATTCCATTTCAGCAGCAAGTTGTACATTTTTGACAAATTCTTAGTACTGGGTTCTAACAATTCTGTCTCCAATTTTGATTTTTCCACCTGGAAGCCAATTTTTTACAAAATTATACATCCATTTTTAACTTAAACCCTTTTTTCCAGAAATTCCTTCAGCTTGTCTGATAATTTTCCGTTTATTTTTTATCCTCGTCTCACATTTCCCAATATTATATTGCACTCAAATACTCTTTATCACATTATATTTTTTAAACAATATTTCTAACAGTAATTTCACAGATCTTGAAAGCCAACGAACGTTATTAGCTCATCACAGAAAATTTTGTTATACTCTGTAAATTTCTTCCAGTCCTCGGAGAATCTCTGGTCACGTTGGTTCCTAATTCTCCCCGTCAATCTGTCCATTTCTGCGTAGTCCATCAGTTTCATCCTCCATTCTTCTTTCGTGGGCATCTCTTCCTGTTTCCATTTCTGTGCCAGCAAGATTCTGCCTGCTGTTGCTGCATACAAAACTAATTTCACATCTTTTTTACTAATTTCATTATCCAGTATTCCCCACAAGAGAGCTTCTGGTTTTTTAACAAAAGTATATTTCAGCATTTTCTTTAATTCATTATAGATCATCTCCCAGAAGCTTTACACCTTCTTACATTCCCACCACATATGGCAAAATGTTCCTTCTGTCTCCTTACACTTTCAACATTTATTACACACTTTATACATTTGTCAGGGGCTCGGGAGCAGGAGCACAGGGGAGAGAGGAAATGGAGAGCGAAGGGGAAGAATCCGAGGGCAGCGTAGGGGAGTATGACAGTGACCCGAGAGATTCCATGAGCTTCTCCAGCGAATCAGAAGATTTCCAGAAGGGGGTGCCGATGGTCAGGGCAAGGGGGGTCCCAGGGGGGACGCACCAGAAACAAGGAGCCAGCGGGGACCCCCAAAGCAGCAGCGGGGGATCAGGACTAGTTTCCCCACCAGAGCGTAGTGGGGGGGAAGAGTCACATGTGTCAGGACCAGCGTCTCCTCCAGCGGGGAGAGAAGATGAGTCAGGGCTGACCACGCCTCCATCGGAGAGTGGGGGAACGGAGGGGAGGTCAGTTCCAGCTAGCCTCCCCGAAGGGGGAAGCAGTGACAGCAGCAGTGAAACGGTCAGGAGGAAAGTTGCCGGCTGGGCGCGCGCGCCAAGTTCAAATGTACAGGCGCGAGGGACAGCAGGAGACCCGGATTGGGAACCAGCTCCTAAAGCCCGCTGGAGGGAGGGGGAAGACTCAGGGGATTCAGCGTCAGAAGAGTCTAGAAAGGGCGAGACCCCGACGGACAGGCGGAACTGGAGGAGGAAAGAGCAGAGGAAGAGGTGGAGCAAGGCTAGAGTCTTAAACTGGTGTCAGGGGGGATGAGATTCAAACGGAGCTTCAGCGGTCTACAGTTTGAGACGTAGAGCTGCACGCTGCGGCTGTGGAAGTGAAACTGAACTTCAATAAAGACTTTCGTACTTAACAACGAAGCGGCGTTGGTCCTTTGTGAGCTGGGATCTCGGGCAGCTCTGACAACATTTTACCCAGTTTTACTGGTGTTATATACCATCTATATAACATCTTCATAACATTTTTCTTAATCGTTGTACAATTGTTGTACTCTGGTTTCTCTTCAGATCGTATAAATCCCAGGCGTTAGAGATTTCGGCGGCTGAGGCAACAGCGGCAGTGGCAGAGGCCCAGGCGGTAGAGGCTCAGGCTGCAGAGGCACCAGGGGCACCGGCAGAGGACCAGGCGGTAGAGGCTTTGACGGGGGAGGCACCAGCAGCAGCTACAGAGACCCTGGTGGCAGAGGCTCTGGTGGCGGAGGCACCAGCCGTAGTGGCAGAGGCCCAGGTGGTAGAGGCTCAGGCTGCAGAGGCACCAGGGGCACCGGCAGAGGCCCAGGCGGTAGAGGAACGGGCTGCGGAGGCAGCAGTGGCAGAGGCGGTGGAAGCACCGGCAGCAGCGACAGAGACCTAGGTGGCAGAGGCTCTGGCGGTGGAGGCAACAGCGGCAGCAGCAAAGGCCCAGGCGGTGGAGGCTCTGGCGGTGGAAGCACCAGTGGCAGTGGCAAGGGCCCAGGCAGAGGAGGCTCTGTCGGCGGAGGCACCAGCAGCAGCAACAGAGACCCAGGCGAAAGAGGCTCAGGTGGCGGATGCACCAGCGGCAGCATCAAAGGCCCAGGAGGTAGAGGCTCCGGCAGCTGTGGCACCAGCAGCAGCGACAGAGACCCAGGTGGCAGAGGCTCTGGCGGTGGAAACACCAGCGGCAGCAGCAAGGGCCCAGGGGGTAGAGGCTCAGCTGGGGAGGCAACAGCGGCAGAGATCCAGGCGGTAGAGGCTCTGGCGGCGGAGGCACCACCGGCAGCAGCGGAGGCACCACCGGCAGCTGCAGAGGTCCAGGAGATGCAGCCTATACGGCGGCCGAACCAGCAAGGGCGGTAGAGGCCCAGGCTGTAGAGGCTCAGGCTGCCGAGGCACCAGTGGCAGCAACAGAGGCCCAGGAGGTAGAGGCTCTGGCGGAGGTGGCACCAGCAGCAGTGACAGAGACCCAGGTGGCAGAGGCTCTGGCGGTGGAAGCACCAGCGGAAGCGGCAAGGGACCAGGAGGTAGAGGCTCAGGCTGCGGAGGAACCAGCGGCAGTGGCAAAGGCCCAGGCGGTAGAGGCTCAAGCGGCGGAGGGACCAGCGGCACCGGCAGAGGCCCAGGCGGTAGAGGCTCGGGCTGCGGAGGCACCAGCGGCAGTGGCAGAAGCCCAGGCGGTAGAGGCAGCGGCAGAGGACCAGGCGGTAGAGGCTCAGGCTGTGTAGGAACCAGCGGCAGTGGCAAAGGCCCAGGCGGTAGAGGCTCTGGCGGTGGAAGCACCAGTGGCAGTGGCAAGGGCCCTGGCAGTAGAGGCTCTGTCGGCGGAGGGACCAGCAGCAGTGACAGAGACCCAGGCGGAAGAGGCTCAAGTGGCGGAGGCACCATCGGCAGCGGAAGAAGATCACGTGGTACAGATTCGGGCAACGGAGGCACCAGCGGCAAAGGACCAGGCGGTAGAGGCTCTGACAGCGGAGGCATCAGCAGCAGCTACAGAGACCAAGGTGGCAGAGGCTCAGGCTGCGGAGGCACCAGCGGCAGTGACGGAGGCCCAGGCGGTAGAGGCTCAGGCTGTGGAGGCACCACCGGCATCAGCAGAGGCCCAGTCAGTATAGGCTCAGGCTGTGGAGGCACCAGCGGCACCGGGAGAGGCCCAGGCGGTAGAGGCTCTGGCGGTGGAAGCACCAATGGCAGCGACAGAGACCCAGGTGGCAGAGGCTCTGACAGCAGAGGCACCAGCAGCAGCGACAGAGACCCAGGTGGCGGAGGCTTTGGCAGCAGAGGCAACAACGCCAGCAGCAAAGGCTAGGTGGTAGAGGCTCAGGCTGTGGAGGCAGCAGCGGCATCGGCAGAGGCCCAGGCGGTAGAGGCTCGGGCTGCGGAGGCACCAGCGGCAATGGTAGAGGCCCAGGGGTAGAGGCTCTGGCGGTGGAAGCACCAGCGGCAGCGGCAGAGGCCCAGGCAGTAGAGGCTCTGGTGGTGGAAGCACCAGCCGCAGAAGCAGAGCACCAGGCAGTAGAGGCTCTGACGGCGGCGGGACCAGCAGCAGCGACAGAGACCCAGGTGGCAGAGGCTCTGGCGGTGGAGGCAACAGCCGCAGCAGCAAAGGCCCAAGAGGAAGAGGCTCAGGTGACGGAGGCACCAGTGGCAGCAGCAGAGGTCCAGACGGAAGAGTCACAGGGGGCACCAGCAAAGGCCCAGCCGGTAGAGGCTCTGGCAGCGGAGGCACCAGCGGCAGTGGCAGAGGACCAGGCGGTAGAGGCTCTGGCGGCGGAGGCACCACCGGCAGCGGAGGCGGCACCACCGGCAGCTGCAGAGGTCCAGACGGAAGAGGCTCGAGCTGCGGAGGCACCAGCGGCAGTGGCAGAGGTCCAGGCGGTAGAGGCTCAGGCTACGGAGGCACCAGCGGCACCGGCAGAGGCCCAGGCGGTAGAGGCGCGGGCTGCGGAGGCAACAGTGGCAGAGGACCAGGCAGTAGAGGCTCAGGCTGGGGAGGCACCAGCGGCACCGGCAGAGGGACCCGCATTGGCGGCAGAGGGCCTAGGCGTTAGAGATTTTGGCGGCTGAGGCACCAGCGGAAGTGGCAGAGGCCCAGGCGGTAGAGGCTCTGGCGGCGGAAGCACCAGCAGCAGCAGCAGCAAGGGCCCAGGCGGTAGAGGCTCGGGCTGCGTACGCACCAGCGGCAGAGGCCCAGGTGGTAGAGTCTCTGGAAGTGGAGGCACCAGCGGCAGAGGACCAGGCGGTAGAGGCTCTGACGGCGGAGGCAAAAGCAGCAGCAACAGAGACCCAGGCGAAAGAGGCTCAGGTGGCGGATGCACCAGCAGCAGCGGCAGAGGCCCAGGAGGTAGAAGCGCTGTCTGCGGAGGCACAAGGGGCACCGGTAGAGGCCAAGGCGGTAGAGGCTCAGGCTGTGTAGGCACCAGCGGCAGCGGCAGAGACCCAGGCGGTAGAGGCTCTGGCGGCGGAGGCAGCAGCGGCAGAGGCCCAGGCGGTAGAGGCTCAGGCTGCGTAGGCACCAGCACAGCGACAGAGACCCAGGTGGCAGAGGCTCTGGCGGTGGAAGCACCAGCGGAAGCGGCAATAGCCCAAGCGGTAGAGGCTCTGGCGGCGGAGGCAGCTGCGGCAGTGGCAGAGGCCCAGGTGGTAGAGGCTCTGGCGGTGGAAGCACCAGCGGCAGCGTCAAGGGCCCAGGTGGTAGAGGCTCGGGCTGCGGAGACACCCACGGCATCGGCAGAGGCCCAGGTGGTAGAGGCTTTGGCGGCGGAGGCAGCAGCGGCACCGGCAAGGGACCAGTCAGGAGAGGCTCAGGCTGTGGAGGCACCAGTGGCAGAGGCCAAGGCGGTAGAGGCTATGGCGGTGAAAGCACTAGCGGCAGCGGTGGAGGCCCAGGCGGTAGAGGCTCAGGCTGCGCAGGCACCAGCGGCAGCGGAGGCGGCACCACCGGCAGCTGCAGAGGTCCAGGCGATGCAGCCTGTACGGCGGCCGAACCAGCAAGGGCGGTATAGGGCCAGGAGGTAGAGGCTCAGGCTGCCGAGGCACCAGTGGCAGCAACAGAGGCCCAGGTGGCAGAGGCTCTGGCGGCAGAAGCAACAGTGGCAGCAGCAAAGGCCCAGGCGGTAGAGGCTCTGAGGGCGGACGCACCAGTGGTAGCAGCAGAGGCCCAGGTGGAAGAGGCTTAGGCGGCAGGGACAGCAGCAGCAGCAGCAGAGGTCCAGACGGAAGAGGCTCAGGTGGCAGAGGCACCAGCGGCAGCGGCAGAAGCTCAGGTGGTACAGATTCGGGCAACGGAGGCACCAGCGGCAACAGCAGAGGCCCAGGCGGCATTGGCTGAGGCGGTAGAGGCCAAGGCGGTAGAGACTTTGGAAGTGGAGGCACCAGCGCCAGAGGACCAGGCGGTAGAGGCTCTGACGGCGGAGGCATAAGCAGCAGCTACAGAGACCCAGGAGGCAGAGCCTCTGGCGGCGGAGGAACCAGCAGCACCGGCAGAGGCCCAGGAGGTAGAGGCGCTGGCTGCGGAGGCACAAGCGGCACCGGTAGAGGCCAAGGCGGTAGAGGCTCAGGCTGCGGAGGCACCAGCGTCACAGGCAGAGGCCCAGGCGGTGGAGGCTTGGGCTGTGGAGGCAGTTGCGGCAGTGGCAGAGGCCCAGGCGGAGGAGGCTCAGGCGGCGGTGTCACCAGCGGCAGCGGCAAGGGAACAGGCGGTAGAGGCTCTGGTGGGGGAAGCACCAGCGGCAGCGGCAGAGGCCAGGGCAGTATTGGTTCTGGCGGCGGAAGCAGCAGCGGCAGTGGGAGAAGCTTGGGTTGTACAGATTCGGACAACGGAGGCACCAGCAGTAGCAGTAGTGGCGCAGGCGGCAGTGGCTGAGGCACCAGAGGACCAGGCGGTAGAGGCTTTGACGGCGGAGGCACCAGCAGCAGCTACAGAGACCCCGGTGGCAGAGACTCTGGTGGCAAAGGAAATTAAGAAGGTACTTAAGTGTACTTTTCACAAGAAACCGGAGGCCTTCCTCCTGGGCATGGTGGGCCAATTGGTGCCAAAGAAAGATAGAAATTTCTTTATGTACGCAACAACAGCAGCAAGAATTCTCATCGCAAAGTATTGGAAGACACAAGAGCTACCCACCCTGGAAGAATGGCAGATGAAGCTGATAGACTATATGGAATTGGCGGAAATGACTGACAGAATCCGAGACCTGGGAGAAGAGTTGGTGGAAGAAGACTGGAAGAAATTCAAAGACTATCTTCAGAAATATTATAAAATCAATGAGTGTTAAAAATGTGCTTGGATGGGTAATAAGTGGTAATTAGTGATAAAAGTTATTAAGACTACGCAAAAAAGGTATTGATAATTGGTTGAAAAATAGGGATATAGTATATGTTATGGTACAAAGTTTAAACATTCGACAAAGGGTAAGAATTTGCTGAATTAAATATTTGAATGGGAATACAAAAAGGGGAAGGTGCGAGGAGGTCAAGAACATAAGCATATGAAATTGAGGCTATTGGAAAAATGGAATGGTTTTATTTTTTCTTTGTTTAAATGTAATTTTTCTTAATTAGTTGTGCTTTTCTTTCTGTATTTTTTTTCCTTTTTTTTTCTTTTTTGCGTGTTTCTTTTTTCTGTAATTTATGGTTTTTTATTCTGTGAATTTCTATTTCTCTTTTTTTGTAAAATTTTAATAAAAATCTTTAAAAAAAAAAAAAACAAAGGGACCAGCCGCAGTGGCAGAGGCCCAAGTGGTGGAGGCTCAGGCTGCGGAGGCACCAGCGGCACGGGCAGAGGCCCAGGTGGAAGAGGCTCAGGTGGCGGAGGCACCAGCGGCAGCGGGAGAAGCTCAGGTGATACAGATTCGGGCAACGAAGGCACCAGCGGCAGCAGCAGTGGCAATGGCGGCACTGGCTAAGGCCGCAGAGGCCCAGGCAATAGAGGCTCTGGCGGCGGTGGGACCAGCAGCAGCGACAGAGACCCAGGTGGCAGAGGCTCTGGCGGCAGAGGCAACAGCCGCAGCAGCAAAGGCTCAAGCGGAAGAGGCTCAGGCAATGGAGGCACCAGTGGCAGAGGCAGAGGTCCAGACGGAAGAGGCTCAGGTGGCGGAGGCACCAACGGCAGGGGCAGAAGCTCAGGTGGTACAGATTCAGGCAACGGAGGCACCAGCGGCAGCAGAAGTGGTTCAGGTGGCATTATTTGAGGCGGCAGAGGCCCAGGCGGTAGACACGCTGGAAGTGGAGGCACCAGCGCCAGAGACACAGGCGGTAGAGGCTCGAGCTGCGTAGGCACCAGCAGTAGTGGCAGAGGCCCAGGCAGTAGAGGCTCTGGCGGCAGAAGCACCAGGTGTAGCGGCAGAGGCCCAGGCAGTAGAGGCTCTGGCGGCGAAAGCACCAGCAGCAGAGGCAAGGGCCCAGGCGGTAGAGGCTTTGGAGGTGGAGGCAGCAGCGGCAGGGGCAGAGGCCCAGGTGGTAGAGGCTCTGGCGGCGGAGGCACCAGCGGCAGCTGCAGAGGTCCAGGCGATGCAGCCTAGGCGGCGGTGGAACCATCAAGGGCAGCAGAGGCCCAGGCAGTAGAGGCTCTGGCAGCGGAAGCACCAGCGGCAGCGGCAAGGGCCAAGGCGGTAGAGGCTCTGGCAGCGGAGGCACCAGCGGCAGTGGCAGAGGCCCAGGCGGTAGAGGCTCAGGCTGCGGAGGCACCAGGAGCACCGGCAGAGGACCAGGCGGTAGAGGCTTTGACGGTGGAGGCACCAGCAGCAGCTACAGAGGCCCTGGTGGCAGAGGCTCTGGTGGCGGAGGCACCAGCCGTAGTGGCAGAGGCCCAGGTGGTAGAGGCTCAGTCTGCGGAGGCACCAGCGGCACCGGCAGAGGCCCAGGCGGTAGAGGAACGGGCTGCGGAGGCAGCAGTGGCAGAGGCGGTGGAGGCACCAGCAGCAGCGGCAGAGACCCAGGCGGTAGAGGCTCGGGCTGCGGAGGCACCAGCGGCAGCGGCAGAGGCCAAGGAGTATAGGGTCTGGCGGCGGAAGCAAAAGCAGCAGCGGCAAGGGCCCAGGCGGTAGAGGTTCTGGCGGTGGAGGCACCAGCGGCAGTGGCAGAGGACCAGGCGGTAGAGTCTCAGGCTGCGGAGGCTCCAGCGGCACCGGCAGAAGCTCAGGTGGTACAGATTCGGACAACGGAGGCACCAGCGGTAGCAGTAGTGGGGCAGGCGGCATTGGCTGAGGCACCAGAGGACCAGGCGGTAGAGGCTTTGGCGTCAGAGGCACCAGCAGCAGCTACAGAGACCCAGGGGGCAGAGGCTCTGGTGGCGGAGGCACCAGCCGCAGTGGCAGAGGCCCAGGGGGTAGAGGCTCAGGCTGCAGAGGCACCAGCGGTACTGGCAGACGCCAAAGCGGTAGAGGCTCGGGCTGTGGAGGCAGCAGTGGCAGAGGCCCAGGCAGTAGAGGCTCAGGCTGCGGAGGCACCAGCGGCACCGGCAGAGGCACCTGTGTTAGCGGCAGAGGGCCTAGGCGTTAGAGATTTTGTTTTGTTTTTTTTAATAAATATTTTTTATTACATTTTCCATTAAAAAAAAACATTTTTTTTAAAATAATTTTTTATTAAAGGTTTTTATAACAATAACAAACATATAACAAATACATAAACAGACAAAAACAAAAACAAAACAAAAAACATGTACCATTTCATATCTTAATTTCTTAAACCTTTCTTCCCCGACTTCCTCATGCCTCCCTTTTCTGTATTCCAAATTCTTATCAATTACTCAGCAAATCTTCCCTTATTTTAATTTAAATTTAATCTAATCTTCCTTATTCTCCTTGTCTTAACCCTTGCTAATAGTAACCATTTACTTTCCAGTCCAACATCATTCTAACTTTCATTAATTTTGTAATATTTCTTTAAATAGTCCTTGAACTTTTTCCATTCTTCTTGCGCTGCTTCTCTTCCCTGGTTTCGGATTCTGCTCGTCATTTCTGCCAGGCCCATATAGTCTATCACCTTCATCTGCCATTCTTCCAGTGTGGGTAGTTCTTGTGTCTTCCAGTACTTCGCAATAAGCATTCTAGCTGCTGTTGTAGCGTACAAAAAGAAAGTTATATCCATCTTTAACACCCCCTGTCCGACAATACCCAAGAGAAAGGCCTCTGGTTTCTTAGGGAAAGTATATTTAAATACCTTTTTAAGTTCATTATAGATCATTTCCCAGAATGCCATAATCTTCGGGCACGTCCACCAAAGGTGAAAAAATGTACCCTCCTTTTCTTTACATTTCCAACATTTATTATCAGGCAAGTGGTAAATCTTTGCAAGCTTAACTGGGGTTATGTACCACCTATATATCCTTTTCATAATGTTTTCTCTTAGAGCATTACATGCCGTAAATTTCATCCCGGTGGTCCACAACTTTTCCCAATCAGCAAACAAAATATTATGACCAATGTCCTGAGCCCATTTAATCATAGCTGATTTAACCGTTTCGTCTTGTGTATTCCATTTCAGCAGCAAGTTGTACATTTTTGACAAATTCTTAGTACTGGGTTCTAACAATTCTGTCTCCAATTTTGATTTTTCCACCTGGAAGCCAATTTTTTACAAAATTATACATCCATTTTTAACTTAAACCCTTTTTTCCAGAAATTCCTTCAGCTTGTCTGATAATTTTCCGTTTATTTTTTATCCTCGTCTCACATTTCCCAATATTATATTGCACTCAAATACTCTTTATCACATTATATTTTTTAAACAATATTTCTAACAGTAATTTCACAGATCTTGAAAGCCAACGAACGTTATTAGCTCATCACAGAAAATTTTGTTATACTCTGTAAATTTCTTCCAGTCCTCGGAGAATCTCTGGTCACGTTGGTTCCTAATTCTCCCCGTCAATCTGTCCATTTCTGCGTAGTCCATCAGTTTCATCCTCCATTCTTCTTTCGTGGGCATCTCTTCCTGTTTCCATTTCTGTGCCAGCAAGATTCTGCCTGCTGTTGCTGCATACAAAACTAATTTCACATCTTTTTTACTAATTTCATTATCCAGTATTCCCCACAAGAGAGCTTCTGGTTTTTTAACAAAAGTATATTTCAGCATTTTCTTTAATTCATTATAGATCATCTCCCAGAAGCTTTACACCTTCTTACATTCCCACCACATATGGCAAAATGTTCCTTCTGTCTCCTTACACTTTCAACATTTATTACACACTTTATACATTTGTCAGGGGCTCGGGAGCAGGAGCACAGGGGAGAGAGGAAATGGAGAGCGAAGGGGAAGAATCCGAGGGCAGCGTAGGGGAGTATGACAGTGACCCGAGAGATTCCATGAGCTTCTCCAGCGAATCAGAAGATTTCCAGAAGGGGGTGCCGATGGTCAGGGCAAGGGGGGTCCCAGGGGGGACGCACCAGAAACAAGGAGCCAGCGGGGACCCCCAAAGCAGCAGCGGGGGATCAGGACTAGTTTCCCCACCAGAGCGTAGTGGGGGGGAAGAGTCACATGTGTCAGGACCAGCGTCTCCTCCAGCGGGGAGAGAAGATGAGTCAGGGCTGACCACGCCTCCATCGGAGAGTGGGGGAACGGAGGGGAGGTCAGTTCCAGCTAGCCTCCCCGAAGGGGGAAGCAGTGACAGCAGCAGTGAAACGGTCAGGAGGAAAGTTGCCGGCTGGGCGCGCGCGCCAAGTTCAAATGTACAGGCGCGGGGGACAGCAGGAGACCCGGATTGGGAACCAGCTCCTAAAGCCCGCTGGAGGGAGGGGGAAGACTCAGGGGATTCAGCGTCAGAAGAGTCTAGAAAGGGCGAGACCCCGACGGACAGGCGGAACTGGAGGAGGAAAGAGCAGAGGAAGAGGTGGAGCAAGGCTAGAGTCTTAAACTGGTGTCAGGGGGGATGAGATTCAAACGGAGCTTCAGCGGTCTACAGTTTGAGACGTAGAGCTGCACGCTGCGGCTGTGGAAGTGAAACTGAACTTCAATAAAGACTTTCGTACTTAACAACGAAGCGGCGTTGGTCCTTTGTGAGCTGGGATCTCGGGCAGCTCTGACAACATTTTACCCAGTTTTACTGGTGTTATATACCATCTATATAACATCTTCATAACATTTTTCTTAATCGTTTTACAATTGTTGTACTCTGGTTTCTCTTCAGATCGTATAAATCCCAGGCGTTAGAGATTTCGGCGGCTGAGGCAACAGCGGCAGTGGCAGAGGCCCAGGCGGTAGAGGCTCAGGCTGCAGAGGCACCAGGGGCACCGGCAGAGGACCAGGCGGTAGAGGCTTTGACGGGGGAGGCACCAGCAGCAGCTACAGAGACCCTGGTGGCAGAGGCTCTGGTGGCGGAGGCACCAGCCGTAGTGGCAGAGGCCCAGGTGGTAGAGGCTCAGGCTGCAGAGGCACCAGGGGCACCGGCAGAGGCCCAGGCGGTAGAGGAACGGGCTGCGGAGGCAGCAGTGGCAGAGGCGGTGGAAGCACCGGCAGCAGCGACAGAGACCTAGGTGGCAGAGGCTCTGGCGGTGGAGGCAACAGCGGCAGCAGCAAAGGCCCAGGCGGTGGAGGCTCTGGCGGTGGAAGCACCAGTGGCAGTGGCAAGGGCCCAGGCAGAGGAGGCTCTGTCGGCGGAGGCACCAGCAGCAGCAACAGAGACCCAGGCGAAAGAGGCTCAGGTGGCGGATGCACCAGCGGCAGCATCAAAGGCCCAGGAGGTAGAGGCTCCGGCAGCTGTGGCACCAGCAGCAGCGACAGAGACCCAGGTGGCAGAGGCTCTGGCGGTGGAAACACCAGCGGCAGCAGCAAGGGCCCAGGGGGTAGAGGCTCAGCTGGGGAGGCAACAGCGGCAGAGATCCAGGCGGTAGAGGCTCTGGCGGCGGAGGCACCACCGGCAGCAGCGGAGGCACCACCGGCAGCTGCAGAGGTCCAGGAGATGCAGCCTATACGGCGGCCGAACCAGCAAGGGCGGTAGAGGCCCAGGCTGTAGAGGATCAGGCTGCCGAGGCACCAGTGGCAGCAACAGAGGCCCAGGAGGTAGAGGCTCTGGCGGAGGTGGCACCAGCAGCAGTGACAGAGACCCAGGTGGCAGAGGCTCTGGCGGTGGAAGCACCAGCGGAAGCGGCAAGGGACCAGGAGGTAGAGGCTCAGGCTGCGGAGGAACCAGCGGCAGTGGCAAAGGCCCAGGCGGTAGAGGCTCAAGTGGCGGAGGGACCAGCGGCACCGGCAGAGGCCCAGGCGGTAGAGGCTCGGGCTGCGGAGGCACCAGCGGCAGTGGCAGAAGCCCAGGCGGTAGAGGCAGCGGCAGAGGACCAGGCGGTAGAGGCTCAGGCTGTGGAGGAACCAGCGGCAGTGGCAAAGGCCCAGGCGGTAGAGGCTCTGGCGGTGGAAGCACCAGTGGCAGTGGCAAGGGCCCTGGCAGTAGAGGCTCTGTCGGCGGAGGGACCAGCAGCAGTGACAGAGACCCAGGCGGAAGAGGCTCAAGTGGCGGAGGCACCATCGGCAGCGGCAGAAGATCACGTGGTACAGATTCGGGCAACGGAGGCACCAGCGGCAAAGGACCAGGCGGTAGAGGCTCTGACAGCGGAGGCATCAGCAGCAGCTACAGAGACCAAGGTGGCAGAGGCTCAGGCTGCGGAGGCACCAGCGGCAGTGACGGAGGCCCAGGCGGTAGAGGCTCAGGCTGTGGAGGCACCACCGGCATCAGCAGAGGCCCAGTCAGTATAGGCTCAGGCTGTGGAGGCACCAGCGGCACCGGGAGAGGCCCAGGCGGTAGAGGCTCTGGCGGTGGAAGCACCAGTGGCAGCGACAGAGACCCAGGTGGCAGAGGCTCTGACAGCAGAGGCACCAGCAGCAGCGACAGAGACCCAGGTGGCGGAGGCTTTGGCAGCAGAGGCAACAACGCCAGCAGCAAAGGCTAGGTGGTAGAGGCTCAGGCTGTGGAGGCAGCAGCGGCATCGGCAGAGGCCCAGGCGGTAGAGGCTCGGGCTGCGGAGGCACCAGCGGCAATGGTAGAGGCCCAGGGGTAGAGGCTCTGGCGGTGGAAGCACCAGCGGCAGCGGCAGAGGCCCAGGCAGTAGAGGCTCTGGTGGTGGAAGCACCAGCCGCAGAAGCAGAGCACCAGGCAGTAGAGGCTCTGACGGCGGCGGGACCAGCAGCAGCGACAGAGACCCAGGTGGCAGAGGCTCTGGCGGTGGAGGCAACAGCCGCAGCAGCAAAGGCCCAAGAGGAAGAGGCTCAGGTGACGGAGGCACCAGTGGCAGCAGCAGAGGTCCAGACGGAAGAGTCACAGGGGGCACCAGCAAAGGCCCAGCCGGTAGAGGCTCTGGCAGCGGAGGCACCAGCGGCAGTGGCAGAGGACCAGGCGGTAGAGGCTCTGGCGGCGGAGGCACCACCGGCAGCGGAGGCGGCACCACCGGCAGCTGCAGAGGTCCAGACGGAAGAGGCTCGAGCTGCGGAGGCACCAGCGGCAGTGGCAGAGGTCCAGGCGGTAGAGGCTCAGGCTGCGGAGGCACCAGCGGCACCGGCAGAGGCCCAGGCGGTAGAGGCGCGGGCTGCGGAGGCAACAGTGGCAGAGGACCAGGCAGTAGAGGCTCAGGCTGGGGAGGCACCAGCGGCACCGGCAGAGGGACCCGCGTTGGCGGCAGAGGGCCTAGGCGTTAGAGATTTTGGCGGCTGAGGCACCAGCGGAAGTGGCAGAGGCCCAGGCGGTAGAGGCTCTGGCGGCGGAAGCACCAGCAGCAGCAGCAGCAAGGGCCCAGGCGGTAGAGGCTCGGGCTGCGTACGCACCAGCGGCAGAGGCCCAGGTGGTAGAGTCTCTGGAAGTGGAGGCACCAGCGGCAGAGGACCAGGCGGTAGAGGCTCTGACGGCGGAGGCAAAAGCAGCAGCAACAGAGACCCAGGCGAAAGAGGCTCAGGTGGCGGATGCACCAGCAGCAGCGGCAGAGGCCCAGGAGGTAGAAGCGCTGTCTGCGGAGGCACAAGGGGCACCGGTAGAGGCCAAGGCGGTAGAGGCTCAGGCTGTGTAGGCACCAGCGGCAGCGGCAGAGACCCAGGCGGTAGAGGCTCTGGCGGCGGAGGCAGCAGCGGCAGAGGCCCAGGCGGTAGAGGCTCAGGCTGCGTAGGCACCAGCACAGCGACAGAGACCCAGGTGGCAGAGGCTCTGGCGGTGGAAGCACCAGCGGAAGCGGCAATAGCCCAAGCGGTAGAGGCTCTGGCGGCGGAGGCAGCTGCGGCAGTGGCAGAGGCCCAGGTGGTAGAGGCTCTGGCGGTGGAAGCACCAGCGGCAGCGTCAAGGGCCCAGGTGGTAGAGGCTCGGGCTGCGGAGACACCCACGGCATCGGCAGAGGCCCAGGTGGTAGAGGCTTTGGCGGCGGAGGCAGCAGCGGCACCGGCAAGGGACCAGTCAGGAGAGGCTCAGGCTGTGGAGGCACCAGTGGCAGAGGCCAAGGCGGTAGAGGCTATGGCGGTGAAAGCACTAGCGGCAGCGGTGGAGGCCCAGGCGGTAGAGGCTCAGGCTGCGCAGGCACCAGCGGCAGCGGAGGCGGCACCACCGGCAGCTGCAGAGGTCCAGGCGATGCAGCCTGTACGGCGGCCGAACCAGCAAGGGCGGTATAGGGCCAGGAGGTAGAGGCTCAGGCTGCCGAGGCACCAGTGGCAGCAACAGAGGCCCAGGTGGCAGAGGCTCTGGTGGCAGCAGCAAAGGCCCAGGCGGTAGAGGCTCTGAGGGCGGACGCACCAGTGGTAGCAGCAGAGGCCCAGGTGGAAGAGGCTTAGGCGGCAGGGACAGCAGCAGCAGCAGCAGAGGTCCAGACGGAAGAGGCTCAGGTGGCAGAGGCACCAGCGGCAGCGGCAGAAGCTCAGGTGGTACAGATTCGGGCAACGGAGGCACCAGCGGCAACAGCAGAGGCCCAGGCGGCATTGGCTGAGGCGGTAGAGGCCAAGGCGGTAGAGACTTTGGAAGTGGAGGCACCAGCGCCAGAGGACCAGGCGGTAGAGGCTCTGACGGCGGAGGCATAAGCAGCAGCTACAGAGACCCAGGAGGCAGAGCCTCTGGCAGCGGAGGAACCAGCAGCACCGGCAGAGGCCCAGGAGGTAGAGGCGCTGGCTGCGGAGGCACAAGCGGCACCGGTAGAGGCCAAGGCGGTAGAGGCTCAGGCTGCGGAGGCACCAGCGTCACAGGCAGAGGCCCAGGCGGTGGAGGCTTGGGCTGTGGAGGCAGTTGCGGCAGTGGCAGAGGCCCAGGCGGAGGAGGCTCAGGCGGCGGTGTCACCAGCGGCAGCGGCAAGGGAACAGGCGGTAGAGGCTCTGGCGGGGGAAGCACCAGCGGCAGCGGCAGAGGCCAGGGCAGTATTGGTTCTGGCGGCGGAAGCAGCAGCGGCAGTGGGAGAAGCTTGGGTTGTACAGATTCGGACAACGGAGGCACCAGCAGTAGCAGTAGTGGCGCAGGCGGCAGTGGCTGAGGCACCAGAGGACCAGGCGGTAGAGGCTTTGACGGCGGAGGCACCAGCAGCAGCTACAGAGACCCCGGTGGCAGAGGCTCTGGTGGCAAAGGAAATTAAGAAGGTACTTAAGTGTACTTTTCACAAGAAACCGGAGGCCTTCCTCCTGGGCATGGTGGGCCAATTGGTGCCAAAGAAAGATAGAAATTTCTTTATGTACGCAACAACAGCAGCAAGAATTCTCATCGCAAAGTATTGGAAGACACAAGAGCTACCCACCCTGGAAGAATGGCAGATGAAGCTGATAGACTATATGGAATTGGCGGAAATGACTGACAGAATCCGAGACCTGGGAGAAGAGTTGGTGGAAGAAGACTGGAAGAAATTCAAAGACTATCTTCAGAAATATTATAAAATCAATGAGTGTTAAAAATGTGCTTGGATGGGTAATAAGTGGTAATTAGTGATAAAAGTTATTAAGACTACGCAAAAAAGGTATTGATAATTGGTTGAAAAATAGGGATATAGTATATGTTATGGTACAAAGTTTAAACATTCGACAAAGGGTAAGAATTTGCTGAATTAAATATTTGAATGGGAATACAAAAAGGGGAAGGTGCGAGGAGGTCAAGAACATAAGCATATGAAATTGAGGCTATTGGAAAAATGGAATGGTTTTATTTTTTCTTTGTTTAAATGTAATTTTTCTTAATTAGTTGTGCTTTTCTTTCTGTATTTTTTTTTCCTTTTTTTTTCTTTTTTGCGTGTTTCTTTTTTCTGTAATTTATGGTTTTTTATTCTGTGAATTTCTATTTCTCTTTTTTTGTAAAATTTTAATAAAAATCTTTAAAAAAAAAAAAAACAAAGGGACCAGCCGCAGTGGCAGAGGCCCAAGTGGTGGAGGCTCAGGCTGCGGAGGCACCAGCGGCACGGGCAGAGGCCCAGGTAGAAGCTTCGGCTGTGGAGGCAGCAGTGGCAGAGGACCAGTGAGTAGAGGCTCAGGCGGCGGAGGCACCAGCGGCACTGGCAGAGGCCCAGGTGGAAGAGGCTCAGGTGGCGGAGGCACCAGCGGCAGCGGGAGAAGCTCAGGTGATACAGATTCGGGCAACGAAGGCACCAGCGGCAGCAGCAGTGGCAATTGCGGCACTGGCTAAGGCCGCAGAGGCCCAGGCAATAGAGGCTCTGGCGGCGGAGGCACCAGTGGCAGCGGCAAGGGAAAAGGCGGTAGAGGCTCTGGCGGCGGAAGCACCAGGGGCAGCGGCAGAGGCCCAGGAAGTAAAATCTGAGCCTGTGGAGGCACCAGCGGCACCGGCAGAGTCCCAGGCGGTAAAGTCTCAGGCTGTGGAGCAACCAGTGGCAGCAGCAGAGGCGCAGGTAGTATAGGGTCTGGCGACGGAAGCAGCAGCGGCAGCGGCAAGTGCCCAGGCGGTAGAGGCTGTGACGGTAGAGGCACCAGCGGTAGTGGCAAAGGCCCAGGCGGTAGAGGCTCAGGCTGCGTAGGCACCAGCGGAACCGGCAGAGGCCCAGTCGGTTGAGGCTCAGGCAGCGGAGGCACCAGCGGCACCGGCAGAGGCGCAGGTGGAAGAGGCTCAGGCGGCGGAGGCACCAGCTGCAGCGGGAGAAGCTCAGGTAATACTGATTCGGGCAACGGAGGCAACAGCGGCAGCAGCAGTGGCGCAGGCGGCATTGGCTCAGGCGGCGGAGGCACCAGCGGCAGCGGGAGAAGTTCAGGTGATACAGATTCGGGCAACGGGGGCACCTGCGGCAGCAGCAGTGGCGCAGGCGGCATTGGCTGAGGCGGCAGAGCCCCAGGCGGTAGAGGCTCTGGCGGCGGAAAACCAGCGGCAGTGGCAGAAACCCAGGCGTAGAGGCTCAGGCTGCAGAGACACCAGTGGCACTGGGAAAGGAACAGGCGGCAGAGGCTCTGGCGGCGGAAGCACCAGCGGCAGCAGCAAGGGCCCAGGCGGTAGAGGCTCGGGTTGCGTAGGCATCAGCGGCAACGGCAGAGGACCAGGCGGTAGAGGCTCAGGCTGCGTAGGCACTAGTGGCAGTGGCAAGGGAACAGGCGGTAGAGGCTCTGGTGGTGGAAGCACCAGCGGCAGCAGCAAGGGCCCAGGCTGTAGAGGCTCTGGTGGCGGAGGCACCAGTGGCAGTGGCAGAGGCCCTGGCGGTTGAGCCTCAGGCTTTGGAGGCACCAGCGGCACCGGCAGAGACCCAGGCGGTAGAGGCTTGGGCTGCGGAGGCACCAGCGGCAGAGGCCAAGGCAGTATAGTGTCTAGCGGCGGAAGCACCAGCGGCAGCAGCAACGGCCCAGGCGGTAGAGGCTCAGGCTGCGGAGGCACCAGTGGCAGTGGCAGAGGCCCTGGCGGTTGAGCCTCAGGCTTTGGAGGCACCAGCGGCACCGGCAGAGACCCAGGCGGTAGAGGCTTGGGCTGCGGAGGCACCAGCGGCAGAGGCCAAGGCAGTATAGTGTCTAGCGGTGGAAGCACCAGCGGCAGCAGCAACGGCCCAGGCGGTAGAGGCTCAGGCTGCGGAGGCACCAGTGGCAGTGGCAGAGGCCCTGGCGGTTGAGTCTCAGGCTTTGGAGGCACCAGCGGCACCGGCAGAGACCCAGGCGGTAGAGACTCGGGCTGCGGAGGCACCAGCGGCAGAGGCCAAGGCAGTATAGGGTCTAGCGGCGGAAGCACCAGCGGCAGCAGCAACGGCCCAGGCGGTAGAGGTTCAGGCTGCGGAGGCACCAGCGGCACCGGTAGAAGCTCAGGTGGTACAGATTCGGGGAACGGAGTCACCAGCGGCAGCAGCAGTGGCGCAGGCAGCGTTGGCTGTGGCGGCAGAGGCCTATGCAGTAGTGGCTCAGGCTGCGGAGGCACCAGCGGCACCGGCAGAGGTCCAGGCGTTAGAGGCTCAGGCTGCGGAGGCACCAGCGGCACCGGCAGAGGCCCAAGTGGTAGAGGCTATGGCTGCGGAAGCACCAGCGGCAGCAGCAATGGCCCAATCGGTAGAGGCTCGGGCGGCAGAGGCACGAGCGGCACCAGCAGAGACCCAGGCAGTATTGGTTCTGGCGGCGGAAGCAGCAGTGGCAGCAGCAACGGCCCAGGCGTTAGAGGCTCGGGCTGCGGAAGCACCAGCGGCAGCGGCAGTGGCAAGGGAACAGGCGGTAGAGGCTCTGGCGGCGGACGCACCAGCAGCAGCGGCAGAGGCTAAGGCAGTATTGGTTCTGGCGGTGTAAGCAGCAGCGGCAGTGGCAGAAGCTCAGGTGGTACAGATTCGGGCAACAGAGGCACCAGCGGCAGAAGCAGTGGCAGAGACGGCATTGGTGGAGGCGGCAGAGGACAAGGCGGTAGAGGCTCTGGCGGCGGAGGTACCAGGGGCACCGGCAAAGGCCCAGGTGGTAGAGGCTCTGGCGGAGGAGGTACCAGCGGCAGCGGCAGAGGCCCAGGCGGAAGAGCCTCAGGCGGCGGAGGCACCACCGGCAACGGCCGATGTTCAGACGGAAGAGGCTCAGGTGGCGGAGGCACCAGCGGCAGTGGCAGAAGCTCTAATTGTACAGATTCGGGCAACGGAGGCACTAGCAGCAGCAGCAGTGGCGCAGGCAGCATTGGCTGAGGCGGCAGAGGTCCTGGCGTTAGAGACTCTGGAAGTGGAGGCACCAGCGTCAGAGGACCAGGCGGTAGAGGCTCTGACGGCGGAGGCACCTGATCGCAGAGGCCCCGGCGGTAGAGGCTCAGTCTGCGGAGGCACCAGAGGCACCGGCAGAGGCCCAGGCGGTAGAGGCTCAGCCTGCGGAGGCACCAGCGGCAGTGGCAGAGGCCCAGGCGGTAGAGGCTCAGGCTGCGGAGGCACCAGGGGCACCGGTAGAGGCTCGGCTGCAGAGGCACCAGCGGCAGTGGCAGACGCCCAGTCGGTACAGGACCAGGCGGCGGAGGGACCAGCGGCAGCCGCAAGGGCCCAGGTGGTAGAGGCTCTGGCGGCGGAGGCACCACAGGCAGCAGCAGAGGCCCAGGCAGCATTGGCTAAGGCGGCAGAGGCCCAGGCGGTAGTGGCTCGGGCTGCGGCGGCACCAGCGGCAGAGGCCCAGGCAGTAGAGGCTCTGCCTGCGGATTCACCAGCGGCACTGGCAGAGGCCCAGGCGGTAGTGGCTCGGGCTGCGGAGGCACCAGCAGCAGAGGCAGAAGTCCAGGTGGTAGAGGCTCAGGCTGCGGATTCACCAGCGGCACCGACAGAGGCCCAGGCGGTAGTGACTCGGGCTGCGGAGGCACCAGAGGCAGCAGCAGAGACCCAGGCAGTATTGGTTCTGGTGGCGGAAGCAGCAGCGGCAGTGGCAGATGCGCAGTCGGTAGAGGCTCAGGCGGCGGAGGCACCAGCGGCAGCGGGAGAAGCTCAGGTGATACTGATTCGGGCAACGGAGGCACCAGCGGCAGCAGCAGTGGCGCAGGCGGCATTGGCGGAGGCAGCAGAGGCCCAGGCGGTAGAGACTCAGGCTGCGGAGGCACCAGTGGCAGCGGCAAGGGAACAGGCGGTAGAGGCTCTGGCGGCGGAAGCACCAGCCTCAGCGGCAGCGGCAGAGGCCCAGGAAGTAGAAGCTGAAGCTGTGGAGGCACCAGCGGCACCGGCAGAGACCCAGGCAGTATAGGGTCTGGCGGCGGCAGCGGCAAGTGCCCAGACAGTAGAGGCTGTGGCGGCAGAGATACCAGCGGTAGTGGCAGAGGCCCATGCGGTAGAGGCTCAGGCTGCGGAGGCACCAGCGGCACCGGCAGAGGCCCAGGCGGTAGAGGCTCCGGTGGTGAAAGCATCAGCGGCAGCGGCAAGGACCCAGGCGGCAGAGGCTCTGGTGGCAGAGGCAGCAGTGGCAGTGGCAGAGGCCCTGGCGGTAGAGGCTCAGGCTGTGAAGGCACCAGCGGCACCGGCAGAGACCCAGGCGGTAGAGGCTCGGGCTGCGGAGGCAGCGGCAGCGGTAGAGACCTAGGCAGTATAGGGTCTGGCGATAGAAGCACCAGGGGCAGCGGCAAGGGTCCAGGCGGTAGAGGCTCTGTCGGCGGAGGTACCAAAGGAAGTGGCAGAGGCCCAGGCGGAAGAGTCTCAGGCTTTGGAGGCACCAGCGGCAGCGGCAGAGGCCCAGGCGGTAGAGGATCAGGCTGCGGAGGCACCAGTGGCACCGGCAGAAGCTCAGGTGGTACAGATTCGGGCAACGAAGGCACCAGCGGCACCAGCAGTGGCGCAGGCGGCATTGGCTGAGGCACCAGAGGACCAGGTGGTAGAGACTATGACGTCGGAGGCACCAGCAGCAGCTACAGAGACCTCGGTGGCAGAGGCTCTGGTGGCGGAGGCACCAGCGGCACCGGCAGAGGACCCAGGCGGTAGAGGCTTGGGCTGTGGAGCCACCAACGGCAGCGGCAGAGGCCCAGGCAGTAGAGACTCTGGCGGCGGAAGCACCAGCGGCTGCGGAAAGGGCCCTGGCAGTAGAAGCTCTGGCAGTGTAGTTACTAGTGGCAGCGGCAGAGGCTCAGGCCGTAGAGGCTCTGACGGCGGAAGAACCAGTGGCAACGGCAGAAGACCAGGCGGTAGAGCCTCTGACGGCGGAGGCACCAGCAGCAGCGACAGAGACCCAGGTGGCAGAGGCTTTGGCGGCGAAGGGAAAAGCAGCAGCAGGAAAGGCCCACGCGGTAGAGGCTCTGGCGGTGGAAGTACTAGTGGCAGCGGCAAGGGGCCAGGCAGTAGACGCTCTGGTGGTGCAGGCACCAGCGGCACCCGCAAGGGCCCAGGCGGTAGAGGCTCTGACATCTGAGGTAGCAGCGGCAGTGGCAGACGCCTAGGCGGTCGAGGCTCGGGCTGCGGAGGCATAAGCGTCACCGGCAGAGGCACAGGCGGTGGAGGCTCGGGCTGCGGAGGCACCAGCACCACCGGCAGAGGCCCAGGCGGTAGAGGCTCAGGCTGCGGAGGCACCAGCGGCAACGGCAGAGGCAACCGCATTGGCGGCAGAGGGCACAGGCGTTAGAGATTTTGGCGGCTGAGGCACCAGCGGCAGTGTCAGAGGCCCAGGCGGTAGAAGCTCGGGCTGTGGAGGCACGATCGGCAGCGGCAGAGGCCCAGGCAGTACAGACTCTGGCGTTGGAAGCACCAGCGGCAGCGGCAAGGGCCCAGGCGGTAGAGGCTCTGGCGGCGGAGGCACCAGCGGCAGCGGCAGAGGACCAGGCGGTAGACGTTCAGGCTGCAGAGGAACCAGGGGGACCGGCAGAGGCCCAGGCAGTAGAGTTTCAGGCTGCGGAGGCACCAGCTGCAGCGGCAGAGGCCCAGGCGGTAGAGGCTCTGACGGCGGAGGCACCAGCAGCAGCGACAGAGACCCAAGTGGCAGAGGCACCAGCGGCACCGGCAGAGGCACCCGCTTTGGCAGCAGAGGGCCTAGGCGTTAGAGATTTTGGCGGCTGAGGCACCAGCGGCAGTGGCAGAGGCCCAGGCGGTAGAGGCTCTGGCGGCGGAGGCACCAGGTGCAGTGGCAGAGGCCCAGGCGGTAGAGGCTCAGGCGGCGGAGGCACCAGCGGCAGCAGCAGAGGTCCACACTGAAGAGGCTCAGGTGGCGGAGGCACCAGCGGCAGTGGCAGAAGGTCAGGTGCTACAGATTCGGGCAACGGAGGCACCAGCGGCAGCAGCAGTGTCGCAGACGGCATCGGCTGAGGCGGTAGAGGCCCAGGCGGGAGAGACTCTGACGGCGGAGGCAACAGCGGCAGCAGCAGAGGTCCAGACTGAAGAGGCTCAGGTGGCGGAGGCACCAGCGGTGGCAGCAGAAGCTCAGGTGCTACAGATTCGGGAAACGGATGCACCAGCGGCAACAGCAGTATCACAGGCAGCATCGGCTGAGGCGGTAGAGGCCCAGGCAGTAGAGACTCTGACGGCGGAGGCAAAAGCAGATTCGGACGACGGAGGCATCAGCGGTAGCAGTAGTGGCGCAGGCGGGATTGGCTGAGGCACCAGAGGACCAGACGGTGGAGGCTTGGACGGAGGCACCAGCAGCAGCTACAGAGACCCAGGTGGCAGTGACTCTGGCGGCGGAGGCACCAGCAGCAGTGGCAGAAGCTCAGGTGATACAGATTCGGGCAACGGAGGCACCAGCGGCAGCAGCAGTGTTGCAGGCGGCATTGGCTGAGGCGGTAGAGGCCCAGGCAGTAGAGACTCTGGAAGTGGAGGCACCAGCGCCAGAGGACCATCTCTTTCTGCGGCCCTTGTGTATATAATTGTTTAAAATATCTCTGGAAGCAATTTCTAATCTCATTTGGCTTATATACGTTCTTTCCTTCCACTTCTAAATTTGTAACCATATTTAATTTTTGTCTTTTCTTCATTTGCCAAGCCAATAGTTTACCGCATTTATCTGCTGATTCAAATGTCTTTTGTCTCATTTGTTTAATTTTCCATTCTATTTCTTGATTCATCAGCTCCATATATTGTACTTGATACAATTTGATTTCTCTCAAAATCTCTTTGGACTTTGGTTTTGATCTTAGTTTCTTTTCCCCTTCTTTTGTCTTCTCCAAAATCTTGTCTTTTTTCTCATTTTGGCTTCTCTTTTTTATTGCGTTTTGTTGTATCAGAAATCCTCGCATAACGGCTTTACTTGCGTCCCAGATTACTCTTTTTTCCACATTGGTGTTCATGTTTATTTCAAAATAATCTCTCAAAGTTTTTTGGGCCTTTTTGTACACTTCTTCATCTCTAAATAGGGTGTCATTCATCCTCCATCTGAAGGATCCAGTTGTTATTTGCTTCATCTTCATTCTTACTGCATTGTGGTCGGAGCAGGTTTTTGGGCAGATTTCCACTTTCTTTATCTTTGATGCCATTCCTCTAGTAACCCAGTGTGATGGGATGGTGAGCTGCTTGTGCGTAAAATCCTGATCCCTCAGAGTTTGGCTAAGTCCCCAAACCTCTGTCTGTGATGGAGCTCCTTAAGCATGGCTCCATCAATCGCTCGTTGAATCGGACAGTGGGCGTTTACGGAACTTCTTCCAGCATAAAAGCTCCTTAACGGAAACGCGTCTTCTGGACTCTCGGCGTGACAGTTTCCGCCGAGGAGTGGGTGTCCCTACGGGAGGTCCTGAAACCTCCCCACTGTTCTCGCTTGAAGTGTCTCTGAGCCCTCCCTCCGACTCACTTTCCCTTGGAACTCCACTTCTCCCCCTGCTGGTCCCCTCCTCCGCTGAGTGGTCTCTCTCACCCTCCATGAGCCCTTTCACCTCCTTCGTCTCAGATGACAGTTCCCTGACATCCACCTCCCCTCCAGGGCCCCCTTCACCCCCTTCCCTCCCCTCCTCTGCGGGAGGCGAGGGAGCAAAACCCCTGAAGGAACCTCCCTCATCTTCCGAAGTTTCGAACACTTCCCTCCACCTTTTGCTGTTTCCGGTTTCCAAGTACTCCTCCTCCTCGGAGTCTGTACCTCCTTCCAACTCCGATTCCCTGAATCCCTCCAGTTCCTCCTCATCGTCGGTGGTGCCAAAGTACTCCCTCCGGAACCTCGCTACTGGCTGAGGTTTCCTGGGGAACCTTTGGTGGAACGTTTCGATCAAGACCTCGTCATGGACCTCCTCTGCCTTCACCCAGGTGTTTTCCGACTCCGGTTCCCCTTCCCACGCGACCAAATACTCCACCTGATTACCCTTCCACCTGGAGTCGATGATTTCCGCCACATAGTTGCGGCTTTCCCTTTCTTCTATGGCTGGCCCCCGTGTGGATACCCCTTCACCTTCCCCCCTGTATGGTGACAGTAATGACCTGTGGAATACTGGGTGCAGTTTCATGTGGTTCGGTAACCGGAGTCTGAAAGCCACTGGGTTGACCTGTTGGATGACCTCAAATGGTCCCAATCTTTTGGGTCTCAATTTCTTGCAACCCCCCTTGAACGGCAATCCTTGGGTAGATAGCCAGACCCGACTCCCCACCCTAATTGTTTCACCTTCCCTTCTGCTCTTGTCTGCCTGCCTCTTATATTCTTCTTTGGCCCTTTCTAAGTTGTGTTGGAGTTGACGATGGATCGCTTCCATTTCTTCTACAAAAAGTTCAGCGGCCGGAACACTCCATCTCTCTCCTCCTTCCCCTGGAAACGCCCTGGGGTGGCACCCATAATTAGCCAAAAAGGGGCTCATCCCGGTGGACACATTCTCTGCATTATTGTAAGCAAATTCCGCTAGTGCCAACTTTTCGACCCAATCGTTTTCTCTGTCATTGACATAACACCTCAGGTATTGTTGAAGGATACCGTTTGCCCTCTCCGCCTGCCCATTGGTCTCAGGGTGCCTGGCAGTCGAAAAGTTGACCTCTACGTGCAACAAGCTCATAAGCTTCCTCCAGAATCTGGACGTGAACTGTTTCCCTCTGTCGGAAACCAGCCTCAAGGGGGCGCCATGCAGCCTAAAAATATGTTCTACAAACAATTTCGCTGTCTCTTCCGCCGTGACTGCATGTGAGCAAGCTACAAAGTGACCCATCTTAGTTAACTGGTCTACTACGACTAGTATGGCGGTTTTCCCCTGGGATTTGGGCAGATCAGTCATAAAATCTATCGACACCGCCTCCCACGGTCGTTCTGGTGTGGGTAACGGTTCTAATAACCCCGCTGGTGCCCGCCTTTCTCCTTTGGCTCTCTGGCATTGGTCACACCTTCTCACATACTCCCGTACATCCTCCCTCACCTTGGGCCACCAAAACTCCCTGGTCACCAACCACATGGTCTTGTGTTGCCCAAAATGCCCCGCTGTGGGATTGTCGTGCAGCTGTTTGAGTACTCTCCCCCTCAATTCCCCTTCGGGTATATATAGCGCCCCTTTGTAATACAATGCCCCGTTTCTTTCTTCAAAACCTCCGGGGTCTTCTCCCTCTCTCCTTAAACCTCTGAGCTTATCCTGGGCGTACTCATCATTTACCGTTCCCTCTACCAGTTCTCTTTGCCCCACCCAGGCCGCACCACACACCCAGTGGTCCTCTGGGATAATATGTCTCTCTTCTGGCGCTCCCTCCCCCTCCAAATATTCAGGTTTGCGAGAGAGAGCGTCCGCTCTGATGTTTTCTGGACCTGGCACATAGCAGATTTCAAAATGGAATTTGGAGAACTCCTGGGCCCATCTCACTTGTCGTTGGTTGAGCACTCGTGCCGTTCTCCAATACTCCAAATTCTTGTGGTCCTTACACACTTGCACCTTATGCTGTGCGCCAATTAGTAAGTGTCTCCATCTCCGGAACGCTTCGTGAATGGCGAGTAGTTCTCGGTCATATACCGTGTAGTTCCTCTCGGATTTGTTCAGCTTACGCGAAAAGAAGGCACACGGTCTCCATTCCGACTCATTGCTCCCTGGCTGAAGCAGCACCGCCCCCACCGCCCGGTCTGAGGCATCAGTTTCCACTCTCATGGGTTTTTGTAAATACACATGCAGGAGCTGTTCTTCCGAAGCGAATGCCTTTTTCAATTCCTCAAAAGCGTGCTCCGCCTCCGCCGTCCAAACGAATTTCTTCTTGCTGCTTAGACAGTCCGTGATGGGAGCCGTTAAGTGGGCAAAGTTCTTGATGAATTTACGGTAAAAGTTCCCAAACCCTAAGAACCTTTGCACATCTTTTTTCGTTTTCGGTGTCTTCCATTCCAGCACCGCCTGGACCTTGCCTGGATCCATGGCTAATCCCTTGTCTGATAGGCGGTACCCCAGGAATTCCACCTCCTTGGTGTGGAACTGACACTTCTCCAATTTCACCCACAACTGGTTTGCTTGCAGCTGGCTCAGCACTTCCCTGACATCCTTTACATGCTGCTCCTCATTCTCTGAATATATCAGCACGTCATCGAGGAATGCCACGCAATTCTTGTAGAGCAAAGGTCCCAGTACATGGTTCATGAGCGATTGAAAACAGGCGGAGCCTGCTTGTAATCCAAAGGGCATAACAAGATATTCGAAAGCCCCTAGGGGGGTGAACATCGTTGTCTTCCATTCATCCCCCTTCTTTATTCGTATCAGGTTGTACGCTCCTCTCAGGTCCAGTTTCGTGAATATCTTTCCCTTCCTCACCCTGGTCAAAATGTCATCAATCCTGGGCATGGGGAAAGTCACTGGTTCTGACACGGCATTCAGCCGCCGGTAGTCCACGACCAATCTCGGTTTATCCGTGTGTTTTTTGTCCACAAAAAACACTGGGCTGCCCCCCACCGCTCTGGACTCTCTGATGAAACCTCTCTTCAGGTTTTTGTCAATAAACTCCCTCAACTCCTGCATTTCCCTGTCTGACATGGCGTACAGCTTGCCCACGGGGAGCTGGGCCCCAGGGACCAGGTTAATTTGGCAGTCAAAGTCTCTATGCGGTGGTAGTTTATCTGCTTCCCTTTCGCTGAAGACCTTGCTCAGGTCAGCGTATTGTTTGGGCACCTTCCCTTTGTCCGCCACTTCCGTCCCTGCTAGGGAGGCTTTTGCCCCTTCTGGCACCTTTCCCTCTTTGCAGTGTTCCAGGCAATGTGCTGACCCAAAGGAGACCACTCTCTGATGCCAGCCCACTAGCGGGTCATGCAACGCTAGCCAGCTCATTCCCAAAATGACTGGCGCCCCTCCCAGGGTGGCTACATTGAACGCTATCCTTTCGGTGTGCCTTGCCACCCTCATAACCATTGGGACGGTCTGTAGGCTAACTTCTCCCCCCAACAGCTCCCTCCCATCGATCGTGGTGACCTGCAGGGGGTTGCTTAAAGGGAGTGTCTGTATCTGGTGTTCAGCTGCAAACTCCTTGCTCATAAAATTACAGGAGCTGCCTGAGTCCAACAGCGCTTTGGTCTTTAGTGGGTATCCGTTTGCCAGCTCTAGCAACACCTCTATTACTAGGGCTGGTCTTGGAGGTTCCGGAGTGGGCACTTTTACTGCTCCTTGGCCTGTCTGCAGTGCCCTGACAGTGGCAGACAGGCGTTGGCTTTTACTGGCTCCTGGACTTCCTCCTCCTTCCCCCCAACAGTTCCCGCCATCCCTTGCCATTCCTTTCTTTGCGGGCAGACTCTGGCAAAGTGACCTGGCTGCTGGCAGAGATAACATTTCTTGGCACTCTTTCCCTCCTTCTTCCTCCCTTCACTGGGATTTGAAACTGCGCGCGCGCGCGCTGTTCCAACTTCCATCGGCTCTCCGGGCGGGAAACTTGGTTCTGGAATCTCTGGAATGCGGAAATCCCTCCAACGCTCTCCTTTCCCCTCCCGCTTCTCCAAGGCTCTTGCCTCCTGGCGCGCTCCAATGGTCAGCGCTGATTTGGTCAGCTGGTCCATAGACTCCGCCCTGGGCGCCCGGGAAAGTTCGTCTTTCACCGCCGAAGAAAGCCCCTCTTCAAAGAGCATTTGAATGGGTTCCGCCGATAAGTCCCACCCCAATTTATGTATCAACATTGTAAACTCAGTCCAGTACTCACGAACCGATCGGCTCCCCTGTTTGCAAGCCATCAATTGCCTGCGCACCAGTCCCTGTTCAATCTCGCTGGAAAACATCAAATCCATGGCGCGAAAAAACTTCCTCGCGTCCTTCAGCATGTCACTATTCCCTGCCATCAGGGGCCTCACCCAGTCTCTCGCCCCCCCTTCGAGATGGCCAATCACAAACGCCACTCGCGATGCCTCATCGGGAAAGTCGTTAAACTGCAGTTCGAGAGCATACTGCATCTCTGTCCTAAAGGCTTGGTAGTTCCTGGGGTCCCCCCCAAACTTCTGCACCATTCCTGGCATCTTTCTTGCTAGTGTAGCGCCTTTTGCCTTTTCTGCATCCTGCGCCCTCCTTTCTTCTAGCCTCGCCGTTTGCATTGCTAGCTGGAGTTCCAACACTCTGTACCTTTCTTCCAGACTTGGACTTTCTCCAGCTCCTGCTGCTCCTCCGGCTCCGGCTGGGTTGCTCATGATGCCTCTCTGCACAAGCTGCTTTCAGGGACTGTCCGATTGCTGTGATGGGATGGTGAGCTGCTTGTGCGTAAAATCCTGATCCCTCAGAGTTTGGCTAAGTCCCCAAACCTCTGTCTGTGATGGAGCTCCTTAAGCATGGCTCCATCAATCGCTCGTTGAATCGGACAGTGGGCGTTTACGGAACTTCTTCCAGCATAAAAGCTCCTTAACGGAAACGCGTCTTCTGGACTCTCGGCGTGACAGTTTCCGCCGAGGAGTGGGTGTCCCTACGGGAGGTCCTGAAACCTCCCCACTGTTCTCGCTTGAAGTGTCTCTGAGCCCTCCCTCCGACTCACTTTCCCTTGGAACTCCACTTCTCCCCCTGCTGGTCCCCTCCTCCGCTGAGTGGTCTCTCTCACCCTCCATGAGCCCTTTCACCTCCTTCGTCTCAGATGACAGTTCCCTGACACCCAGATTTGGTCGATTCTGGTCCATGTCATTTTGGCTTCAGAAAAGAAGGTTCCCTCTCTCTCAAGAGGATTCTTTGTTCTCCAAATATCAATCAAGTCCATATTGTCAGTCATTTCAAAAAAAGTTTTTGGGAATCTTCCATCCTTAGTGAGTACCTGTCTTTGTGCTTTGTCCATATTAGTAGATACTACTCCATTCATGTCTCCCATCAAAATTTGATTATAGTCCAAATAGTCCAACAGAATCTCATGCAACTTCTTAAAGAATTCAGATTTCCCCTCGTTCGGTGCATAAATTCCTACAGCCAAAAATTTCTCTCCTTGGATTTGGATTTCAATTGCCAGGAATCTTCCTTGCTCATCTTTAAAAACAAATTTCGGTAGCAATTTTTCCTTTGCATATATCACAACTCCTCTTTTTTTTACTTTGTCTGATGAAATAAATTCTTGTCCCAATCTTTTATTCACCAATATTTTCCTATGTAGCCTCATCACATGTGTTTCTTGTAGACAAATCAAATCCAATTGTTCTTTCTTCAGTATATGAAAAACAGCTTTCCTCTTTCGAGGCATATTCAAACCATTACAATTCCAACTTAGAAGTTGCAGAGCCATGATGAGACTATTTACTTATTCCTGTTGCTCCGAGTAGTTGTTCTTCCTCTGTCGATGGTTTCAAACCGAATGACAAGTTCGATATGTCTGATATATCCAGTGTTCCTTTTCCCAATGATGTCAGTTCCTGCCCAGATTCCACCTCCTTCTGTAGATCCTCTTCGTGGTCTCTCAAGAATTTGTCTTTATCACTCAATGTTTTTATTCTTATCTTCCTTCCTTTGTATTTGAAAGATAGGCCTTGTGGAAATTCCCACCTGAAGAATATTTTGTTTTTCTTCAATAGAACAACCAGATCTCTGTAGTAGGTTCTTACATCCAGAATGTGCTTCGGAATATCTTTAAAGATCTCCACATAAGAGTTTTCAATCTCCAAGGTTTTTTGGTAGTGCAGATTCAAAATTTTGTCCCTTTCTTCCTTTGTTCTTAATGTTATTAAACAGTCTCTTGCCTTGTTCTTCCTTTGTCTTGTGCCAAGCCTAAATGCACTCACTATCTTAAATTCCTCCTTCTCCAGGCCCTGTTGCCAAAAGTCCAAAAATTCTTTTGTCAGGAAGTCCACCAAGTTATCTTTCTCACTTTCCGGAACTGATCTGATCCTTAAATTTCTCTCTTTTCTCTGCAGTTCAATCATAGACAAAGTCAGATCATGATCCTCCAATTTCCTGATGACCGGTGGTATCCTCTCTTGGGTGACAACTGCAATTTCCTTTGCTTCCTCTGCAATCTTTCGAGTTGTAGCCGAGTCCTCCAAAAGTCTTACAATGGTCTCTGTGTTAGAATTTACCTTCCTTCCCAATTCATCAATACTTTTTGTGATGGGATGTTGAGCTGCTTGTGCGTAAAGTTCCTAGTCCCTCAGTGTTTGGCTAAGTCCACAAACCACTGTCTGTAACGGAGCTCCATAAGCATGGCTCCGTCAGTCGCTGGCAGAATCTGACAGTGGGCGTTTACGGAATTTCTTCCAGCATAACAGCTCCTTAACGGAAACACGTCTTCTGGACTCTCTACGTGACAGTTTCCGGCGAGGAGTGGGTGTCCCTATAGGAGGTCCTGAAACCTCCCCGCTGTTCTCGCTGGAATTGTCTCTGAGCCATTCTTCTGACTCGCTTTCCCTTGGAGCTCTTTCTCTCCCCCTGCTGGTTCCCTCCTCCGCTGATAAGTCTCTCTCAACCTCTGGGAGCCCTTGCACCACCGGTTCTTCCGATGACAGTTCCCTGACATCCACCTCCCCTCCAGGGCCCCCTCCACCCCCTCCCCTCCCTTCCTCTGCTGGAGGCGAGGGAGCAAAACCCCTGAAAGAACTTCCCTCATCTTCCGAAGTCTCGAACATTTTCCTCCACCGGTTGCTGTTTCGGGTTTCTAAGTACTCATCCTCCTCGGAATCTATTCCTTCTTCCAACTCAGACCCCGTGAATCCTTCCAATTCCTCCTCCTCGTCGGTGGTGCCAAAGTACTCCCTCCGGAACCTCGCTACTGACTGAGGTTTCCTGGGGAACCTTTGATGGAACGCTTCGATCAAGACCTCGTCATTGACTTCCTCTGCCGTTACCCAGGTGTTTTCTGACTCCGGTTCCCCTTCCCACGCTACCAAATACTCCACCTGATTACCCTTCCACCTGGAGTCGAGGATTTCCGCCACATGGTTGCTGCTTTCCCTCTCTTCTAAGACTGGTCCCTGTGGGGAAACCCCTTCTTTTCCCCCCCTATACGGTGACAGTAATGACCTGTGGAATACTGGGTGCAGTTTCATGTGGTTCGGTAACCGGAGTCTGAAAGCTACGGGGTTAACCTGTTGAATGACCTCAAATGGTCCCAATCTTTTGGGTCTCAATTTCTTGCAACCCCCCTTGAACGGCAATCCTTGGGTGGACAGCCACACCTGATCCCCCACCCTTATGGTTTCACCTTCCCTTCTGTTCTTGTCTGCCTGCTTCTTATATTGTTCTTTGGCCCTTTCTAAGTTGAGTTGGAGTTGACGATGGATCGCTTCCATTTCTTCTACAAAAAGTTCTGCGGCTGGGACGCTCCATCTCTCCCCTCCTCCCCCTGGAAATGCCCTGGGGTGGCACCCATAATTAGCCAAAAAGGGGCTCATCCCGGTGGACACATTCTCCGCATTATTGTAGGTAAATTCCGCCAGCGCCAACTTTTCCACCCAATCGTTCTCTCTGTCATTGACATAACACCTCAGGTATTGTTGGAGGATACCGTTTGCTCTTTCCGCCTGCCCGTTGGTTTCTGGGTGCCGGGCAGTCGAAAAATTGACCTCCACGTGCAGTAAGCTCATGAGCTTCCTCCAGAACCTGGACGTGAATTGTTTGCCTCGGTCTGAGATCACCCTCAAGGGGGCGCCATGCAGTCTAAAAATATGTTCTACAAACAATTTAGCTGTCTCTCCCGCCGTGACTGCATGTGAGCAAGCTACAAAGTGGCCCATCTTAGTTAACAGGTCTACTACTACCAGTATGGCGGTCTTCCCCTTGGATTTCGGCAGATCAGTCATAAAATCTATCGATACCGCCTCCCATGGCCTCTCTGGTGTGGGCAACGGTTCTAACAACCCCGCCGGCGCCCGCCTTTCTCCCTTGGCTCGCTGGCATTGGTCACACCCTCTTACATACTCCCTTACATCTTCCCTCACCCTGGGCCACCAAAATTCCCTGGTAACCAACCACATGGTTTTGTGTTGCCCAAAATGCCCTGCTGTAGGGCTGTCGTGCAGCTGTTTGAGTACTCTCCCTCTCAATTCCCCTTCGGGTATATATAGTGCCCCTTTGTAATACAATGCCCCGTTTCTTTCTTCAAAACCTCCGGAGTTTTCTCCCTCCCTCCTTAGACCTTGGAGCTTATTCTGGGCGTATTCATCATTCTGCGTCTCCTCTACCAGTTCCCTTTGCCCCACCAACGCCGCCCCACACACCCAGCGGTCCTCTGGGATGATATATCTCTCTTTGGGTGCTCCCTCCCCCTCCAAATACTCTGGTTTGCGTGAGAGAGCGTCCGCCCTGACGTTTTCTGGGCCTGGCACATAGCAAATTTCAAAATAAAATTTGGAGAACTCCTGTGCCCATCTCACTTGCCGTTGGTTGAGCACTCGTGCCGTTCTCCAGTACTCTAAATTCTTGTGGTCCGTGCATACTTGCACCTTGTGTTGTGCACCAATTAGTAAGTGTCTCCATTTCCGGAACGCTTCGTGAATGGTGAGTAGTTCTCGGTCATATACCGTGTAGTTCCTCTCGGATTTGTTTAACTTCCGCGAGAAGAAGGCACACGGTCTCCACTCCGACTTATCCTTCCCCGGCTGAAGAAGCACCGCCCCCACCGCCCGGTCTGATGCGTCAGTTTCCACTCTCATGGGTTTTTGTAAATCCACGTGCAGGAGCTGTTCTTCCGAAGCGAAGGCCTTTTTCAATTCTTCGAATGCTTGCTCCGCTTCTGCCGTCCAAACAAATTTCTTCTTGCTGCTGAGACAGTCCGTGATGGGAGCCGTTAAATGGGCAAAGTTCTTGATGAACTTCCGATAAAAGTTCCCAAACCCTAAGAATCTTTGCACATCTTTTTTCGTTTTCGGTGTCTTCCATTCCAGTACCGCCTGGACCTTGCCTGGATCCATGGCTAATCCCTTGTCTGACAAGCGGTACCCCAGGAATTCCACCTCCTTGGTGTGAAACTGACACTTCTCTAATTTCACCCACAGTTGGTTTGCTTGCAGTCGGCTCAACACTTCTCTGACGTCCTTTACATGCTGCTCCTCATTCTCTGAATAGACTAATACGTCATCTAGGAAGGCCACACAATTCTTGTAGAGCAGAGGTCCCAGGACGTGGTTCATGAACGATTGAAAACATGCTGAGCCTGCTTGTAATCCAAAGGGCATAACGAGATATTCGAAAGCCCCTAGAGGGGTGAACATCGTTGTCTTCCATTCATCCCCCTTCCTTATCCGTATCAGGTTGTATGCCCCCCTTAGGTCCAGTTTAGTGAAAAATTTTTCCTTCCTCACCCGGGTCAAAATGTCATCAATCCTGGGCATGGGGAAAGCCACTGGTTCCGACACTGCATTTATGCTCCGGAAGTCCACTACAAGTCTAGGTTTATCCGTGTGTCAGGGGTTCAGGAGCAGAGGGAACGGATGGCGAGGAATCGGAAGGAGAGGTTAGCGATGATAGCCGTCCGAGATCTCTAAGTCTGTCCAGCGAATCGGAGGATTCACAGAAAGGGGCTCCCGTGGGCAGAGCTGGGGGGTTACCAAGAGGGGCACCCCAGGAAGAAGGGACCAGAGGGGATTCAGAGAGCAGCAGCTGGAAATCCGGACCAGCTACTCCACCAGAGAGCAGCAGGGGGGAGGAGTTCCAGGCACCAGCGACAGGCAGCTCTCCGGCAGCAGCCACGCCTGCGTCAGAGAGCGAGGAAACGGTAGAGAGGAGGGTCGGAGACAGCGCGCGCGCGCCAAGTTCAAATGTACCAGAGGGAGGCGCAATGAGCAGCCCGGAAAGGGAGCCAGGTCCTAAAGCCCGCCGAAGGGAGGGGGAGGAATCCGAAGGGTCCGCATCCGAGGCATCCAGGAAGGAAGGAACCCCGGGGGGTGGTAGGACCCAGAGGCGAAAGGAGAGACGCAAAAGGTGGAGCAAGGCTAGGGTCTTGAACTGGTGTACAGGAGGCGGAGATTCAGATGGGACTTCGCCGATCTAGGGAATAGACGTAGAGACGCACGCTAAGATGTGGAAATGGAAACTATACTTCAATAAAGACTTTATTCCGTTCTACCGGCTAGCGTTGGTCCTTTGTGAGCCGGGACCTAGAGGCAGTCTCTGACAGTAAGTCCCATCTCCCAGAAGTTTTCATCAGTTCTCTTTGACTCAAGCGGCGTGTGGGGAGCGAAGCAGGGAGGAAAGAGGACTGGTGCCTTTGGAGCTCACAAAAGTCAAGCGACATGTCTACTGAAGAGCAAATTGCTTCCCTGCGAGAAGCGGTAACGCAGCTCAGCGCAGAGATAATCGCCTCCAGGAAAAGAGAGGATGAAGCGGCTGCTGCATGCCGAGATCTCCAAGCCAGGTTGGAAGTGCTTACTAAGCAGGCACAAACGGGTTCCAGATCCGAGGGAATCGGGTTGGGAAGGACTGGAGGCAGCATTGTATCTCACTTTGATGGGAATTTGCAGCAGTACCCCAATTTCCGAGCAGACGTGCAGTTTGCGCTGAAACTGCTGGAGAAAGAGTTTAGAGATGAGCAAGAAAAAGTGGGGTTTATCTTGTCTCATTTGCATGGAGAGGCGAAAGCATGTCTGCGCAATCTGTGGAGAGATATGGACCCAGCGCTCCAGAGTTCAGCTGCATTCATTGAAGCGATGGATTCTTGCTTTCTATCGAAAATAGACATTGACATTGCCCGTAAGGACATATTTGAGCTGAGACAAGGGAGAGCCAGCGTGAGGCAGTATCACTCCCGCTTTTTTGCATTGGTCAATGCCTTGGGGTGGGACAAGGATTCCCCCCCCGTTAGAGATCTTTATTGGGAAGGATTGAACCCCCAAATCAAGGATGAGATAGCGCGGGGGGAGAGACCCAAAAGCACCCAGGAAGTGGTGGACAGATCGCTTGCAGTGGGGGTGAGGCTGGAGGACCGCCCTTGGGACAGAGGAGAAGGGCGTTGGGGACGCACACCAGCCAGAGTGCCCTCCCTCTTGCCCAGGGATGTCGCGCGTGCGCAATCAACGCCTCCGCAAGCAGGGGGGGAGGAGCCAATGGAGATCGGCGGTGCTAGAGCTCATTCAGCCACCAGAGCCTTAACACCGGGAGCAGTCAAAACAAAGCAGCCTAGAGGGAACAGGAAGTGTTACATCTGTGACAGTTCGAAGCACATGGCGAAAGAGTGTCCCCAGAGGCTCCACAAGCACACTGCAGCTTCAATGACAGTAATGGGAGCAACTCAGCAAAGTGAACCACGGCAGGGAAACGGAAGCACTGGGGGCCAGCCAGGCGAGTCAGTGAAGAAGTCCCCAGAGATTTTGAAGCCCACGGATCCCCTCCCGCCCAAACCAGTGGTGCAGCTCACCGCATCGCTCCAGCTGCCCAGTGGTCTCACTTTAGAAGTGCCGATTACGATTGACTCTGGCAGTAATGCGGACTTTATCGCACTGGAATTCCTTCAACAACACAACATAGCGCTACTGCCAGCCACACTGCCCCTGAACGTGGTCACAGTGGATGGCAGGGAACTGCTAGGGGGGCAGGTGGTGCAGCAGACACCACCTATGGTGATGCAAATTGGGAATCACCGAGAAGTCATCAGCTTCAACGTCACCCAATTGTCGGACACGCCCATAGTGTTGGGCATGAGTTGGCTGGATAGGCACAGCCCGGCATTAGCGTGGTACCAGCGGCAATTGACTTTCTGCTCTTCCTACTGCGCAGCGCACTGCATCCAGACCTGCCAGGAAGGAGAGGGGCGAGAGGATGCACCGCAGCTACACCTAGGCATGGTGCAAGCGGTGCCCAACAAGTACAAGGAGTTTTTGGAGGTCTTCTGCGAGAAGGAGGCGGACAAACTGCCCCCCCACAGACCCTATGACTGCAAGATTGATCTCCTGCCGGGGGCAACGCTGCCAACAGGGAAACTGTATTCCATGTCTGAGGACGAACTGCAGGAACTTAGGGAGTTCATAGACCACAATTTGAAGCGCGGGTTCATTCGGGAGTCGAAAGCTGTAGGGGGCAGTCCAGTATTCTTTGTGAAGAAGCGAGACACGCCCCAGAAGAGGCTTGTAGTTGACTTTCGAATTTTGAACTCGAAAACCAAGCCCTCGTCCTTCCCCATGCCCAAAATAGACGACCTGCTCGCGACGGTAAGGAAAGGACGCGTTTTCACCAAGTTGGATCTGCGAGGCGCGTACAACCTGATTCGTGTGCGGGAGGGCGACGAGTGGAAGACGGCCATGTTCACACCACTGGGCACCTACGAATACAGAGTTATGCCCTTCGGATTACAAAATGGCTCTCACTGTTTTCAAGCCTTTATGCATCACGTGTTGGCGGGACTCCTTTACAAGAAATGCGTATGCTTCCTGGACGACATCCTGATATTTTCTGAGTCGCGAGAAGCGCACGAGAGGGATGTCAGGGAAGTTCTGCGGAGACTAAAGGAGCACAGGCTGTACGCCAAGCTGGAGAAGTGCCAGTTCGACGTGACGGAGGTGGATTTCCTGGGCTATAAACTGTCGGACAAGGGGCTCGCCATGGACAGCGCCAAGGTTCGCTCAGTATTGGACTGGAAAAGCCCGCGCAATAGGAAGGAAGTCCAGCGGTTTGTCGGCTTTGCCAACTTTTATCGCAAGTTCATCAAGGGGTTCGCTATGCAAACGGCGGCCATCACTGACACGCTCAGCTCCAAGAAGAAGAAGTTTATCTGGACGGAGGAAGCGGAGCAGTCCTTTCAGAAACTCAAGCGTCTCTTCGCTTCCGAGGAGCAGCTGCTGCATGTGAATCCCAGCAGACCGATGAGGGTGGAGACGGACGCCTCAGACAGAGCCGTGGGAGCTGTACTGTTGCAACAAGACCAGCAGGGGGACTGGAGGCCGTGCGCCTTCTACTCAAGGAAGCTCAGCAAGTCGGAGCAGAATTACACCATCTGGGACAGGGAGTTGCTAGCCATCCATGCAGCGTTCAAAGCGTGGCGGCACTTCCTTATCGGAGCCAGACACACAGTGCAGGTCCGCACGGACCACAAGAATCTAGAGTACTGGCGCACGGCGAGGTTCCTGAATCAGAGGCACATTAGATGGGCAGAGTTCTTCGCGGACTTCGACTTCAAGATAGAGTACATCCCGGGTGACAACAACATCATGGCGGATGCCTTGTCCAGAAAGCCGCAATACCTCGAGGAGGAGGCACCGTCGGCAGCCAAGCACATTTTCGCACCGGAAGCGTGGGCTTGCGCCTCGGCGACCGTGGATCTGGACGCCGTACGTCGAGCGTTGCAGGAGGACCCCTTCGCGCTAGCCAAGATGGAGGAGGTGCACAAGGGCACGGTGAAGGACGACGAGTTCCAGATCAGAGAAGGTTTGCTCATCCGCAAGGGAGCACTCTACGTGCCGGGGAATGACCTCCGCGCAAGGGTGCTGCAGCAGCTACACGACGCCCCCACTGCCGGGCACTTTGGCAGAGAAAAGACTGTAGAACTAGTGACCAGAGACTTTTGGTGGCCCAAGATGCGGGGGGAAGTAGCGGATTACGTCTCGAGATGCGACACCTGCCAAAGGGCCAAGTCAGTGCACAAACCGCCGGCGGGATTGCTGGAACCGTTGCAGACGCCGTCTGAGCCGTGGGAACGGGTGGCCCTGGACTTTGTCACGGATCTGCCCAGTTCGCGGGGAAAGACGGCAGTGCTTGTGGTGGTGGACATGTTTACCAAGATGGCACACTTCATTCCGTGTGCGAAGGTGGCCACGGCAGAACAGACCGCCAAACTGTTCATAGACCACGTGTTTAAGGTCCACGGTCTGCCACGATCTATTCTATCCGACCGGGGGCGGCAGTTCATCTCGAACTTCTGGCAAAAGTTGATGGGCATCCTGAACGTCAAGATCAATCTAGCGTCGGCGAGACACCCGCAGACCAACGGACAAGCGGAGAGGGTCAACGCCATCATGCAGCAGTACCTGAGATGCTACGCCAATCAGCAGCCTAACACGTGGGTGGACTACCTGCCCCTCGCAGAGTTCGCTTACAACAATACGAAGCACGTGTCGACGGGGGTGACGCCGTTCTTCGCCAACAACGGGAGGCATCCCAGAACCTTCCCAGGTTTAGAGAGAGTGGGGGAGGGGGAGCCGCAGGCAGCGGAAGAATTAGCGTCAGAGTTGCAGGAAGTCCACGAACAGCTTAGGAGGCAGTTGGAACTGGCAAAGCACGCATACAAACTGCAGGCTGACAGACACAGGAGAGTAGGGGAAGACATACAGGTGGGAGACTGGGTTTGGTTAGCAGCGCAAGCAGTGCCGACCAGATCGTTGGCCAAGAAGAAGCTAGGGCATAAGCAGCTAGGGCCTTACCAAGTCCAGGCACAGGTCAATCCAGTGGCCTTCCGGTTAGCGCTTCCGGAGGGTTCCAGAATGCATCCGGTCTTCCATAGATCGGTGCTCACGCCCTACAAAGCACCGCATAGATTTCACGAGCCAGGCACAGCACCAGATCCGCCCAGAGAAGGACCCAGGGAAAGGGGGTCGCCAAGAGGGGAGCGCATCAACGAAGCCACAGAGATTTTAGACTCGAGATGGGGGGAAGAGGGAGTAGAATACCTTCTTGCCAGAGAGGATACCCCGGCCAGCGCCAACAGTTGGGTGCCGGGCTATGCCTTGGACGAGCCTCTTCTCAAGGAAGAGTTCCATGCCATTTTCCCACACAGGCCCATGCCAGCCGAGTATTTCGATGACTGGCTCTTCACACCCACACTTTCAGGCAGCACGTTCCAGGGGTTCGACTCGGACGAGGAGACGGCACCACACATACGCTCTCCGGAAGGTTCACCCTCGGGTTCTGCCTCAGACCGCTCCTATTGGTGGGATAATCAACCAGAGGAGCAGTGGCGCAGGAAGTGGCTGGGGGGTCCCTGGCAGGCATCACCCTCAGAGGGGAACGGGGGAGAGATGGACATGGACGTGTTGGGGGAGGACGTGGGATTTGAACACGAAGGCAGGGAGATGGAAGCAGAGGAGATCGACGTCGACGAGCGCACGGAGGACGAGCCAGACCTGCCCGATGTAATGTACGACACGAGGGAAGAACTGTATCCGGCACTCACCCCTGCCACGACGGAGCACCCAGAACCCACACCGGAAGGAGGGGAGGGGGGAAGGGGGGGCTTCGAGGGGGGGATGGATGTCAGGGGTTCAGGAGCAGAGGGAACGGATGGCGAGGAATCGGAAGGAGAGGTTAGCGATGATAGCCGTCCGAGATCTCTAAGTCTGTCCAGCGAATCGGAGGATTCACAGAAAGGGGCTCCCGTGGGCAGAGCTGGGGGGTTACCAAGAGGGGCACCCCAGGAAGAAGGGACCAGAGGGGATTCAGAGAGCAGCAGCTGGAAATCCGGACCAGCTACTCCACCAGAGAGCAGCAGGGGGGAGGAGTTCCAGGCACCAGCGACAGGCAGCTCTCCGGCAGCAGCCACGCCTGCGTCAGAGAGCGAGGAAACGGTAGAGAGGAGGGTCGGAGACAGCGCGCGCGCGCCAAGTTCAAATGTACCAGAGGGAGGCGCAATGAGCAGCCCGGAAAGGGAGCCAGGTCCTAAAGCCCGCCGAAGGGAGGGGGAGGAATCCGAAGGGTCCGCATCCGAGGCATCCAGGAAGGAAGGAACCCCGGGGGGTGGTAGGACCCAGAGGCGAAAGGAGAGACGCAAAAGGTGGAGCAAGGCTAGGGTCTTGAACTGGTGTACAGGAGGCGGAGATTCAGATGGGACTTCGCCGATCTAGGGAATAGACGTAGAGACGCACGCTAAGATGTGGAAATGGAAACTATACTTCAATAAAGACTTTATTCCGTTCTACCGGCTAGCGTTGGTCCTTTGTGAGCCGGGACCTAGAGGCAGTCTCTGACACCGTGTTTTTTTTGTCCACAAAAAACACTGAGCTGCCCCCCACTGCTCTGGACTCTCTGATGAAACCTCTCTTCAGGTTTTTGTCAATAAACTCCCTCAACTCCTGCATTTCCCTGTCTGACATGGCATACAGCTTGCCCACAGGGAGCTGGGCTCCAGGGACTAGATTGATCTGGCAGTCAAAGGGTCTATGCGGTGGTAGTTTGTCTGCTTCCCTTTCGCTGAAGACATTGCTCAGGTCAGCGTATTGTTTGGGCACCTTTCCTTTGTCCGTTACTTCTGTTCCTGCTAGAAAGGCCTTTGCCCCTTCTGGAGCCTTGCCCTCTTTGCAATGTTCTAGGCAATGTGCTGACCCAAAGGAGACCACTCTCTGATGCCAGCCCACTAGCGGATCATGCAACGCTAGCCAGCTCATCCCCAAAATAATGGGAGCCCCTCCCAAGGTGGCCACATTGAACGCTATTCTTTCGGTGTGCCTGGCTACCCTCATTACCATTGGGACGGTCTGTAAGCTGACTTCTCCTCCCAACAGCTCTCTCCCATCGATCGTGGTCACCTGCAAGGGGTTGCTTAAAGGGATTGTCTGTATCTGGTGTTCTGCTGCAAACTCCTTGCTCATAAAATTACAGGAGCTGCCTGAGTCCAACAGCGCCCTTATCTTTAAGGGATGTCCGTTTGGCAGCTCTAGCAACACCTCTATCACTAGGGCTGGTCTCGGAGCTTCCGGCGTGGGCACTTTTACTGCTCCTTGGCCTGACTGCTGTGCCCTGATGGTGGCAGTCAGGCTTTGGCTTTTACTTGGTCCTGCCCTTCCTCCTCCTTTCCCCCAACAGCTCCTGCCATCCCTTGCCATTCCTTTCTTTGTGGACAGACTCTGGCAAAATGACCTGGCTGCTGGCAGAGATAACATTTCTTGGGGCTCTTCCCCTCCTTCTTCCGCCCTTCACTGGGATTTGAAACTGCCCGCGTGCGCGCTGTTCCAACTTCCATCGGCTCTGCGGGCGGGAAAGTTGGCTCCGGAATCTCTGGAATGCGGAAATCCCTCCAACGCTCTCCTTTCCCTTCCCGCTTCTCCAAGGCTCTAGCCTCCTGGCGTGCTCCAATGGTCAGCGCTGATTTGGTCAGCTGGTCCATAGACTCCGCCCTGGGCGCCCGGGAAAGTTCGTCTCTCACAGCCGAAGAAAGTCCCTCTTCGAAAAGCATTTGAATGGGTTCCGCTGACAGATCCGACCCCAATTTGTGTATCAACATAGTAAACTCAGTCCAGTACTCACGGACAGATTGGCTCCCCTGTTTACAAGCCATCAACTGTCTGCGCACCACTCCCTGTTCAATGTCGCTGGAAAACATCAGGTCCATGGCGCGAAAAAACTTCCGTGCGTCTTTCAAGACTTCATTATGCCCTGCCATCAGGGGTCTAACCCAGTCTCTCACCCCCCCTTCGAGATGGCTAACCACAAACGCCACTCGCGATTCCTCGTCGGGAAAGTCATCAAACTGCAGATTAAGAGCATACTGCATCTCTGTCCTAAAGGCTTGATAGTTCCTGGGATCCCCCCCCCAAACTTCTGCACCAATCCTGGCATCTTTCTTGCTTGTGGGGGGGCCTTTGCCTTTTCTGCATCCTGAGCCCTCCTCTCATCGAGCCTCGCCGTTTGCAGCGCTAGCTGGACCTCCAACACCCGGTACCTTTCTTCCAGGCTTGGACCGGCTCCAGCTCCTCCTGCTTCTCCGGTTCCGGCTGGGTTGCTCATGATGCCTCTCTGCACAAGCTGCTTTCAGGGACTGTCGGATTGCTGTGATGGGATGTTGAGCTGCTTGTGCGTAAAGTTCCTAGTCCCTCAGTGTTTGGCTAAGTCCACAAACCACTGTCTGTAACGGAGCTCCATAAGCATGGCTCCGTCAGTCGCTGGCAGAATCCGACAGTGGGCGTTTACGGAATTTCTTCCAGCATAACAGCTCCTTAACGGAAACACGTTGTCAGGGAATCAGGAGCAGGAGCACTGGGGAGAGAGGATTGGGAGAGCGAAGGGGAAGAATCCGAGGGCAGCGTAGGGGAGTATGACAGTGGCCCGAGAGATTCCATGAGCTTCTCCAGCGAATCAGAAGATTCCCAGAAGGGGGCGCCGATGGTCAGGGCAAGGGGGGTCCCAGGGGGGACGCACCAGAAACAAGGAGCCAGAGGGGAACCCCAAAGCAGCAGTGGAGGATCGGGACCAGTTTCCCCACCAGAGCGTAGTGGGGGGGAAGAGTCACATGTGTCAGGGGCAGTGTCTCCTCCAGAGAGGGAGTCAGGGCTGACCACGCCTCCAACGGAGGGGAGGTCAGTTGCAGCTAGCCCCCCCGAAGGGGGAAGCAGTGACAGCAGCAGTGGAACGGTCAGGAGGAAAGCTGCTGGCTGGGCGCGCGCGCCAAGTTCAAATGTGCAGGCGCGGGGGACAGCAGGAGACCCGGATGGGGAACCAGCTCCTAAAGCCCGCCGGAGGGAGGGAGAAGGCTCAGGGGAATCAGCGGGAGAAGAGGCTAGAAAGGGCGGAACCCCGGCGGGCAGGCGGACCCAGAGGAGGAAGGAGCAGCGGAGAAGGTGGAGCAAGGCTAGAATCTTAAATTGGTGTCAAGGGGGAGGAGACTCAGACGGAGCATCAGCGGTCTGACACTTGAGACGTGGAGCTGCGCGCTGCGGCTCTGGAAGTGAAACTGAACTTCAATAAAGACTTTTATACTTAACAACGAAGCAGCGTTGGTCCTTTGTGAGCTGGGACCTAGGGTAGCTCTGACACACGTCTTCTGGACTCTCTACGTGACAGTTTCCGGCGAGGAGTGGGTGTCCCTATAGGAGGTCCTGAAACCTCCCCGCTGTTCTCGCTGGAATTGTCTCTGAGCCATTCTTCTGACTCGCTTTCCCTTGGAGCTCTTTCTCTCCCCCTGCTGGTTCCCTCTCCCGCTGATAAGTCTCTCTCAACCTCTGGGAGCCCTTGCACCACCGGTTCTTCCGATGACAGTTCCCTGACACTTTTCGTATTCAGATCAATTTTTGCTGAGATCTCAGCCACTTGTTTATTAGTTTCCAGAATTTGTTTATTAGTTTCCGCAACTTGTTTACTTGTCTCTGTTCCCTGCTTCGTTAAGTATTCCAAAGATACATTAATCTTGCCAAGTGCTTGTGCCAAAGCGTCTTCTGCTGACATAGCTCTTGGTTTAGTTTGAGAGGCAGCAGCTGTGCCCGTGCCTCCGGATGTTGAAGCTCTCCGCTGATGGGAAAAATCAGTCTTGTATTGTCTGCCTGATCTTAAGCTTCTTTCTTCAGATTTCCCCTTTTCTTTATCCATAACACTCTCATTCGGAGCCAAGGTCACGTCTTACTCTTGTACTTTGTTTTGAAAAGGAAATTTCCACTGGCTCTCACTCTAGTGGCTTAATTGTTATTGTAACAACAAAGTCTCCACTAGGGGGAAAAATTCCAGCTTCACTTTGTAATTTTGTAACCAATATCTCTTACAAAAACCCCTTTTTTCCAATTAGCCACAGTTTCAAATTTATCTTCAATGCTATTTTATGTATAAGTCCATTCAAAGACACTGTATCTTTACATAAAGTTACTGCTATAAACAGTCCCAATGTATTGACAGTCCACCATTCAGTTTCCCTGTCAAGGCAGTCCGACTCCAGAGATCAAAGCAGCGGACGTTCTTTTTAAACGTTCCTTTCTTACAGGCATAAAAAGTTCAATTTCCACCCCCCTCCGCTCCTGTCAAGCGTTGGGGAGAAATACTCTTCCAAACGATGGATTACTAATTCCAAGAAAATATTCCCTCTTAAGTTACAGCTTACAGTCTCTTTGCTTTAGGTTATTTACACAACGGAAAGGCAGACTTCCGGAGGCGGCGCCTCCGACAATGGCGGATTCCCTCTAACTCAGAGGGAGACAGCTCCGCGGAAATCGGGTCCTACCGCTGCAGCGAAGCAGGGACCCTTTAAAAACCGCAGGCAGAAGAAGCCTGCGGACCTGGGACTCGGCGGGTACCATTTGCGCCCCCCCCCCGTTTGGCAAAGGAACCCTATAAAGGGCTCCGGAGGGAGACGGGGGTTGGCGTGGTGCTGAGAGTCAATCGCTATCTCTGCGGAGCGAAGCTGCACAGCTGTTGTCGGAGAGCGCTGTCCTTCTTCCTATGACAATTCGGATTCTAAACAACAACCCGTGAGTAGGACAATTGAAAATTTTGGATTAAAATACAGCCTGGAATTTGACCTGAAACGGGAAGGTGTAAAAAGGAAGTCCACCTCCCGTCCTTTGTATAAAGATCAAAGCAAAGATTTTACAAGCTAAAAGCTGGGAAAGCAGATAGCCTGAAGTTTCCTGCACTTTTAACCATCAAAACCCCCCTTGACAGCAGGAGGAAAGGGGGGGAAATTTGACTTTCTAAGCCTGCAGAGAGAGAGTTAAGAAAATAAGTTTCCACTGTCCCTAACCTGGGGACGGAATGACAGGAAAGAAACGGTCGGTGATATTTACAATTTGAAAATAGAAAAATTGATATATAGAACTGGAAAAGGGAAAAATAATTCCAAAGCCGCTTTCTGCCTGTTTGTTTTATATTGAAAGGAAATAAAGTATCTGGAAACCGAAAGGAATTTTTCCTTGTTGGATACAATTTAAAGATGGATGCCAAAAAGTAACTACACCCCCTAGAGGAAGCCAGCCAGTGTGTCTGTTTTTCAGTTATAAAGAGAACATTGTATCAGGGAAAACTAGACCGTGGGACCAGCTCCCTGACCTTGACAGAAATGAATAGAGAGGAAGTTTTATCTGCTCTGAACAAAATATATGATGGGCTGCGACAGCTGGAGGAGAAAATGATTTTGATGAATCAAAAGAGGGACAATACAGCAGCTAAAGTCAGTAAAGAGGCGCCAATGGAAAATGCAGCTACAGAAACTGCACAACAATCTATGCAGGAGACAGATTCAATAGGGCAACTGCAAGGGCAGAGAAAGATGGATGGGATTGTGAATGTATCTCAAAAGACACAGAGAACGCAATACTGGAGGATGGAATTTGGAGGACACTGGCCAAACTTTGGAGTTAAGAAATTTTTTATCTTTGGTGGGATTGTGAAACGAGTGGAAGATTTTTTTCGGAATAATTACTTTTTGGATTACAAACTAAACACTGGGGAGTGCAACACCGGGGAATGGGACAATTGGAGAAAAGGAAATGAAGAATGTTACTGTACGGAATTACCCGGTGATTGGACCCCCAAGGAGAAAGAGAAGGAAAGGGGAAAGAACTCAACAGGGATCAAAATGTATGTAACCACAAACAGGAACAAGAAAACTCGCAGAAGGGGCTTGGAAATGATTTGAGAGCCTCAGACATTAGGACACCTGACTGACAAGGATATAATGATATATGGACTGACATTGCCGTGAACCAGGAAAGGGGGCGCTGGACTAACTTAGAATGAGAAACGTCTTTTGTAATTAACCTATATTTATGGAATTAGTTTAATACTAATGAAATATTAAAAGATGTTGGGAAGGATGTAATTGGCTTTAGCAAAATTTAGTCTAAATTTTGAAAGTTTAATGATTTGAGGACAAGATAAAATTAATGAAATTAATGAAATTATTGTAAAAATGAAGTGGTTTGAGTAATAAGGTGAAATAAGAATTTGTAAGAACGGTTTGATTATAAATGAAAATATGAGGATATTATATGGGGATATATAATTAAGGGTAAGGTAAGAGGTATGAATTTGCTGAACATATCTTTAATTGGAATACAAACAGGGAGGTGGGAGGGAGTCAGGAAAATAAGCTAAAAAGGAAAAAATGGTGAGAAATTGAAAAGAGAGACTTTTATTTTTCTTGTTTTTTCTTCTTTTATTTTGTTTTTTCTTCTCTATGTTTTTTCTATGTTTTTTGTGTTGAATTTATTGTTTGTAAGCTTTTTTCTGTTTTGTTAAAATCCAATAAAATATTATTATAAAAAGAAAGAAAGGCAGACTTCCTTTTTGTACCTTTCCCGTGCAGTACCAAAATTCTTCCTAATTTTGTTTCAAATTAAGTCCGTTATTCCTACTCACAAGTAGTTGCTTTTAGGTCCGGATTTCAGAGAAGAAATCAGCGCTCTCCGATCATGGCAATGCGGCTTCACTCAGCAGGCTTTGTCAGCGACCCTCAGCACCGCGCCACTCTCCCGCTGCCGCTCCGAAGCCTTTAAAAAGGCTTCTTTGCGGTTTTGGAGGGGGCGCAAAAGGTGCCCGCCGGATCTCTTCGCTCACAGGCTACCGCGCATGTGATTTTTTAGGGTCCCCGCTTCGCCGTTGCGGCAGGACCCGAACCCGCGGAGCAGGCTTCCCCCGGAGCTCGGAGGAAAGTCAGCCATTAATCGCTGGCGCTGACCGGAAGTCCCGCTGGCGCTGACCGGAAGAGGCACCAGCGGCAGCGGCAGAAGCTCAGGTGGTACAGATTCGGGCAACGGAGGCACCAGCGGCAACAGCAGTGTCGCAGGCAGCATTGTTTGAGGCGATAGAGGCCCAGGCGGTAGAGACTCTGTAAGTGGAGGCACCAGTGCCAGAGGACCAGGTGGTAGAGGCTCTGACGGCAGAGGCAAAAGCAGCAGCTACAGAGACCCAGGTGGCAGAGGCTCTGGCGGCGGAGGCACCAGCCGCAGTGGCAGAGGTCCAGGCGGTAGATTCTCAGGCTTTGGAGGCACCAGCGGCACCGGCAGAGGCCCAGGCGGCAGAGGCTCAGGCTGCGGAGGCACCAGCGGCAGCGGCAGAGGCCCAGGCGGTAGAGGCTCTGACGGCGGAGGCACCAGCAGCAGCGACAGAGACCTAAGTGGCAGAGGCACCAGCGGCACCGGCAGAAGCACCCACGTTGGCAGCAGAGGGCCCAGGCATTAGAGATTTTGGCGGCTGAGGCACCAACGGCAGTGGCAGAGGCCCAGGCGGTAGAGGCTCGGGCTGTGGAGGCACCAATGGCAGCAGCAGAGGCCCAGGCAGTAGAGACTCTGGCGCCGGAAGCACCAGCGGCAAGGGCCCAGGCGGTAGAGGCTCTGGCAGCGGAGGCACCAGCGGCAGTGGCAGAGGCCCCGGCAGTAGAGGCTCAGGTGGCAGAGGCACCAGCGGCAGCGGCAGAAGCTCAGGTGCTACAGATCCGGGCAACGGAGGCACCAGCGGCAGCAGCAAAGGCCTAGGCGGTAGAGGCTCTAGCGGTGGAAGTACCAGTGGCAGCGGCAAGAGCCCAGGCAGTAGAGGCTCTGGCGGCGGAGGCACCAGCGGCAGCAGCAGAGGTCCAGACTGAAGAGGCTCAGGTGGCGGAGGCATCAGTGGCAGCGGCAGAAGCTCAGGTGGTACAGATTCGGGCAACGGAGGCAACAGCGGCAACAGCAGTGTCGCAGGCGGCATTGGCTAAGGTGGTAGAGGCCCAGGCGGTAGAGACTCTGACGGCGGAGGCAAAAGCAGATTCGGACGACGGAGGCACCAGCGGTAGCAGTAGTGGCGCAGGCGGGATTGGCTGAGGCACCAGAGGACCAGGCGGTATAGGCTTTGACGGCGGAGGCACCAGAAGCAGCTACAGAGACCCAGGTGGCAGAGGCTCTGGTGGCAGAGGCACCAGCCGCAGTGGCAGAGGCCCAGGCGGTAGAGGCTCAGGCTGCGGAGGCACCAGCGGCACCAACAGAGGCCCAGGCGGTAGAGGCTCGGGCTGCGGAGGCAGCAGTGGCAGAGGCCCAGGCCGTAGAGGCTCAGGCTGGGGAGGCACCAGCGGCACCGGCAGAGGGACCCGAGTTGGCGGCAGAGGGCCTAGGCGTTAGAGATTTTGGCGGCTGAGGCACCAGCAGAAGTGGCAGAGGCCCAGGCGGGAGACGCTCTGGCGGCGGAAGCACCAGCGGCAGCGGCATAGGCCCAGGTGGTAGAGTCTCTGGAAGTGGAGGCACCAGCGCCAGAGGCCCAGGCGGTAGAGGCTCTGACGGCGGAGGCAAAAGCAGCAGCTACAGAGACCCATGGCAGAGGCTTTGGCGGCGGAGGCACCAGCAGCAGCGGCAGAGGCCCAGGCGGTAGAGGCGCTGGCTGCGGAGGCACAAGGGGCACCGGTAGAGGCCAAGGAGGTAGAGGCTCAGGCAGCGAAGGCACCAGCCGCACCGGCAGAGGCCCAGGTGGAAGAGGCTCAGGCGGCGGAGGCACCAGCTGCAGCGGGAGAAGCTTAAGTGATACAGATTCGGGCAACGGAGGCAGCAGCGGCAGCAGCAGTGGCGCAGGGGCCATTGGCTCAGGCGGCGGAGGCACCAGCGGCAGCGGGAGAAGCTCAGGTGGTACAGATTCAGACAACGGAGGCACCAGCAGTAGCAGTAGTGGCGCAGGTGGCATTGGCTGAGGCACCAGAGGACGAGGCGGTAGAGGCTTTGACGTCGGAGGCACCAGCAGCAGCTACAAAGACCCAGGTGGCAGAGGCTCTGGTGGCGGAGGCAGCAGCCGCAGTGGAAGAGGCCCAGGTGGTAGAGGCTCAGGCTGCGGAGACACCAGAGTCACCAGCAGAGGCCCAGGTGGTAGAGGCGCTGGCTGCGGAGGCACAAGGGGCACCGGTAGAGACCAAGGCGGTAGAGGCTCAGGCTGCGTAGGCACCAGCGGCAGCGGCAGAGGCCCAGGCAGTAGATTCTCTGGCGGCGGAGGCAGCAGCGGCAGTGGCAGAGGCCCAGGCGGTAGAGGCTCTGGCGGCGGAAGCACCAGCGGCAGCGGAAAGGGCCCAGGCACTAGAAGCTGAGGCTGTGGAGGCACCAGTGGCACCGGCAGAGTCCCAGGCGGTAAAGTCTCAGGCTGTGGAGGAACCAGTGGCAGCAGCAGAGGCGCAGGTAGTATAGGGTCTGGCGGCGGAAGCACAAGCGGCAGCGGCAAGTGCCCAGGCGGTAGAGGCTGTGACGGCAGAGGCACCAGCGGTAGTGGCAAAGGCCCAGGCGGTAGAGGCTCAGGCTGCGTAGGCACCAGCGACACCGGCAGAGGTCCAGTAGGTAGAGGCTCAGGCAGCGGAGGCACCAGCCGCACCGGCAGAGGCCCAGGTGGAAGAGGCTCAGGCGGCGGAGGCACCAGCGGCAGCGGGAGAAGCTCAGGTGGTACAGATTCAGACAACGGAGGCACCAGCAGTAGCAGTAGTGGCGCAGGTGGCATTGGCTGAGGCACCAGAGGACCAGGCAGTTGAGACTTTGACATCGGATGCACCAGCAGCAGCTACACAGACCCAGGTGGCAGAGGCTCTGGTGGCGGAGGCACCAGCCGCAGTGGCAGAGGCCCAGGCGGTAGAGGCTCTGGCAGCCAAAGCACCAGCGGCAGCAGCAGTGGCCCAGGAGGTAGAGTTTCAGGCTGCGGAGGCACCAGCGGCACCCGCAGAAGTTCAGGTGGTACAGATTCAGACAACGGAGGCACTAGTGGTAGCAGTAGTGGCGCAGGCGGCATTGGCTGAGGCACCAGAGGACATGGCGGTAGAGGCTTTGCCGGCGGAGGCACCAGCAGCAGCTACAGAGACCCCGTGGCAGAGGCTCTGGTGGCGGAGGCACCAGCGGCAGTGGCGCAGGCACCCGTAGAGGCCCAGGCGGTAGAGGCTCAGGCTGCGGAGGCAGCAGCATCACTGGCAAAGGCCCAGGTGGTAGAGGCTCTGGCAGCGGAGGCACCAGCCCCGGTGGGCAGAAGCTCAGGTGGTACAGATTCGGGCAACAGAGGCACCAGCGGCAGCAGCAGTGGCGCTGGCGGCGTTGGCTGAGGCGGCAGAGGCCCAGGCGGTAGAGGCTCTGGCGGCCGACGCACCCGCGGCAGCGGCGAGGGCCCAGGCGGTAGAGGTTCGGGCTGCGGAGGCACCAGCGGCAGCGCCAGAGGCCAAGGCAGTATAGGGTCTGGCGGCGAAGGTACCAGCGGCACCGGCAGAAGCTCAGGTGGTATAGATTCGGACAACGGAGGCACCAGCGGTAGCAGTAGTGGCGGAGGCGGCATTGGCTGAGGCACCAGAGGACGAGGCGGTAGAGGCTTTGACGGCGGAGGCACCAGCAGCAGCTACAGAGATCCAGGTGGCAGAGGCTCTGGTGGCGGAGGCACCAGCTCTAGTGGTAGAGGCCCAGGCGGTAGAGGCTCAGGCTGCGGAGGCACCAACGGCACCGGCAGAGGCCCAGGCGATAGAGGCTTGGGCTGCGGAGGCAGCAGTGGCAGAGGACCAGGCAGCAGTGGCTCAGGCTGGGGATGCACCAGCAGCACCGGCAGAGGCACCCGCGTTGGCGGCAGCAGAGGACCAGGCGGTAGAGGCTTTGACGGCGGAGGCACCAGCAACAGCTACAGAGACCCAGGTGGCAGAGGCTTTGACGGCGGAAGCACCAGCAGCAGCTACAGGGACCCAGGTGGCAGAGGCTCTGGTGGCGGAGGTACCAGCGGCAGTGGCTGACTCCCAGTCGGTGGAGGCTCAGGCGGTAGAGGCTCTGGCGGCAAAGACACCTGTAGCAGCGGCAGATTCACAGGCATTAGAGAGTTTGGTGGCGGAGGCAGCAACGGCAGCGGCAGAGACCCAGGGGACAGAGTCTGAGGAGACCGAGGCGGCGGAGGAATCAGCGTCAGCGACAGATGCTCAGGCGGAAAATGCTAAGGCGGCGATTCTACAGCGGCACCAGCAGACGTCCAGGTGGTAGAGGCTCAGGCTGCGAATTCACCAGCAGCACCGGCAGAGGCCCAGGCAGTAGAGGCTCTGGCGGCTGAGGCACCAGCGGCAGTGGCAGACGCCCCGTCGGTACAGGACCAGGCTGCGGAGGTACCAGCGGCACCTGCAGATGCCCATGTGGTAGAGGTTCTGGCGGTGGAAGCAGCAGCGGCAGCTGCAAGGGCCCAGGTGGTAGAGGCTTTGGCGGCGGAGGCACCACCGGCAGCAGCAGAGGCCCAGGCAGCATTGGTTGAGGCGGCAGAGGCCCAGGCGGTAGTGGCTCGGGCTGCGGAGGCACCAGCAGCAGAGGCGCAGGAAGTAAAGGCTCGGGCTGCGGATTCACCAGCGACACTGGCAGAGGCCCAGGCGGTAGTGGCTCGGGCTGAGGAGGCACCAGCAGCAGTGGCAGAGGTCCAGGCGGTAGAGGCGCAGGCTACGGATTCACCAGCAGCAGCGGCGAGGGCCCAGACATTAGAGTTCGGGCTGCGGAGGCACCAGCGGCAGCGGCAGAGGCCAAGGCAGTATAGCGTCAGGCGGCGGAAGCACCAGCGGCAGCGGCAAGGGCCCAGGCGGAAGAGGCACTGGCAGCGGAGGCACCAGAGGTAGTGGCAGAGGCCCAGGCGGTAGAGGCTCTGGCAGCCAAAGCACCAGCGGCAGCAGCAGTGGCCCAGGAGGTAGAGTTTCAGGCTGCGGAGGCACCAGCGGCACCCGCAGAAGCTCAGGTGGTACAGATTCAGACAACGGATGCACCAGCGGTAGCAGTAGTTGCGCAGGCGTTATTGGCTGAGGCCGCAGAGGACCAGGCGGTAGAGGCTTTGATGGCGGAGGCACCAACAGCAGCTACAGGGCCTCAGGTGCAGAGGCTCTGGTTGCGGAGGCAACAGCCGCAGTGGCAGAGGCCCAGGTGGTAGAGGCTCTGGCGGCGGAGGCACCAGCGGCACCAGCAGAGGCCCAAGCGGTAGAGGCTTGGGCTGCGGAGGCAGCAGTGGCAGAGGCCCAGGCAGTAGAGGCTCAGGCTTGGGAGGTACCAGCGGGACCGGGAGAGGCACCCACGTTGGCCGCAGAGGGCCCAGGCGTTAGAGATTTTGGGGTCTGAGGCACCAGCGGCAGCGGCAGAGACCCAGGTGGCAGAGGCTTTTGCGGCGGAGGCAACAAAGCCAGAGGCAAAGGCCCAGGCGGTAGAGGCTCGGGCTGCGGAGGCACCAGCGGCACTGGTAGAGGCCCAGGGGATAGAGGCTGTGGCGGTGGTAGCACCAGCGGCAGCGGCAGAGGCCCAGGTAGTAGAGGATCTGGCGGTGGAAGCACCAGCCGCACCGGCAGAGGTCCAGGTGGAAGAGGCACTGGCAGCGGAGGCACCAGAGATAGTGGCAGAGGCCCAGGCCGTAGAGTCTCAGGCTGCGGAGGCACCAGCGGTACCGGCAGAGGCCCAGGCGGTGGAGGCTTGGGCTGCGGAGGCAGCAGTGGCAGAGGCCCAGGCAGTAGAGGCTCAGGCTGGGGAGGCACCAGCGGCACAAGCAGAGGCACCCGCGTTGGCGGCAGAGGGCCCAGGCGTTAGAGATTTTGGCGGCTGAGGCACCAGCGGCAGCGGCAGAGACCCAGGCGGTAGAGGCTCTGACGGCAGAGGCACCAGTAGCAGCGACAGAGACCCAGGTGGCAGAGGCTTTGGCGGCAGAGTCAACAACACCAGCAGCAAAGGCCCAGGCGGTAGAGGCTCGGGCCGCGGAGGCACCAGCGGCACATGTAGAGGCCCAGGGGCGGTGGAAGCACCCCCGGCAGCGGCAGAGGCCCAGGCAGTATAGGCTCTGGCGGTGGAAGCACCAGCCTCAGCGGCAGAGGACCAGGCGGTAGAGGCTCTGACGGCGGTGGGACCAGCCGCAGCGACAGAGACCCAGGTGGCAGAGGCTCTGGCGGCAGAGGCAACAGCCGCAGCAGCAAAGGCTCAAGCGGAAGAGGCTCAGGCGATGGAGGCACCAGTGGCAGAGGCAGAGGTCCAGACGGAAGAGGCTCAGGTGGCGGAGGCACCAACGGCAGGGGCAGAAGCTCAGGTGGTACAGATTCAGGCAACGGAGGCACCAGCGGCAGCAGAAGTGGTTCAGGTGGCATTATTTGAGGCGGCAGAGGCCCAGGCGGTAGACACGCTGGAAGTGGAGGCACCAGCGCCAGAGACACAGGCGGTAGAGGCTCGAGCTGCGTAGGCACCAGCAGTAGTGGCAGAGGCCCAGGCAGTAGAGGCTCTGGCGGCAGAAGCACCAGGTGTAGCGGCAGAGGCCCAGGCAGTAGAGGCTCTGGCGGCGAAAGCACCAGCAGCAGAGGCAAGGGCCCAGGCGGTAGAGGCTTTGGAGGTGGAGGCAGCAGCGGCAGGGGCAGAGGCCCAGGTGGTAGAGGCTCTGGCGGCGGAGGCACCAGCGGCAGCTGCAGAGGTCCAGGCGATGCAGCCTAGGCGGCGGTGGAACCATCAAGGGCAGCAGAGGCCCAGGCAGTAGAGGCTCTGGCAGCGGAAGCACCAGCGGCAGCGGCAAGGGCCAAGGCGGTAGAGGCTCTGGCAGCGGAGGCACCAGCGGCAGTGGCAGAGGCCCAGGCGGTAGAGGCTCAGGCTGCGGAGGCACCAGGAGCACCGGCAGAGGACCAGGCGGTAGAGGCTTTGACGGTGGAGGCACCAGCAGCAGCTACAGAGGCCCTGGTGGCAGAGGCTCTGGTGGCGGAGGCACCAGCCGTAGTGGCAGAGGCCCAGGTGGTAGAGGCTCAGTCTGCGGAGGCACCAGCGGCACCGGCAGAGGCCCAGGCGGTAGAGGAACGGGCTGCGGAGGCAGCAGTGGCAGAGGCGGTGGAGGCACCAGCGGCAGCGGCAGAGACCCAGGCGGTAGAGGCTCGGGCTGCGGAGGCACCAGCGGCAGCGGCAGAGGCCAAGGAGTATAGGGTCTGGCGGCGGAAGCAAAAGCAGCAGCGGCAAGGGCCCAGGCGGTAGAGGTTCTGGCGGTGGAGGCACCAGCGGCAGTGGCAGAGGACCAGGCGGTAGAGTCTCAGGCTGCGGAGGCTCCAGCGGCACCGGCAGAAGCTCAGGTGGTACAGATTCGGACAACGGAGGCACCAGCGGTAGCAGTAGTGGGGCAGGCGGCATTGGCTGAGGCACCAGAGGACCAGGCGGTAGAGGCTTTGGCGTCAGAGGCACCAGCAGCAGCTACAGAGACCCAGGGGGCAGAGGCTCTGGTGGCGGAGGCACCAGCCGCAGTGGCAGAGGCCCAGGGGGTAGAGGCTCAGGCTGCAGAGGCACCAGCGGTACTGGCAGATGCCAAAGCGGTAGAGGCTCGGGCTGTGGAGGCAGCAGTGGCAGAGGCCCAGGCAGTAGAGGCTCAGGCTGCGGAGGCACCAGCGGCACCGGCAGAGGCACCTGTGTTAGCGGCAGAGGGCCTAGGCGTTAGAGATTTTGTTTTGTTTTTTTTAATAAATATTTTTTATTACATTTTCCATTAAAAAAAAACATTTTTTTTTAAAATAATTTTTTATTAAAGGTTTTTATAACAATAACAAACATATAACAAATACATAAACAGACAAAAACAAAAACAAAACAAAAAACATGTACCATTTCATATCTTAATTTCTTAAACCTTTCTTCCCCGACTTCCTCATGCCTCCCTTTTCTGTATTCCAAATTCTTATCAATTACTCAGCAAATCTTCCCTTATTTTAATTTAAATTTAATCTAATCTTCCTTATTCTCCTTGTCTTAACCCTTGCTAATAGTAACCATTTACTTTCCAGTCCAACATCATTCTAACTTTCATTAATTTTGTAATATTTCTTTAAATAGTCCTTGAACTTTTTCCATTCTTCTTGCGCTGCTTCTCTTCCCTGGTTTCGGATTCTGCTCGTCATTTCTGCCAGGCCCATATAGTCTATCACCTTCATCTGCCATTCTTCCAGTGTGGGTAGTTCTTGTGTCTTCCAGTACTTCGCAATAAGCATTCTAGCTGCTGTTGTAGCGTACAAAAAGAAAGTTATATCCATCTTTAACACCCCCTGTCCGACAATACCCAAGAGAAAGGCCTCTGGTTTCTTAGGGAAAGTATATTTAAATACCTTTTTAAGTTCATTATAGATCATTTCCCAGAATGCCATAATCTTCGGGCACGTCCACCAAAGGTGAAAAAATGTACCCTCCTTTTCTTTACATTTCCAACATTTATTATCAGGCAAGTGGTAAATCTTTGCAAGCTTAACTGGGGTTATGTACCACCTATATATCCTTTTCATAATGTTTTCTCTTAGAGCATTACATGCCGTAAATTTCATCCCGGTGGTCCACAACTTTTCCCAATCAGCAAACAAAATATTATGACCAATGTCCTGAGCCCATTTAATCATAGCTGATTTAACCGTTTCGTCTTGTGTATTCCATTTCAGCAGCAAGTTGTACATTTTTGACAAATTCTTAGTACTGGGTTCTAACAATTCTGTCTCCAATTTTGATTTTTCCACCTGGAAGCCAATTTTTTACAAAATTATACATCCATTTTTAACTTAAACCCTTTTTTCCAGAAATTCCTTCAGCTTGTCTGATAATTTTCCGTTTATTTTTTATCCTCGTCTCACATTTCCCAATATTATATTGCACTCAAATACTCTTTATCACATTATATTTTTTAAACAATATTTCTAACAGTAATTTCACAGATCTTGAAAGCCAACGAACGTTATTAGCTCATCACAGAAAATTTTGTTATACTCTGTAAATTTCTTCCAGTCCTCGGAGAATCTCTGGTCACGTTGGTTCCTAATTCTCCCCGTCAATCTGTCCATTTCTGCGTAGTCCATCAGTTTCATCCTCCATTCTTCTTTCGTGGGCATCTCTTCCTGTTTCCATTTCTGTGCCAGCAAGATTCTGCCTGCTGTTGCTGCATACAAAACTAATTTCACATCTTTTTTACTAATTTCATTATCCAGTATTCCCCACAAGAGAGCTTCTGGTTTTTTAACAAAAGTATATTTCAGCATTTTCTTTAATTCATTATAGATCATCTCCCAGAAGCTTTACACCTTCTTACATTCCCACCACATATGGCAAAATGTTCCTTCTGTCTCCTTACACTTTCAACATTTATTACACACTTTATACATTTGTCAGGGGCTCGGGAGCAGGAGCACAGGGGAGAGAGGAAATGGAGAGCGAAGGGGAAGAATCCGAGGGCAGCGTAGGGGAGTATGACAGTGACCCGAGAGATTCCATGAGCTTCTCCAGCGAATCAGAAGATTTCCAGAAGGGGGTGCCGATGGTCAGGGCAAGGGGGGTCCCAGGGGGGACGCACCAGAAACAAGGAGCCAGCGGGGACCCCCAAAGCAGCAGCGGGGGATCAGGACTAGTTTCCCCACCAGAGCGTAGTGGGGGGGAAGAGTCACATGTGTCAGGACCAGCGTCTCCTCCAGCGGGGAGAGAAGATGAGTCAGGGCTGACCACGCCTCCATCGGAGAGTGGGGGAACGGAGGGGAGGTCAGTTCCAGCTAGCCTCCCCGAAGGGGGAAGCAGTGACAGCAGCAGTGAAACGGTCAGGAGGAAAGTTGCCGGCTGGGCGCGCGCGCCAAGTTCAAATGTACAGGCGCGGGGGACAGCAGGAGACCCGGATTGGGAACCAGCTCCTAAAGCCCGCTGGAGGGAGGGGGAAGACTCAGGGGATTCAGCGTCAGAAGAGTCTAGAAAGGGCGAGACCCCGACGGACAGGCGGAACTGGAGGAGGAAAGAGCAGAGGAAGAGGTGGAGCAAGGCTAGAGTCTTAAACTGGTGTCAGGGGGGATGAGATTCAAACGGAGCTTCAGCGGTCTACAGTTTGAGACGTAGAGCTGCACGCTGCGGCTGTGGAAGTGAAACTGAACTTCAATAAAGACTTTCGTACTTAACAACGAAGCGGCGTTGGTCCTTTGTGAGCTGGGATCTCGGGCAGCTCTGACAACATTTTACCCAGTTTTACTGGTGTTATATACCATCTATATAACATCTTCATAACATTTTTCTTAATCGTTTTACAATTGTTGTACTCTGGTTTCTCTTCAGATCGTATAAATCCCAGGCGTTAGAGATTTCGGCGGCTGAGGCAACAGCGGCAGTGGCAGAGGCCCAGGCGGTAGAGGCTCAGGCTGCAGAGGCACCAGGGGCACCGGCAGAGGACCAGGCGGTAGAGGCTTTGACGGGGGAGGCACCAGCAGCAGCTACAGAGACCCTGGTGGCAGAGGCTCTGGTGGCGGAGGCACCAGCCGTAGTGGCAGAGGCCCAGGTGGTAGAGGCTCAGGCTGCAGAGGCACCAGGGGCACCGGCAGAGGCCCAGGCGGTAGAGGAACGGGCTGCGGAGGCAGCAGTGGCAGAGGCGGTGGAAGCACCGGCAGCAGCGACAGAGACCTAGGTGGCAGAGGCTCTGGCGGTGGAGGCAACAGCGGCAGCAGCAAAGGCCCAGGCGGTGGAGGCTCTGGCGGTGGAAGCACCAGTGGCAGTGGCAAGGGCCCAGGCAGAGGAGGCTCTGTCGGCGGAGGCACCAGCAGCAGCATCAGAGACCCAGGCGAAAGAGGCTCAGGTGGCGGATGCACCAGCGGCAGCATCAAAGGCCCAGGAGGTAGAGGCTCCGGCAGCTGTGGCACCAGCAGCAGCGACAGAGACCCAGGTGGCAGAGGCTCTGGCGGTGGAAACACCAGCGGCAGCAGCAAGGGCCCAGGGGGTAGAGGCTCAGCTGGGGAGGCAACAGCGGCAGAGATCCAGGCGGTAGAGGCTCTGGCGGCGGAGGCACCACCGGCAGCAGCGGAGGCACCACCGGCAGCTGCAGAGGTCCAGGAGATGCAGCCTATACGGCGGCCGAACCAGCAAGGGCGGTAGAGGCCCAGGCTGTAGAGGCTCAGGCTGCCGAGGCACCAGTGGCAGCAACAGAGGCCCAGGAGGTAGAGGCTCTGGCGGAGGTGGCACCAGCAGCAGTGACAGAGACCCAGGTGGCAGAGGCTCTGGCGGTGGAAGCACCAGCGGAAGCGGCAAGGGACCAGGAGGTAGAGGCTCAGGCTGCGGAGGAACCAGCGGCAGTGGCAAAGGCCCAGGCGGTAGAGGCTCAAGTGGCGGAGGGACCAGCGGCACCGGCAGAGGCCCAGGCGGTAGAGGCTCGGGCTGCGGAGGCACCAGCGGCAGTGGCAGAAGCCCAGGCGGTAGAGGCAGCGGCAGAGGACCAGGCGGTAGAGGCTCAGGCTGTGGAGGAACCAGCGGCAGTGGCAAAGGCCCAGGCGGTAGAGGCTCTGGCGGTGGAAGCACCAGTGGCAGTGGCAAGGGCCCTGGCAGTAGAGGCTCTGTCGGCGGAGGGACCAGCAGCAGTGACAGAGACCCAGGCGGAAGAGGCTCAAGTGGCGGAGGCACCATCGGCAGCGGAAGAAGATCACGTGGTACAGATTCGGGCAACGGAGGCACCAGCGGCAAAGGACCAGGCGGTAGAGGCTCTGACAGCGGAGGCATCAGCAGCAGCTACAGAGACCAAGGTGGCAGAGGCTCAGGCTGCGGAGGCACCAGCGGCAGTGACGGAGGCCCAGGCGGTAGAGGCTCAGGCTGTGGAGGCACCACCGGCATCAGCAGAGGCCCAGTCAGTATAGGCTCAGGCTGTGGAGGCACCAGCGGCACCGGGAGAGGCCCAGGCGGTAGAGGCTCTGGCGGTGGAAGCACCAGTGGCAGCGACAGAGACCCAGGTGGCAGAGGCTCTGACAGCAGAGGCACCAGCAGCAGCGACAGAGACCCAGGTGGCGGAGGCTTTGGCAGCAGAGGCAACAACGCCAGCAGCAAAGGCTAGGTGGTAGAGGCTCAGGCTGTGGAGGCAGCAGCGGCATCGGCAGAGGCCCAGGCGGTAGAGGCTCGGGCTGCGGAGGCACCAGCGGCAATGGTAGAGGCCCAGGGGTAGAGGCTCTGGCGGTGGAAGCACCAGCGGCAGCGGCAGAGGCCCAGGCAGTAGAGGCTCTGGTGGTGGAAGCACCAGCCGCAGAAGCAGAGCACCAGGCAGTAGAGGCTCTGACGGCGGCGGGACCAGCAGCAGCGACAGAGACCCAGGTGGCAGAGGCTCTGGCGGTGGAGGCAACAGCCGCAGCAGCAAAGGCCCAAGAGGAAGAGGCTCAGGTGACGGAGGCACCAGTGGCAGCAGCAGAGGTCCAGACGGAAGAGTCACAGGGGGCACCAGCAAAGGCCCAGCCGGTAGAGGCTCTGGCAGCGGAGGCACCAGCGGCAGTGGCAGAGGACCAGGCGGTAGAGGCTCTGGCGGCGGAGGCACCACCGGCAGCGGAGGCGGCACCACCGGCAGCTGCAGAGGTCCAGACGGAAGAGGCTCGAGCTGCGGAGGCACCAGCGGCAGTGGCAGAGGTCCAGGCGGTAGAGGCTCAGGCTGCGGAGGCACCAGCGGCACCGGCAGAGGCCCAGGCGGTAGAGGCGCGGGCTGCGGAGGCAACAGTGGCAGAGGACCAGGCAGTAGAGGCTCAGGCTGGGGAGGCACCAGCGGCACCGGCAGAGGGACCCGCGTTGGCGGCAGAGGGCCTAGGCGTTAGAGATTTTGGCGGCTGAGGCACCAGCGGAAGTGGCAGAGGCCCAGGCGGTAGAGGCTCTGGCGGCGGAAGCACCAGCAGCAGCAGCAGCAAGGGCCCAGGCGGTAGAGGCTCGGGCTGCGTACGCACCAGCGGCAGAGGCCCAGGTGGTAGAGTCTCTGGAAGTGGAGGCACCAGCGGCAGAGGACCAGGCGGTAGAGGCTCTGACGGCGGAGGCAAAAGCAGCAGCAACAGAGACCCAGGCGAAAGAGGCTCAGGTGGCGGATGCACCAGCAGCAGCGGCAGAGGCCCAGGAGGTAGAAGCGCTGTCTGCGGAGGCACAAGGGGCACCGGTAGAGGCCAAGGCGGTAGAGGCTCAGGCTGTGTAGGCACCAGCGGCAGCGGCAGAGACCCAGGCGGTAGAGGCTCTGGCGGCGGAGGCAGCAGCGGCAGAGGCCCAGGCGGTAGAGGCTCAGGCTGCGTAGGCACCAGCACAGCGACAGAGACCCAGGTGGCAGAGGCTCTGGCGGTGGAAGCACCAGCGGAAGCGGCAATAGCCCAAGCGGTAGAGGCTCTGGCGGCGGAGGCAGCTGCGGCAGTGGCAGAGGCCCAGGTGGTAGAGGCTCTGGCGGTGGAAGCACCAGCGGCAGCGTCAAGGGCCCAGGTGGTAGAGGCTCGGGCTGCGGAGACACCCACGGCATCGGCAGAGGCCCAGGTGGTAGAGGCTTTGGCGGCGGAGGCAGCAGCGGCACCGGCAAGGGACCAGTCAGGAGAGGCTCAGGCTGTGGAGGCACCAGTGGCAGAGGCCAAGGCGGTAGAGGCTATGGCGGTGAAAGCACTAGCGGCAGCGGTGGAGGCCCAGGCGGTAGAGGCTCAGGCTGCGCAGGCACCAGCGGCAGCGGAGGCGGCACCACCGGCAGCTGCAGAGGTCCAGGCGATGCAGCCTGTACGGCGGCCGAACCAGCAAGGGCGGTATAGGGCCAGGAGGTAGAGGCTCAGGCTGCCGAGGCACCAGTGGCAGCAACAGAGGCCCAGGTGGCAGAGGCTCTGGTGGCAGCAGCAAAGGCCCAGGCGGTAGAGGCTCTGAGGGCGGACGCACCAGCGGTAGCAGCAGAGGCCCAGGTGGAAGAGGCTTAGGCGGCAGGGACAGCAGCAGCAGCAGCAGAGGTCCAGACGGAAGAGGCTCAGGTGGCAGAGGCACCAGCGGCAGCGGCAGAAGCTCAGGTGGTACAGATTCGGGCAACGGAGGCACCAGCGGCAACAGCAGAGGCCCAGGCGGCATTGGCTGAGGCGGTAGAGGCCAAGGCGGTAGAGACTTTGGAAGTGGAGGCACCAGCGCCAGAGGACCAGGCGGTAGAGGCTCTGACGGCGGAGGCATAAGCAGCAGCTACAGAGACCCCGGAGGCAGAGCCTCTGGTGGCGGAGGAACCAGCAGCACCGGCAGAGGCCCAGGAGGTAGAGGCGCTGGCTGCGGAGGCACAAGCGGCACCGGTAGAGGCCAAGGCGGTAGAGGCTCAGGCTGCGGAGGCACCAGCAGGCAGAGGCCCAGGCGGTGGAGGCTTGGGCTGTGGAGGCAGTTGCGGCAGTGGCAGAGGCCCAGGCGGAGGAGGCTCAGGCGGCGGAGTCACCAGCGGCAGCGGCAAGGGAACAGGCGGTAGAGGCTCTGGCGGGGGAAGCACCAGCGGCAGCGGCAGAGGCCAGGGCAGTATTGGTTCTGGCGGCGGAAGCAGCAGCGGCAGTGGGAGAAGCTTGGGTTGTACAGATTCGGACAACGGAGGCACCAGCAGTAGCAGTAGTGGCGCAGGCGGCAGTGGCTGAGGCACCAGAGGACCAGGCGGTAGAGGCTTTGTCGGCGGAGGCACCAGCAGCAGCTACAGAGACCCCGGTGGCAGAGGCTCTGGTGGCAAAGGAAATTAAGAAGGTACTTAAGTGTACTTTTCACAAGAAACCGGAGGCCTTCCTCCTGGGCATGGTGGGCCAATTGGTGCCAAAGAAAGATAGAAATTTCTTTATGTACGCAACAACAGCAGCAAGAATTCTCATCGCAAAGTATTGGAAGACACAAGAGCTACCCACCCTGGAAGAATGGCAGATGAAGCTGATAGACTATATGGAATTGGCGGAAATGACTGACAGAATCCGAGACCTGGGAGAAGAGTTGGTGGAAGAAGACTGGAAGAAATTCAAAGACTATCTTCAGAAATATTATAAAATCAATGAGTGTTAAAAATGTGCTTGGATGGGTAATAAGTGGTAATTAGTGATAAAAGTTATTAAGACTACGCAAAAAAGGTATTGATAATTGGTTGAAAAATAGGGATATAGTATATGTTATGGTACAAAGTTTAAACATTCGACAAAGGGTAAGAATTTGCTGAATTAAATATTTGAATGGGAATACAAAAAGGGGAAGGTGCGAGGAGGTCAAGAACATAAGCATATGAAATTGAGGCTATTGGAAAAATGGAATGGTTTTATTTTTTCTTTGTTTAAATGTAATTTTTCTTAATTAGTTGTGCTTTTCTTTCTGTTTTTTTTTTTCCTTTTTTTTCTTTTTTGCGTGTTTCTTTTTTCTGTAATTTATGGTTTTTTATTCTGTGAATTTCTATTTCTCTTTTTTTGTAAAATTTTAATAAAAATCTTTAAAAAAAAAAAAACAAAGGCACCAGCCGCAGTGGCAGAGGCCCAAGTGGTGGAGGCTCAGGCTGCGGAGGCACCAGCGGCACGGGCAGAGGCCCAGGCGGTAGAAGCTTCGGCTGTGGAGGCAGCAGTGGCAGAGGACCAGTGAGTAGAGGCTCAGGCGGTGGAGGCACCAGCGGCACTGGCAGAGGCCCAGGTTGAAGAGGCTCAGGTGGCGGAGGCACCAGCGGCAGCGGGAGAAGCTCAGGTGATACAGATTCGGGCAACGAAGGCACCAGCGGCAGCAGCAGTGGCAATGGCGGCACTGGCTAAGGACGCAGAGGCCCAGGCAATAGAGGCTCTGGCGGCGGAGGCACCAGTGGCAGCGGCAAGGGAAAAGGCGGTAGAGGCTCTGGCGGCGGAAGCACCAGGGGCAGCGGCAGAGGCCCAGGAAGTAAAATCTGAGCCTGTGGAGGCACCAGCGGCACCGGCAGAGTCCCAGGCGGTAAAGTCTCAGGCTGTGGAGCAACCAGTGGCAGCAGCAGAGGCGCAGGTAGTATAGGGTCTGGCGGCGGAAGCAGCAGCGGCAGCGGCAAGTGCCCAGGCGGTAGAGGCTGTGACGGCAGAGGCACCAGCGGTAGTGGCAAAGGCCCAGGCGGTAGAGGCTCAGGCTGCGTAGGCACCAGCGGAACCGGCAGAGGCCCAGTCGGTTGAGGCTCAGGCAGCGGAGGCACCAGCGGCACCGGCAGAGGCCCAGGTGGAAGAGGCTCAGGCGGCGGAGGCACCAGCTGCAGCGGGAGAAGCCCAGGTAATACTGATTCGGGCAACGGAGGCAGCAGCGGCAGCAGCAGTGGCGCAGGCGGCATTGGCTCAGGCGGCGGAGGCACCAGCGGCAGCGGGAGAAGTTCAGGTGATACAGATTCGGGCAACGGGGGCACCTGCGGCAGCAGCAGTGGCGCAGGCGGCATTGGCTGAGGCGGCAGAGCCCCAGGCGGTAGAGGCTCTGGCGGCGGAAAACCAGCGGCAGTGGCAGAAACCCAGGCGTAGAGGCTCAGGCTGCAGAGACACCAGTGGCAGTGGGAAAGGAACAGGCGGCAGAGGCTCTGGCGGCGGAAGCACTAGCGGCAGCAGCAAGGGCCCAGGCGGTAGAGGCTCGGGTTGCGTAGGCATCAGCGGCAACGGCAGAGGACCAGGCGGTAGAGGCTCAGGCTGCGTAGGCACTAGTGGCAGTGGCAAGGGAACAGGCGGTAGAGGCTCTGGTGGCGGAGGCACCAGTGGCAGTGGCAGAGGCCCTGGCGGTTGAGCCTCAGGCTTTGGAGGCACCAGCGGCACCGGCAGAGACCCAGGCGGTAGAGGCTTGGGCTGCGGAGGCACCAGCGGCAGAGGCCAAGGCAGTATAGTGTCTAGCGGCGGAAGCACCAGCGGCAGCAGCAACGGCCCAGGCGGTAGAGGCTCAGGCTGCGGAGGCACCAGTGGCAGTGGCACAGGCCCTGGCGGTTGAGTCTCAGGCTTTGGAGGCACCAGCGGCACCGGCAGAGACCCAGGCGGTAGAGACTCGGGCTGCGGAGGCACCAGCGGCAGAGGCCAAGGCAGTATAGGGTCTAGCGGCGGAAGCACCAGCGGCAGCAGCAACGGCACAGGCGGTAGAGGTTCAGGCTGCGGAGGCACCAGCGGCACCGGTAGAAGCTCAGGTGGTACAGATTCGGGGAACGGAGTCACCAGCGGCAGCAGCAGTGGCGCAGGGAGCGTTGGCTGTGGCGGCAGAGGCCTATGCAGTAGTGGCTCAGGCTGCGGAGGCACCAGCGGCACCGGCAGAGGTCCAGGCGTTAGAGGCTCAGGCTGCGGAGGCACCAGCGGCACCGGCAGAGGCCCAAGCGGTAGAGGCTATGGCTGCGGAATCACCAGCGGCAGCAGCAATGGCCCAATCGGTAGAGGCTCGGGCGGCAGAGGCACGAGCGGCAGCGGCAGAGACCCAGGCAGTATTGGCTCTGGCGGCAGAAGCAGCAGTGGCAGAGGAAAGGGCCAAGGCGGTAGAGGCTCAGGCTGCGGAAGCACCAGCGGCAGCGGCAGTGGCAAGGGAACAGGCGGTAGAGGCTCTGGCGGCGGACGCACCAGCGGCAGCGGCAGAGGCTAAGGCAGTATTGGTTCTGGCGGTGTAAGCAGCAGCGGCAGTGGCAGAAGCTCAGGTGGTACAGATTCGGACAACGGAGGATCAGGCTGCGGAGGGACCAGCGGCTCCTGCAGATGCCCATGTGGTAGAGGTTCTGGCGGTGGAAGCTTCAGCGGCTGCGGCAAGGGCCCAGGTAGTAGAGGCTCTGGCGGTGGAGGCACCAGCCGCAGCAGCAACGGTCCAGGCGGTAAAGGCTCGGGCGGCAGAGGCACGAGCGGCAGCGGCAGAGGCCCAGGCAGTATTGGTTCTGGCGGCGGAAGCAGCAGCGGCAGTGGGAGAAGCTCAGGTGGTACAGATTGGGGCAACGGACGCACCAGAGGCAGCAGCAGTGGCGTAGGCGGCATTGGCGGAAGCGGCAGAGGAAAAGGCGGTAGAGGCTCTGGTGGCTGACGCACCAGCGGCAGCGGCAGACTCCCATTTGGTATAGGATCAGGCTGCGGAGGCACCAACGGCATCGACAGCGGCCCAGGCAGTAGAGGCTCGGGCTGCGGAGGCACCAGCAGCAGCTACAGAGACTCAGGTGGCAGAGGCTCTGGCGGCGGAGGCACCAGAGACACCGGCAGAGGCCCATGCCGTAGAGGCTTGGGCTGCGGAGGTACCAGCGGCATCGGCAGAGGCCCAGGCGGTAGAGGCTCTGGCGACTGAGGCACAAGCTGAAGTTGCAGACTCCCAGTCGGTATAGGATCAGGTTGCGGAGGCACCAGCGGCATCTGCTGACGCCCAGGCAGTAGAGGCTCGGGTTGCGGAGGCACCAGCAGCAGCTACAGAGAACCAGGTGGCAGACGCTCTGGCGGCGGAGGCACCAGCAGCAGTGGCAGAGGCCTAGGCCGTAGAGGCTCGGGCTGCAGAGGCACCAGTGGCACCGGCAGAGGCCCATGCGGTAGAGTTTCAGGCTGCTCAGTTCAGGTGGTACAGATTCAGACAACGGAGGCACCAGCGGTAGCAGTAGTGGCGCAGGCGGCATTGGCTGAGGCACCAGAGGACCTGGCGGTAGAGGCTTTGCAAGCGGAGGCACCAGCAGCAGCTACAGAGACCCAGGTAGCAGAGGCTCTGGTGGTGGAGGCACCAGCGGCAGTGGCCCAGGCACCCGTAGAGGCCCAGGCGGTAGAGGCTCAGGCTGCGGAGGCAGCAGTATCACTGGCAAAGGCCCAGGTGGTAGAGGATCTGGCGGCGGAGGCACTAGCCCCGGTGGGCAGAAGCTCAGGTGGTACAGATTCGGGCAACAGAGGCACCAGCGGCAGCAGCAGTGGCGCTGGCGGCGTTGGCTGAGGTGACAGAGGCCCAAGCGGTAGAGGCTCTGGCGGCCGAAGCACCAGCAGCAGCGGCGAGGGCCCAGGCGGTAGAGGTTCGGGCTACGGAGGCATCAGCGGCAGCGCAGGAGGCCAAGGCAGTATAGGGTCTGGCGGCGGAGGCACCAGCGGCACCGGCAGAAGCTCAGGTGGTACAGATTCGGACAACGGAGCCACCAGCGGTAGCAGTAGTGGCGGAGGCGGCATTGGCTGAGGCACCAGAGGACGAGGCGGTAGAGGCTCTGGTGGCGGAGGCACCAGCTCTAGTGGTAGAGGCCCAGGTGGTAGAGGCTCAGGCTGCGGAGGCACCAGCGGCACCGGCAGAGGCCCAGGCGATAGAGGCTTGGGCTGCGGAGGCAGCAGTGGCAGAGGACCAGGCAGCAGTGGCTCAGGCTGGGGAGGCACCAGCAGCACCGGCAGAGGCACCCGCATTGGCAGCACCAGAGGACCAGGCGGTAGAGGCTTTGACGGCGGAGGCACCAGCAGCAGCTACAGAGACCCAGGTGGCAGAGGCTTTGACGGCGGAAGCACCAGCAGCAGCTACAGAGACCCAGGTAGCAGAGGCTCTGGTGGCTGAGGTACCAGCGGCAGTGGCAGACTCCCAGTCGGTGGAGGCTCAGGTTGCGGGGGCAGCAGCGGCAGCGGCGAGGCCCAGGTGGTAGAGGCTCTGGCGGCGAAGACACCTGCAGCAGCGGCAGATTCACAGGCATTAGAGAGTTTGGTGGCGGAGGCAGCAACGGCAGCGGCAGAGACCCAGGAGACAGAGGCTGAGGAGACCGAGGCGGCGGAGGAATCAGCGTCAGCGACAGATGCTCAGGCGGAAAATGCTAAGGTGGCGATTCTACAGCGGCACCGGCAGAGGTCCAGGTGGTAGAGGCTCAGGCTGCGAATTCACCAGCGGCACCGGCAGAGGCCCAGGCGGTAGTGGCTTGGGCTGCGGAGGCACCAGCGGCAGCAGCAGAGGCCCAGGCAGTAGAGGCTCTGGCGACTGAGGCACCAGCGGCAGTGGCAGACGCCCAGTCGGCACAAGACCAGGCTGCGGAGGTACCAGCGGCACCTGCAGATGCCCATGTGGAAGAGGTTCTGGCGGTGGAAGCAGCAGCGGCAGCCGCAAGGGCCCAGGTGGTAGAGGCTCTGGCGGCGGAGGCACCACCGGCAGCAGCAGAGGCCCAGGCAACATTGGTTGAGGCGACAGAGGCCCAGGCGGTAGTGGCTCGGGCTGCGGATTCACCAGCGACACTGGCAGAGGCCCAGGCGGTAGTGGCTCGGGCTGCAGAGCCACCAGCAGCAGTCGCAGAGGTCCAGGCGGTAGAGGCACAGGCTGCGGATTCACCAGCGGCACCGGCAGAGGCCCAGCCAGTAGAGGCTCAGGCTGCGTAGGCACCAGCGGCACCGGGAGAAGCTCAGGTGGTACAGATTCGGGCAACGGAGGCACCAGCGGCAGCCGCAGAGGCCAAGACAGTATAGGGTCTGGAGGTGGAAGCACCAGCAGCAGCGGCAAGGGCCCAGGCAGAAGAGGCACTGGCAGCGGAGGCACCAGAGATAGTGGCAGAGGCCCAGGCGGTAGAGACTCAGGCTGCGGAGGCACCAGCGGTACCGGCAGAGGCCCAGGCGGTAGAGGCCCGGGCTGCGGAGGCAGCAGTGGCAAAGGACCAGGCAGTAGAGGTTCAGGCTGGTGCGGCACCAGTGGCACCAGCAGAGGCACCCGCGTTGGCGGCAGAGGGCCCAGGCGTTAGAGATTTTGGCGGCTGAGGCACCAGCGGCAGCGGCAGAGACCCAGGCGGTAGAGGCTCTGACGGTAGAGGCACCAGTAGCAGCGACAGAGACCCAGGTGGCAGAGGCTTTGGCGGTGGAGTCAACAACACCATCAGCAAAGGCCCAAGCGGTAGAGGCTCAGGCTGTGGAGGCACCAGCGGCATCGGCAGAGGACCAGGCGGTAGAGGCTCTGACGGCGGTGGGACCAGCAGCAGCGACAGAGACCCAGGGGGCAGAGGCTCTGGCGGCGGAGGCAACAGCCGCAGCAGCAAAGGCCCAAGTGGAAGAGGCTCAGGCGATGGAGGCACCAGTGGTAGCGGCAGAGGTCCAGACGGAAGAGGCTCAGGTGGCGGAGGCACCAACGGCTGGGGCAGAAGCTCAGGTGGTACAGATTCAGGCAACAGAGACACCTGCGGCAGCAGAAGTGGCTCAGGTGGCATTGTTTGAGGCGGCAGAGGCCCAGGCAGTAGAGACACTGGAAGTGGAGGCACCAGCACCAGAGACACAGGCGGTAGAGGCTCGGGCTGCGTAGGCACCAGCAGTAGCTGCAGAGGCCCAGGCAGTAGAGGCTCTGGCGGCGGAAGCACCAGGGGCAGCGGCAGAGGCCCAGGCAGTAGAGGCTCTGGCGGCGAAAGCACCAGCGGCAGAGGCAAGGGCCCAGGCGGTAGAGGCTTTGGAGGTGGAGGCAGCAGCGGCAGGGGTAGAGGCCCATGTGGTAGAGGCTCTGGCGGCGGAGGCACCAGCGGCAGCTGCAGAGGTCCAGACGATGCAGCCTAGGCGGCGGTGGAACCATCAAGGGCAGCAGAGGCCCAGGCAGTAGAGGCTCAGGTTGCCGAGGCACCAGCGGCACCGGTAGAGGCCCAGGCGGTAGTGGCTCAGGCTGCGGAGGCACCAGCGGGAACGACAAAAACTCAGGTAGTACAGATTCTGGCAACGGAGGCACCAGCGGCAGCAGCAGTGGCGCATGCGGCGTTGGCTGAGGCAGCAGAGGTCCAGGTGGTACAGGGTCTGGCGGCGGAACCACCAGCAGCAGCGGCAAGGCCCCAGGTGGAAGAGGCTCAGGCTGCCGAGGCACCAGCGGCACCGTTAGAGGCCAAGGCGGTAAAGGCTCAGGCTGCGGAGGAACCAGCGGCACCGGCAGAGGCACCCGCGTTAGCGGCAGAGAGCCCAGGCGTTAGAGATTTTGTTTTATGTTTTTTAATAAATATTTTTTATTAGATTTTCCATAAGAAAAAACATTTTTACAAAATTATACATCCATTTTTAACTTAAACCCTTTTTTCCAGAAATTCCCTCAGCTTGTCTGATAATTTTCCGTTTATTTTTTATCCTCGTCTCACATTTCCCAATATTATATTGCACTCGAATACTCTTAATCACATCTGTCAGGGCTACCCTAGGTCCCAGCTCACAAAGGACCAGCGCTGCTTCGTTGTTAAGTATAAAAGCCTTTATTGAAGTTCAGTTTCACTTCCAGAGCCGCAGCGCGCAGCCCCACGTCTAAAGTGTCAGACCACTGATGCTCCGTCTGAGTCTCCTCCCCCTTGACACCAGTTTAAGATTCTAGCCTTGCTCCACCTTCTCCGCTGCTCCTTCCTCCTCTGGGTCCGCCTGCCCGCCGGGGTTCCGCCCTTTCTAGCCTCTTCTCCCGCTGATTCCCCTGAGCCTTCTCCCTCCCTCCGGCGGGCTTTAGGAGCTGGTTCCCCATCCGGGTCTCCTGCTGTTCCGCGCGCCTGCACATTTGAACTTGGCGCGCGCGCCCAGCCAGCAACTTTCCTCCTGACCGTTCCACTGCTGCTGTCACTGCTTCCCCCTTCGGGGGGGCTAGCTGCAACTGACCTCCCCTCCGTTGGAGGCGTGGTCAGCCCTGACTCCCTCTCTGGAGGAGACACTGCTCCTGACACATGTGACTCCTCCCCCCCACTACGCTCTGGTGGGGAAACTGGTCCTGATCCTCCACTGCTGCTTTGGGGTTCCCCTCTGGCTCCTTGTTTCTGGTGCGTCCCCCTGGGACCCCCCTTGCCCTGACCATCGGCGCCCCCTTCTGGGAATCTTCTGATTCGCTGGAGAAGCTCATGGAATCTCTCGGGCCACTGTCATACTCCCCTACGCTGCCCTCGGATTCTTCCCCTTCGCTCTCCCAATCCTCTCTCCCCAGTGCTCCTGCTCCTGATTCCCTGACAACATCATATTTTTTAAACAATATTTCTAACAGTAATTTCACAGAGCTTGAAAGCCAACGAACCTTATTTGCTCATCACAGAAATTTTTGATATACTCTGTAAATTTCTTCCAGTCCTCGGAGAATCTCTGGTCACGTTGGTTCCTAATTCTCCCCGTCAATCTGTCCATTTCTGCGTAGTCCATCAGTCTCATCCTCCATTCTTCTTTCGTGGGCATCTCTTCCTGTTTCCATTTCTGTGCCAGCAAGATTCTGGCTGCTGTTACTGCATACAAAACTAATTTCACATCTTTTTTACTAATTTCATTATCCGGTATTCCCAACAAGAGAGCTTCTGGTTTTTTAACAAAAGTATATTTCAGCATTTTCTTTAACTCATTATAGATCATCTCCCAGAAGCTTTTTACCTTCTTACATTCCCACCACATATGGTAAAATGTTCCTTCTGTCTCCTTACGCTTCCAACATTTATTACACACTTTATACATTTTACCCATTTTTACATTTTACCAGTTTTACTGGTGTTATATACCATCTATATAACATCTTCATAACATTTTTCTTAATCGTTGTACAATCGTTGTACTCTGGTTTCTCTTCAGATCGTATAAATCCCAGGCGTTAGAGATTTTGGCGGCTGAGGCACCAGCGGCAGTGGCAGAGGCCCAGTCGGTAGAGGCTCGGGCTGTGGAGGCACCAACGGCAGCGGCAGAGGCCCAGGCAGTAGAGGCTCTGGCAGCGGAGGCACCAGCGGCAGTGGCAGAGGCCCAGGCAGTAGAGGCTCAGGCTGCGGAGGCACAGGGGCACCGGCAGAGGACCAGGCGGCAGAGGCTTTGACGGGGGAGGCACCAGCAGCAGCTACAGAGACCCTGGTGGCAGAGGCTCTGGTGGCGGAGGCACCAGCGGCAGTGGCAGAGGCCCAGTCGGTAGAGGCTCAGGCTGCGGAGGCACCAGCGGCACCGGCAGAGGCCCAGGCGGTAGAGGAACGGGCTGCGGAGGCAGCAGTGGCAGAGACGGTGGAGGCACCAGCGGCACCGGCAGAAACCCAGGCGGTAGAGGCTCGGGCTGCGGAGGCACCAGCGGCAGCGGCAGAGGCCAAGGCAGTATAGGGTCTGGCGGCGGAAGCACCAGCAGCAGCGGCAAGGGCCCAGGCGGTAGAGGCTCTGGCGGCGGAGGCACCAGCGGCAGCGGCAGAGGACCAGGCGGTACAGTCTCAGGCTGCGGAGGCACCAGCGCCACCGGCAGAAGCTCAGGTGGTACAGATTCGGACAACGGAGGCACCAGCGGTAGCAGTAGTGGGGCAGGCGGCATTGGCTGAGGCACCAGAGGACCAGGCGGTAGAGGCTTTGGCGTCGGAGGCACCAGCAGAAGCTACAGAGACCCAGGTGGCAGAGGCTCTGGTGGCGGAGGCACCAGCCGCAGTGGCAGAGGCCCAGGCGGTAGAGGCTCAGGCTGTAGAGGCACCAGCGGCACTGGCAGAGGCCCAAGCAGTAGAGGCTCGGGCTGTGGAGGCAGCAGTGGCAGAGGCCCAGGCAGTAGAGGCTCAGGCTGCGGAGGCACCAGCGGCACCGGCAGAGGCACCTGTGTTAGCGGCAGAGGGCCCAGGCGTTAGAGATTTTGTTTTGTTTTTTTTAATAAATATTTTTTATTACATTTTCCATTAAAAAAACATTTTTACAAAATTATACATCCATTTTAACTTAAACCCCTTTTTTCCAGAAATTCCCTCAACTTGTCTGATAATTTTCCGTTTATTTTTTATCCTCGTCTCACATTTCCCAATATTATATTGCACTCAAATACTCTTAATCACATCATATTTTTTAAACAATATTTCTAACAGTAATTTCACAGATCTTGAAAGCCAACGAACGTTATTTGCTCATCACAGAAAATTTTGTTATACTCTGTAAATTTCTTCCAGTCCTCGGAGAATCTCTGGTCACGTTGGTTCCTAATTCTCCCCGTCAATCTGTCCATTTCTGCGTATTCCATCAGTCTCATCCTCCATTCTTCTTTCGTGGGCATCTCTTCCTGTTTCCATTTCTGTGCCAGCAAGATTCTGGCTGCTGTTACTGCATACAAAACTAATTTCACATCTTTTTTACTAATTTCATTATCCAGTATTCCCAACAAGAGAGCTTCTGGTTTTTTTAACAAAAGTATATTTCAGCATTTTCTTTAACTCATTATAGATCATCTCCCAGAAGCTTTTCACCTTCTTACATTCCCACCACATATGGTAAAATGTTCCTTCTGTCTCCTTACACTTTCAACATTTATTACACACTTTATACATTTTACCCAGTTTTACTGGACTTATATACCATCTATATAACATCTTCATAACATTTTTCTTAATCGTTGTACAATCGTTGTACTCTGGTTTCTCTTCAGATCGTATACATCCCAGGCGTTAGAGATTTTGACGGCTGAGGCACCAGCGGCAGTGGCAGAGGCCCAGGCAGTAGAAGCTCTGGCAGCGGAAGCACCAGCGGCAGCGACAAGGGCCCAGGCGGGAGGTTTTATTAAACATGAGCAGAGGGGACCAGCTGGTTAAAGGGATTCAGGTCGGAGCTAAACAATACAAATTGAGAGCGTTCGCAGATGATCTAGTATTAACTTTACAAGAGCCAGACACTAGTACGAGAAGAGTTTTAGAGCTAATACAAGTATTCGGTCAAGTAGCAGGTTTTAAGTTGAACAAACAGAAAACGAAAGTACTGGATAAAAATCTAACAGTTGCTGAAAGAGAGAAGTTTCATAGTGAAACTGGTTTAATGGTAGCAAAGAAAGTGAAATACCTGGGGATTAATTTGACACCTAAGAATGTGAACTTATTTAAAGACAATTATGAGAAATGTTGGACAGAAGTTAAGAAAGATTTAGAAATATGGTCAAATTTGAGACTTTCCTTGTTAGGCCGAATTGCTGTTATTAAGATGAATGTTTTGCCGAGAATGTTGTTTTTGTTTCAAACATTGCAGATTGTGGATAAAATGGATTGTTTCAAGAGGTGGCAGAAAGACATATCTAGATTTGTCTGGCAGGGCAAAAAACCCAGAATAAAATTTAAGATATTAACTGATGCAAAAGAAAGAGGGGGGTTTGCCCTGCTGGACTTAAAATTGTATTATGAATCAGCGGCTTTTTGCTGGCTGAAAAACTGGCTGCTTCTTGAAAACACAGACATTTTGGATTTGGAAGGGTTCAATAACAGGTTTGGCTGGCATGCACATATATATGGTATGACAAGGTTAAAATTCACCAAGGTTTCAAAAACCATATTGTTAGGAAGGCACTATATAATGTTTGGATTCGGTACAAAGATTTGTTGGAAAATAAAACCCCTAGGTGGTTGTCACCAATGGAAGCTAAGGAAGTGAAAAAACTTAATATGGAATCAAAATGGCCAAAATATTGGGAAATTATAGAACAAGAGGGAAAAGTGAAATTGCAGAGATATGAGAAACTGAAGTCAAAAGTAAGAGATTGGCTTCATTATTACCAAATAAATGAAGTTTTCAAACAGGACAGGAAAATTGGCTTCCAGGTGGAGAGATCAAAACTAGAAACAGAACTGTTGGAACCCAATACTAAGAATTTGTCAAGAATGTATAACTTGCTGTTGAAATGGAATACACAGGATGAGACGGTTAAATCAGCTATGATTAAATGGGCACACGACATCGGTCATGACATTATGTTTGCTGACTGGGAACAGTTATGGACTACCGGTATAAAGTTTACGGCATGTAATGCCTTAAGAGAGAACATTATGAAAATGATTTATAGGTGGTACATGACCCCAGTCAAGCTTGCAAAAATCTATCATACGCCCAATAATAAATGCTGGAAATGTAAGGAAACTGAAGGTACTTTCGGACTTCCGGTCAGCGCCAGCGACCGTAATGGCGGATTTCCTCTAAACACCGGAGGAAATCGGCTTCGTGGAGCTGGGGTTCTACCGCTACGGCGAAGCGGGGACCCGAAAAAAATCACAGGTGGGGAAGCCTGTGAATTGAAGGCTCGGCGGGCTCCATTTGTGCTCCCCCACCCCGCTGCAAAGGAGCCTTTTTAAAGGCTCCGGAAAGGACCGGGGGTGAGGGGTGTGGAGCTGAGAGCTGTCTACCCGTCTCCGCGAAGTGAAGCCGCACAGCCAGGGTCGGAGAGCGCTGATTTCTTTTCTGGCTAATTGGACTCGAAAACAACTACCCGTGAGTAGGAATTTGACATATATTGGGAAGAAAACTATTAAAGAATACGGCCGAAACGGGAAAGGTAAAAACAGGAAGTCTGCCTTCCCGGACTGTTAACAGATCAAAGTAAAGAAACTGTAAAGCTGGGACTTAGAAAGATGAGTTCTCGGGAGGATTAAAATCCAGCATCTGAAGAGGAAAACTACCCCACTGTTAGCAGGAACAGTGGGGAGATATTTGAAAGATTTTTGACCTGCAAGGAAAGGAAATTTTTAAAATACATTTGCTGACTTTAAAACCTGGGAACGGACTGCCTATGATAGGGAAGCCGATCAGAGGGAACTGTCAAACGGAGAGTGGAAATAAAAGTTTGATTTAGCTCTGCAAAGGATACAGTGTGGAAATATCTGGGAAAGGAAAGTAACATTATGGGACTAAAAATTTGATACTAAGATACTGGGACTTTATTAGAACATCATTCGTTATAAAGTTGCAATAAGAGGTTGGATTTGTGACCCCTAGAGGCAACTATGTTGCAATGACATTCTAAACAACAAGTACTGCTGTGGGAAAATTTTTACTTTACCTAAACAAACTCTCCAAGCGTGTGACTGACCTTGGGAGTGTATGTGAGTGTTATGGCAGATAAAGCGTTGACACAGGTGTCAGGGAATCAGGAGCAGGAGCAATGGGGAGAGAGGAATTGGAGAGCGAAGGGGAAGAATCCGAGGGCAGCGTAGGGGAGTATGACAGTGGCCCGAGAGATTCCATGAGCTTCTCCAGCGAATCAGAAGATTCCCAGAAGGGGGCGCCGATGGTCAGGGCAAGGGGGGTCCCAGGGGGGACGCACCAGAAACAAGGAGCCAGAGGGGAACCCCAAAACAGCAGTGGAGGATCGGGACCAGTTTCCCCACCAGAGCGTAGTGGGGGGGAAGAGTCACATGTGTCAGGGCCAGCGTCTCCTCCAGAGAGGGAGTCAGGGCTGACCACGCCTCCATCGGAGAGTGGAGGAACGGAAGGGAGGTCAGTTGCAGCTAGCCCCCCCGAAGGGGGAAGCAGTGACAGCAGCAGTGAAACGGTCAGGAGGAAAGCTGCTGGCTGGGCGCGCGCGCCAAGTTCAAATGTGCAGGCGCGTGAGACAGCAGGAGACCCGGATGGGGAACCAGCTCCTAAAGCCCGCCGGAGGGAGGGAGACGACTCAGGGGAATCAGCGTCAGAGGAGGCTAGAAAGGGCGAGACCCCGGCGGGCAGGCGGACCCAGAGGAGGAAAGAGCAGCAGAAAAGGTGGAGCAAGGCTAGAATCTTAAAATGGTGTCAAGGGGGAGGAGACTCAGACGGAGCATCAGCGGTCTAACGGTTGAGATGTAGAGCTGCGCGCTGCGGCTCTGGAAGTGAAACTGAACTTCAATAAAGACTTTTGTACTTAACAACGAAGCAGCGTTGGTCCTTTGTGAGCTGGGACCTAGGGTAGCTCTGACAGTATGCTCCGTCTCCAATAAAAACCTCGCAGCATGAGTTGGTGCAGCGAGGGGCAAGACTTGGTGTTTTGCGAGCTCACGAAGATAGGCAAAGATGACTACAGAGAGCCAGGTGAAAGAACTGCAAGAAGCAGTCACGACGCTTTACGCAGAAGTAGCAGCATCCAGGAAGAGAGAAGAAGAAGCAGTAGCGCTCTGCCGGGATCTGCAGACCAGGTGGGACCGTTTGGGCAAGGAGGGGCTGCCAGGACTCAAACCAGAGGGAGTTGGCCTCGGGAAGAGGGGGGGCAGCCTAGTAGCCCACTTCAACGGGGACCTGCAGCAATACCCTAACTTCAGAGCTGACGTGGTTTACGCGCTCAATTTGCTTCGGAAAGACTTTAGAGATGAGGAAGAGAAAGTGGGTTTCATAATTACTCATTTGCATGGGGAAGCTAAAGCGTGGCTGCGGAATTTGTGGCGCGAAAATGACCCCGCCCTCCAAGATTCCGATGCATTTATCAAAGCTATGGACGCTTGCTTTAAATCAACGGTAGATGTAGATGTTGCTCGGAGGGAAATGCATGGACTACAGCAAGGGAAAGCGACGGTGAGGCAATATCACTCACGCTTTTTTGCCTTACTGAACGTGCTGGGCTGGGAGAAGGACTCTATTGCCGTCAGAGACCTGTTCTGGGAGGGGCTAAGTGGAGAGGTGAAAGATGAGCTGGCAAGAGGGGAACGACCGCAAAGTACCCAAGAAGTTACCCAAAGAGCGTTGGCAATTGGTGTGCGCCTGGAAGGACGCCCTTGGAGCAAGCCAGGAAAACCCCCTTCCTATCCAGAGAGACAGGGCGGGCGCTATCCATGCCTCCATTGGGAAGGGGAGAAGAGCCGATGGAGATAGGTGGTGCCAGGGCTCAGACTGCCAGCAGAGCCCAAACACCGGGAGCAGTCAAGGCGAAGGCTCCTAGAGGGACCAGGAAGTGCTACATCTGCGACAGTGCACAGCACATGGCCAAAGAGTGTCCCCAGAGGCTCCAGAAGCACACTGCAGCCTCAGCAACAGTAAAGGGAACAGGTCAGCAGCCAAAACAGCTGCAGGGGGAAGAAGAAGCCTGGTTGGAAGGGGAAGGACTGGGGCCCAACCAGGCGAGTCAGTGAAGCAGTCCCCAGAGATTTTGCAGCCCACAGACCCCCTCCCACCCAAACCAGTGGTGCAACTCACCGCATCGCTCCAGTTGCCCAATGGGCACACCCTGCAAGTACCAATAAGCATTGACTCTGGGAGCAACGCAGACTTTGTAGGAGTGGACTTTATCAAGCAGCATCGCATAGCACTCATGCCTGCCACGATGCCCCTAAACGTCGTCACGGTCGATGGCAGGAAGCTACTGGGAGGAGAGGTGGTACAGCAAACACCACCGATGGTGATGCAAATTGGAAACCACCGCGAAGTCATCAGCTTCAACGTCACCCACCTGTCAGACACGCCCATAGTGTTGGGTATGAGTTGTCTGGATAGGCACAGCCCGGCATTAGCATGGTACCAGTGGCAATTGACCTTCTGCTCCTCCTACTGCGCAGAACACTGCATCCAGACCCGCCAGGAGGAGGAGGGGCAAGAGGATGAACCGCAGTTACACCTAGGCATGGTGCAAGCGGTACCCAACAAGTACAAGGAGTTTTTGGAGGTCTTCTGCGAGAGGGAAGCGGATAAGCTGCCTCCCCACAGGCCTTACGACTGCAAGATTGACCTCCTGCCGGGAGCGACGCTGCCGACTGGGAAACTGTATTCCATGTCTGAAGACGAACTGCAAGAACTCAGGGAGTTCATAGATCACAACTTGAAGCGGGGGTTCATCCAAGAATCTAAAGCAGTGGGGGGCAGTCCCATGTTTTTCGTGAAGAAGAAGGACACGCCCCAACGCAGGCTCATAGTTGATTATAGGATCATAAATTCCAAAACAAAGCCCGCAGCATTCCCCATGCCCAAGATCGACGACCTGCTCGCGACGGTGAGGAAGGGACGGATCTTCACCAAGTTGGATCTACGAGGGGCGTACAACCTTATACGCATGCGGGAGGGAGATGAGTGGAAGACGGCCATGTTTACACCTTTAGGCACCTATGAATATCGCGTAATGCCTTTTGGTCTGCAAAATGGCTCCCATACCTTCCAAGCTTTCATGCATCACGTGTTAGCGGGACTCCTCTACAAGAAGTGCGTCTGCTTCCTGGACGACATCCTGATCTTCTCGGAATCGCAGGAGGCTCACGAGAGGGACGTCAAGGAGGTCCTGCAGAGGCTACGGGAGCACAGACTTTACGCCAAATTAGAGAAGTGCCAGTTCGACATGACGGAGGTGGATTTTCTGGGCTACAAGCTGTCCGACAAGGGACTCGCCATGGACAGCACCAAGGTCCGCGCGGTGTTGGACTGGAAGAGCCCGCGCAATCGGAAGGAGGTCCAGAAGTTCGTCGGCTTCGCCAACTTTTATCGCAAGTTCATCAAAGAGTTCGCGAAGGAGACGGCGGCTATCACGGACACCCTCAGCTCCAAGAAGAAGAAGTTCACCTGGACGGACCAGGCGGAGCAGTCCTTTCGGAGACTCAAGCGTCTCTTCGCGTCCGAAGAACAGCTGCTACATGAAAACCCCAGCAGACCAATGAGGGTTGAGACGGACGCCTCGGACAGAGCGGTGGGGCCGTCCTGTTGCAGCAAGATCCGCAAGGGGAATGGAGGCCGTGCGCATTCTACTCCAGGAAACTCAGCAAGGCGGAACAGAACTACACCATCTGGGACAGGGAGTTGCTGGCCATTCATGCAGCTTTCAAGGCGTGGCGGCACTACCTCGTTGGAGCCAGACACACAGTGCAAGTCCGCACGGACCATAAGAACCTGGAGTACTGGCGCACGGCGCGGTTCCTGAACCAGAGACACATTCGCTGGGCGGAGTTCTTTGCGGATTTCGATTTCCAGATAGAATACAACCCGGGAGACAACAACGTCATGGCGGATGCACTATCCAGGAAGCCGCAGTATCTCGAGGAAGCGGCGCCGGTGGCGGCCAAGCACATTTTCGCACCGAAAGCGTGGGCGTGCGCTTCAGCTGCCGTGGACCTGGACGCGGTGCGTCGAGCGCTGCAGACGGATTCGTTCGCGCAATCCAAGATGGAGGAGGTGCGAAAATGCACAGCGAAGGACGACGAGTTCCAAATACGAGACGGACTGCTCATCCGCAAAGGGGCTCTCTACGTACCCGGAGACGACCTCCGCGCGAAAGTCTTGCAGCAGTTACACGACGCGCCCAGCGCTGGGCACTTCGGCAAGGACAAGACGGCGGAATTAGTAACCAGAGACTTTTGGTGGCCCAAGGTGAGGGGAGAAGTCGCGGATTACGTCTCCAGGTGTGACACCTGCCAAAGGGCCAAAGGAAGCTGGCGGGCCTACTAGAACCCCTACAGACGCCGCTCGAACCGTGGGAGAGAGTGGCCCTGGACTTTGTCACAGATCTGCCCAGTTCGCGAGGCAAAACAGCGGTACTCGTGGTCGTAGACATGTTCACCAAGATGGCGCACTTTATTCCTTGCGCGAAGGTGGCCACAGCGGAACAGACCGCCAAGCTGTTCATAGACCACGTGTTCAAAGCTCACGGCTTGCCGCGGTCCATCCTGTCCGACCGGGGTCGCCAATTCGTCTCGAGCTTCTGGCAGAAGCTGCTGGGCATCCTGAACGTCAAGATCAACTTAGCGTCGGCACGACACCCGCAGACCAACGGACAAGCGGAGAGGGTCAACGCCATCATGCAGCAGTACCTGCGATGCTACGCCAATCAACAACCCTCGACCTGGGTGGACTACCTACCGCTGGCCGAGTTTGCCTACAACAACACGAAGCACGGGTCTACAGGAGTGACACCGTTCTTCGCCAATAATGGGCGGCATCCCAGAACTTTCCCGGGGTTAGAGACGAAGGGGGAGGGGGAGCCAAGGGGAGCAGAGCACTTAGCAGCAGAGTTACAGGAGGTCCATGAGCAACTCCGAAGGCAATTGGAACTGGCGAAACACGCCTACAAAGTGCAGGCAGACAAGCACAGGAGGGTCGGGGAGGACATCCAGGTGGGGGACTGGGTCTGGTTAGCTGCCCAGGCAGTGCCGGCCAGAACGCTAGCCAAGAGGAAGCTCAAACACAAGCAGCTGGGGCCTTACCAGGTTGTGGCGCAAATCAATCCAGTGGCCTTCCGGTTGACACTCCCGGAGGGCTCCAGAATGCACCCAGTCTTTCATAGGTCAGTGCTCACACCCTACAGGGCACCCCACAGGTTTCAGGCGCCAGGGAACGCGCCAGACCCGCTTAACGAATCTCCGAAGCGGGAGGGGTCACGGAGGGCGACGCCACTCAACGAGGTCACGGAGATTTTGGACTCGAGGTGGGGGGAAGAGGGGGTGGAATACCTCCTCGCCAGGGAAGGTACCCCAGCCAGCGCCAACAGGTGGGTACCGTGCTATACCGTGGAGGAGCACTATCTTAAAGACGAGTTCCATGCACTCTTCCCACACAGACCTATGCCAGCAGAGTATTTCGACGACTGGCTCTTCACACCCACACTGTCAGCCAGTACGTTCCAGGGTTTTTCATCAGCTGAAGAGACGACGCCGGAAACTAGCTCCCCGGAGGGGTCACTCTCGGGGTTTGCCACAGACCGCTCCTATTGGTGGGACACTCAACCGGAGGTGGGGTGGCGCAGGGAGCTGCTGCGGGGACCTTTGCAAGCAGTCTCACCAGAGGTACCCGGGGGAGGGGAGGACATGGACGTGTTGGGGGAGGATCCTGGATTCGAGCACATCAGCAGAGAGATGGAAGCAGAGGAAATCGACGTCGACGAGCCCGTTGCGGTTGGGCTGGATCCAGCGGACCTGCTACACACCAGGGGGGAAGAATGGTATCCCGCACTCACACCCACAGCACTGGAGCACCCGGAACCCACACCCGAAGAGGGGGAGGGGGGAAGGGGGTTTTGAGGGGGGGATGGATGTCAGGGAATCAGGAGCAGGAGCAATGGGGAGAGAGGAATTGGAGAGCGAAGGGGAAGAATCCGAGGGCAGCGTAGGGGAGTATGACAGTGGCCCGAGAGATTCCATGAGCTTCTCCAGCGAATCAGAAGATTCCCAGAAGGGGGCGCCGATGGTCAGGGCAAGGGGGGTCCCAGGGGGGACGCACCAGAAACAAGGAGCCAGAGGGGAACCCCAAAACAGCAGTGGAGGATCGGGACCAGTTTCCCCACCAGAGCGTAGTGGGGGGGAAGAGTCACATGTGTCAGGGCCAGCGTCTCCTCCAGAGAGCGAGTCAGGGCTGACCACGCCTCCATCGGAGAGTGGAGGAACGGAAGGGAGGTCAGTTGCAGCTAGCCCGCCCGAAGGGGGAAGCAGTGACAGCAGCAGTGAAACGGTCAGGAGGAAAGCTGCTGGCTGGGCGCGCGCGCCAAGTTCAAATGTGCAGGCGCGCGGGACAGCAGGAGACCCGGATGGGGAACCAGCTCCTAAAGCCCGCCGGAGGGAGGGAGACGGCTCAGGGGAATCAGCGTCAGAGGAGGCTAGAAAGGGCGAGACCCCGGCAGGCAGGCGGACCCAGAGGAGGAAAGAGCAGCGGAAAAGGTGGAGCAAGGCTAGAATCTTAAATTGGTGTCAAGGGGGAGGAGACTCAGACGGAGCATCAGCGGTCTAACGGTTGATACGTAGAGCTGCGCACTGCGGCTCTGGAAGTGAAACTGAACTTCAATAAAGACTTTTGTACTTAACAACGAAGCAGCGTTGGTCCTTTGTGAGCTGGGACCTAGGGTAGCTCTGACAACAGGAAAAAACTACCAGGTCTGGAAGACAATACAAAGTTGACACTAGAAGAAGGCCTTCAACAGGGAGTGTAGTGGGCACAGCAGGAGCTGCTGCCCCACAGGCAAAATTAAAGGTTATGTCAACTGATGAACTGTTGGCCCAAGCATTGGGTAAAATTGATGCATCTTTGGAGAAGTTGGCCAACAGGGTCGAAGAGACAAATAAACAAGTAGCAGAGGCTTGTGCAAAAATTGAAGCGAATACCTCAAGCATTAATTTGAATACTTCAAGTATCAATGAACTAGGGAAAAAGGTGAACTCTAATACACAGTCTATTGAAAAATTATTGGAAGAATCGGCTTCAACTAGAAAATTGGCTGAAGAGGCCAAGGAAATTGCAACTGCTGCTCAGGAACAGATTCCACCGGTACATAAGAAGTTTGAAGAGTATGATTTGACGCTGTCCATGATAGACCTTGAAAGAAAAGCGAGAAATCTAAGAATAAGAGGTGTGCCAGAAAGTGAGAAAGAGAATTTGGCAGAATTTCTCACAAAAGAATTGTCACAATTTTGGCAGAAGGACCTGGGGGAGGAAGATTTTACTATTGTGAGTGCTTTTAGACTTGGTAGAAGACAAGGAAAGAATAAAGCAAGAGACTGTTTGATAACTTTGAAAACAAAGGAGGAAAGGGATAAAATATTGAATCTACATTACCAAAGAACCTTGGAAATTGAGGATACCTTTGTGGAAATCTTCAAAGACATACCTAAACATATTTTGGAGCTAAGGGCCTACTACAGAGACCTGGTTGCCTTGCTGAGGAAAAACAAAATAATTTTCAGGTGGGAATTCCCCCAAGGCCTATCTTTTAAATATAGAGGAAAGAAAATAAGAATAAGGACAGTAAATGACAAGGACAAGTTTTTGAAAGATCATGAAGAGGACCTACAGAAGGAAGTGGATTCTGTTGAGGATGTATTGATGCCAGGACAAGGACTTTTGGAGATTGCAAATTTGATATCTGGACGCTCCGGCCCAAGGAGAGACAAGCCACCGACAGAAGAAGAACAACAACTTGGTGCAGTAGGAGGGAAAACTAACTAACTAATCATGTCTCTGCAACTTTTAAGTTGGAATTGTAATGGACTTAATTCCCCTAGAAAGAGAAAAGAGATCTTTCATATATTAAAGAAAGAACATTTGGACTTGATTTGTTTACAAGAGACTCATGTTATGAGGCTACACAGGAAAATACTTGTTAATAAAAGATTAGGGCAAGAATTTATTTCGTCTGATAAAGTTAAAAAAAGAGGAGTGGTGATTTACGCAAAGGAGAAACTTCTACCGAAATTTATCCTCAAAGATGAACAAGGAAGATACTTGGCTATTGAAATTCAGTTTCAAGGGGAGAAATTTTTGATAGTAGGTGTGTATGCACCAAATGAGGGGAAGTCGGAATTTTTCAAGAAGTTGCATGAGACTTTGATGGACTTTATGGACTATAATATAATTTTGATGGGGGACATGAATGGAGTTGTATCTACCAATATGGACAAGGCGCAAAAACAGGTAGTTACCAAAGATGGGAGACTACCAAAAACTTTCTTTGAAATGACTGATAATATGGACTTGATCGATATCTGGAGAACTAAGAACCCCTTGGAGAGAGAAGGAACATTCTTCTCTGAAGCCAAGATGACATGGACCAGAATTGACCAAATTTGGATTACTAGAGGAATGGCACCAAAGATAAAAAAAAAGTGGAAATCTGCCCCAAAACATGCTCCGACCATAACGCTGTAAAGATGGAGATGAAGTCAACAACAACCGGTACCTTCAGATGGAGGATGAATGACACCCTATTTAGAGATGAAGAAGTATACAACAAGGCCCAAAAGACGTTAAAAGACTATTTTGAATTAAATTTGCCAACAAATGTGGAAAAAAGAGTAATCTGGGATGCAAGTAAAGCCGTGATGAGAGGGTTTCTGATACAACAGAATGCATTAAAAAAGAGAAGGCAAAATGAGAAAAAAGATAAAATTTTGGAGAAAATTAAAGAAGGTGAGAAAAAATTGAGAGCCAAGCCGAAGTCACAAGAGATTCTGAGAGAAATAAAGATCTACCAAACACAATATATGGAATTGATGAATCAGGAAATAGAATGGAAAATTAAACAAATGAGACAGAAGACATTTGAATCGGCGGATAAATGTGGGAAATTACTGGCATGGCAATTGAAAAAAAGACAAAAATTAAATACAATTACAAATTTGGAAGTAGAAGGAAAAGACATAAACAATCCAAATGAGATAAGAAATTGTTTTCAGAAGTACTTTAAGCAATTATACGCACAAGGGCCACAGAATGAAAAGGACATTGATGGATTTTTGAAAACAAATGGATTACAAAAAATTTCACAGGAAAGTAAAGCATTGTTGAACTGTAAAATAACAGATCAGGAGATAGAAGGTGCCATTTTAAATATGCAATTGGGCAAATCTCCGGGACCGGATTGACTGACTTCCAGATACTATAGATCCTTGAAGGATTGGATAGTACAACCTCTGAAGGAAGTCTGCAATGAGATTTTGGAAGGGAAAAGGGCACCAGAATCGTGGAAAGAGGCTTACATTACACTTATACCGAAAACAGAGACTGAAAAGACCCAACTTAAAAACTACCGTCCCATATCCTTACTAAATGTGGATTACAAAATTTTTGCTGACATTTTGGCCAAGAGATTGAAAAGAGTATTGATTGAAGAGATACATAAGGACCAAGCGGGCTTTCTGCCGGGAAGACACATATCTGACAATTTGAGGAATGTAATTGACATCTTGGAAAAGCTAGATGTGGACATAAATACTAAAGCTGTTTTGATATTTGTGGACGCGGAGAAAGCCTTCGACAACATTTCTTGGAGTTTTATGAAAAAGAATTTACAGGGTATGGGGGTAGGCCAAGGTTTTGAAAATGGTATAGGTGCAATATATTCTGAACAAAAGGCCAAATTAATTGTAAATAATGTGGTTACGGAACAATTTAAGATTGAAAAAGGGACACGACAAGGGTGCCCAATTTCCCCTTTACTTTTTATATCGGTCCTGGAGGTTTTGCTGAATATGATTAGAAGGGACCGGCTGGTTAAAGGTATACAGGTCGGAGCCAAACAGTATAAACTGAGAGCATTTGCAGATGATCTAGTTTTGACGTTACAGGAGCCAGAGTCTAGTACCAAAAGAGTCTTAGAATTAATTCAAGAATTTGGTCAGGTGGCAGGATTTAAATTGAACAAGACCAAAACTAAGGTTTTAGAGAAAAATATGACATTGTTTGAAAAAGAGAAATTTCAGAATGAAACAGGTCTGTCTGTGGTGAGGAAGGTGAAATATCTGGGGATTAATATGACATCTAAAAATGGGAACTTATTTAAAAATAATTATGAGAAATGCTGGTCAGAAGTGAAAAAAGATCTCGAAATATGGTCAAATTTGAAGCTTTCCTTGATGGGTCGAATAGCAGCTATAAAGATGAATGTATTGCCTAAAATGTTGTTTTTGTTTCAAACATTACAAATTGTGGACAAGATGGACTGTTTTAAGAAGTGGCAGAAAGATATCTCTAAATTTGTCTGGCAGGGCAAGAAGCCCAGGATAAAATATAAGATTTTAACTGATGCAAAAGAAAGGGGTGGCTTTGCCCTGCCAGACTTCAGACTGTACTATGAATCAGGAGCATTCTGCTGGTTGAAAGACTGGCTGCTTCTTGAAAACACGGACATTTTGGATTTAGAAGGTTTCAACAACGTTTTTGGATGGCATGCATATTTGTGGTATGACAAGGTTAAAGCTCACAAAGCATTTAAAAATCATATTATTAGGAGATCTTTGTTTAATGTTTGGATCAGATACAAGGATTTACTGGAAAATAAAACCCCAAGGTGGTTGTCACCAATGGAAGCGAAAGCTCAGAAAAAGCTCAATATGGAGGCCAGTTGGCCAAAATATTGGGAAATTTTGGAGCAAGAAGGAGATAGACTGAAACTGCAGAGCTTTGAGAAATTAAAAAACAAAGTCCGAGACTGGCTTCATTATTTTAAGATAAGGGAGGCATACAATTTGGACAGGAAAATTGGCTTCCAGGTGGAAAAATCTAAATTAGAAACAGAAGTGCTAGAACCTAAAACTAAAATTATGTCAAAAATGTATAACTTGCTGCTGAAATGGAATACACAGGATGAAACGGTTAAGTCAGCCATGATTAAATGGGCACAAGATCTCAGACATAACATTATGTTTGCTGACTGGGAACAGTTATGGACCACAGGTATGAAATTTACGGCATGTAATGCCTTAAGAGAGAATATTATGAAAACGATATACAGGTGGTACATGACCCCAGTCAAGCTTGCAAAAATATATCACTTGCCCGATAATAAATGCTGGAAATGTAAGGATGTTTAAGGTACATTCTTTCACCTTTGGTGGACGTGCCCAAAGATTAAGGCTTTCTGGGAAATGATTTATAATGAAATGAAAAAGGTATTTAAGTATACCTTCTTGAAAAAACCAGAGGCTTTTCTCTTGGCCATAGTCGGCCATTTGGTGCCAAAGAAGGACAGAATTTTTTTTATGTATGCTACAACGGCAGCAAGAATACTTATAGCAAAGCACTGGAAGACTCAAGATCTACCCACTCTGGAAGAATGGCAGATGAAGTTGATTGACTGTATGGGACTGGCAGAAATGACCGGCAGAATCTGCGACCAGGGAGAAAAGTCAGCAGAAGAAGATTGGAAGAAATTCAAGGATTATTTACAGAAATACTATAAAATTAATGAACTTTGAAAAGATGTTGGTTTGAACTTTGGTGGTCTTTAGCTGATATGATAAAGATAATGGGGACTAAAATTGTTTAAGTTATTAAATTTAAAAAAGTTGAGTGGAAAATAAGGTGTTATTTTAAAAGGAATGTTAAGAGATTAGGATTTGCTGAATTAACAAGTTGAACTAGAGAACAAGAAGGGGAGGTATGAGGAAGTCAAAGAAATATGTTATTGAAAAATTGTTATTGAAATTGACTTGTTTTTAATATTTTTCTTTTTCTTTTTCTTTTTGTGTTTATATAAAATTGGAAAATCTAATAAATATTCATATAAAAAAAAAGAAACTGAAGGTACTTTCTACCACCTTTGGTGGATGTGCCCAAGGATTAAGGTCTTCTGGGAAATGATCAATAATGAAATTAAGAAGGTACTTAAGTGTACTTTTCATAAGAAACCAGAGGCCTTTCTCCTGGGCATGGTAGGCCAATTGGTGTCAAGGAAAGATAGGACGTTCTTTATGTATGCTACAACAGCAGCAAGAGTTCTTTTAGCAAAGTATTGGAAGACACAAGAACTACCCACGCTGGAAGAGTGGCAGACGAAGGTGATCGACTATATGGGACTGGCTGAGATGACTGGCAGAATCCGTGACCAAGGGAAAGAGACGGTGGAAGAAGATTGGAAGAAATTTAAAGTTTATCTTAAGAACTGTTGTAAAATTAAAGAGTGCTAAAATGTCATGGGTAATGTAAAACAGAATTGCAGTGATAAATAATTGGGTAAGAGGAAAAAGATTAGAAACTGAATTACAAGTATTGAAATTAGGGGTTGCTGGAAAAGTTTAAAACAGGGATGCAGAAAAGGGAGGTATGGGGAAGTCGTTGAAACAAGGTTCAAGAGAGGTTAAGAAATTATATGTGTTTATATGTTTGTTTGTTTATGTGTCGTTAATTGTTAGTTGTATTGTGTTTTAATATATGTTGTAAAATCAATAAAAAATTATTTTTTTAAAAAAAAGACAAGGGCCCAGGCGGTAGAGGCTCTGGCAGCAGAGGCACCAGCGGCAGTGGCAGAGCCCCAGGCGGTAGAGGCTCAGGCTGCGGAGGCACCAGGGGCACCGGCAGAGGACCAGGCGGTAGAGGCTTTGACGGGGGAGGCACCAGCAGCAGCTACAGAGACCCTGGTGGCAGAGGCTCTGGTGGCGGAGGCACCAGCCGTAGTGGCAGAGGCCCAGGTGGTAGAGGCTCAGGCTGCAGAGGCAGCAGCGGCAGAGGCGGTGGAAACACCAGCAGCAGCGACAGAGACCCAGGTGGCAGAGGCTCTGGCGGCGGAGGCAACAGCGGCAGCAGCAAAGGCCCAGGCGTTAGAGGTTCTGGCGGTGGAAGCACCAGTGGCAGTGGCAAGGGCCCAGGCAGTAGAGGCTCTGTCGGTGGAGGCACCAGCAGCAGCGACAGAGACCCAGGCGGAAGAGGTTCAGGTGGTGGATGCACCAGCGGCAGCATCAGAGGCCCAGGAGGTAGAGGTTCCGGCAGCGGTGACACCAGCAGCAGCGACAGAGACCCAGGTGGCAGAGGCTCTGGCGGTGGAAACACCAGCGGCAGCGGCAAGGGCCCAGGGGGTAGAGGCTCAGCCGGAGACGCAACTGCGGAAGCGGCAGAGGTCCAGGCGGGAGAGGCTCTGGCGGCGGAGGCACCACCGGCAGCTGCAGAGGTCCAGGCGATGCAGCCTATACGGCGGCCAAACCAGCAAGGGCGGTAGAGGCCCAGGCTGTAGAGGCTCAGGCTGCCGAGGCACCAGTGGCAGCAACAGAGGCCCAGGAGGTAGAGGCTCTGGCGGAGGCGGCACCAGCAGCAGCGACAGAGACCCAGGAGGCAGAGGCTCTGGCGTTGGAAGCACCAGCGGAAGCAGCAAGGGCCCAGGCGGTAGAGGCTCAGGCTGCAGAGGAACCAGCGGCAGTGGCAAAGGCCCAGGCGGTAGAGGCTCAGGTGGCGGAGGGACCAGCGGCAATGGCAGAAGCCCAGGCGGTAGAGGTAGCGGCAGAGGACCAGGCGGTAGAGGCTCAGGCTGCGGAGGAACCAGAGGCAGTGGCAAAGGCCCAGGCGGAAGAGGCTCTGGCGGTGGAAGCACCAGTGGCAGTGGCAAGGCCCCAGGCAGTAGAGGCTCTGTCGGCGGAGGCACCAGCAGCAGCGACAGAGACCCAGGAGGAAGAGGCTCAAGTGGCGGAGGCACCAGCGACAGCGGCAGAAGCTCACGTGGTACAGATTCGGGCAACGGAGGCACCAGCGGCAGCAGAGGTGGCGTAGGTGACATTGGCTGAGGCGGTAGAGGTCCAGGCGGTAGAGACTCTGGAAGTGGAGGCACCAGCGGCAGAGGACCAGGCGGTAGAGGGTCTGACAGCGGAGGCAGCAGCAGCAGCTACAGAGACCAAGGTGGCAGAGGCTCAGGGTGCGGAGGTACCAGCGGCAGTGACGGAGGCCCAGGCGGTAGAGGCTCAGGCTGTTTAGGCACCACCGGCATCGGCAGAGGCCCAGTCGGTAGAGGCTCAGGCTGTGGAGGCACCAGTGGCACCGGGAGAGGCCCAGGCGGTAGAGGCTCTGGCGGTGGAAGCACCAGTGGCAGCGACAGAGACCCAGGTGGCAGAGGCTCTGACAGCAGAGGCACCAGCAGCAGCGACAGAGAGACAGGTGGCGGAGGCTTTGGCGGCGGAGGCAACAACGCCAGCAGCAAAGGCCAGGCGATAGAGGCTCAGGCTGTGGAGGCACCAGCGGCATCGGCAGAGGCCCAGGCGGTAGAGGCTAGGGCTGCGGAGGCACCAGCAGCACCGGTAGAGGCCCAGGGGGTAGAGGATCTGGCGGTGGAAGCACCAGCGGCAGCGGCAGCGGCAGAGGCCCAGGCAGTAGAGGCTCTGGTGGTGGAAGCACCAGCCGCAGCAGCAGAGGACCAGGCGGTAGAGGCTCTGATGGCGGCGGGACAAGCGGAAGCGGCAAGGGCCCAAGCGGAAGAGGCTCAGGTGACAGAGGCACCAGTGACAGCAGCAGAGGTCCAGACGGAAGAGGCTCAGGGGGCACCAGCAAAGGCCCAGCCGGTAGAGGCTCTGGCAGCGGAGGCACCAGCGGCAGTGGCAGAGGCCCAGGCGGTAGAGGCTCTGGCGGCGGAGGCACCACTGGCAGCGGAGGCGGCACCACCGGCAGCTGGCGGTGGAAGCACCAGCGGAAGCAGCAGGGGCCCGGGCGGTAGAGGCTCAGGCTGCGGAGGCACCAGCGGCACCAGTAGAAGCTCAGGTGGTACAGATTCGGTCAATGGAGGCACCAGCGGCGGCAGCAGTGGCGCAGGCAGCGTTGGCTGTGGCGGCAGAGGCCTATGCGGAAGTGGCTCGGGCTGCGAAAGGACCAGCGGCAGCAGCAGAGGCCCAGGCAGTAGAGGCTCGGGCTGCGGAGGCACCAGCGGCAGCGGCAGAGGCCAAGACAGTATAAGGTCTGGCGGCGGACGCACCAGGGGCAGCAGCAATGGCCCAAGCGGTAGAGGCTCGGGCGGCAGAGGCACGAACGGCACCAGCAGAGAACCAGGCAGTATTGGTTCTGGCGGCGGAAGCAGCAGCGGCAGCCGCAAAGGCCCAGGCGTTAGAGGCTCGGACTGCAGAAGCACGAGCGGCAGCGGCAGAGACCCAGGCAGTATTGGTTCTGGCGGCGGAAGCAGCAGCGGCAGAGGCAAGGGCCCAGGCGGTAGAGGCTCAGGCTGCAGAGGCACCAGCGGCAGCGGCAGCGGCAGCGGCAAGGGAAAAGGCGGTAGAGGCTCTGGCGGCGGAAGCACCAGCGGCAGCGGCAGAGGCAAAGGCACTATTGGTTCTGGCGGCGTAAGCAGCAGCGGCAGTGGCAGAAGCTCAGGTGGTACAGATTCGGACAACGGAGGATCAGGCTGCGGAGGGACCAGCGGCTCCTGCAGATGCCCACTGCAGAGGCCCAGGCGGTAGAGGCTCTGGCGGCCAAAGCACCAGCGGCAGCGGCAGAGGCCCAGGCAGTATTCGTTTTGGCGGCGGAAGCAGCAGCGGCAAAGGCCCAGGCGGTAGATGCTCTGGCGGCTGAAGCACCAGCGGGAGCGGCAGACTCCCAGTGGGTATAGGCCCAGGTTGCCGAGGCACCAGTGGCAGCAACAGAGGCCCAGGCGGTAGAGGCTCTGGCGGCGGAGGCACCAACAGCAGTGGCAGAGGCCCAGGCGGTAGAGGCTCAGGCTGCGGAGGCACCAGAGGCACCGGCAGAGGCCCAGGCCGTAGAGGCTCGGGCTGCGGAGGCACCAGTGGCATCGGCAGAGGCCCAGGCAATAGAGGCTCTGGCGACTGAGGCACAAGCTAAAGTTGCAGACTCCCAGTCGGTATAGGATCAGGTTGCGGAGGCACCAGCGGAATCTGCAGACGCCCAGGCGGTAGAGGCTCGGGTTGTGGAGACACCAGGAGCAGCTACAAAGACCCAGGTGGCAGAGGCTCTGGCGGCGGAGGCACCAGCAGCAGTGGCAGAGGCCCAGGCGGTAGAGGCTCAGGCTGTGGAGGCACCAGAAGCACCGGCAGAGGCCCAGGCCGTAGAGAATCGGGCTGCGGAGGCACCAGCGGAAGTGGCAGAGGCCCAGGCGGTAGAGGCTCAGGCTGTGGAGGCACCAGCGGCATCGGCAAAGGCCCTGGCGGTAGAGGCTCGGGCTGCAGAGGCACCAGCGGCACCGGTAGAAGCTCAGGTGGTACAGATTTGGGCAACGGAGTCACCAGCGGCAGCAGTAGTGGCGCAGGCAGCCTTGGGTTAGGCGGCAGAGGCCCAGGCGGTAGTTGCTCTGGCGGCTGAGGCATCAGTGGCAGCGGCAGACTCCCAGTCGGTATAGGATCAGGTTGCGGAGGGACCAGCGGCACCTGCAGATGCCCATGTGGTAGAGGTTCTGGCGGTGGAAGCACCAGCGGAAGCAGCAACGGCCCAGGCGGTAGAGGCTCAGGCTGCGGAGGCACCAGCGGCACCGGTAAAAGCTCAGGTGGTACAGATTCGGGCAACGGAGGCACCAGCGGCAGCAGCAGTGGCGCAGGCAGTGTTGGCTGTGGCGGCAGAGGCTCAGGCGGTAGTGGCTCGGGCTGCGGAGGCACCAGCGGCAGCAGCAGAGGCCCAGGCAGAGGCTCGGGCTGCGGAGGCACCAGCAGCAGCGGCAGAGGCGAAGACAGTATAGGGTCTGGCGGCGGACGCACCAGCGGCAGTGGCTAGGCTCCAGGTGGTAGAGGCTCAGGCTGCGGAGGCACCAGCGGCACCGGCAGAGGTCCAGGCGGTAGAGGCTCAGGCTGCGGAGGCACCAGCGGCACCGGCAGAGGCCGAAGCGGTAGAGGCTATGGCTGCGGAAGCACCAGCGGCAGCAGCAATGGCCCAATCGGTAGAGGCTCAGGCGGCAGAGGCACGAGCGGCACCAGCAGAGACCCAGGTAGTATTGGTTCTGGCGGCGGAAGCAGCAGCGGCAGCAGCAATGGCCCAGGCGTTAGAGGCTCGGGCTGCAGAAGCACGAGCGGCAGCGGCAGAGACCCAGGCAGTATTGGTTCTGGCGGCAGAAGCAGCAGCGGCAGAGGTAAGGGCCCAGGCGGTAGCGGCTCTGGCGGTTGAGGCACCAGCGGCAGTGGCAGACGCCCAGTCAGTAGAGGCTCAGGCAACGGAGGCACCAGCGGCACCGGCAGAGGCCCAGGCAGTAGAGGCTCTGGCGGCGGAGGCACCAGCGGCAGTGGCAGACGCCCAGTCGGTAGAGGCTCAGGCTGCGGAGAAACCAGCGGCAGCGGCAAGGGAACAGGCGGTAGAGGCTCTGGCGGTGGAAGCACCAGCGGCAGCGGCAGAGGCCAAGGCACTATTGGTTCTGGCGGCGTAAGCAGCAGTGGCAGTGGCAGAAGCTCAGGTGGTACAGATTCGGACAACGGAGGATCAGGCTGCGGAGGGACCAGCGGCACCTGCAGATGCCCATGTGGTAAAGGTTCTGGCGGTGGAAGCACCAGCGGCTGCGGCAAGGGCCCTGGTAGTAGAGGCTCTGGCGGCGGAGGCACCAGCCGCAGCAGCAACGGCCCAGGCGGTAAAGGCTCGGGCTGCAGAGGCACGAGCGGCAGAGGCCCAGGCAGTATTGGTTCTGGCGGCGGAAGCAGCAGTGCCAGTGGCAGAATCTCAGGTGGTACAGATTCGGGCAACGGAGGCACCAGCGGCAGTGGTGTAGGCGGCATTGGCGGAGGCGGCAGAGGAAAAGGCAGTAGAGGCTCTGGCGGCAGAGGCACCAGGGGCACCGGTAAAGGCTCAGGCGGTAGAGGCTCTGGCGGAGGAGGCACCAGCGGCAGATGTCCAGACGGAAGAGGCTCAGGCTGCGGAGGCACCAGCGGCAGTGGCAGAAGCTCAGGTTGTACAGATTCGGGCAACGGAGGCACCAGCGGCTGCAGCAGTGGCGCAGGCGGCATTGGCTGAGGCGCCAGAGGACCAGGCAGTAGAGGCTCCGACGGAGGAGGCACCTGACGGCAGAGGCCCAGGCGGTAGAGGCTCAATCTGCGGAGACACCAGCGGCACTTCCAGAGGCCCAGGCGGCGGAGGCTCAGGCTGCAGAGGCACCAGCGGCAGTGGCAGAGGCGCAGGCGGTAGAGGCTCAGGCTGCGGAGGCACCAGGGGCACCGTCAGAGGCTCAGGCGGTAGAGGCTCGGGCTGCGGAGGCAACTGCGGCAGCGGCAGAGGCCCACGCGGTAGAGGTTCTTGCGGCGGAAGCACCAGCGGCAGAGGCCCAGGCGGTAGAGGCTCTGGCGGCCGAAGCACCAGCGGCAGCGGCAGAGGCCCAGGCAGTATTGCTTTTGGCGGCGGAAGCAGCAGCGGCAAAGGCCCAGGCGGTAGAGGCTCTGGCGGCTGAGGCACCAGCGGCAGCGGCAGACTCCCATTCGGTATAGGATCAGGCTGCGGAGGCACCAACGGCATCGGCAGAGGCCCAGGCGGTAGAGGCTCAGGCTGCGGAGGCACCAGAGGCACCGGCAGAGGCCTAGGCCGTAGAGGCTCGGGCTGCGGAGGCACCAGTGGCATCGGCAGAGGCCCAGGCGGTAGAGGCTCTGGCGACTGAGGCACAAGCTGAAGTTGCAGACTCCCAGTCGGTATAGGATAAGGTTGCGGAGGCACCAGCAGCAGCTACAGAGACCCAGGTGGCAGAGGCTCTGGCGGCGGAGGCACCAGCAGCAGTGGCAGAGGCCCAGGCGGTAGAGGCTCAGGCTGTGGAGGCACCAGAAGCACCGGCAGAGGCCCAGGCCGTAGAGGCTCGGGCTGCGGAGGCACCAGCGGCATCGGCAAAGGCCCAGGCGGTAGAGTCTCAGGCTGCGGAGGCACCAGCGGCACCGGTAGAAGCTCAGGTGGTGCAGATTCGGGCAACAGAGGCACCAGCGGCAGCAGCAGTGGCCCAGGCGGCGTTGGCTGAGGCGTCAGAGGCCCAGGCGGTAGAGGCTCGGGCTGCGGAGGCACCAGAGGTAGTGGCAGAGGCCCAGACGGTAGAGGCTCATGCTGCGGAGGCACCAGTGGCACCGGCAGAGGCCCATGTGGTAGAGTTTCAGGCTGCGGAGGCACCAGCGGCACCCGCAGAAGTTCAGGTGGTACAGATTCAGACAACGGAGGCACCAGCGGTAGCAGTAGTGGCGCAGGCGGCATTGGCTGAGGCACCAGAGGACCTGGTGGTAGAGGCTTTGACGGCGGAGGCACCAGCAGCAGCTACAGAGACCCCGGTGGCAGAGGATCTGGTGGCGGAGGCATCAGCGGCAGCGGCAGAGGACCAGGCACCCGTAGAGGCCCAGGCGGTAGAGGTTCAGGCTGCGGAGGCAGCAGCATCACCGGCAAAGGTCCAGGTGGTAGAGGCTCTGGCAGTGGAGGCACCAGCCGCACCGGCATAGGAACAGGCAGTAGAGGCTCAGGCTGCGGAGGCACCAGCCCCGGTGGGCAGAAGCTCAGGTGGTACAGATTCGGGGCAACAGAGGCACCAGCGGCAGCAGCAGTGGCGCAGGTGGCATTGGCTGAGGCGGCAGAGGCCCAGGCAGTAGAGGCTCTGGCAGCCGAAGCACCAGCGGAAGCGGCCAGGTCCCTGGCGGTAGAGGTTCGGGCTGTGGAGGCACCAGTGGCACCGGCAGAGGCCCATGTGGTAGAGTTTCAGGCTGCGGAGGCACCAGCGGCACCGGCAGAAGTTCAGGTGTTACAGATTCAGACAACGGAGGCACCAGCGGTAGCAGTAGTGGCGCAGGCGGCATTGGCTGAGGCACCAGAGGACCTGGTGGTAGAGGCTTTGACATCGGATGCACCAGCAGCAGCTACAGATACCAAGCTGGCAGAGGCTCTGGTGGCGGAGGCACCAGCAGCACCGGCAGAGGCCCAAGCGGTAGAGCCTATGGCTGCAGAAGCACCAGCGTCAGCAGCAGTGGCCCAGGCGGTAGAGTTTCAGGCTGCGGAGGCACCAGCGGCACCCGCAGAAGTTCAGGTGGTACAGATTCAGACAACGGAGGCACCAGCGGTAGCAGTAGTGGCGCAGGCGGCATTGGCTGAGGCACCAGAGGACCTGTCAGTAGAGGCTTTGCCGGCGGAGGCACCAGCAGCAGCTACAGAGACCCAGGTAGCAGAGGCTCTGGTGGCGGAGGCACCAGCGGCAGTGGTCCAGGCACCCGTAGAGGCCCAGGCGGTAGAGGCTCAGGCTGCAGAGGCAGCAGTATCACTGGCAAAGGCCCAGGTGGTAGAGGCTTTGGCGGTGGAGGCACCAGCCCCGGTGGGCAGAAGCTCAGGTGGTACAGATTTGGGCAACAGAGGCACCAGCAGCAGCAGCAGTGGCGCTGGCGGCGTTGGCTGAGGCGGCAGAGGCCCAGGCGGTAGAGGCTCTGGCGGCCGAAGCACCAGCAGCAGCGGCGAGGGGCCAGGCGGTAGAGGTTCGGGCTGCGGAGGCACCAGCGGCAGCGCAGGAGGCCAAGGCAGTATAGGGTCTGGTGGCGGAGGCACCAGCGGCACCGGCAGAAGCTCAGGTGGTACAGATTCGGACAACGGAGGCACCAGCGGTAGCAGTAGTGGCGGAGGCGGCATTGGCTGAGGCACCAGAGGACCAGGCGGTAGAGGCTTTGACGGCGGAGGCACCAGCAGCAGCTACAGAGACCCAGGTGGCAGAGGCTCTGGTGGCGGAGGCACCAGCTCTAGTGGTAGAGGCCAAGGTGGTAGAGGCTTGAGCTGCGGAGGCAGCAGTGGCAGAGGAACAGGCATCAGTGGCTCAGGCTGGGGAGGCACCAGCAGCACCGGCAGAGGCACCCGCGTTGGCAGCACCAGAGGACCAGGCGGTAGAGGCTTTGACGGCGGAGGTACCAGCAGCAGCTACAGAGACCCAGGTGGCAGAGGCTTTGACGGCGGAAGCACCAGCAGCAGCTACAGAGACCCAAGTAGCAGAGGCTCTGGTGGCTGAGGTACCAGCGGCAGTGGCAGACTCCCAGTCGGTGGAGGCTCAGGCTGCGGAGGCAGCAGCGGCAGCGGCGAGGCCCAGGCGGTAGAGGCTCTGGCGGCGAAGACACCTGCAGCAGCGGCAGATTCACAGGCATTAGAGAGTTTGGTGGCGGAGACAGCAACGGCAGCGGCAGAGACCTAGGCGAGAGAGGCTGAGGAGACCGAGGCGGCGGAGGAATCAGCGTCAGCGACAGATGCTCAGGCAGAAAATGCTAAGGCGGCGATTCTACAGTGGCACCGGCAGAGGTCCAGGTGGTAGAGGCTCAGGCTGCGGAGGCACCAGCGCCACCAGCAGAAGCTCAGGTGGTACAGATTCGGACAACGGAGGCACCAGCGGTAGCAGTAGTGGGGCAGGCGGCATTGGCTGAGGCACCGGAGGACCAGGCGGTAGATGCTTTGGCGTCGGAGGCACCAGCAGCAGCTACAGAGACCCAGGTGGCAGAGGCTCTGGTGGCGGAGGCACCAGCCGCAGTGGTAGAGGCCCAGGCGGTAGAGGCTCAGGCTGCAGAGGCACCAGCGGCACTGGCAGAGGCCCAAGCGGTAGAGGCTCGGGCTGCGGAGGCAGCAGTGGCAGAGGCCCAGGCAGTAGAGGCTCAGGCTGCAGAGGCACCAGCGGCACCGGCAGAGGCACCTGTGTTAGCAGCAGAGGGCCCAGGCGTTAGAGATTTTGTTTTGTTTTTTTTAATAAATATTTTTTATTACATTTTCCATTAAAAAAAACATTTTTACAAAATTATACATGCATTTTAACTTAAACCCTTTTTTCCAGAAATTCCCTCAGCTTGTCTGATAATTTTCCGTTTATTTTTTATCCTCGTCTCACATTTCCCAATATTATATTGCACTCAAATACTCTTAATCACATCATATTTTTTAAACAATATTTCTAACAGTAATTTCACAGAGCTTGAAAGCCAACGAACCTTATTTGCTCATCACAGAAATTTTTGATATACTCTGTAAATTTCTTCCAGTCCTCGGAGAATCTCTGGTCACGTTGGTTCCTAATTCTCCCCGTCAATCTGTCCATTTCTGCGTACTCCATCAGTGTCAATCTCCATTCTTCTTTCGTGGGCATCTCTTCCTGTTTCCATTTCTGTGCCAGCAAGATTCTGGCTGCTGTTACTGCATACAAAACTAATTTCACATCTTTTTTACTAATTTCATTATCCGGTATTCCCAACATGAGAGCTTCTGGTTTTTTAACAAAAGTATATTTCAGCATTTTCTTTAACTCATTATAGATCATCTCCCAGAAGCTTTTCACTTTCTTACATTCCCACCACATATGGTAAAATGTTCCTTCTGTCTCCTTACACTTTCAACATTTATTACATACTTTATACATTTTACCCAGTTTTACTGGTGTTATATACCATCTATATAACATCTTCATAACATTTTTCTTAATCGTTGTACAATCGTTGTACTCTGGTTTCTCTTCAGATCATATACAGCCCAGACGTTAGAGATATTGGCGGCTGAGGCACCAGCGGCAGCGGCAGAGGCCCAGGCAGTAGAGGCTCTGGCAGCAGAAGCACCAGCGGCACTGGCAGAGGCCCAAGCGGTAGAGGCTCGGGCTGCGGAGGCAGCAGTGGCAGAGGCCCAGGCAGTAGAGGCTCAGGCTGCGGAGGCACCAGCGGCACCGGCAGAGGACCAGGCGGTAGAGGCTTTGACGGGGGAGGCACCAGCAGCAGCTACAGAGACCCTGGTGGCAGAGGCTCTGGTGGCGGAGGCACCAGCCGTAGTGGCAGAGGCCCAGGTGGTAGAGGCTTAGGCTGCAGAGGCACCAGCGGCACCGGCAGAGGCCCAGGCGGTAGAGGAACGGGCTGCGGAGGCAGCAGCGGCAGAGGCGGTGGAAGCACCAGCAGCAGCGACAGAGACCCAGGTGGCAGAGGCTCTGGCGGCGGAGGCAACAGCGGCAGCAGCAAAGGCCCAGGTGTTAGAGGCTGTGGCGGTGGAAGCAACAGTGGCAGTGGCAAGGGCCCAGGCAGTAGAGGCTCTGTCGGCGGAGGCACCAGCAGCAGCGACAGAGACCCAGGCGGAAGAGGTTCAGGTGGTGGAAACACCAGCGGCTCAGGCTGTGGAGGCACCAGCGGCACCGGGAGAGGCCCAGGCGGTAGAGGCTCTGGCGGTGGAAGCACCAGTGGCAGCGACAGAGACCCAGGTGGCAGAGGCTCTGACAGCAGAGGCACCAGCAGCAGCGACAGAGACCCAGGTGGCGGAGGCTTTGGCGGCGGAGGCAACAACGCCAGCAGCAAAGGCCAGGCGATAGAGGCTCAGGCTGTGGAGGCACCAGCGGCATCGGCAGAGGCCCAGGCGGTAGAGGCTCGGGCTGCGGAGGCACCAGCAGCACCAGTAGAGGCCCAGGGGGTAGAGGCTCTGGCGGTGGAAGCACCAGCCGCAGCAGCAGAGGACCAGGCGGTGGAGGCTCTGACGGCGGCGGGACCAGCGGAAGCGGCAAGGGCCCAAGCGGAAGAGGCTCAGGCGACAGAGGCACCAGTGGCAGCAGCAGAGGTCCAGACGGAAGAGGCTCAGGGGGCACCAGCAAAGGACCAGCCGGTAGAGGCTCTGGCAGCGGAGGCACCAGCGGCAGTGGCAGAGGCCCAGGCGGTAGAGGCTCTGGCAGCGGAGGCACCACTGGCAGCGGAGGCGGCACCACCGGCAGCTGCAGAGGTCCAGGCGATGCAGCCTGTACGGCAGCCGAACCAGCAAGGGCGGCATAGGCCCAGGAGGTAAGAGGCTCAGGCTGCCGAGGCACCAGTGGCAGCAACAGAGGCCCAAGAGGTAGAGCCTCTGGCGGCGACGGCACCAGCAGCAGCGACAGAGAACCAGGTGGCAGAGGCTCTGGCGGTGGAGGCAACAGCGTCAGCAGCAAAGGCCCAGGCAGTAGAGGCTCTGGCGGAAGTACCAGTGGCAGCGGCAAGGGCCCAGTCAGTAGAGGCTCAGGTGGCGGAGGCAGCAGCGGCAGCAGCAGAGGCCCAGGCGGAGGAGGCTCAGGCGGCGGAGGTACCAGCGGCAGCAGCAGAGGTCCAGACGGAAGAGGCTCAGGTGGCAGAGGCACCAGCGGCAGCGGCAGAAGCTCAGGTGGTACAGATTCGGGCAACGGAGGCAGCAGCGGCAACAGCAGTGTCGCAGTCGGCATCGGCTGAGGCGGTAGAGGCCCAGGCGGTAGAGACTCTGACGGCGGAGGCAAAAGCAGATTCGGACCACGGAGGCACCAGCGGTAGCGGTAGTGGCGAAGGCGGCATTGGCTGAGGCACCAGAGGACCAGGCGGTAGAGGCTTTGACGGTGGAGGCACCAGCAGCAGCTACAGAGACCCAGGTGGCAGAAGCTCTGGTGGCAGAAGCCCAGGCGGTAGAGGCTCAGGCTGCGGAGGCACCAGCGTCAACGGCAGAGGCCCAGGTAGTGGAGGCTTGGGCTGCGGAGGCACCAGCGGCAGAGGCCCAGGCGGTAGAGGCTCTGGCGGCGGAGGCAGCAGCGGCAGTGGCACAGGCCCAAGCGGTAGAGACTCTGGTGGCGGAGGCAGCAGCGGCAGTGACAGACGCCCAGGCGGTAGAGGCTCTGGCGGCGGAGGCAGCAGCGGCAGCGGCAAGGGACCAGTCGGGAGAGGCTCAGCCTGCAGAGGCACCAGCGGTAGCGGCAGAGGCCCAGGCGGTAGAGGCTCTGGCTGCGGATGCACAAGCGGCACCAGTAGAGGCCCAGGCGGTAGAGGCTCTGGCGGCAGAAGCACCAGCGGCAGCGGCAAGGGCCCAGGAGGTAGAGGTTTGGGCTGCGGAGGCACCAGCAGCAGCGGCAGAGGCCCAGGTGGTAGAGGCTCTGGCGGCGGAGGCAGCAGCGGCACCGGCAAGGGACCAGTCGGTAGAGGCTCAGGCTGCGGAGGCACCAGTGGCAGAGTCCCAAGCGGTAGAGGCTCTGGCGGCGGAGGCACCACTGGCAGCGGAGGCGGCACCACCGGCAGCTGCAGAGGTCCAGGCGATGCAGCCTGTACGGCTGCCGAACCAGCAAGGGCGGTATAGGCCCAGGAGGTAGAGGCTCAGGCTGCGGAGGCACCAGTGGCAGCAACAGAGGCCCAGGAGGTAGAGCCTCTGGCGGCGACGGCACCAGCAGCAGCGACAGAGAACCAGGTGGCAGAGGCTCTGGCAGCGGAAGCAACAGCGTCAGCAGCAAAGGCCCAGGCGGTAGAGGCTCTGGCGGAAGTACCAGTGGCAGCAGCAAGGGCCCAGGCAGTAGAGACTCTGGCGGCGGAGGCAGCAACGGCAGCAGCTGAGGCCCAGTCGGAGGAGGCTCAGGCGGCGGAGGCACCAGCGGCAGCAGCAGAGGTCCAGACGGAAGAGGCTCAGGTGGCAGAGGCACCAGCGGCAGCGGCAGAAGTTCAGGTGGTATAGATTTGGGCAACGGACGCACCAGCGGCAACAGCAGTGTCGCAGGCGGCATTGGCTGAGGCGGTAGAAGCCCAGGCGGCAGAGACTCTGTAAGTGGAGGCACCAGCGTCAGAGGACCAGGCGGTAGAGGCTCTGACGGCGGAGGCAAAAGCAGCAGCTACAGAGACCCAGGTGGCAGAGGCTCTGGTGGCGAAGGCACCAGCAGCAGCTACATAAACCCAGGTGGCAGAGGCTCTGGCGGCGGAGGTACCAGCAGCACCGGCAAAGGCCCAGGAGGTAGAGGCGCTGGCTGCGGAGGCACAAGCGGCACCGTTAGAGGCCAAGGCGGTAGAGGCTAAGGCCGCGGAGGCACCAGCGTCAGCGGCATAGGCCCAGGCGGTGGAGGCTTGGGCTGCGGAGGCTCCAGCGGCAGCGGCAAAGGCCCAGGCGGTAGAGACTCTGGCGGCGGAGGCAGCAGCGGCAGTGGCAGAGGCCCAGGCGGTAGAAGCTCTGGCGGCGGAGGCAGCAGCGGCAGTGGCAGAGGCCCAGGCAGTAGACGCTCAGTCTGCCGAGGCACCAGGGACACCGGCAGAGGCCCAGGCGGTAGAGTTTCAGGCTGCGGAGGCAACAGCGGCAGAAGCCCAGGAGGTAGAGGCTGTGATGGCGGAAGCACCAGCGGCAGCAGCAGAGGCCCAGGCAGTTGAGCATCTGGCGGCGGAAGCACCAGCGGCATCAGCAGAGGACCAAGCGGTAGAGGCTCTGGCGGCGGAGGCAGCACCGGCAGGGTCGAGGAACAGGCGCAAGAGGCTCAGACTCCGGAGGCACCAGCGGCAGCGGCAGAAGCTCAGGTGGTTCAGATTCGGGCAACGGAGGCACCATCGGCAGCTGCTGTGACGCAGGCGGCATTTGCTGAGGCGGCAGAGGCCCAGGCGGTAGAGACTCTGGCGGCGGAGGCACCAGCGGCCCCGACAGAGGCCCAGGCGGTAGTGTCTTGTGCTTCGGAGGCATCAGCGGCAGAGGCCCAGGCGGAAAAGGCTCTGGCGGCGGAGGCACCAGCGGCCCCGGCAGAGGCCCAGGCGGTAGGGGCTCGGGCTGTGGAGGCACCAGCCGCAGCAGCAACGGCCCAGGCGGTAAAGGCTCAGGCTGCAGAGGCACGAGCGGCAGCGGCAGAGGCCCAGGCAGTATTGGTTCTGGCGGCGGAAGCAGGACAAGGCGGTAGAGGCTCTGGAGGAGGAGGCACCAGCGGCAGATGTCCAGACGGAAGAGGCTCAGATGGCGGAGGCTCCAGCGGCAGCGGCAGAAGCTCAGGTTGTACAGATTCGGGCAACGGAGGTACCAGCGGCAGCAGCAGTGGCGCAGGCGGCATTGGCTGAGGCACCAGAGGACCAGGCAGTAGAGGCTCTGACGGCAGAGGCACCTGACGGCAGAGGCCCAGGCGGTAGAGGCTCAATCTGCAGAGGCACCAGCGGCACTGGCAGAGGCCCAGGCGGTAGAGGCTTGGGCTGCGGAAGGCAAAAGCGGCAGCGGCAGAGGCCCACGTGGTAGAGGTTCTGGCGGCGGAAGCACCAGCGGCAGAGGCCCAGGCGGTAGAGGCTCTGGCGGCGGAAGCAGCAGCGGCAGCGGCAGAGGCCAAGGCAGTATTGGTTCTGGCGGCGAAAGTGGCAGCGGCAGACGCCCAGGCGGCAGTGGCTCAGGCGGCGGAGGCACCAGCGGCAGCGGCAGAGGCCCAGGTAGTAGAGGCTCTGGCTGCGGATTTGCCAGAGGCAGTGGCAGAGGCCCAGGCGGTAGTGGCTCTGGCTGCGGATTCACCAGCAGCAGCGGTAGAGGCCCAGGCGGGAGAGACTCTAGAAGTGGAGGCACCAGCGGCAGAGGACCAGGCGGTAGAGGCTCTGACGGCGGAGGCACCAGCAGCAGCTGCAGAGAGCCAAGTGGCAGAGACTCTGGCGGCTGAAACACCAGCGGCAGCAACAGAGGCCCGGGCGGTAAAGGATTGGGCTGCAGAAGCACCAGTGGCAACAGCAGAGGCCCAGGCGGTAGCGGCTCAGGCTGCGGAGGCACCAGTGGCCCCGGCAGAGGCCCAGGCGGTAGAGGCTCTGGCGGCGGAAGCAGCAGCGGCAGCGGCAGAGGCCAAGGCAGTATTGGTTCTGGCGGCGAAAGTGGCAGCGGCAAGTGCCCAGGCGGTCGAGGCTCTGGCAGCTGAGGCACCAGCGGCAGCGGCAGACGCCCAGTCGGCAGTGGCTCAGGCGGCGGAGGCACCAGCGGCAGCGGCAGAGGCCCAGGTAGTAGAGGCTCTGGCTGCGGATTTACCAGCGGCAGTGGCAGAGGCCCAGGCGGCAGTGGCTCTGGCTGCGGAGGCATCAGCAGCAGTGGCAGAGGCCCAGGCAGTAGAGGCTCTGGCTGCGGATTCATCAGCGGCAGCGGTAGAGACCCAGGCGGTAGAGACTCTAGAAGTAGAGGCACCAGCGCCAGAGGACCAGGCAGTAGAGGCTCTGACGGCGGAGGCACCAGCAGCAGGCGGTAGAGGAACGGGCTGCGGAGGCAGCAGTGGCAGAGGCGGTGGAAGCACCAGCAGCAGCGACAGAGACCTAGGTGGCAGAGGCTCTGGCGGCGGAGGCAACAGCGGCAGCAGCAAAGGCCCAGGAGGTGGAGGCTCTGGCGGTGGAAGCACCAGTGGCAGTGGCAAGGGCCCAGGCAGAGGAGGCTCTGTCGGCGGAGTCACCAGCAGCAGCAACAGAGACCCAGGCGGAAGAGGCTCAGGTGGCGGATGCACCAGCGGCAGCATCAAAGGCCCAGGACTTAGAGGCTCCGGCAGCTGTGGCACCAGCAGCAGCGACAGAGACCCAGGTGGCAGAGGCTCAGGCTGCGGAGGCACCAGCGGCCCCGGCGGAGGCCCAGGCGGTAGAGACTCTAGAAGTGGAGGCACCAGTGCCAGAGGACCAGGCGGCAGAGCCTCTGACGGCGGAGGCACCAGCAACAGCTACAGAGAGCCAGGTGGCAGAGACTCTGGCAGCGGAAGCACCAGCGACACCAACAGAGGCCCGGGCGGTAGAGGCTTGGGCTGCGGAGGCACCAGCGGCAGTGGCAGAGGCCCAGGCGGTAGAGTTTCGGGCTGCAGAGGCACCAGAGGGAGTGGCAGAGGCCCAGGCAATAGAGGTTGAGGCTAAGGAGTCAGCAGCGGCAGCGGCAGAGGCCCAGGCAGTAGAGTTTGAGGCTGAGGAGTCACCAGCGGCAGCGGCAGAGGCCCAGGCGGTAGAGGTTCGGGCTGCAGAGGTACCAGAGGCAGTGGCAGAGTCCCAGGCAATAGAGGTTGAGGCTAAGGAGTCACCAGCGGCACCGGTAGAAGCCCAGGCGTAAGTGGCTCGGGCTGCGGAGGCCGCAGCGGCAGAGGCCCGGGCAGTAGAGGCTATGGCTGCTGAAGTACCAGCGGCAGCAGCAACGGCCCAGGAGGTAGAGGCTCAGACTGCGGAGGCACGAGCGGCAGCTGCAGAGACCCAGGCAGTATTGGTTCTGGCGGCGGAAGCAGCAGCGGCAGTGGCAGAAGCTCAAGTGGTACAGATTGGGGCAACGGAGGCAACAGCTACAGCAACAGTGGCGTAGGCGGCATTGGCTGAGGCGGCAGAGGACAAGGCGGTAGAGGCTCTGGCTGCGGAGGCACCACCGGCAGCGGCAGATGTCGAGACGGAAGAGGCTCAGGTGGCGGAGGCACCAGCGGCAGCAGCAGAAGCTCAGGTTGTACAGATTCAGGCAACAGAGGCACCAGCGAAAGCAGCAGTGGCGCAGGCGGCATTGGCTGAGGCACCAGAGGACCAGGCGGTAGAGGCTTTGACGGCGGAGGCACCAGCGCCAGAAGACCAGGCGGTAGAGGCTCTGGAAGTGAAGGCACCAGCGCCAGAAGACCAGGCGGTAGAGGCTCTGACGGCGGAGGCACCGGACGGCAGAGGCCCAGGCGGTAGAGGCTTAGTCTGCGAAGGCACCAGCGGCACTGGAAGAGGCCTAGGCCGTACAGGCTCAGGCTGCAGAGGCACCAGCGGCAGTGGCAGAAGCCCAGGCGGTAGAGGCTCAGGCTGTGGAGGGACCAGGGGCACTTGCAGATGCCCAGGCAGTAGAGGCTCGGACTGCGGAGGCAACTGCGGCAGCGGCAGAGGCCCACGCGGTAGAGGTTCTGGCGGCGGAAGCACCGGCGGCAGAGGCCCAGGCGGTAGAGGCTCTGGTGGCGGAGGCACCAGCGGCAGCGGCAAGGGCCTAGGCGGCAGAGGCTCTGGTGACTGAGGTACCAGCGGCTGTGGCAGACTCCCAGTCGGTGGAGGCTCAGGCTGCAGAGGCAGCAGCGGCAGCGGCGAGGCCCAGGCGGAAGAGGCTGAGGCGACCGAGGCAGCGTAGGAATCAGCGTCAGCAACAGATGCCCAGGCGGAAAAAGCTGAGTCGGCGATTGTACAGCGGCACCGGCAGAGGCCCAGGTGGTAGAGGCTCAGGCTGAGGATTCACCAGCGGCACCGGCAGAGGCCCAGGCAGTAGAGGCTCTGACGGCGGAGACACCAGCAGCAGCGATAGAGACCCAGGTGGCAGAGGCTCTGGCGGCGGAGGAACCATCAGCAGTGGCAGAGGCCCAGGCGGCAGAGGCTCAGGCTGCGGAGGCACCAGCGGAAGTGGTAGAGGCCGAGGCGGTAGAGGCTCTGGCTGTGGAGGCACCAGCGTCATCGGCAGACGCCCAGGCAGTAGAGGCTCTGGCTGCGGAGGCACGAGAGGCACCTGTAGAGGCCCAAGTGGTAGAGGCTCAGGCTACAGAGGCACCAGCGTCACCGGCAGAGGCCCAGGCGGTGGAGGCTTGGGCTGCGGAGGCGGCAGCGGCAGCGGCAGAGGCCCAGGCGGTAGAGGCTGTGGCGGTGGAGGCACCAGCGGCACCGGCAGAGACCCAGGCGGTAGAGGCTCAGGCTCCAGGTGCACCAGCGGCACCGGCATAAGCTCAGGTGGTACAGATTCGGGCAACGGAGGCACCAACGGCAGCAGCAGAGGACCAGGCGTTAGAGGCTTTGACGGCATAGGCACCAGCAGCAGCTACAGTGACCCCAGTGGCAGAGGCTCTGGTGGCGGACGCAACAAAGCCAGAGGCAAAGGCCCAGGCACCGGTAGAGACCCAGGCGGTAGAGGCTCAGGCTGCGGAGGCACCAGCGTCACCAGCAGAGGCCCAGGTGGTAGAGGCTCAGACTCTGGAGGCACCAGCTGCACCGGCAGAAGCTCAGGTGGTACAGATTCGGGCAACAGAGGCACCAGCGGCAGCAGCAGTGGCACAGGCGGCCTTGGCTGAGGTGGCAGAGGCCCAGGCGGTAGAGGCTCTGGCGGCGGAAGCACCAGCGGCAGCGGCGAGGGCCTAGGCGGTAGAGGTTCGGGCTGCGGAGGCACCAGCAGAAGCGGCGGAGGCCAAGGCAGTATAGGGTCTGGCGGCAGAGGCACCAGCAGCACCGGCAGAAGCTCAGGTGGTACAGATTCGGACAACAGAGGCACAAGCGGTAGCAGTAGTGGCGCAGGCGGCATTGTCTGAGGCACCGGCAGAGGACCAGGCGGTAGAGGCTTTGACGGCGGAGTCACCAGCAGCAGCTACAGAGACCCAGGTGGCAGAGGCTCTGGTGGCGGAGGCACCAGCCGCAGTGGCAGAGGCTCAGGCGGTAGAGGCTCAGGCTGCGGATTCACCAGTGGCACCGGTAGAGGCCCAGGCGGTAGAGGCTCAGGCGGCGAAGGCACCAGCGGCACCGGCAGACGCCCAGGCGGTAGAGGCTCTGGCGGCTGAGGCACCAGCGGCAGCGGCAAGGGAACAGGCGTTAGAGGCTCTGGCGGCGGAAGCACCAGCGGTAGCGGCAGAGGCCAAGGCAGTATTGGTTCTGGCGGCGTAAGCAGCAGCGGCAGTGGCAGAAGCTCAGATTCAGACAACGGAGGCATCAGCAGTAGCAGTAGTGGCGCAGGCAGCATTGGTTGAGGCACCAGAGGACCAGGCGGTAGAGGCTTTGACGGCGGAGGCACCAGCAGCAGCTACAGAGACCCAGGTGGAAGAGGCTCTGGTGGCGGAGGCACCAGACACAGTGGCAGAGGCCCAAGTGGTAGAGGCTCAGGCTGTGGAGGCACCAGCGGCACGGGCAGAGGCCCAGGCGGTAGAGGCTTGGGCTGCGGAGGCAGCAGTGGCAGAGGACCAGTGAGTAGAGGTTCAGGCGGCGGAGGCACCAGCGGCAGCGTGAAAAGCTCAGGTGATACAGATTCGGGCAACGGAGGCACCAGGGCAGCAGCAATGGCTCAGGCGGCACTGGCTCAGGCGGCAGAGGCACCACCAGCAGCGGGAGAAGCTCAGTTGATACAGATTCTGGCAACCGTGGCACCAGCGGCAGCAGCAGTGGCGCAGGCGGCATTGGCTGAGGCAGTAGAGGCCCAGGCGGTAGAGGCTCTAGCGGCGGAAAACCAGCGGCAGTGGCAGAGACCCAGGCGTAGAGGCTCAGGCTGCGGAGGCACCACTGGCAGCGGTAAGGGAACAGGCGGTAGAGGCTCTGGCGGCGGAAGCACCAGCGGCAATGGCAAGGGCCCAGGCGGTAGAGGCTCGGGCTGCGTAGGCACCAGCAGCAGCGGAAGAGGACCAGGCAGTAGAGTCTCAGGCTGCGGAGGCACCAGCGGCACCGGCAGAAGCTCAGGTGGTACAGATTCAAACAATGGAGGCACCAGCGGTAGCAGTAGTGGCGCAGGTGGCATTGGCTGAGGCACCAGAGGACCAGGCGATAGAGGCTTTGACATCGGATGCACCAGCAGCAGCTACAGAGACCCAGGTGGCTGAGGCTCTGGTGGCGGAGGCACCAGCCGCAGTGGCAGAGGCCCAGGCGGCAGAGGCTCAGGCAGTAGAAGGTATTGCTGCTGAAGGACCAGCGGCAGCAGCAACGAGCCAGGCGGTAGAGGCTTGGGCTGCGGAGGTACGAGCTGCAGCGGCAGAGACCAAGGCAGTATTGGTTCTGGCGGTGGAAGCAGCAGTGGCAGCAGCAAGGGGCCAGGCAGTAGAGGCTCTGACGGCTGAGGCAACAGTGGCAGACGCCCAGTCGGTATAGGATCAGGCTGCGGAGGGACCAGCGGCACCTGCAGATGCCCATGTGGTAGAGGTTCTGGCGGTGGAAGCACCAGCGGCTGCGGCAAGGGCCCAGGTAGTAGAAGCTCTGGCGGCAGAGGCACCAGCCGCAGCAGCAACGGCCCAGGCGGTAAAGGCTCGGGCTGCAGAGGCACGAGCGGCAGCGGCAGAGGCCCAGGCAGTATTGGTTCTGGCGGCGGAAGCAGCAGGTTAGCGCCAGCGCTTAATGGCGGATCTCACCCGGAGCTCCGGGAGAGATCTGCTTCGTGGGTTCGGGTCCTGTCAGCTACGGCGGAGCGGGGACCCTCAAAAATCACAGGCGCGTTGCCTGTGAACCGGAGACTCGGCGGGCACCTTTGCGCCCCCCCAACGCTGTGAAATAGCCTTTTTAAAGGCTGCGGAGCAGCGGAGGGGTCTTGGAGCGGTGCTGAGAGTCGTCTTCACCCAGCCTGCGAAGCGAAGCCGCGTTGCCATTAGCGGAGAGCGCTGATTTCTTCCGGTGAAATTGGATTAAAAGAACAACTACCCGTGAGTAGGATTGACCGCTAAAATATAATTGGACACTAAAAGTAAAGAAATTGGGCACCGAGACGGACAAGCACTAAAAAGGAAGTCTGCTTTCCGTTCTGTAGCAAGATCAAAGCGAAAGGCACTCTAGCTGTAACTGCTTGAGAGGAAATTTGTGGGAATTAAGAAATCCACCACCAAAGCAAAGAACTCCCTCCCCGAAGGCAGGAGGGGGGGGGAGAAGATTTTAAAGTGTTTCCCTGCCAACTTAAAAGAACTGAGTTAAGTACCGCTGCTCTTATACCTGGGATCGGACTGCCGGAGAAAAGGAACCGGCTAAGGACTGTTGCTATAAGAACGTTAAAAAGTATCTTTAATTGACTTTGGCTACTCCCAACTTGAAACATTTATTTTGTTGCATTGTAAAGTCACTTACAGGACATTATTGATTGGGATCCCCTAGAAAGAGAAAAGAATAATTGGAAGGGACTAGGAAAACTTTTGTTTATTTTTTGAAGAGTGTGGGACTATTTTGAGAAGTAAAGAATTGACTCTACGCCCTCTAGAGGACTTACAAATAGTTTCAGCAACAAGTGGAGTTTAAAATCTGAGAACTTTTGTTTGATACCTCAAGAGTGTGGGAATGACCTTGACTAAAAGACTTTGTTATGGCAGATGGTAAAGAGAAAGGGGATTCACAAGAAACAACCTTGAGATCTGGCAGACAATATAAAATTGACCCTTCCATGCAAAGAAGGGCTTCTGTAACAGGAGCCTCTGGAACTACAGTTGTCGCAAAGGCAAAATTGAAAGCAATGTCTACAGAAGAATCATTTGCTAAGGTACTGGAGAAGATAAATGACTCTTTGGAGGAACTAAAAAAGCAAGGCGCAGAAACTAAAGTACAAGTTGCTGAAACAAATAAAAAAATTGAAGAAATCTCTGGGAAAATTGACTTAAATACAAAAAGTATAACTGACCTTGGGAACAAAGTGAACTCAAATGCAGAAGCAATTGGGAAATTATTGGAAGATTCATCTACAACACGAAAGATAGCTGAGGAAGCTAAGGAAATTGCAACTGCTGCGGAGGAAAAATTTCCACCAGTTTACAAGAAACTAGATGAGTATGAGCTGGCACTCTCTATGCAGGATATGCAACGTAAGGAGAGGAATTTAAGGATTAGACTTGTGCCGGAAAAGGAAGGAGACAACCTGGTGGACTATTTGACAAAAGAATTTTCTGATTTTTGGAAGCAGGAGTTGGAGAAAGAAGATTTCAAGATAGAAAGTGCATTTAGATTGGGAACAAGGCAGAGGAAGAATCGACCCAGAGATTGTCTTATAACTCTAAGATCAAAGGAGGAGCGAGATAAAATATTGAACCTGCATTACCAAACAACCCTTCGAATTGAAGACTTTCATATTGAGATCTTCAAAGACATTCCTAAGAGTATTTTGGACGCAAGAGGACACTATAAGGACCTGGTGATATTGCTGAAAAGGAACTACATACCATTCAGGTGGGAGTTTCCCCAAGGCTTGTCTTTTAAATACAAGGGGAAGAAGAGAAGAATAAAGACTGTGAGTGATAAAGACAAGTTCCTGGGAGAACACGAAGAAGACCTACAGAAAGAGACATTTCCAGGACAAGGGCATCCGTCACTGGACACGGACACGGTACCACCGACAGACGAGGAACAAAAACAGGGAGCTGTAGGAGGAAGGAGTAAATAATCCCATCATGGCTTTGCAACTTCTAACCTGGAATTGTAACGGTTTGAACATTCCCAGAAAGAGAAAAAATATATTTCACGCTTTAAAGAAAGACCAATTGGACTTGATTTGTCTACAAGAGACTCATGTGACAAGAGCACATAGAAAATTATTAATAAACAAAAGATTGGGACAGGAATTTATATCTTCAGACAGAGTAAAAAAGAGAGGAGTGGTGATCTATGCAAAAGAAAAGTTACAACCGAAACAAATTTTTAAAGATGATCAAGGAAGATATTTGGCAATTGAAATTCAATCCCAAGGAGAGAAGTACTTGATAGTGAGAATCTATGCACCAAATGAAGGGAAAGCTGAATTTTTTAAGAAGTTGCATTAAATTTTGTTGGACCATATGGATTACAACTTAATTTTGATGGGAGATATGAATGGAGTAGTTTCAACAAATATGAACAAAGCACAAAGACAGGTAATAACAAAAGATGGAAGACTACCAAAGACTTTTTTCGAAATGACTGACAATATGGACTTGATTGACATTTGGAGAACAAAACACCCATTAGAAAGAGAGGGAACCTTCTTTTCTGAAGCCAAAATGACATGGACAAGGATTGACCAAATTTGGGTGACTAGCAGTATGGCGCCGAACATAAGGAAAGTAGAAATCTGCCCAAAAACTTTCTCCGACCACAATGCAGTAAAGATGGTGATGAGGCAAACAACAACTGGTTCCTTCAGATGGAGAATGAATGACACCTTATTCAGAGATGAGGAGATTTGCAAGAAGGCCCAAAAAACTTTGAAAGACTACTTTGAAATCAACTTAAGGTCTAAAGTAGAAAAAAGAATAGTATGGGACGCAAGCAAAGCCGTGATGAGAGGGTTTTTGATTCAGCAAAATACATTAAAGAAAAGAAAGCAAAACGAGAGGAAGGAGAGAATTTTGGAAAAGATAAAAGAAGGGGAAAAACAATTAAGATCGAAGCCAAAATCCCAAGAGATTTTAAGAGAAATTAAATTTCATCAAACACAATATATGGAACTGATGAATCAAGAATTAGAGTGGAAAATTAAACAAATGAGACAAAAGACTTTTGAATCTGCTGATAAATGTGGTAAGTTATTGGCTTGGCAAATAAAGAAGAGACAAAAACTCAACACGGTAACAAATATAGAGGTGGAAGGAAAGAATATAAGCAACCCAGCGGAAATTAGGAACTGTTTTCAGAACTACTTTAGACAACTCTACACACAAGGGCCGCAGAATGAAATGGATATACAACAATTCCTCGAGAAAAATGGGCTGAAAAAGGTTTCGCAGGAAAGTAAAACAATTTTGAACCAGGAGATATCAGCACAAGAAATAGAAGATGCCATTCAAGGCATGACGCTGGGCAAATCCCCCGGGCCGGATGGACTGACTTCTAAATATTATAAAGTTTTGAAGGAAGGACTGATACAGCCTTTGAAGGAAGTCTGTAATGAGATTATGGAGGGGAGAAGGGCACCTGATACGTGGAGTGAGGCCTATATCACACTTATACCAAAGACAGAGACTGAAAAGACTCAACTTAAAAACTACCGACCCATCTCGTTATTGAATGTGGATTATAAAATCTTTGCTGATATTTTAGCAAAGAGACTGAAAAGAGTTTTGATGGAGGAGATTCATGGGGACCAAGCGGGCTTTCTCCCAAAAAGGCATTTGTCGGACAATCTAAGGAATATAATTGACATTTTGGAAAAGTTGGAAGTGAATATAAACACTAAGGCGGTTTTGATTTTTGTGGACGCCGAGAAAGCCTTTGATAACATTTCTTGGAGTTTTATGTTGAAGAACCTCCGGGGGATGGGGGTAGGCCAAGGGTTTGAGAATGGTATAAGTGCAATATACTCTGAACAGAAAGCGAAATTAATTGTAAATAATGTGGTTACAGAAGAGTTCAAGATTGAAAAAGGGACACGTCAGGGGTGCCCTATCTCCCCACTACTTTTTATATCGGTCCTGGAGGTTTTGCTTAATATGATTAGGAGGGACCAGTTGGTTAAAGGGATTCAGGTCGCAGCTAAACAATATAAATTGAGAGCATTTGCAGATGATTTAGTACTTACATTGCAAGAGCCAGAAGCTAGCACGAAAAGAGTTTTGGAAATAATTCAAGAGTTTGGTCAAATGGCAGGATTTAAATTGAATAAGTCAAAGACAAAGGTTTTGGAGAAAAATTTGACACAGGTAGAAAAAGAAAGGTTTCAGAACGAGACAGGGCTGACTGTGGTTAAAAAAGTGAAATATTTGGGTATAAATATGACAGCTAAAAATGTGAATCTGTTTAAAGATAATTATGAAAAAACTTGGAGAGAAGTGAAAAAAGATTTGGAGATTTGGTCCAATTTAAAGCTTTCCTTGTTAGGCCGAATTGCAGTTATAAAAATGAATGTATTGCCAAGAATGTTGTTTTTGTTCCAAGCATTGCAAATAATGGATAAAATGGATTGTTTCAAGAAGTGGCAAAAAGACATATCTAAATTTGTCTGGCAGGGCAAAAAGCCCAGAATTAAATTTAAGATATTAACGGATTCAAAGGAAAGAGGGGGGTTTGCCCTGCCAGACTTTAAATTGTACTATGAAGCGGCAGCTTTCTGCTGGCTGAAAGAATGGCTGCTTCTTGAAAACACAGACATTTTGGATTTGGAAGGTTTTAACAATATTTTTGGGTGGCATGCATATTTGTGCTATGACAAGGTTAAAGCACATAAAAGTTTTAAAAATCATATTGTCAGAAAAGCACTATTAAATGTCTGGGTTAGATATAAAGACTTGCTGGAAAATAAAACTCCAAGGTGGCTGTCGCCAATGGAAGCTAAGGCAGTTAAAAAGTTAAATATGGAGTCCAAGTGGCCAAGATACTGGGAAATTTTGGAAAAGGAAGGGGACAAACTGAGATTGCAGAGCTTTGAGAAATTAAAAGGGAAGGTGAGAGATTGGTTGCACTACCATCAAATAAATGAAGCGTTTAAACTGGACAGTAAAATTGGCTTCCAGGTGGAAAAATCAAAATTGGAGACAGAACTGTTAGAACCCAGTACTAAGAATTTGTCAAAAATGTACAATTTGCTGCTGAAATGGAATACACAAGATGAAACGGTTAAATCAGCCATGATTAAATGGGCTCAGGACATTGGTCATAATATTTTGTTTGCTGATTGGGAAAAGTTGTGGACCACCGGGATGAAATTTACGGCATGTAATGCCTTAAGAGAAAACATTATGAAAATGATATATAGGTGGTACATAACCCCAGTCAAGCTTGCAAAGATTTACCATTTGCCTGACAATAAATGTTGGAAATGTAAAGAAACTGAAGGTACATTTTTTCATCTTTGGTGGACTTGCCCGAAGATTAAGGCATTCTGGGAAATGATCTATAATGAACTTAAAAAGGTATTTAAATATACTTTCTCCAAGAAACCAGAGGCCTTTCTCTTGGGTATTGTCGGCCAAGGGGTGTTAAAGACGGATATAACTTTCTTTATGTATGCTACAACAGCAGCTAGAATACTCATTGCGAAGTACTGGAAGACGCAAGAGCTACCCACACTGGAAGAATGGCAGATGAAGGTGATAGACTACATGGGCTTGGCAGAAATGACGAGCAGAATCCGAAACCAGGGAAGAGAAGCAGCGCAAGAAGAATGAAAAAAATTCAAGGACTATTTAAAGAAATATTACAAAGTTAATGAAAGTTAGAATGATGTTGGATTGGAAAGTAAACGGTTACTATTAGTAATGGTTAAGACAAGGAGAATAAGGAAGATTAGTTTAAATCTAAATTAAAATAAGGGAAGATTTGCTGAGTAATCGATAAGAATTTGGAATACAGAAAAGGGAGGCATGAGGAAGTCGGGGAAGAAAGGTACAAGAAATTAGGATATGAAATGGTACATGTTTTTTGTTTTGTTTTTGTCTTTATATGTTTATGTATATTATGTTTATATGAAAAAATTCTCGAATAAAAATATTAAAAAAAAAAAAAAAAGAGCGGCAGCGGCAGAGGCCCAGGCAGTATTGGTTCTGGCGGCGGAAGCAGCAGCGGCAGTGGCAGTGGCAGTGGCAGAAGCTCAGGTGGTACAGATTGGGGCAACGGAGGCACCAGCGGCAGCAGCAGAGGCGTAGGCAGCATTGGCGGAGGCGGCAGAGGAAAAGGCGGTAGAGGCTCTGGCGGCGGAGGCACCAGGGGCACCGGCATAGGCCCAGGCGGTAGAGGCTCTGGCGGAGGAGGCACCAGCGGCAGTTGTCCAGACGGAAGAGGCTCAGGCTGCGGAGGCACCAGCGGCAGCGGCAGAAGCCCAGGTTGTACAGATTCGGGCAACGGAGGCACCAGCGGCTGCAGCAGTGGCGCAGGCGGCATTGGCTGAGGCGCCAGAGGACCAGGCAGTAGAGGCTCTGATGGAGGAGGCACCTGACGGCAGAGGCCCAGGCGGTAGAGGCTCAATCTGCGGAGGCACCAGCGGCTCTTGCAGAGGCCCAGGCGGCGGAGGCTCAGGCTGTGGAGGCACCAACGGAAGTGGCAGAGGCCAAGGCGGTAGAGGCTCAGGCTGCGGAGGCACCAGCGGCAGCGGCAGACGCCCAGGAGGTAGAGGCTATGGCGGTGGAAGCACCAGCGGCAGCGGCGGGGGCACCACCAGCAGCTGCAGAGGTGCAGGCGATGCAGCCTGTACGGCGGCCGAACCAGCAAGGGCGGCAGAGGCCCAGGCGGTGGAGGCTCATGCTGCCAAGGCACCAGTGGCAGCAACAGAGGCCCAGGAGGTAGAGGCTCTGGCAGCGGCGGCACCAGCAGCAGCTACAGAAACACAGGTGACAGAGACTCTGGCGGCGGAGGCACTAGCAGCACCGGTAAAGGCCCAGGCGGTAGAGGCGCTGGCTGCGGAGGCACAAGCGGCACCGGTAGAGGCCTAGGCGGTAGAGTCTCAGGCTTTGGAGGCACCAGCGGCACCGGCAGAGGCGCAGGCGGTAGAGGCTCTGGCGGCGGAGGCACCATCAGCAGTGCCAGAGGCCCAGGCGGTAGAGGCTCAGGCTGCGGAGGCACCAGCGGAAGTGGCAGAGGCCCAGGCGGTAGAGGCTCTGGCTGCGGAGGCACGAGCTGCACCTGTAGAGGCCCAAGTGGTAGAGGCTCAGGCTACGGAGGCACCAGCGTCACCGGTAGAACCCCAGGCGGTGGAGGCTCGAGCTGCGGAGGCGGCAGCGGCAGCAGCAGAGGCCCAGGCGGTAGAGGCTGTGGCGACAGAGGCAGCAGCGGCAGTGGCAAAGGCCCAGGTGGTAGAGGCTCTGGCGGCGGAGGCACCAGCGGCACCGGCAGAGACCTAGGCGGTATAGGCTCAGGCTCCAGAGGCACCAGCGGCACCGGCATAAGCTCAGGTGGTACAGATTCGGGCAACGGAGGCACCAACGGCAGCGGCAGAGGACCAGGCGTTAGAGGCTTTGACGGCGTAGGCCCCAGGAGCAGCTATAGAGACTCCAGTGGCAGAGGCTCTGGTGGCGGAGGCACCAGCGGCACCGGCAGAGGCCCAGGCACCGGCATAGGCACAGGCAATAGAGGCTCAGGCTGCGGAGGCACCAGTGGCACCGGCAGAAGCTCAGGTGGTACAGATTCGGGCAACAGAGGCACCAGCGGCAGCAGCAGTGGCGCAGGCGGTGTTGGCTGAGGTGGCACAGGCCGAGGCGGTAGAGGCTCTGGCGGCTGAAGCACCAGCGGAAGCGGCGGAGGCCAAGGCAGTATAGGGTCTGGCGGCGGAGGCACCAGCAGCACCGGCAGAAGCTCAGGTGGTACAGATTTGGACAACGGAGGCACCAACGGTAGCAGTAGTTACACAGGCGGCATTGTCTGAGGCACCAGAGGACCAGGCGGTAGAGGCTTTGACGGCGGAGGCACCAGCCGCAGTGGCAGAGGCCCAGGCGGTAGAGGCTCAGGATGCGGATTCACCATGCCACCGGCAGAGGCCCAGGCGGTAGAGGCTCAGGCGACGGAGGCACCAGCGGCACCGGCAGAGGCCCAGGCGGTAGAGGCTCTGGCGGCTGAGGCACCAGCGGCAGTGGCAGACGCACAGTCGGTAGAGGCTCAGGCTGCGGAGGCACCAGCGGCAGCTTCAAGGGAACAGGCGGTAGAGGCTCTGGCGGCAGAAGCACCAGCGGTAGCGGCAGAGGCCTAGGCAGTATTGGTTCTGGCGGCGTAAGCAGCAGCGGCAGTGGCAGAAGCTCAGGTGGTACAGATTCGGACAACTGAGGCACCAGCGGTAGCAGTAGTGGCGCAGGCGGCATTGGCTGAGGCACCAGAGGACCAGGCAGCAGAGGCTTTGACGTCGGAGGCTCCAGCAGCAGCGACAGAGACCCAGGTGGCACAGGCTCTGGTGGCGGAGGCACCAGCCACAGTGGCAGAGGCCCAAGTGGTAGAGGCTCAGGCTGCGGAGGCACCAGCGGCACCAGTAGAAGCTCAGGTGGTACAGATTCGGGCAACGGAGGCACAAGCGGCAGCAGCAGTGGCGCAGGCATCATTGGCTGAGGCGGCAGAGGCCCAGGCGGTAGTGGCTCGGGCTGCAGAGGCACCAGCGGCACCTGCAGAGGTGCAGGCGGTAGAGGCTCAGTCTGCGGAGGCACCAGCGGTACCAGCAGAGGCCCATGCGGTAGAGGATCTGGCGGCTGAGGCACCAGCGGCAGCAGCAGAGGCCAAGACAGTATAGGGTCTGGCTTCGGACGCACCAGCGGCAGCGGCCAGGGCCCAGGCGGTAGAGGCGCGGGCTGCGGAGGCACCAGCGGAACCTGCAGAGGCCCATGCGGTAGAGGTTCAGGCTGCGGAGGCACAAGCGGCACCGGCATAAGCCCATGCGGTAGAGGCTATGGCTGCGGAAGCACCAGTGGCAGCAGCAATGGCCCAGGCGGTAGAGGCTCTGTCAGCTGAGGCACCAGCGGCAGTGGCAGACGCCCAGTCAGTAGAGGCTCAGGCAGCGGAGGCTCCAGCGGCACTGGCAGAGGCCCAGGTGGAAGAGGCTCAGGCGGCGGAGGCACCAGCGGCAGCGCGAAAAGCTCAGGTGAAACAGATTTGGGCAACGGAGGCCCCAGGGCAGCAAGAGTGGCTCAGGCGGCATTGGCTCAGGCGGCAGAGGTACCAGCAGCAGCGGGAGAAGCTCAGGTGATACAGATTGGGGCAACGGAGGCACCTGCGGCAGCAGCAGTGGCACAGGCGGCATTGGCTTAGGCAGTAAAGGCCCAGGCGGTAGAGTATCTGGCGGCGGAAAACCAGCGGCACTGGCAGAGACCCAGGCAAATAGGCTCAGGCTGCGGAGGCACCACTGGCAGCGGAAGGGGAACAGGCTGTAGAGGCTCTGGTGGCGGAGGCACCAGCGGCACCGGCAGAGGCCCAGGCACCGGTAGAGGCCCAGGCGGTAGAGGCTCAGGCTGCGCAGGCACCAGCGTCACCAGCAGAGGCCCAGGTGGTAGAGGCTCAGGCTCCAGAGGCACCAGCGGCACCGGCATAGGCGCAGGCAATAGAGGCTCAGGCTGCGGAGGCACCAGTGGCACCGGCAGAAGCTCAGGTGGTACAGATTCGGGCAACAGAGGCACCAGCGGCAGCAGCAGTGGCGCAGTCGGCCTTGGCTGAGGCGGCAGAGGCCCAAGCGGTAGAGGCTCTGGCGGCGGAAGCACCAGCGGCAGCGGCAAGGGCGCAGGCGGTAGAGGTTCGGGCTGCGGAGGCACCAGTGGAAGCGGCGGAGGCCAAGGCAGTATAGGGTCTGGCGGCGGAGGCACCAGCAGCACCGGCAGAAGCTCAGGTGGTACAGATTCGGACAACAGAGGCACCAGCGGTAGCAGTAGTGGCGCAGGCGGCATTGTCTGAGGCACCGGCAGAGGACCAGGCGGTAGAGGCTTTGACGGCGGAGGCACCAGCAGCAGCTACAGAGACCCAGGTGGCAGAGGCTCTGGTGTCGGAGGCACCAGCCGCGGTGGCAGAGGCTCAGGCGGTTGAGGCTTAAGCGGCGGAGGCACCAGCGGCACCGGCAGAGGCCTAGGCGGTAGAGGCTCTGGCGGCTGAGGCACCAGCGGCAGTGGCAAGGGAACAGGTGTTAGAGGCTTTGACGGCGGAGGCACCAGCAGCAGCTACAGAGACCCAGGTGGCAGAGGCTCTGGTGGCGGAGGCACCAGCCACAGTGGAAGAGGCCCAAGTGGTAGAGGCTCAGGCGGCGGAGGCACCAGCGGCAGCGGGAGAAGCTCAGGTGATACAGATTCGGGCGACGGAGGCACCAGCGGCAGCAGCAGTGCCGAAGGCGGCATTGGCTAAGGCCGCAGAGGCCCAGGCAGTAGATGCTCTGGCGGCGGTGGCACCAGTGGCAGCGGCAAGGGAACAGGCGGTAGAGGCTCTGGCGGCGGAAGCACCAGCGGCAGAGGCCCAGGCAGTAGAAACTGAGGCTGTGGAGGCACCGACAGAGTCCCAGGCGGTAAAGTCTCAGGCTGTGGAGGAACCAGTGGCAGCAGGAGAGGCGCAGGTAGTATAGGGTCTGGCGGCGGAAGCACCAGCGGCAGCGACAAGTGCCCAGGTGGTAGAGGCTGTGACGGCAGAGGCACCAGCGGTAGTGGCAAAGGCCCAGTCGGTAGAGGCTCAGGCAGCGGAGGCACCAGCTGCAGCGGGAGAAGCTCAGGTGATACAGATTCGGGCAACGGAGGCACCAGCGGCAGCAGCAGTGGCGCAGGCGGCATTCGCTCAGGCGGCGGAGGCACCAGTGGCAGCGGGAGAAGCTCAGGTGATTCAGATTCGGGCAACGGAGGCACTTGCGGCAGCAGCAGTGGCGCAGGCGCCATTGGCTGAGGCGGCAGAGGCCCAGGCGGTAGAGGCTCTGGCGGCGGAAAACCAGCGGCAGTGGCAGAAACCCAGGCGTAGAGGCTCAGGCTGCGGAGGCACCAGTGGCAGTGGCAAGGAAACAGGCGGTAGAGGCTCTGGCGGCGGAAGCACCAGCGGCAGCGGCAAGGGCCCAGGCGGTAGAGGCTCGGGCTGCGGAGGCACCAGCAGCATCGGCAGAGGCCCAGGCGGTAGAGGCTCGGGCTGCGGAGGCACCAGCAGCAGCTACAGAGACCCAGGTGGCAGAGGCTCTATTGGCGGAGGCACCAGCCGCAGTGGCAGAGACCCAAGTGGCAGAGGCTCAGGCTGCGGAGGCACCAGCGGCACCATCAGAGGCCCAAGCGGTAGAGGCTATGGCTGCGGAAGCACCAGCGGCAGCATCAACGGCCCAGGCGGTAGAGGCTCAGGCTGCAGAGTCACGAGTGGCAGCGGCAGAGACCCAGGCAGTATTGGTTCTGGCGGCCGAAGCACCAGCGGCAGAGGCAAGGGCCCAGGCGGTAGAGGCTCTGGCGGCTGAGGCACCAGCGGCAGTGGCAGACGCCCAGTCGGTAAAAGCTCTGGCGGCGGAGGCACCAGTGGCACCGGCAGAGGCCCAGGTGGAAGAGGCTCAGGCGGCGGAGGCAACAGCGGCAGCGGCAGAAGCTCAGGTGATACAGATTCGGGCAACGGAGGCACCAGCTGCATTAGCAGTGGCGCAGGCGGCATAGGCTCAGGCGGCGGAAGCACCAGCGGCAGCGGGAGAAGCTCAGGTGATACAGATTCAGGCAACGGAGGCACCAGCGGCAGCAGCAGTGGCGCAGGCGGCATTGGCTGAGGCGGCAGAGGCCCAGGCGGTAGAGGCTCTGGCGGCGGAAAACAAGCGGCAGTGGCAGATACCCAGGCGTAGAGACTCAGGATGCGGAGGCACCAGTGGCAGCAGCCAGGGAACAGGCGGTAGAGGCTCTGGCGGCGGAAGCACCTGCGGCAGCAGCATAGGCCCAGGCAGTAGAAGCTGAGGCTGTGGAGGCACCATCGGCACCGGCAGAGTCCCAGGCGTTAGAGGCTCTGGTGGTGGAAGCACCAGTGGCAGCGGCAAGGGCCCAGGCGGTAGAGGCTCTGGTGGCGGAGGCACCAGTGGCAGTGGCAGAGGCCCTCGTGGTTGAGCCTCAGGCTGTGGAGGCACCAGCGGCACCGGCAGAGACCCAGGCGGTAGAGGCTCGGGCTGCGGAGGCACCAGCGGCAGAGGCCAAGGCAGTATAGGGTCTGGCAGCGGAAGCACCAGCGGCAGCAGCAACGGCCCAGGCGGTAGAGGCTCAGGCTGCGGAGGCACCAGCGGCACCGGTAGAAGCTCAGGTGGTACAGATTCGGGCAACGGAGTCACCAGCGGCAGCAGCAGTGGCGCAGGCAGCGTTGGCTTAGGCGACAGAGGCCCAGGCGGTAGTGGCTCTGGCGGCTGAGGCACCAGGGGCAGCAGCAGACTCCCAGTCGGTATAGGATCAGGCTGCGGAGGCACCAGCAGCACCAGCAGAGGTCCAGGCGGTAGAGGCTCAGGCTGCGGAGGCACCAGCGGCACCGGCAGAGGCCCAAGCGGTAGAGGCTATGGCTGCGGAAGAACCAGCGGCAGCAGCAATGGCCCAAGCAGCAGAGGCTCAGGCTGCGGAGGCACCAGCGGCACCGGTAGAAGCTCAGGTGGCACAGATTCGGGCAACGGAGGCACCAGCGGCAGCAGCAGTGGCGCAGGCAGCATTGGCTGAGGCGGCAGAGGCCCAGGCGGTAGTGGCTCGGGCTGCGGAGGCACCAGCGGCAGCCGCAGAGGCCCAGGCAGTAGAGGCTTGGGCTGCGGAGGCACCAGCAGCACCGGCAGAGGTCCAGGCAGTAGAGGCTATGGCTGCGGAAGAACCAGCGGCAGCAGCAATGGCCCAAGCAGTAGAGGCTTGGGCGGCAGAGGCACGAGCGGCACCAGCAGAGACCCAGGTGGCAGAGGCTCTGGTGGCGGAGGCACCAGCCACAGTGGCAGAGGCCCAGGCGGTAGAGGCTCAGGCTGCGGAGGCACCAGCGGCACCGGCAGAAGCCCAAGCGGTAGAGGCTATGGCTGCGGAAGAACCAGCGGCAGCAGCAATGGCCCAAGCAGTAGAGGCTTGGGCGGCAGAGGCACGAGCGGCACCAGCAGAGACCCAGGTGGCAGAGGCTCTGGTGGCGGAGGCACCAGCCACAGTGGCAGAGGCCCAGGCGGTAGAGGCTCAGGCCGCGGAGGCCGCAGCGGCAGCGGCAGAGGCACAGGCAGTAGAGGCTATTGCTGCTGAAGGACCAGGGGCAGCAGCAACGGCCCAGGCGGTAGAGGCTTGGGCTGTCGAGGCACGAGCTGCAGCGGCAGAGATCCAGGCAGTATTGGTTATGGCGGTGGAAGCAGCAGTGGCAGCAGCAAGGGGCCAGGCAGTAGAGGCTCTGACGGCTGAGGCAACAGTGGCAGAGGCCCAGGCGGTATAGGATCAGGCTGCGGAGGGACCAGCGGCACCTGCAGATGCCCATGTGGTAGAGGTTCTGGCGGTGGAAGCACCAGCGGCTGCGGCAAGTGCCCAGGTAGTAGAGGCTCTGGCGGCGGAGGCACCAGCCGCAGCAGCAACGGCCCAGGCGGTAAAGGCTCGGGCTGCAGAGGCACGAGCGGCAGCGGCAGAGGCGGAGGCGGCATTGGCGGAGGCGGCAGAGGAAAGGGCGGTAGAGGCTCTGGCGGCGGAGGCACCAGGGGCACCAGCAAATGCCCACGCGGTAGAGGCTCTGGCGGAGGAGGCACCAGCGGCAGATGTCCGCACGGAAGAGGCTCAGGCTGCGGAGGCACCAGCGGCAGCGGCAGAAGCTCAGGTGGTACAGATTGGGGCAACGGAGGCACAAGCGGCAGCAGCAGAGGCGTAGGCGGCATTGGCGTAGGCAGCAGAGGAAAGGCGGTAGAGGCTCTAGCGGCGGAGGCACCAGGGGCACCGGCAAATGCCCAGGCGGTAGAGGCTCTGACGGAGGAGGCACCAGCGGCAGATGTCCAGATGGAAGAGGCTCAGGCTGCGGAGGCACCAGCGGCAGAAGCTCAGGTTGTACAGATTCGGGCAACGGAGGTACCAGCGGCTGCAGCAGTGGCGCAGGCGGCATTGGCGGAGGCGGCAGAGGAAAAGGTGGTAGAGGCTCTGGCGGCGGAGGCACCAGGGGCACCAGCAAATGCCCACGCGGTAGAGGCTCTGGCGGAGGAGGCACCAGCGGCAGATGTCCAGACGGAAGAGGCTCAGGCTGCGGAGGCACCAGCGGCAGCGGCAGAAGCTCAGGTGGTACAGATTGGGGCAATGGAGGCACAAGCGGCAGCAGCAGAGGCGTAGGCGGCATTGGCGTAGGCGGCAGAGGAAAGGCGGTAGAGGCTCTGGCGGCGGAGGCACCAGGGGCACCGGCAAATGCCCAGGCGGTAGAGGCTCTGACGGAGGAGGCACCAGCGGCAGATGTCCAGACGGAAGAGGCTCAGGCTGCGGAGGCACCAGCGGCAGAAGCTCAGCTTGTACAGATTCGGGCAACGGAGGTACCAGCGGCTGCAGCAGTGGCGCAGGCGGCATTGGCTGAGGCGCCAGAGGACCAGGCAGTAGAGGCTCTGACGGAGGAGTCACCAGCGGCAACGGCATAGTCCCAGGCAGTAGAGACTCTGGCGGTTGAAGCACTAGTGGCAGCGGAAAGGGCCCAGGCAGTAGAGGCTCTGGCGGTGCAGGCACCAGCGGCACCCGCAAGGGCTCAGGCGGTAGAGGCTCTGACATCTGAGGCACCAGCGGTAGTGGCAGACGCCCAGGCGGTAGAGGCGCTGGCTGCGGAGGCACAAGCGGCACAGGTCGAGGTCCAGGCGGTGGAGGCTCGGGCTGTGGAGGCACCAGCGTCACCGGCAGAGGCCCAGGCGGTGGAGGCTCTGGAAGTGGAGGCACCAGCAGCAGTGGCAAAGGCCCAGGGGGTAGAGGCTCAGGCTGCGGAGGCACCAGCAGCAGCGACAGAGACCCAGGCAGTAGAGACTCGTGCGATGGAATCACCAGCGCCAGCGGCAGAGGGCCTAGGCGTTAGAGATTTTGGCGGCTGAGGCACCAGCGAAAGTGGCAGAGGCCCAGGCGGCAGAGGCTCTGGCAGTGGAGGCACCACTGGCAGCGGCAGAGGTCCAGACGGAAGAGCATCAGATGGCGGAGGCCCCAGTGGCAGTGGCAGAAGCTCAGTTGGTACAAATTTGTGCAACGGGGACTTCCGGTGCAGCGCGATCTCGTCGCAAGCGGGGATTTTACCGTGAGGGGAATCCCGGGCTATTTGAGAGGATTAGGGGTGCTACAGGGCGCGGTGTCCCCCAAAATTACCTCTGGTGGGTGTCCAGAAGGGCAGGTTCCCGGCGGGACCAGAAGCGGCAAGCCTGGCCGTCAGGTAGCTTCGAAAGAAGTGAAGAGAACGGCGGAGCGGAACCGCAGGTCGAGGGAAGCCATTATCTACCTCCGAATAGCGAAGCCCCGAGCTTGCTGAGGAAGCGCTACGCTCTCAAACTAAAGGAATCCGAGGCTAAATTAATTACAAGCTAATTTGAACAACAAGGAAGCCCTGGAGAGGAAAAGAGAAGCCTGCGGAGTTCAGCTTTAGCCGAAATCAACTTCGACGCAGCACAACCGGCAGAGCTGGAAAGTGAAAGTGAATTGCCTTAGCAGATACTGTTTCTCTCCCATAAAAAACTGTTTAAAAAGTAATTCCTTACGACGATACATTATATTAGAGACATTATCAAAATAAGGGAGAGCAGAAGAGTAAATTGTATAAATCTGAAGTCCCCGGTGTAAGGGAGGGATTAAATTGAGGGAAGGAAAGCTCCTCCATTTTCGCTTACAGAAATAAAAGGCACAGAAACGGAAGAGAAGGTTCCGATGCCATTAAGAACCTACAAGCTCAGCAAATAGGAACAATACTAAAGAATAAGAACATTTGGGAACAACTTTTGGCTACTGTAAAATACTTTTATTTTTGATTTGCTTTGTTCTTTTTTTTTTGAATCTTTGATATAGAAGAGATTGAATTGTTGGAGATATATATATAGACTGTTACTTCCCTTTCCCCCCCCTCCTCTCTGTTGGAACAATGAAATATTAATGAGACTTTGAGACCTCTAGTGGCTGAAGGAAGACAACACAAGTCGGGGTTTGGCAGAAATGACGAGCAGAATCCGAAACCAGGGAAGAGAAGCAGCGCAAGAAGAATGGAAAAAATTCAAGGACTATTTAAAGAAATATTACAAAGTTAATGAAAGTTAGAATGATGTTGGACTGGAAAGTAAATGGTTACTATTAGTAATGGTTAAGACAAGGAGAATAAGGAAGAATAGTCTAAATTTAAATTAAAATAAGGGAAGATTTGCTGAACAATCGATAAGAATTTGGAATACAGAAAGGGGAGGCATGAGGAAGTCGGGGAAGATAGGATATGAAATTAGGATATGAAATGATACATGTTTTTTGTTTTGTTTTTGTTTTTGTATGTTTATGTTTGTTGTATTGTGTTTATATCGAAAAATAAAAATATTATAAAAAAAAAAGGAAGACAACACAAGTCGTTCTTCATTTTTGTCTTTTTTCTTTTCTTTTTTGTACTTTTTATTTTTCAATCTTTTCTATTTTTTGTTCCTTACTGAAGGACTTACCGCCTTTCCCAACTTGTTGGTAATTGAAGAGTGGATAGAATAGTGGACATTGGACATTGGATATAAACTGGGTATTTAAAGTATTTTGAATTAGAACTGAGTCATTTTCTACTACTGCTGAAATTAGACACTGAATTGCCTTGTTATCCTTTTTCCCTTTTGTCCTGGAGGTGTACCTCATAGACTGCTTCTGAATTGGAAGAACTCCATCTCTCTTTCTTTGTAACTGATTATAAAGTGGAATAACCTGAGTAGAGGCAAGAAGGCGGCTATGAACGGACACTAAACTGATATACAGTTATACCTGGGATTATTGATTGTAAGAGGGTAAAATTAGGAGGTGGGAGTCGAATCTTAAATAACCAGAAGTGTAAATCCGAAATTGAATAATTGGAAAAGGGTCAAATTGATAAATTATGAGGGATTGGCAAGAGGTTATTATCTTTATTGGTGGGATTAAATAGAATAAAATGTCAAACCCATTGAAGAAGGGGACTGATGGGGGGACACCTGCGGAGAGGAAAGGGTCTAAGCAAGAAGCAGATTTCAAGGCTGATATTCTAAGAATGTTTGCAGAAATCAGACAGAGTGAAAAGAATCTAGAGTCTAAATTAGAGCAGGTAGACAACAAAATTGGGAGAATGGATAAAAAATTTGATGAAACAGTTAAGGAACTGAAAGGCCAAATTAAAGAAGTGTTCAGAAGGACACAATCGGTAGAAGAGGGATTGAAGAGGACAAGATTGGAAATGAAAGATGTCAAGCGGGAAGAAGAAAAGATAAGGGCAGAGATGATAGAACTAAATAAAGCACAAGAGGATATGAAAGATGTAATAGCCATGAATGAATTACGACAGAGGGAGGTTAATCTGAGATTTAGAGCTGTGCCAGAGTTACAAGGAGAAAATATCAAGGAGAAATTGATAAAAGAACTAGCACAATGGTTGGACCTATCTGTCAGGGAATCAGGAGCAGGAGCACTGGGGAGAGAGGATTGGGAGAGCGAAGGGGAAGAATCCGAGGGCAGCGTAGGGGAGTATGACAGTGGCCCGAGAGATTCCATGAGCTTCTCCAGCGAATCAGAAGATTCCCAGAAGGGGGCGCCGATGGTCAGGGCAAGGGGGGTCCCAGGGGGGACGCACCAGAAACAAGGAGCCAGAGGGGAACCCCAAAGCAGCAGTGGAGGATCAGGACCAGTTTCCCCACCAGAGCGTAGTGGGGGGGAGGAGTCACATGTGTCAGGAGCAGTGTCTCCTCCAGAGAGGGAGTCAGGGCTGACCACGCCTCCAACGGAGGGGAGGTCAGTTGCAGCTAGCCCCCCCGATGGGGGAAGCAGTGACAGCAGCAGTGGAACGGTCAGGAGGAAAGTTGCTGGCTGGGCGCGCGCGCCAAGTTCAAATGTGCAGGCGCGCGGAACAGCAGGAGACCCGGATGGGGAACCAGCTCCTAAAGCCCGCCGGAGGGAGGGAGAAGGCTCAGGGGAATCAGCGGGAGAAGAGGCTAGAAAGGGCGGAACCCCGGCGGGCAGGCGGACCCAGAGGAGGAAGGAGCAGCGGAGAAGGTGGAGCAAGGCTAGACTCTTAAATTGGTGTCAAGGGGGAGGAGACTCAGACGGAGCATCAGTGGTCTGACACTTTAGACGTGGGGCTGCGCGCTGCGGCTCTGGAAGTGAAACTGAACTTCAATAAAGGCTTTTATACTTAACAACGAAGCAGCGTTGGTCCTTTGTGAGCTGGGACCTAGGGTAGCCCTGACAGTATGCTCCGTCTCAAATAAAAACCTCGCAGCGTGAGTTGGTGCAGCGAGGGGCAAGACTTGGTGTTTTGCGAGCTCACGAAGATAGGCAAAGATGACTACAGAGAGCCAGGTGAAAGAACTGCAAGAAGCAGTCACGACGCTTTACGCGGAAGTAGCAGCATCCAGGAAAAGAGAAGAAGAAGCAGTAGCGCTCTGCCGGGATCTGCAAGCCAGGTGGGACCGTTGGGGGAAAGAGGGGCTGCCAGGACCCAAACCGGAGGGAGTTGGCCTCGGGAAGAGGGGGGGCAGCCTGGTGGCGCACTTTGATGGGAACCTGCAGCAATACCCTAACTTCAGAGCTGACGTGGTTTACGCGCTCAATTTGCTTCGGAAAGACTTTAGAGATGAGGAAGAGAAGGTGGGCTTCATAATCACTCATTTGCATGGGGAAGCAAAAGCGTGGCTGCGGAATTTGTGGCGCGAAAAAGACCCTGCCCTCAAAGATTCCGATGCATTTATCAAAGCTATGGACGCTTGCTTTAAATCTACGGTAGATGTAGATATTGCTCGGAGGGAAATGCATGGACTACAGCAAGGGAAAGCGACGGTGAGGCAGTATCACTCGCGCTTTTTTGCCTTACTGAACGTGCTGGGCTGGGAGAAGGACTCCATTGCTGTCAGAGACCTGTTCTGGGAGGGGCTAAGTGGAGAGGTGAAAGATGAACTGGCAAGAGGAGAAAGACCCCAAAATACCCAAGAAGTTGCCCAAAGAGCGTTGGCAATTGGTGTGCGCCTGGAAGGACGTAAGGGAAGCACCCCAGCCAGGACAACCCCTTTCTTTCCCAGAGAGGCGGGGCGGGCGCTGTCCATGCCTCCTTTGGGAAGGGGAGAAGAGCCGATGGAGATTGGTGGTGCAAGGGCTCAGACTGCCAGCAGAGCCCAAACACCGGGAGCAGTCAAGGGGAAGGCTCCTAGAGGGACCAGGAAGTGTTACATCTGCGACAGTGCACAGCACATGGCCAAAGAGTGTCCCCAGAGGCTCCAGAAGCACACTGCAGCCTCAGCAACAGTAAAGGGAACAGGTGAGCAGCTGAAACAGCTGCAGGGGGAAGAAGAAGCCTGGTTGGAAACAGAGCCACTGGGGCCCAACCAGGCAAGTCAGTGAAGCAGTCCCCAGAGATTTTACAGCCCACAGACCCCCTCCCACCCAAACCAGTGGTGCAACTCACCGCATCGCTCCAGTTGCCCAATGGGCACACCATGCAAGTACCAATAACCATTGACTCTGGGAGCAACGCAGACTTTATTGGAGTGGACTTTATCAAGCAACATCGCATAGCACTCATGCCAGCCACGATGCCCCTAAACGTCGTCACGGTCGATGGCAGGAAGCTACTGGGAGGAGAGGTGGTACAGCAAACACCACCGATGGTGATGCAAATTGGAAACCACCGCGAAGTCATCAGCTTCAACGTCACCCACCTGTCGGACACGCCCATAGTGTTGGGTATGAGTTGGCTGGATAGGCACAGCCCGGCATTGGCATGGTACCAGCGGCAGTTGACCTTCTGTTCCTCCTACTGCGCAGAACACTGCATCCAGACCCGCCAGGAGGAGGATCCTGGATTCGAGCACATCAGCAGAGAGATGGAAGCAGAGGAAATCGACGTCGACGAGCCCGTTGCGGTTGGGCCGGATCCAGTGGACCGGCTACACACCAGGGGGGAAGAATGGTATCCCGCACTCACACCCACTGGACTGGAGCACCCGGAACCCACACCCGAAGAGGGGGAGGGGGGAAGGGGGGGCTTCGAGGGGGGGATGGATGTCAGGGAATCAGGAGCAGGAGCACTGGGGAGAGAGGATTGGGAGAGCGAAGGGGAAGAATCCGAGGGCAGCGTAGGGGAGTATGACAGTGGCCCGAGAGATTCCATGAGCTTCTCCAGCGAATCAGAAGATTCCCAGAAGGGGGCGCCGATGGTCAGGGCAAGGGGGGTCCCAGGGGGGACGCACCAGAAACAAGGAGCCAGAGGGGAACCCCAAAGCAGCAGTGGAGGATCAGGACCAGTTTCCCCACCAGAGCGTAGTGGGGGGGAGGAGTCACATGTGTCAGGAGCAGTGTCTCCTCCAGAGAGGGAGTCAGGGCTGACCACGCCTCCAACGGAGGGGAGGTCAGTTGCAGCTAGCCCCCCCGATGGGGGAAGCAGTGACAGCAGCAGTGGAACGGTCAGGAGGAAAGTTGCTGGCTGGGCGCGCGCGCCAAGTTCAAATGTGCAGGCGCGCGGAACAGCAGGAGACCCGGATGGGGAACCAGCTCCTAAAGCCCGCCGGAGGGAGGGAGAAGGCTCAGGGGAATCAGCGGGAGAAGAGGCTAGAAAGGGCGGAACCCCGGCGGGCAGGCGGACCCAGAGGAGGAAGGAGCAGCGGAGAAGGTGGAGCAAGGCTAGACTCTTAAATTGGTGTCAAGGGGGAGGAGACTCAGACGGAGCATCAGTGGTCTGACACTTTAGACGTGGGGCTGCGCGCTGCGGCTCTGGAAGTGAAACTGAACTTCAATAAAGGCTTTTATACTTAACAACGAAGCAGCGTTGGTCCTTTGTGAGCTGGGACCTAGGGTAGCCCTGACACTATCAATAGTAGAAATGGCAAAATTAGTTCAAAACGTATTTAGAATGAGAGTAAAATCAACAAAAGCAAAAAGATTTACAGGAGATTGTCTGATTACATTTAAAGACAGAGAAATGAGAAATATGATCTTACAGAAGAATAGAGAAAAAAGACTGAATATAGATGGGAATTTCATAATTATTTTTAAAGACATACCAATTAGATTACTTAAACGAAGAGACCCCTATAAAGCTCTGGTACAGACATTGAAGAGAAACAACATTGAATTCAGATGGGAGTTCCCAGAAGGAATCACATTCATGTATAGAAGTAAGAGACACAGATTGACAAACCCAGAAGAAACCGGGAAATTTCTGAGAAAGTATAAAGAATTAAGACCAGAAGCAGAAGAAATTAAAGGAGCAGAGGGAAGATCACCAGGAAAACAAAGACTAAAGGAGGAAGAGGGAGAAAACGGAGGGTATACAGAAGAAGAAGAAGAAGAGGAAGAAGAAGAACTAGCTAAATTATAGGGATTTAAATCAAACTTATCAAAAACTTGAAAATTATGGCGCTAAAAATTTGGAACTGGAATATTAATGGGATGAATGAAAAAAAGAAAAGGAATAAAATTGAACAGTTTTTAAAAAAGAAAAACTTAGATATCATTTGTTTACAAGAGACACATGTGGCAAGGAGACATAGAAAAGTGTTAATTAACAAAAGATTAGGGAAAGAATTTGTATCTTCGGACAAAGAGAAAAAAAGAGGAGTGGTCATATATATTAAAAATAAAATTGAAGCCCAACATATTTTTAAATATGAAGAGGGAAGGATAATCGCGGTTCGAATTAAATGGCAAGGAGAAAGTCTGATTATAGTCGGGATCTATGCGCCAAACAGCAATAAGACTGAATTTTACAAAACCCTAGAAGAAAAATTATTTGAATATATGGATCAGAAAATCTTATTAATGGGCGACATAAACGGGGTAGTCTCATTAGATATGGATAGACTTAGAGAAGGAATAAGTAAGGAGGGGAAGCTACCCAAATCTTTTTTCTCAATGATAAAAAATTATAATTTGATGGATATTTGGCGTCTTAGACATCCGTTAGACAAACAATTCACTTATTATTCTGAACCGAACCAGTCAATGTCAAGGATAGATCAGATCTGGATCTCGAACGAACTGATCCCAAGAACTCAACAAATAGAAATCCAACCGAAAGTAATTTCCGACCATAACCCAATAGAATTCCAATTGAAAGGCTCTGAGGAAAGAACTTTTAGATGGAGATTAAAAGATTATCTCATGGATGATCAGAAAATAGTGGAAAAAGCGCAAAAGAAGTTAACAGATTATTTTGTTGATAACTGTAACAAGGGAACAAAGTCAAAAGTGGTATGGGATGCAAGCAAGGCAGTAATGAGGGGGTTCTTTATACAGCAAAATACGATTAAGAATAAAAACAGAGAAAAAGGCAAAGAAGAAATTCTGAAACAAATGATAATGAACAAAAATTAATTAAGAAACCAAATAATTCGAGAATAAAAGAAAACATTAAGGTTTTACAAACTCAGTTTGCAGTTATAATAAATAGAGAAGTGGAATGGAATATCAAGAAACTGAGACAAAAAAACTTCGAATTCTCAAATAAATCAGGAAAGTGGCTTGCATGGCAAATTAAGAAAAGAAAGGAACAAAGTACAATAAATAAAATAATATCAGATGGAGAAGAGATAACTAACCCGAAGGAGATCAGAAAGGGGTTCATTGATTACTACAGAAGACTATATAAGAATAAAGAAAGAAACAACTGTAGAAAAATAGAAAGATTTTTGAAAGACAAAAAAGTGCAGAAGATCCCGACAGATAAAAAAGAACAATTGAACACCCCAATCGAAATAGAAGAAATTAATGAGGCAATAAAAGATTTAAAAAGGGGAAAGGCTCCAGGGCCAGACGGATTCACCGCGTGTTATTATAAAGAATTGAAACCTATATTGATGACACCACTAAAAGAAGTTATGAATAATATCTTAAGAGAAGGAGAAATTCCGGAAACATGGAAAGAGGCATATATTACATTTATCCCTAAACAGGACTCAGACTTAACTCAAGTTAAAAACTATAGGCCGATCTCACTGCTAAATACAGACTATAAAATATTTGCAGGAATTTTGGCAAAGAGGATGAAGAACTTATTACTAGAAACTATCCATAAAGATCAGGCAGGCTTTCTTCCAGGCAGGCAGATGAAAGACAATATAAGAAATATAATTAACATCATAGAATATCTGTCTGCCAGGATCGATAAGCAAGCCATAATGATGTTTGTCGATGCGGAGAAGGCGTTCGACAATATAACATGGGATTTTATGTTGAAAAATCTGGAATATATGGAAGTAGGCAAAGAATTCTTTAACGGAATAAGGGCAATCTACACAGAACAAAAAGCAAAATTGATTATAAATAATGTAGTTACAGAAGAAATAAAAATACAGAAAGGAACGAGGCAGGGATGCCCGCTTTCCCCATTATTATTTATAACGGTGTTAGAAGTGCTTCTAAACTCTATTAGACAAAATGAGAAAATAAAAGGAGTGACAATCGGCAAAAGAGAATATAAGACTAAAGCATTTGCAGATGATTTGGTAATCATGATGGAAGAGCCAATAAATACAGTAAAAGAAGTAATGGAAGAAATGGAACAATTTGGAGATGTGGCAGGGTTCAAATTAAATAAAAAAAAACAAAAATGATTGTGAAAAATATGGATCAAAGTGTAATAGAATCAATACAGCAACAAACACAGATTGAGGTGGCCAAAAAGGTTAAATATTTAGGAATATGGTTAACTTCCAAAAATATAGACTTGTATAAGAACAATTATGAGCCAGTATGGAATGAAATAAGAAAGGACCTGGAAGTGTGGGGAAGAATGAGATTGTCATTTTGGGGTAGGATCTCCACAATTAAGATGAACGTGCTACCAAAATTGTTATTTTTATTTCAGACCATCCCTATAATTAAGGGGAATAGAATTTTTATAGAATGGCAAAGAGTGATATCAAGATATATTTGGCAGGGCAAAAAACCTAGAATTCAATTTAAGCTGTTGACAGATATAAGAGAAAGGGGAGGCTTTGCCCTGCCGGAAATGAAACTTTATTACGAGGCGTCGTGCCTTTGTTGGTTGAAAGAGTGGATCAAATTAGAAAATAACGAACTCCTTGATTTGGAGGGGTTCGACAATAGATTCGGATGGCACGCTTATCTATGGTACGGTAAAAGGAAAGTGCACAAAGGTTTTGAGAACCACATTTTCCGAGGTCCTTTAATTCAAATATGGGAGAGGTATAAAAACTTATTAGAACCTAGAATTCCACACTGGTTATCTCCCCTGGAAGTTATGACTGTAAAGAAATTAAATATGAGATGCAAGTGGATAACGTACAATCAATTATTATTTAGGGAAGGAGGCAAATGGAAAATGAAACCATTTGAGCAAGTTAAAGAACATGTATATGATTGGCTGCATTACTTTCAAATTAATGAAATGTTTAGAAAGGAGTGTAAAGAACATGGGTATGCAGACAAGGACTCCAAATTTCAGAGGGAAATTATAGATAATGATGGAAAAATCTTATCCAAAATGTATAAGTTGTTGCTAGAATGGAATTTAAAGGACGAAGAGGTAAAGTCGGTAATGATACACTGGGCCAGAGATGTGGGCCACAATATACAATTTGAGGATTGGGAAAAGCTATGGAAAGAGGGTCTAAACTTCACCGCATGTACGCAACTAAAAGAAAACGTTATGAAAATGTTCTTCAGATGGTATATGACACCTACAAAATTAGCAAAAATGTATAAGATAAGCAACAGGTGTTGGAAGTGTAAAGATAAGGAGGGTTCCTTCCACCATATGTGGTGGGAATGCAGGAAAGTGAAAGACTTCTGGGAAAAATATATAATGAACTTAAGAAGATACTAAAATACACATTTAAAAAGGAACCAGAAGTTTTTTTATTAGGAATATTAGGAAATGAGATAAAAAGAAAAGATCATAAATTTTTTCAATATGCGGTGACGGCGGCAAGAGTGTTAATGGCTCAGAAGTGGAAACAAGAGGAAACACCGACTGTAGAAGAATGGAGAACAAAATTGTTAAACTATGCTGAGTTGGACAAATTGACAGGAAAGATCAGATATTTAAGAGACCAAAATTTCATCGAGGACTGGGGGAAATTCGTGGAATATCTGGAAAGTATAAGTAATGGTCAGATAACGCTAAGGGGATTTAAAGAAGCACTGTGAAAAATTAAGAAATATTGTCTAAAGGGAACAAATTGATAGATATAAAGAATGTCAATATAAAACTAAGAAATGCGTAACTTAAATGATGGCTACGAATGATTTACGGAAAAACTGAAGGAAGTCTAGAAAAAGAGTAAACTGTGAAACAAATGATGTGAAGTAATTTGTTTATTGTTTTTGATGCAAACTAATAAAAAATATTTAAAAAAAAAATTCGTGCAACGGAAGCACCAGCGTCAGCAGCAGTGTCGCAGATGCCTTTGGCTGAGGTGGGACAGGCCCAGGCGGCAGAGACTCTGGAAGCAGAGGCACCAGCGGCAGAGGTCCGGGCGGAAGAGGCTGTGGGGCGTAGGCACCAGCGGCAGTGGCAGAGCCCAGGCGGTAGAGGCTCGGGCTGCGGAGGCACCAGCGGCAGCGGCAAGGGAACAGGCGGTAGAGGCTCTGACGGCGGCTGCACCAGCAGCAGCGACAGAGACCCAGGTGGCAGCTGCAGCAGCAAAGGCTCAAGCGGAAGAGGCTCAGGCGACGGAGAAACCAGTGGCAGCGGCCGAGGTCCAGACGGAAGAGGCTCAGGTGGCGGAGGAACCAGCTGCAGCGGCAGAAGCTCAGGTGGTACAGATTCGGGCAACGGAGGCACCAGCGGCAGCATCAGTGGCGCAGGCAGCATTGTTTGAGGCGGCAGAGGCCCAGGGGGTAGAGACTCTGGAAGTGGAGGCACCAGGGCCAGAGACACAGGCGGTAGAGGCTCGGGCTGCGTAGGCACCAGTGGGACAGACAGTTGCCCAGGCAGTAGAGGCTCTGGCGGCAAAGCACCAGCGGCACCGGCACAGGCCCAGACAGTAGAGGCTCTGGCGGCAGAAGCACCAGTGGCAGAGGCAAGGGCCCAGGCCGTAGAGGCTTTGGTTGTGGAGGCAGCAGCGGCAGTGGCAGAGGCCCAGGTGGTAGAGGCTCTGGCGGCGGAGCACCACTGGCAGCTGCAGAGGTCCAGGCGATGCAGCCTGGGCGGCGGTGGAACCATCAAGGGTGGCAGAGGCCCAGGCAGTATAGGCTCAGGCTGCCGAGGCACCAGTGGCAGCGGCAGAGACCCAGGAGGTAGAGGCTGTGGCGGTGGCGGCCCCAGCAGCAGCGACAGAGACCCAGGTGGCAGAGGCTCTGGCGTCGGAGGCAACAGCGAGACCGGCAGAGGCCCAGGGGGTAGAGGCTCGAGCTGCGTAGGCGGCAGTGGCAGCGGCAGAGGCCCAGGCAGTAGAGGCTCTGGCGGCAGAAGCACCAGGGGCAGCGGCAGAGGCCCAGGCAGTAGAGGCTCTGGCGGCAGAAGCACCAGCGGCATCAGCAGAGGACCAAGCGGTAGATGCTCTGATGGCGGAGACACCAGCAGCAGAGACAGAGACCCAGGTGGCAGAGACTCTGGCGGCGGAGGCAAAAGCGGCAGCAGTAAAGGCCTAGGCGGCAGAGGCTTAGGCTGCAGAGGCACCAGCGGCACCGGCAGAGGCAACCGCATTGGCGGCAGAGGATCCAGGCGTTAGAGATTTTGGCAGCTGAGGCACCAGTGGCAGTGGCAGAGGCCCAGGCTGTAGAGGCTCGGGCTGTGGAGGCACGAACGGCAGCAGCACAGGCCCAGGCAGTACAGACTCTGGCGATGGAAGCACCAGCGGCAGCGGCAAGGGCCCAGGCGGTAGAGGCTCTGGCAGCGGAGGCACCAGCGGCAGTGGCAGAGGCCTAGGCGGTAGAGGTTCAGGCTGCGGAGGAACCAGCGGCAGCAGCAGAGGTCCAGACGGAAGAGGCTCAGGTGGCAGAGGCACCAGCGGCAGCGGCAGAAGCTCAGGTGGTACAGATTCGGGCAACGGAGGCACCAGCGGCAACAGCAGTGTCGCAGGCGGCATTGTCTGAGGCGGTAGAGGCCCAGGCGGCAGAGACTCTGTAAGTGGAGGCACCAGCGCCAGAGGACCAGGCGGTAGAGGCTCTAACGGCGGAGGCAAAAGCAGCAGCTACAGAGACCCAGGTGGCAGAGGCTCTGGCGGCGGAGGCACCAGCGGCACCGGCAGAGGCCCAGGCGGTAGAGGTTCGGGCTGCAGAGGCACCAGAGGCAGTGGCAGAGGCCCAGGCAATAGAGGTTGAGGCTAAGGAGTCACCAGCGGCAGCGGCAGAGGCCCAGGGGGTAGACGCTCAGGCTGCGGATTCACCAGCGGCACCGGCAGGGAACCAGGCGGTAGTGGCTTGGGCTACGGAGGCACCAGTGGCAGCAGCAGAGGCCCAGGTAGTAGTGGCTTTGGCTGAGGATTCAGCAGGGGCACCGGCAGAGGCCCAGGCGATAGTGTCTCAGGCTGTGGATTTACCAGCGGCACCGGTAGAAGCCCAGGCGGTAGTGGCTCGGGCTGCGGAGGCCCCAGTGGCAGCGGCAGAGGCCCAGGCAGTAGAGGCTATGGCTGCTGTAGGACCAGCGGCAGCAGCAACGGCCCAGGAGGTAGAGGCTCGGGCTGCGGAGGCACGAGCGGCAGCGGCAGAGACTCAGGCAGTATTGGTTCTGGCGGCGGAAGCAGCAGCGGCAGCGGCAAGGGCGCAGGCGGTAGAGGCTCTGGCGGCTGAGGCACCAGTGGCAGCGGCAGACGCCCAATCGGTATAGGATCAGGCTGCGGAGGGACCAGCGGCAGCGGCAGAAGCTCAGGTGGTACAGATTCGGGCAACGGAAGCACCAGCGGCAGCTCCAGTGACGAAGGCGGCATTGGCTGAGGCGGCAGAGGCCCAGGCGGTAAAGGCTCTGGTGGCGGAGGCACCAGCGGCCCCGGCAGACGTCCAGGCGGTAGTGTCTCCAGCTGTGGAGGCACCAGTGGCAGCGGCAGAGGCCCAGGCAGTAGAGGCCCAGGCTGCTGATTCACCCACTGCACCGGCAGAGGCCCAGACGGTAGTGGCTCGGGCTGCGGAGACATCCGCAGCAGTGGCAGAGGCCCAGGCGGTAGAGACTCAGGCTGCGGATTCACCAGCGTCACCGGCAGAGGCACAGGCGGTAGTGGCTCGGGCTGCGGAGGCACCAGCCGCAGCAGCAACGGCCCAGGCGGAGAAGACTCGGGCGGCAGAGGCACGAGCGGCAGTGGCAGAGGCGCAGCCAGTATTGGTTCTGGCGGCGGAAGCAGCAGCGGTAGTGGCAGAAGCTCAGGTGGTACAGATTGGGGCAACGGAGGCAACAGTGGCAGCAACAGTGGCGTAGGCAGCATTGGCTGAGGCGGCAGAGGACAAGGCGGTAGAGGCTCTGGCGGCGGAGGCACCACCGGCAGCGGCAGATGTCCAGACGGAAGAGGCTCAGGTGGCAGAGGCACTAGCGGCAGCAGCAGAAGCTCAGGTTGTACAGATTCGGGCAACACAGGCACCAGCGACAGCAGCAGTGGCACAGGCGGCATTGGCTGAGGCGGCGGAGGTCCAGGTGGTAGAGACTCTGGAAGTGGAGGGATCAGCGCCAGAGGACCAGGCGGTAGAGGCCCTGACGGCGGAGGCACCTGACGGCAGAGGCCCAGGCAGTACAGGCTCATTCTGCGGAGGCACCAGCGGCACCGGCAGAGGCCTAGGCGGTAGAGGCTCAGGCTGCAGAGGCACCAGCGGCAGTGGCAGAGGCCTAGGCGGTAGAGGCTCAGGCTGCAGAGGCACCAGCGGCAGTGGCGGAGGTCCAGGCGGTAGAGACTCTGGAAGTGGAGGGATCAGCGCCAGAGAACCAGGCGGTAGAGGTTCTGGCGGCGGAAGTACCGGCGGCAGTGGCAGAGGCCCAGGCGGTACAGGCTCTGGCGGCGGAAGCACCAGAGGCAGCGGCAGAGGCCCAGGCGGTAGAGGCTCTGGTGGCGGAGGCACCAGTGGCAGCTACAAAGACCCAGGTGGCAGAGGCTCTGGCGGTGGAGGCAACAGTGACAGTGACAGAGGCCCAGTCAGTAGAGGCTCTGGCGGCGGAAGCACCAGCAGCAGCGGCAAGGGCCTAGGCGGTAGAGGCTCTGGTGGCTGAGGTACCAGCGGCAGTGGCAGATTCACAGGCATTAGAGACTTTGGCGGCGGAGGCAGCAACAGCAGCGGCAGAGACCCAGGCAACAGAGGCTGAGGCGACCGAGGCGGCGTAGGAATCAGCGTCAGCAACAGATGCCCAGGCGGAAAAAGCTGAGTCGGCGATTGTACAGAGGCACCGGCAGAGGTCCAGGTGGTAGAGGCTCAGGCTGCGGATTCACCAGCGGCACCGGCAGAGGCCCAGGCGGTAGAGGCTCTGAAGGCGGAGGCACCAGCAGCAGCGACAGAGACCCAGGTGGCAGAGGCTCAGGCGGCGGAGGCACCAGCGGCAGCGGCAAAGGTCCAGACAGAAGATGTTCATGTGGCGGAGGCACCAGCGGCAGCAGCAGAAGCTCAGGTGGTAAAGATTCGGGAAACACAGGCACCAGCGACAGCAGCAGTGGCGCAGGCGGCATTGGCTGAGGCGGCGGAGGTCCAGGCGGTAGAGACTCTGGAAGTGGAGGGATCAGCGCCAGATGACCAGGCGGTAGAGGCCCTGACGGCGGAGGCACCTGACGGCAGAGGCCCAGGCAGTAGAGGCTCATTCTGCGGAGGCACCAGCGGCACCGGCAGAGGCCTAGGCGGTAGAGGCTCAGGCTGCAGAGGCACCAGCGGCAGTGGCGGAGGTCCAGGCGGTAGAGACTCTGGAAGTGGAGGGATCAGCGCCAGAGAACCAGGCGGTAGAGGTTCTGGTGGCGGAAGTACCGGCGGCAGTGGCAGAGGCCCAGGCGGAAAAGGCACTGGCGGCTCAGGCACCAGCGGCACCGGCAGAGGCCCAGGCGGTAGAGGCTCTGGCGGTGGAGGCAACAGTGACAGTGACAGAGGCCCAGTCAGTAGAGGCTCTGGCGGCGGAAGCACCAGCAGCAGCGGCAAGGGCCTAGGCGGTAGAGGCTCTGGTGGCTGAGGTACCAGCGGCATTGGCAGATTCACAGGCATTAGAGACTTTGGCGGCGGAGGCAGCAACGGCAGCGGCAGAGACCCAGGCAACAGAGGCTGAGGCGACCGAGGCGGCGTAGGAATCAGCGTCAGCAACAGATGCCCAGGCGGAAAAAGCTGAGTCAGCGATTGTACAGAGGCACCGGCAGAGGTCCAGGTGGTAGAGGCTCAGGCTGCGGATTCACCAGCGGCACCGGCAGAGGCCCAGGCGGTAGAGGCTCTGACGGCGGAGGCACCAGCAGCAGCGACAGAGACCCAGGTGGCAGAGGCTCAGTCGGCGGAGGCACCAGCGGCAGCGGCAAAGGTCCAGACAGAAGATGTTCATGTGGCGGAGGAACCAGCGGCAGCAGCAGAAGCTCAGGTGGTAAAGATTCGGGCAACGGAGGCACCAGCGGCAGCAGCAGTGGCGCAGGCAGCATTGGCTGAGGCGGCAGAGGCCCAGGCAGTAGAGGCTCGGGCGGCGGAAAACAAGCGGCAGTGGCAGATACCCAGGCGTAGAGACTCAGGCTGCGGAGGCACCAGTGGCAGCGGCAAGGGCCCAGGCCGTAGAGGCTTTGGTTGTGGAGGCAGCAGCGGCAGTGGCAGAGGCCCAGGTGGTAGAGCTCTGGCGGCGGAGCACCACTGGCAACTGCAGAGGTCCAGGCGATGCAGCCTGGGCGGCGGTGGAACCATCACGGGTGGCAGAGGCCCAGGCAGTATAGGCTCAGGCTGCCGAGGCACCAGTGGCAGCGGCAGAGACCCAGGAGGTAGAGGCTGTGGAGGTGGCGGCCCCAGCAGCAGCGACAGAGACCCAGGTGGCAGAGGCTCTGGCATCGAAGGCAACAGCGGGACCGGCAGAGGCCCAGGGGGTAGAGGCTCAAGCTGCGTAGGCGGCAGCAGCAGCGGCAGAGGCCCAGGCAGAAGAGGCTCTGGCGGCAGAAGCACCAGGGGCAGCGGCACAGGCACAGGCGATAGAGGCTCTGGCGGCGGAAGCCCCTGCGGCAGCGGCAGAGGCCCAGGCAGTAGAGGCTCATTCTGCGGAGGCACCAGCGGCACCGGCAGAGGCCTAGGCGGTAGAGGCTCAGGCTGCAGAGGCACCAGCGGCAGTGGCGGAGGTCCAGGCGGTAGAGACTCTGGAAGTGGAGGGATCAGCGCCAGAGAACCAGGCGGTAGAGGTTCTGGTGGCGGAAGTACCGGCGGCAGTGGCAGAGGCCCAGGCGGAAAAGGCACTGGCGGCTCAGGCACCAGCGGCACCGGCAGAGGCCCAGGCGGTAGAGGCTCTGGCGGTGGAGGCAACAGTGACAGTGACAGAGGCCCAGTCAGTAGAGGCTCTGGCGGCGGAAGCACCAGCAGCAGCGGCAAGGGCCTAGGCGGTAGAGGCTCTGGTGGCTGAGGTACCAGCGGCATTGGCAGATTCACAGGCATTAGAGACTTTGGCGGCGGAGGCAGCAACGGCAGCGGCAGAGACCCAGGCAACAGAGGCTGAGGCGACCGAGGCGGCGTAGGAATCAGCGTCAGCAACAGATGCCCAGGCGGAAAAAGCTGAGTCAGCGATTGTACAGAGGCACCGGCAGAGGTCCAGGTGGTAGAGGCTCAGGCTGCGGATTCACCAGCGGCACCGGCAGAGGCCCAGGCGGTAGAGGCTCTGACGGCGGAGGCACCAGCAGCAGCGACAGAGACCCAGGTGGCAGAGGCTCAGTCGGCGGAGGCACCAGCGGCAGCGGCAAAGGTCCAGACAGAAGATGTTCATGTGGCGGAGGAACCAGCGGCAGCAGCAGAAGCTCAGGTGGTAAAGATTCGGGCAACGGAGGCACCAGCGGCAGCAGCAGTGGCGCAGGCAGCATTGGCTGAGGCGGCAGAGGCCCAGGCAGTAGAGGCTCGGGCGGCGGAAAACAAGCGGCAGTGGCAGATACCCAGGCGTAGAGACTCAGGCTGCGGAGGCACCAGTGGCAGCGGCAAGGGCCCAGGCCGTAGAGGCTTTGGTTGTGGAGGCAGCAGCGGCAGTGGCAGAGGCCCAGGTGGTAGAGCTCTGGCGGCGGAGCACCACTGGCAACTGCAGAGGTCCAGGCGATGCAGCCTGGGCGGCGGTGGAACCATCACGGGTGGCAGAGGCCCAGGCAGTATAGGCTCAGGCTGCCGAGGCACCAGTGGCAGCGGCAGAGACCCAGGAGGTAGAGGCTGTGGAGGTGGCGGCCCCAGCAGCAGCGACAGAGACCCAGGTGGCAGAGGCTCTGGCATCGAAGGCAACAGCGGGACCGGCAGAGGCCCAGGGGGTAGAGGCTCAAGCTGCGTAGGCGGCAGCAGCAGCGGCAGAGGCCCAGGCAGAAGAGGCTCTGGCGGCAGAAGCACCAGGGGCAGCGGCACAGGCACAGGCGATAGAGGCTCTGGCGGCGGAAGCCCCTGCGGCAGCGGTAGAGGCCCAGGCAGTAGAAGCTGAGGCTGTGGAGGCACCATCGGCAGCGGCAGAGTCCCAGGCGGTAAAGGCTCAGGCTGTGGAGGAACCAGTGGCAGCAGCAGAGGCCCAGGCAGTATAGGGTCTGGCGGCGGAAGCACCAGCGGCAGCGGCAAGTGCCCAGGCGGTAGAGGCTCTGGTGGCGGAGGCACCAGTGGCAGAGGCAGAGGCCCTGGCGGTTGAGCCTCAGGCTGTGAAGGCACCAGCGGCACCGGCAGAGACCCAGGCGGTAGAGGCTCAGTCTGCGGAGGCACCAGCGGCAGCGACAATGGAACAGGCGGTAGAGGCTCTGGCGGCGGAAGCACCAGCGGTAGCGCCAGAGGCCAAGGCAGTATTGGTTCTGGCGGCGTAAGCAGAAGCGGCATGGCAGAAGCTCAGGTGGTACAGATTCGGACAACGGAGGATCAGGCTGCGGAGGGACCAGCTGCACTTGCAGATGCCCATGTGGTAGAGGTTCTGGCGGTGGAAGCACCAGCCGCAGCAGCAACGGCCCAGGCGGTAAAGGCTCGGGCTGCAGAGGCACGAGCGGCAGCGGCAGAGGCCCAGGCAGTATTGGTTATAGAGGTGGAAGCAGCAGCGGCAGTGGCAGAAGCTCATGTGGTACAGATTGGGGCAACGGAGGCACCAGCAGCAGCAGCAGTGGCATAGGCGGCATTGGCTGAGGCGCCAGAGGAACAGGCAGTAGAGGCTCTGACGGTGGAGGCACCAGACGGCAGAGGCCCAGGCGGTTGAGGCTAAGGCTGCGGAGGCACCAGCGGCAGTGGCAGAGGCCGAGGCAGCGGAGGCTCAGGCAACGGAGGCACCAGCGGCAGTGGCAGAGGCCCAGGCGGTAGAGGCTCAGGCTGCGGAGGCACCAGGGGCACCGTCAGAGGCCCACGTGGTAGAGGTTCTGGCGGCGGAAGCACCAGCGGCAGAGGGCCAGGCAGTAGAGGCTCTAGCGGCCGAAGCACCAGCGGCAGCGGCAGAGGCCCAGGCAGTATTGGTTTTGGCGGCGGAAGCAGCAGCGGCAAACGCCCAGGCGGTAGAGGCTCTGGCGGCTGAGGCACCAGCGGCAGCGGCAGACTCCCAGTCGGTATAGGATCAGGCTGTGGAGGCACCAGATGCACCGGCAGAGGCCCAGGCCATAGAGGCTCGGGCTGCGGATGCACCAGCAGCATCGGCAGAGGCCCAGGCGGTATAGGCTCTGGCGACTGAGGCACAAGCTGAAGTTGCAAACTCCCAGTCAGTATAGGATCAGGTTGCGGAGGCACCAGCGGCATCTGCAGACGCCCAGGCGGTAGAGGCTCTGGCGGCGGAGGCACCAGCAGCAGTGGCAGAGGCCCAGGCGGTAGTGGCTCAGGCTGCAGAGGCACCAGAAGCACCGGCAGAGGCCCAGGCCGTAGAGGCTCGGGCTGCGGAGGCACCAGCGGAAGTGGCAGAGGCCCAGGCGGTAGAGACACAGGCTGTGGAGGCACCAGCGGCATCGGCAAAGGCCCCGGCAGTAGAGGCTCGGGTTGCAGAGGCAGCAGTGGCACCGGCAGAAGCTCAGGTGGTGCAGATTCAGGCAATGGAGACATCAGCGGCAGCAGCAGTGGCACAGGCAGCGTTTGCTGAGGCGGCAGAGGCCCAGGCGGTAGAGGCTCTGGCGGCGGAAGCACCAGCGGCAGCGGCAAGGGCCCAGGCGGTAGAGGCTCGGGCTGCGGACGCACCAGAGGTAATGACAGAGGCCCAGACGTTAGAGGCTCATGCTGCGGAGGCACCAGTGGCACCGGCAGAGGCCCATGCGGTAGAGTTTCAGGCTGCGGAGGCACCAGCGCCACCCGCAGAAGTTCAGGTGGTACAGATTCAGACAACGGAGGCACCAGCGGTAGCAGTAGTGGCGCAGGCGGCATTGGCTGAGGCACCAGAGGACCTGGCGGTAGAGGTTTTGATGGCGGAGGCACCAGTAGCAGCTACAGAGACCCCGGTGGCAGAGGCTCTGGTGGCGGAGGCATCAGCGACAGCAGTAGAGGACCAGGCACCCGTACAGGCCCAGGCGGTAGAGGCTCAGGCTGCGGAGGCAGCAGCATCACCGGCAGAGGCCCAGGTGGTAGAGGCTCAGGCTGCGGAGGCACCAGCCCCGGTGGGGAGAAGCTCAGGTGGTACAGATTCGGGGCAACAGAGGCACCAGTGGCAGCAGCAGTGGCGCAGGTGGCATTGGCTGAGGCACCAAAGGACGAGGCGGTAGAGGCTTTGACGGCGGAGGCACCAGCAGCAGCTACAGAGATCCAGGTGGCAGAGGCTCTGGTGGCGGAGACACCAGCCGCAGTGGAAGAGGCCCAGGTGGTAGAGGCTCAGGCTGCGGAGGCACCAGCGTCACCGGCAGAGTCCCAGGTGTAGAGGCTCTGGCGGCGGAAGCACCAGCGGCACCAGCAGAGGCCCACGCAGCAGAGGATCAGGCTGCGGAGGCACCAGCGGCACCGGCACAAGCTCAGGTGGTACAGATTCGGGCAATAGAGGCACCAGCGGCAGCAGCAGTGGCGCAGGCGGCATTGGCTGAGGCGGCAGAGTCCCAAGCGGTAAAGGCTCTGGCGGCGGAGGCACCAGCAGCAGAGGCAGAGGCCAAGGCAATATAGGGTCTGGCAGGGGAAGCACCAGCGGCAGCGGCAAGGGTCGAGGCGGAAAAGGCACTGGCGGCTCAGGCACCAGCGGCACCGGCAGAGGCCCAGGCGGTAGAGGCTCAGGCTGCGGAGGCACCAGCGGCACCGGCAGAGACCTAGGCGGTAGAGAAACGGGCTGCGGAGGCAGCAGTGGCAGAGGCGGTGGAGGCACCAGCGGCACCGGCAGAGACCCAGGCGGTAGAGGTTCGTGCTGCGGAGGCACCAGCGGCACCAGCAGAGACCCAGGCGGTAGAGGCTCGTGCTGCGGAGGCACCAGCTGCAGCAGCAGAGGCCCAGGCAGTAGAGGCTCGGGCAGTGGAAGCACCAGCGGCAGCGGCAAGGGCCCAGGCGGTAGAGGCTCTAGCGGCGGAGGCACCAGCAGCAGCGGCAGAGGCCCAGGCAGTAGAGGCTCAGGCTGCGGAGGCACCAGGGGCACCGGCAGAGGACCAGGCGGTAGAGGCTTTGACGGCGGAGGCACCAGCAGCAGCTACAGAGACCCAGGTGGCAGAGGCTCAGGCTGCGGAGCCACCAGCGGCAGCGGCAGAGGCCCAGGCGGTAGAGAAACGGGCTGCGGATGCAGCAGTGGCAGAGGCGGTGGAGGCACCAGCGGCACCGGCAGAGACCCAGGCGGTAGAGGCTCGGGCTGCGGAGGCACCAGCGGCAGCGGCAGAGGCCAAGGCAGTATAGGGTCTGGCGGCGGAAGCCCCAGCAGCAGCGGCAAGGGCCCAGGCAGTAGAGGTTCTGGCGGCGGAGGCACCAGCGGCAGTGGCAGAGGACCAGGCAGTAGAGTCTCAGGCTGCGGAGGCACCAGTGGCACCGGCCGAAGCTCAGGTGGTACAGATTCGGACAACGGAGGCACCAGCGGCAGCAGTAGTGGGGCAGGCCGCATTGGCTGAGGCACCAGAGGACCAGGCGGTAGAAGCTTTGGCGTCGGAGGCATCAGCAGCAGCTACAGAGACCCAGGTGGCAAAGGCTCTGGTGGCGGAGGCACCAGCAGTAGCGACAGAGACCCAGGCGGAAGAGGCTCAGGTGGCGGATGCACCAGCGGCAGCATCAGAGTGGTAGAGGCTCTGGCGGCGGAGGCAGCAGCGGCAGTGGCAGACGCCCAGGCGGTAGTGGCTCTGGCGGTGGAGGCAGCAGCGGCAGTGGCAGAGGCCCAGGCGGTAGAGGTTCAGGCTGCCGAGGTACCAGGGGCACCGGCAGAGGCCTAGGCGGTAGAGTTTCAGGCTGCGGAGGCACCAGCGGCAGAGGCCCAGGAGGTAGAAGCTGTGATTGCGGAAGCACCAGCGGCAGTGGCAGACGCCCAGGCGGTAGAGGCTCTGGCGGCGGAGGCAGCAGCGGCAGCAGCAGAGGCCCAGGCAGTAGAGGCTCTGGCGGCGGAAGTACCAGTGGCATCAGCAGAGGACCAAGCGGTAGAGGCTCTGGCGGCGGAGGCAAAAGCAGCAGCTGCAGAGACCCAGGTGGCAGAGGCTCTGGCGGGGGAGGCACCAGCAGCAGCTACAGAAACCCAGGTGGCAGAGGCTCTGGCGGCGGAGGTACCAGCGGCAGCGGCAGAAGCTCAGGTGGCATTTGCTGAGGCGGCAGAGGCCCAGGCGGTAGAGACTCTGGCGGCGGAGACACCAGCGGCCCTGGGTCGAGGCCCAGGCGCAAGAGGCTCTGGCGGCGTAGGCATCAGCGGCAGCGGCAGAAGCTCAGGTGGTACAAATTCGGGCAGCGGAGGCACCAGCGGCAGCTGCAGTGACACAGGCGGCATTTGCTGAGGCGGCAGAGGCCCAGGCGGTAGAGACTCTGGCGGCGGAGACACCAGCGGCCCTGATAGAGGCCCAGGCGGTAGTGTCTCGTGCTTCGGAGGCAGCAGCGGCAGAGGCCCAGGCGGAAAAGGCTCTGGCGGCAGAGGCACCAGCGGCCCAAGCAGAGGCCAAGGCGGTAGGGGCTCGGGCTGCAGAGGCATGAGCGGCAGTGGCAGAGGCCCAGGCAGTATTGGTTATGGCGGCGTAAGCAGCAGCGGCAGTGGCAGAAGCTCAATTGGTACAGATTCGGGCAACGGAGGCACCAGCGGCAGCAGCAGTGGCGGAGGCGGCAGAGGACAAGGCGGTAGAGGCTCTGGCGGAGGAGGCACCAGCGGCAGCGGCAGATGTCCAGACGGAAGAGGCTCAGGTGGCGGAGGCACCAGCGGTAGCGGCAGAAGCTCAGGTTGTACAGATTCATAGAATCATAGAATCATAGAATCATAGAGTTGGAAGAGACCACAAGGGCCATCGAGTCCAACCCCCTGCCAAGCAGGAAACACCATCAGAGCACTCCTGACATATGGTTGTCAAGCCTCTGCTTAAAGACCTCCAAAGAAGGAGACTCCACCACACTCCTTGGCAGCAAATTCCACTGTCGAACAGCTCTTACTGTCAGGAAGTTCTTCCTAATGTTTAGGTGGAATCTTCTTTCTTGTAGTTTGGATCCATTGCTCCGTGTCCGCTTCTCTGGAGCAGCAGAAAACAACCTTTCTCCCTCCTCTATGTGACATCCTTTTATATATTTGAACATGGCTATCATATCACCCCTTAACCTCCTCTTCTCCAGGCTAAACATGCCCAGCTCCCTTAGCCGTTCCTCATAAGGCATCGTTTCCAGGCCTTTGACCATTTTGGTTGCCCTCCTCTGGACACGTTCCAGTTTGTCAGTGTCCTTCTTGAACTGTGGTGCCCAGAACTGGACACAGTACTCCAGGTGAGGTCTGACCAGAGCAGAATACAGTGGCACTATTACTTCCCTTGATCTAGATGCTATACTCCTATTGATGCAGCCCAGAATTGCATTGGCTTTTTTAGCTGCCACGTCACACTGTTGGCTCATGTCAAGTTTGTGGTCAACCAAGACTCCTAGATCCTTTTCACATGTACTGCTCTCAAGCCAGGTGTCACCCATCTTGTATTTGTGGCTCTCATTTTTTTTGCCCAAGTGCAATACTTTACATTTCTCCCTGTTAAAATTCATCTTGTTTGTTTTGGTCCAGTTCTCTAATCTGTCAAGGTCGTTTTGAAGTGTGATCCTGTCCTCTGGGGTGTTAGCCACCCCTCCCAGTTTGGTGTCATCTGCAAATTTGATCAGGATGCCCTTGAGTCCATCATCCAAGTCGTTGATAAAGATGTTGAATAAGACCGGGCCCAAGACAGAACCCTGTGGCACCCCACTAGTCACTCTTCTCCAGGATGAAGAGGAACCATTGATGAGCACCCTTTGGGTTCGGTCAGTCAGCCAGTTACAAATCCACTGAGTGGTAGCATAGTCAAGACCGCATTTTACCAGCTTCTTTACAAGAATATCATGGGGCACCTTGTCAAATGCCTTGCTGAAATCAAGGTAGGCTACATCCACTGCGTTCCCTTCATCTACCAGGCTTGTAATTCTGTCAAAAAACGAGATCAGGTTAGTCTGACATGACTTATTTTTCAGAAATCCATGCTGACTATTGGTGATCACAGCATTCCTTTCTAGGTGCTCACAGACTGTTTGCTTAATGATCTGCTCCAGAATCTTCCCTGGTATTGATGTCAGACTGACTGGGCGGTAATTATTTGGGTCCTCTCTTTTCCCCTTTTTGAAAATAGGGACAACATTTGCCCTCCTCCAGTCTGCCGGGACTTCGCCTGTTCTCCAGGAATTCTCAAAGATGACTGCCAGTGGTTCTGAGATCACATCTGCCAGTTCTTTTAATACTCTTGGATGCAGTTCATCTGGCCCTGGAGACTTGAATACATCTAGACTAGCCAAGTATTCTTGTACTTAGTTATTCTGGGCTGTGTTTCCTCTGCTGAATCATTTGCTCCAAATTCTTCAGGTCGGGCATTGTTTTCTTTATCGGAGAAGACTGAGGCAAAGAAGGCATTGAGGAGTTCAGCCCTTTCTGTGTCCCCTGTTTGCATTTCACCATCTTCTCCTCTGAGTGACCCCACTGTTTCTTTGTTCTTCCTTTTGCTACGAACATACCCATAAAAGCCTTTTTTGTTGCTTTTAACCTCTCTAGCAAGCCTGAGTTCATTCTGTGCTTTAGCTTTTCTGACTTTGTGTCTACACGTGCTGGCTATTTGTTTGAATTCCTCTTTGGTGGTTTCCCCCCCTTTTCCATTTTTTGTACACATCCTTTTTTAATCTTAACTCAGTTAAAAGTTCTTTAGATAGCCACCCTGGCTTCTTTAGGCACCTTCCATGTTTCCGTCTCATTGGTATTGCCTGAAGTTGTGCTTTTACTATCTCCCTCTTAACAAACTCCCAGCCATCATGAACTCCCTTTCCTTTTAGTATTACCGTCCATGGGATCTCACCCAGCACTTCCCTAAGTTTTATGAAGTCGGCTTTCTTAAAGTCGAGAAATTGAGTCCTAGTATGCTTGGCTGCTCCTTTCCGCTGTATAGTAAACTTTAGAAGAGCATGATCACTCGCGCCTAATGATCCTTCCACTTCTACCCCACTAACCAGGTCATCAACATTGGTTAGGATCTAAAATGGCTGTTCCTCTTGTTGCTTCTCCCACTTTCTGGACAATGAAGTTGTCTGCAAGGCCAGTGAGGAATCTGTTTGACCTTATGCTCTTGGCTGAGTTTGACATCCAACAAATATCCGGGTAATTGAAGTCCCCCATTACTACTATCTCCCTTCCTTTTGCATGCTTGGCCATCTGTTCCAGGAAGGCATCATCTATGTCCTCCGTTTGGCTTGGGGATCTATAGTAAACTCCCACAATGAGGTCACTGTTATTCTTCTCTCCCTTAATTTTGACCCAAATGCTCTCACTTTGGCTTTGAGGTTCTAAATCTTGGATCTCTTCACAGGTATACACATCCCTGACATATAACGCCACTCCTCCTCCTTTCTTGTCTGGTCTGTTTCTCTGAAATAGATTGTATCCCTCCATTATTACATTCCAATCGTGGGACTTATCCCACCAGGTTTCAGTGATGCCTATTATGTCATATTTAGTTTGCTGTACCAAGAGCTCAAGCTCATCTTGTTTATTTCCCATGCTTTGCGCCTTAGTGTACAGACACTGAAGTCCATTAATCATTCCCCCGTGTCTCTTATTTAAGGATTTTTTCCTCCCACCACTAGGTCTGTGTGCTGTTTGCTCCATTCGGTCTATGACATTTGTTTTTTTTTTATATATAAATTTTTATTAAATTTTTCTTTTACAAATTATTCAGCACATCCTAATCTCATGTTTCACATTTTTTGTACTTCCACCAGCTCCTCCATCAATCATCCATATTATCTATTCATTACACATTTTCCATTTCTCATACTGCCGGTTAGTGCTCACTTATCAGATTATTTTTTCTTTTACAGTACGTCTTTAACATTCACAAAGCTTCTTTAAAACCCACTAACGTTGTCTGTACATCACATATACTTTTCAGATAGTCCGTGTACTTTCCCCAGTCCTCGATGAATTTGTGATCCTTTTGATATCTAATTTTCGCAGTCATTTTGTCCAATTCTGCGTAGTCCATAAGTTTCATTCTCCACTCTTCGAGTGTCGGTAGTTCTTGTTGTTTCCATTTTTGGGCCATTAATGTTCTTGCCGCTGTTACTGCATATTGAAAAAGTTTATAGTCCTTTCTGTTGATCTCTCTTCCTGTTATCCCTAACAAAAAGGCTTCTGGTTTCTTTACAAATGTGTATTTAAACATCTTTTTCAACTCATTATATATCATTTCCCAGAAACCCTTAACCTTCTTACATTCCCACCACATATGAAAGAAAGATCCTTCTTTTTCTTTACATTTCCAACACTTATTGCATGTTTTATACATTTTTGCTAACTTGACCGGTGTAATATACCATCTATAAACCATTTTCATAATATTTTCCTTTATCACCGAACATGCAGTAAATTTCATATTTTCATTCCACACTTTTTCCCAATCAGCTAGTTGTATATTGTAACCCAAATCCGGTCTATGACATTTGGATGATCATCTTCATCAATTGATAGACTCCTACCTTCAGGAGCACTGTCTCCCTCCCCCACATTAGTCAGTTTAAAGCCCTCCTGATGAGGTTTCTGAGATTTTTTGCAAAAACATTCCTCCCAACCGTTGTGAGGTGCAGCCCATCGCTTGCCAGAAGTCCATCTTCAAGAAACTGCATTCCGTGATCTAAGAATCCAAACCGTTCCTGTTTACACCATTTGCGAAGCCAGTTGTTCACTTCCACTATTTTTCCCTCTCTCCCTGGGCCATGTTGTTCAACTGGGAGGACAGATGAGATGACAATTTGTGCATTTAATTGCTTCAATTTCCTGCCCAGAGCCTCGTAATCTCTTTTGATCTTCTGGAGGCTATTGCTTGCAGTGTCATTGGTTCCCACATGAACCAAGAGGAAGGGATATTTGTCAGTGGGTTTTATGATTCCTTGCAGTCGTTCAGTTACATCTTGGATCTTAGCCCCGGGGAGACAGCACACTTCCCGAGACATCTTGTCAGGCCCACAGATCACTGCTTCTGTTCCCCTCAGTAGGGAATCCCCTATCACCACTACACGCCTCCTCTTAGGTCTGTTCGGGTTCTTCCGTGAGTTGTCTGTTCCAAGGTCGCCTGCACATTCCCTGAGGGCTGACTTTGCTGCTCGTCTTCATATACCTGATCGACTGTAATGAGGGAGAGATCCTCAAATGGAGTCTGCTCTTCGTCTTCCATGCTAGGGGAGAGGACCTCAAAGCGATTGTGTATTTCTAAACAATCAGAGCGAACCCTGGGCCTCCTACTTCTTTGAGTCACGTTTCTCCATATATCTGGCTCCTGTGTTGGTGAACTAGCCTCCTTCTCAGGGGAGTCCCCTGTCTCCTCCTTGGTGGAGACGGTGTGCTCTTTTGCTTCCAAGAAGAGCTCCAGCTCTCTAATTCTTTGGAGCGTAGCTACACGTTCCTCCAGTTCCTGGACTTTGTCTTTTAAGAGGGCAATCAACATGCAATTGCTGCAGGTAAAGCTGCCTGCAACCTTTGGCAAGGTTGAGAAATAATAAAAGAAATAATAATAATAAAAAAACAAAAGAAAAAACATCACCTAACATAAAACACCAACTAACTAACTTACATTAACTAAATAACTAAATAACACACAACATTAATTGACTTCCCTTCATCTCGGTTTCAGAATATATTATATGATTTTTTATCTGCAGTTTCTTTTCCTCAAAAGACTCTTTACGTCACAAGTGTTACGTCACACCTACTGTGATTTTTAGATTTTTTACCTCTTTTTCCATGTATGTCATAAATTTATTCCATTCTTTATTAAACTTTATGTCTTTTTGATTTCTTATTTTCTGTGTCATTTTTGCCAGTTCTAAATAGTCAAATAGTTTGGTTTGCCATTCGTTTATAGTTGGGATTTTTGATGTCTTCCAATTCTGCGCTATTAGAGTTCTGGCAGCCACTGTCGCATACTGAAAGAGTGTTTGGTCTTCCTTTTTGATTTCCTCCCCAATTATCCCCAGAAGAAAGGCTTCGGGTTTTTTTATAAAAGTATATTTGAGGATTTTTTTTAATTCATTGTAAATAGATTCCCAGAATTTTTTGATAGGCTCACACAACCACCACATATGCGGCTGGTGCCTCCGCCACCAGAGCCTCTGCCACCTGGGTCACTGTAGCTGCTGGTGGGGCCTCCACCGTCAAAGCCTCTACCTCCTGGTCCTCTGGTGCCTCAGCCAATGCCGCCTGTGCCACTACTGCTACTGCTGGTACCTCCGTTGTCCGAATCTGAACCGCCCGAGCTTCCGCCACTGCCGCTGCTGCTTCCGTCGCTAGAACCAATACTGCCTTGGCCTCTGCCGCTGCCGCTGGTGCTTCCGCCGCCAGAGCCTCTACGGACTGGGCGTCTGCCACTGTCGCTGGTGCCTCAGCCACCAGAGCCTCTGCCGCCTCGGCTTCTACCGGTACCGCCAGTGCCTCCGCCGCCTAAGCCTCTACTGACTGGGCGTCTGCCACTGCCGCTGGTGCCTCAGCCGCCAGAGCCTCTACCGCCTGGGCCTCTGCCACTGCCGCTGGTGCCTCCGCCACCAGAGCCTCTACCGCCTGGGCCCTCGCCGCTGCCGCTGGTGCTTCCGCCGCCAGAGCCTCTACCGCCTGGGCCTCTACCGCCTCAGCCAACGCCGCCTGCGCCACTGCTGCTGCCGCTGGTGCCTCTGTTGCCCAAATCTGTACCACCTGAGCTTCTGCCGGTGCCACTGGTGCCTCCGCAGCCTGAGCCTCTATTGCCTGTGCCTATGCCGGTGCCTCTAGTGCCTCCGGAGCCTAGGCCTCTACCACCTGGGCCTCTGCTGCTGACGCTGGTGCCTCCGCAGCCTGAGCCTCTACCGCCTGGGCCTCTACCGGTGCCTGGGCCTCTGCCGGTGCCGCTGGTGCCTCTGCCACCAGAGCCTCTGCCACTGGGGTCTCTGTAGCTGCTGCTGGTGCCCACGCCGAAAAGCCTCTAACGACTGGTCCTCAGCCGCTGCCGTTGGTGCCTCCGTTGCCCGAATCTGTACCACCTGAGCTTATGCCGGTGCCGCTGGTGCCTCTGTCGCCACAGCCTCTACCACCTGGGCCTCTGCCGCTGGTGCCTTCGCAGCCCGAGCCTCCACCGCCTGGGCCTCTGCCGGTGACGCTGGTGCCTCCGTAGCCTGAGCCTCTACCGCCTGGGCCTCTTGCGGTGCCGCTGGTGCCTCCACAGCCAGAGCCTCTACCGCCTGGGCCTCTGCCGATGCCGCTGGTGCCTCCGCAGCCTCAGCCTCTACCGCCTAGGCCTCTGCCACTACTGATGGTGCCTCCGCCGCCAGAGCCTCTGCCACCTGGGTCTCTGTACCTGCTGTTGGTGCCTCCGCCGTTAGAGCCTCTACCGCCTGGTCCTCTGCCGCTGGTGCCTCCACGTCCAGAGTCTCTACCGTTTGGGCCTCTACCGCCTCAGCCAATGCCGCCTGCAACACTGCTGCTGCCGCTGGTGCCTCTGTTGCCCGAATCTGTACCACCTGAGCTTCTGCCGCTGCCGCTGGTGCCTACGCCACCTGAACATCTTCCGTCTGGACCTCTGCCGCTGCCGCTGGTGCCTCCGCCGCCTGAGCCTCTGCCACCTGGGTCTCTGTCGCTGCTGCTGGTGCCTCCGCCGTCAGAGCCTCTACCGCCTGGGCCGCTGCCGGTGCCGCTGGTGAATCCGCAGCCTGAGCCTCTACCACCTGGACCTCTGCCGGTGCCTCTGTAGAATCGCCGACTCAGCTTTTTCCGCATGGGCATCTGTTGCTGACGCTGATTCCTACGCCGCCTCGGTCGCCTCAGCCTCTGTTGCCTGGGTCTCTGCTGCTGCCGTTGCTGCCTCCCCCGCCAAAGTCTCTAATGCCTGTGAATCTGCCACTGCTGCAGGTGTCTTCGCCGCCAGAGCCTCTTCCGCCTGGACCTCGCCGCTGCCGCTGCTGCCTCTGCAGCCTGAGCCTCCACCGACTGGGAGTCTGCCACTGCCGCTGGTACCTCAGCCACCAGAGCCTCTACCGCCTAGGCCCTTGCCGCTGCTGCTGGTGCTTCCGCCGCCAGAGCCTCTACCGACTGGGCCTCTGTCACTGTCACTGTTGCCTCCACCGCCAGAGCCTCTGCCACCTGGGTCTTTGTCGCTGCCGCTGGTGCCTCGGCCACCAGAGCCTCTACCGCCTGGGCCTCTGCCGCTGCCGCTGGTGCTTCCGCCGCCAGAGCCTGTACCGCCTGGGCCTCTGCCACGGCCGCCGGTGCTTCCGCCGCCAGAACCTGTACCGTGTGGTGCCTCTGCCACTGCCGCAGTTGCCTCCGCAGCCCGAGCCTCTACCGCCTGGGCCGCTGCCAGTGCCCCTGGTCCCTCCGCAGCCTGAGCCTCTAACGCCTGGGCCTCTGCCACTGCCGCTGGTGCCTCTGCAGCCTGAGCCTCTACCGCCTAGGCCTCTGCCGATGCCGCTGGTGCCTCCGCAGACTGAGCCTGTACCGCCTGGGCCTCTGCCGTCAGGTGCCTCCGCCGTCAGAGCCTCTACCGCCTGGTCCTCTGGCGCTGGTCCCTCCACTTCCAGAGTCTCTACCGCCTGGACCTCTGCCGCCTCAGCCAATGCCGCCTGCGCCACTACTACTGTCGCTGGTGCCTCTGTTGCCCGAATCTGTACAACCTGAGCATCTGCTGCTGCCGCTGGTGCCTCCGCCACCTGAGCCTCTTCCGTCTGGATATCTACCGCTGCCGGTGGTGCCTCCACCGCCTGAGGCTCTTCCGCCTAGGCCTCTGCCACTGCCGCTAGTGCCTCCGCCGCCAGAGCCTCTACCGCCTTTTCCTCTGCCGCTTCAGCCAATGCCGCCTACGCCACTGTTGCTACCGCTGTTGCCTCCCTTGCCCCAATCTGTACCACCTGAGCTTCTGCCACTGCCGCTGCTGCTTCCGCTGCCAGAACCAATACTGCATGCGCCTCTGCCACTGCCACTCGTGCCTCTGCAGCCCGAGCCTTTACCGCCTGGGCCGTTGCTGCTACGGCTGGTGCCTCCGCAGCCCGAGCCACTACCGCCTGGGCCTCTGCCGGTGCCGCTGGTGAATCCGCAGCCAGAGCCTCTACTGCGTGGGCCTCTGCCGCTGCCGGTGGTGCCTCCGCCACCAGAGCCTCTACTACCTGGGCCCTTGCCGCTGCCGCTGGTGCTTCCACCGCCAGAACCTCTAGCACATGAGCATCTGCAGGTGCCGCTGGTCCCTCCGCAGCGCGATCCTATACCGACTGGGCGTCTGCCGCTGGTGCTGGTGCCCCAGCTTCCAGAGCCTATACCACCTGGGCCCTTGCCGCTGTCACTTCCGCCGCCAGAACCAATACTGCCTGGGCCTCTGCCGCTGCCGCTGGTGCTTCCGACGCCAAAGCCCTTTCCGAGCCTGCAGAGGAGAGGGTGTTGCGGGCAGGGCCCTCCCACATTCGCGGGGGCTTCCCTTGCCCCCGCGAGAGCTGGGGAATCCCTGGGCGTGCCTGCAACCCAGCCCGCCAATCGGCGGGTGAGGGGAGGCGCAGCCTGGGCTACTTAAGGCCAGGCACGCCCAGGGACCGCCCTCTTTTCCCCCTCGCCCAGCAGCTGAGCGGTTTTTGGTTTTTGCGGCTGTAGGGTTTCTTTTGTTTTATTTTTTGCGAGCAGTCTTACCCCTAGCGTGCCTGTTCGCAACATAGTTAAGCGAGGACCCACACGGGGGTCTAAAAGGAGCTTACTTGGTCCTTGGAGCGGATTCAGCGCAGGCACAACGTCCAGCGGATCGCAAGGATTGGCAGAGGATCGGGTGCCAAGTAGAAGGGTAACGTGTGCTTGAAACGTGAGCTTGAAATATCCATCCCCCCCACCCTTTCCTGCATGGTCCTGTCTGTTGCGCCGGTTTTACTCCCAGCCGTCATCCCGGTACGCTTGTTTGTTGCTTCCTCTATCCCTTCCCCCCTCAGCCTCTCCTATACGGGTCCCCTGTTGTGCCAGCTTTGTTTCTAAGCGTAATCCCTGTACGCCGCTTGCAGCTTGTCTGTAGTGCCTTAGGGGAAGGTTTCCTTCCATTGCCGGTTGCTTGAGAAGCCACCGGGCGTCACTGTTGCGACGCCACGTGGTGAAGGCAGGGAGGCCATTTTGAGTAAGGGCAGAGTACTGTTGTTCCCCTGCCGGTCGCCATTTTGGGAGGCCACGTGTGAAGCTAGGGCAGCCATTTTGTTTAAGGGAAAAGGGCCTGGCAACCGCATTTAAAATTTTAAATATCTTTGCCTTGGATTTGTTTTGAGTTTATACATATTTCCCGTGGTTCTAGGCTTTGATACACTCGGGTTTACTATCAGCGCGCCTCTAAGACACCAGCAGGGGCGTCCCTGCCAGCGCAGTTCGCTGGGATTGGGCATTAACCATTAAATAAATAAATAAATAAAAAATAAAAGCCTCATACTTACGCTCCTAACTGCTAATCAGTAAAAATCTAGAAGATAATACTAATATATATCGCATCTGCATTTGGCAGCTACTGTTTATTTCGCATTCTGGTGAACAACAAATTTCTATTTTTTACTTACGTTGGTTGGAGCTAGGTTCCCGTCTTCTGCAGTGGGTTTAAGCGAACTCATGGCGAACACTGCCATCTAGCGGCAAGAAATATATTTGCAGTTTTTGTTTGTTTTTTTCCAGATCCCTTATTTACAGCAACAGCCAGTGATTGTTGGTAGATTGGGTTGCCTGTTTCCCATTACGGTTGTTGAATATATATAATATATAATTGCCAGGTATTATAATAAATTAATAATAAATGAACGAATAATTAAATAAATTTAATGTTAAGTGAATAAATAAACAAATAGATAAGCAGGAGAATAAATATTTAAATGCATAAATAATTATATAGCTAAACTTATATTAAAATAAATAAATAAATAAATAAAATAAAATAAATTAATCTAAATAGGGCAATGAAAGTTTTGAATTAAAATAATAATAATAATAATAAAAATAAAATAAAATAAAATAAAATAAAATAAAATAAAATAAAATAATAAAAAAATAAAAAATTAAATAAATAAATAAATAAATAAATAAATATAACTAAAAAGGGGAGGGAAAGGAAGCGTATTCGCTGTCAGTGTAGCCCATACTGAACTGTCCTTTGGACCGTGGGTTATTTGCCTTGGATTTAGGAATGGCTTCAGGTGGTGACCAGCAGCCATCTACTTCTGGCTCCCAGCCAGCATCCAATAGTGCTGGGGGTGAACAGGTACCAGCCATGCCATGCGACCCTCAGCTTTTCGCCCAATTTTTTGTGGCGTTCGAAACCTTTTACAGACAATGCAGGTCTAGAGGATCGCTAGCGCTTCCACCACCCGAGCCATCAGAAGACGTGATACCTGATACGCCCCCGAATATCCAAGGGCAGCAGGGTGCTGAGGCAAATCCGGGGGTCAGCGCGCATCCCGGGCCCTCAGTAGCAAGCCGCCCTAATACTCGTGCCCAGGCAGCCATTGCTAGGAAGGCTAGCCAAAACGCAGGCAGAGCGAAGGCGCCAGCGAAGGGTCCCGGTAAGGGGAAGGCGCCTACCAAAGGTACCAGCAATGCCCTGTCACTGGCTGCAGATATCCCTAGTGTCTTTCAGGGACAGCACCCTCAGCACAGCTCAACAGAGGACAGTGCATGTTCCGCCTCCGAGGGGGAGCAACCGGATCCTCCAAGTGCTCAGCCGGCGGCCAGCGGGAGCACGCCAATCAGTGAGGCGCAAGGGGGTAAGAGGAAAGCTAAGAAGAAACATACGTCGGCTAAGAGGAAACGGAACAAGCAGTCAGAAACCGAGGAGGACTCAGGTACGTCTTCTTCCGAGTCGGACTCTGAGGACCAGATGGATGGGTACTGGGGGATAGGCGAGAGCAACCATGGGATTCCTCTCTGGGCACATGAAAGGAGGGCTAACTCCCACCGCAAAACTTTCAATGGAGTGCTGGAATGGAGGGATGGGGCGCTGGTCGAGGATGTGAAAGTATCCACCAACCAGGCTACTGATTTCATATTAGGGAACCATTTATCCCAAAAGAAGAGGAATAAGATCCTCAACGGGGACTATGTCGATATCTTTACCCTCCTACCCCCTGCCAAACTAACGGGAAAGGGCGAAAAGAGGCGTTCCTACGGTAAATGGAGGTATAGAATGCCTAGGGCGGAGCGCACCTTTGAGAATTGGTTAGATGGGTACCAGGTTTTCATGGGCGTCGTTTGCGCCGCTTATCCCCGGTGATCCATGGATCTAGTGGCCTATCTGGCTCACGTGAGAAGGGCGTACTCACTCGCGGGAGAAAGTGCTGCGTTAACGTATGATGAGAACTTTCGTAGGAATGCCTCTCTCCTGCCGTCCACCCGTTGGGACCTAACTGATCCTAATTACTGGGGCGAGGACGTCAATCCCTACATAGAAAAGAAAAACCAGGACCCGGCCAAAACTGGTAAGATTGAAGCAAAAAGGCGCTGACAGTGCTGGGAGTTCAATCGGGGCGTCTGTTCTCGCCCCTTTTGTAAGTATGCCCATGAATGCGAGCGGTGTTGGGGAAACCACCCCGCCTCCTCGTGCTTTAAGAATAAGCAGCAGCCCTTTCGGGGGGGCAGGGGGTACTTCCACAACAATGCCAGAGGTGCCCCCGGACCATCTCATCAAGGACCTAGTAACCGCCAGTAATCACGAGCTTAGGTTGGCCCATACCCCTATCCGACTCCAGCCACTAAAAGCCCTGCTAGATCTTTACCCGGACCAAAAAGCTGCGCAATACCTGTGGGAGGGTTTCTCAAAAGGCTTCAGAATCCCTGTGGCTGTTCCCTCTACCCCCAGAGATCCGCAAAACCAAAAGTCTGTTAGGGAAATGCCTGACATAGCCAGGAAGAAGATAGAAAAAGAGATTAAGGCCGGTAGGGTGGCAGGTCCCTTCTCTGCGCCTCCATTCGAAGGGCTTCACCTATCCCCGTTGGGCATCGTTCCAAAAAAGACTCCAGGAGAATTTCGCATGATCCATAACCTATCTTACCCGAGGGGAAGCTCTGTCAACGATGCCATCCCCCAGGAACTTTGTACGGTAAAATATGCCTCTTTTGACCAAGCAGTTAAAATGATTCGGCAATTTGGGAGGGGAGCGCTGCTAGCAAAATGTGATATTGAGTCAGCTTTCCGTCTCCTCCCGGTCCACCCAGCTGACTTTCGCTGGCTGGGCTTTAAATTTCAAGGGGAGTATTTCATCGACAAAGCGATGCCTATGGGCTGCTCCGTGGCCTGTGCGGCTTTTGAGTCTTTTAGTACTTTCCTCGATTGGGCCCTCCGCTTCAGAACAGGGTCTGTGGGCGTGTCCCATTACCTCGATGATTTTATTTTGGTGGCCGACAGTAGGCAGGGCTGTTCCGCCCTCCTAGGGGCTTTCACAGCCCTGTCAGAGGAGTTAGGGGTCCCCCTGGCCGCCGAAAAAACGGAGGGTCCAGCCACTTCCTTGGTTTATTTAGGCATTGAATTGGACACAGTGGCGCAAACATCGCGACTACCGGAAGAGAAGCTGTCCGCCCTTAGAACGGTGATCCAGCAGCTTCTGCCCCTTAAGAAGATCACCCTTAGGCAAATCCAATCCCTGCTTGGCCACCTAAATTTTGCCTGTAGAGTTGTTGCGCCAGGCCGCCCCTTTTGCATCCGCCTGGCTAGATTGGCCGCTGGACTTAAGGCTCCCCAGCATAGGGTTCGCCTTTCCAAGGAAGTAAAGGCGGATTTGGGCATGTGGCTCCAATTCCTCGACAAGTACAACGGCGTATCCTTATGGCAAGGGTCTATGTCCCTAAAGGCCGACTTCCAAGTTCAGTCGGACGCTGCTGGATCCCTGGGCTTCGGGGTTTACTTCCGGGGACAGTGGTGTGCCCAAAGGTGGCCTTCAGAGTGGCAGGGCCAACCCATCACCCGGGACCTCACATTCTTGGAATTCTTCCCTATCGTAGTAGCGGTACATCTTTGGTCAGAGCAGTTCCGTAATCATAGGGTTTGTTTCAACACGGATAATCAAGCTGTAGTAGCGGTTCTGTCTAGACAATCGGCGCATTCCCCCAGGGTCGGGAATCTCCTGCGGTTATTTGTCCTTCGGTGTTTAGAGCATAACATATACTTTTCAGCCAAATTCGTTCCTGGCATTAACAATGACATCGCGGATGCTTTATCTCGCTTTCAGATGGAGCGCTTCCGATCGTTAGCGCCGGACGCGGAGCAATCATCGATGCCTTTCCCGGAGCATCTCTGGAGTATTGGGAGCAAGAAGTGATGGAAGGGTTATTCGGTGCCGTGGCCCCTTCCACGATGAGATCATATAAGAAGGCCTGGGCCGACTTCTTAAAATTTCGCAGCACCAGGCCCAACGCAGGGCTGTTTTCCATTCCCTCTACGAGGGAGGTTCTCTGCTACTTGGCTCATCTGAGGGGGTTGGGCAGGGCCCCAAAAACTCTTAACATTCAGTCCGCAGGGATTGCATACTTTTGTAAAGCCTTTTTCGCCACAGACCCATGTTCAGCTTTTATTGTCCGTAAGACTCTTGAGGGTTGGCGTCGGCAGCACCCCCCCAGTGTGGATAAGAGGAGGCCCATAACAATAGACATTTTGACCCAGATTCATAAGAAGTTACGGGCAATTTGCTGGTCAAAATACGAAGCGCGCCTGTTTTCGGCCGCCTATTCCATTGCATTCTTTGGCGCTCTCCGCATTGGGGAGGTGGTCTGCGAACGCGGGGCGGTTCACCTCCAGAGAGGTATACTATTAAGTGATTTGTCCCTGTCCGAGTCCGAGCTAATCGTCCAGGTGCGGAGCTCTAAGACAGACCAACATGGTAAGGGTGCGCTCTTACGATTAGCGGCCGTGCAGGGTAGTGGACCCTGTCCCGTAAGAGATACACGGCGTTTCCTCTATTTGAGACCCAGTGGCCCCGGCCCATTTCTGATACATGCGGATGGGTCACTCTTGGCTAGACACCAGTTCACGCGTGTGCTTCGCACCGCACTAACAGCTTGCGGTCTTCCCGCGGCGGAATTTGCAGCCCACTCCTTCCGCATCGGGGCTGCTACCACCGCAATGCATCTAGGACTCTCCACGGAAAGGATCAAGGATCTTGGGAGGTGGAAATCCAATGCGTACAGAGCTTATGTCAGAAAGAACCTATGACTCGCAGTGATAATCCTGACCGTGGCTTTTCCGTATGCTTCCCTTTCAGAATCCAAGAAGGTGCGCATCTGGTTGGTGGGCCACAGCATAGTGTACTGGGCCAAAAACCGTGCTATGAGTTCCGGAATTGGGCATAATTTGATCCTGCCGTCGAATGTTGAACTGGCGTGGATTGCGCGTAGAGGAATGCGCTGGAATGAATTTAAACCAGCTGTTATGGCGAGAGCTGCCGCTGAGGGGCCGCCCGACGCATTAATAATTCAGTTGGGGGGAAATGATTTGGCGTACCGCAAAGCTATCGATTTGAGATGGAGCATTTTTGATGATTTGTCTGATTTGAGGGCGGTTTACCCAAACATTACCATTTTGTGGTCCTCGCTGCTTGAGAGGAGGACATGGAGAGATTGTGTGAGCCCGGCAGGAATCAATAAAGCAAGAAAGGTTTTGGAGCGGGCTGTTGCGCGTAGAGTGGCGGATCTGGGCGGGTGTGTCATCGGCCACCCAGGCATCCAGTACAGCAATGAGGCCCTCTACAGATGGGATGGCGTGCATCTTTCAGATGCAGGAAATGACATTTGGTTGGGGGACATCATAGCAGGGATTAGGGGCTGGTTACGGGCCTGAAGGTATTGGCGGCGAGCTTTGCTCGTGTGGCGGCTAGGCATTGGCATGGGGCAATTTGAGGAAGAAGGAGGGGGGAAGGGAGCGCCATCACCTTCCCCCAAGAAGAAGGGGTAGTCCGGTAGAGGACTCCCGGGGGGGCGTGGCCTTGTCCGAAGCCTGGAGAGGTAGGGCCGCTGGCACGCCCCCGAGCGGTGACACCCGTGGGATCCTAGTTGGCGTACTTCAACAGGACTCCCGCGGTTTGTGTTCAACCCTTCCCGGTCACCGTGCCGGGTAGTCGATAGGAGCCAATGCCTAAGGCCAATACCTTCAATTCCGTAATCAATAAAGTTGTGGCCTTTTACGCCCATTAACCTTAACACAATGTGTCTGAGTCTTCATTTCATTGGGGGAGGAAACTTGCCACGCAAAGCCCTTTCCAAGCCTGCAGAGGAGAGGGTGTTGCGGGCAGGGCCCTCCCACATTCGCGGGGGCTTCCCTTGCCCCCGCGAGAACTGGGGAATCCCTGGGTGTGCCTGCAACCCAGCCCGCCAATCGGCGGGTGAGGGGAGGCGCAGCCTGGGCTACTTAAGGCCAGGCACGCCCAGGGACCGCCCTCTTTTCCCCCTCGCCCAGCAGCTGAGCGGTTTTCCCATCCCACCCACCCTTAGGTTTAGCTAGAATTGACTTTGCTATGGACTCCGGTTGGTCGCCGCAAGGGGCCTGGTAGGACTTTTTCCAAGTTGGCGCACTTCCTGCCTTTTGGTTTTTTCGCCTACCTCGTAGCAACCGTCACAACTTTCGCGGTATTGCGGCTAGGCATTGGCATGGGGCAATTTGAGGAAGAAGGAGGGGGGAAGGGAGCGCCATCACCTTCCCCCAAGAAGAAGGGGTAGTCCGGTAGAGGACTCCCAGGGGGGGCATGGCCTTGTCCGAAGCCTGGAGAGGTAGGGCCGCTGGCACGCCCCCGAGCGGTGACACCCGTGGGATCCTAGTTGGCGTACTTCAACAGGACTCCCGCGGTTTGTGTTCAACCCTTCCCGGTCACCGTGCCGGGTAGTCGATAGGAGCCAATGCCTAAGGCCAATACCTTCAATTCCGTAATCAATAAAGTTGTGGCCTTTTACGCCCATTAACCTTAACACAATGTGTCTGAGTCTTCATTTCATTGGGGGAGGAAACTTGCCACGCAAAACCTCTACCACGTGGGCCTCTGCAGCTGCCGCAGTTGCCTCCGCAGCCCGAGCCTCTACTGCCTGGGCCTCTGCCGGTGCCGCTGGTTCCTCCGCAGATTGAGCCTCTATCGCCTGGGCCTCTGCCGTCAGGTGCCTCTGCCGTCAGACCCTCTAATGCCTGGTCCTCTGGCGCCTCAGCCAATGCCGCCTGCGCCACTGCTGCTGCCGCTGGTACCTCCGTTGCCCGACAGAGACGCGACAGCTAAAAAAGCCAATGCAATTCTGGGCTGCATCAATAGGAGTATAGCATCTAGATCAAGGGAAGTAATAGTGCCACTGTATTCTGCTCTGATCAGACCTCACCTGGAGTACTGTGTCCAGTTCTGGGCACCACAGTTCAAGAAGGACACTGACAAACTGGAACGTGTCCAGAGGAGGGCAACCAAAATGGTCAAAGGCCTGGAAACGATGCCTTATGAGGAACGGCTAAGGGAGCTGGGCATGTTTAGCCTGGAGAAGAGGAGGTTAAGGGGTGATATGATAGCCATGTTCAAATATATAAAAGGATGTCACATAGAGGAGGGAGAAAGGTTGTTTTCTGCTGCTCCAGAGAAGCGGACACGGAGCAATGGATCCAAACTACAAGAAAGAAGATTCCACCTAAACATTAGGAAGAACTTCCTGACAGTAAGAGCTGTTCGACAGTGGAATTTGCTGCCAAGGAGTGTGGTGGAGTCTCCTTCTTTGGAGGTCTTTAAGCAGAGGCTTGACAACCATATGTCAGGAGTGCTCTGATGGTGTTTCCTGCTTGGCAGGGGGTTGGACTCGATGGCCCTTGTGGTCTCTTCCAACTCTATGATTCTATGATTCTATGATTCTATGAATCTGTACAACCTGAGCTTCTGCCGCTACCGCTGGTGCCTCCGCCACCTGAGCCTCTTCCGTCTGGACATCTGCCGCTGCCGCTGGTGCCTCCTCCGCCAGAGCCTCTACCGCCTTGTCCTCTGCCGCCTCCGCCACTGCTGCTGCCGCTGGTGCCTCCGTTGCCCGAATCTGTACCAATTGAGCTTCTGCCACTGCCGCTGCTGCTTACGCCGCCAGAACCAATACTGCCTGGGCCTCTGCCACTGCCGCTCATGCCTCTGCAGCCCGAGCCCCTACCGCCTTGGCCTCTGCTTGGGCCGCTGGTGCCTCTGCCGCCAGAGCCTTTTCCGCCTGGGCCTCTGCCGCTGCTGCCTCCGAAGCACGAGACACTACCGCCTGGGCCTCTATCAGGGCCGCTGGTGTCTCCGCCGCCAGAGTCTCTACCGCCTGGGCCTCTGCCGCCTCAGCAAATGCCGCCTGTGTCACTGCAGCTGCCGCTGGTGCCTCCGCTGCCCGAATTTGTACCACCTGAGCTTCTGCCGCTGCCGCTGATGCCTACGCCGCCAGAGCCTCTTGCGCCTGGGCCTCGACCCAGGGCCGCTGGTGTCTCCGCCGCCAGAGTCTCTACCGCCTGGGCCTCTGCCGCCTCAGCAAATGCCACCTGAGCTTCTGCCGCTGCCGCTGGTACCTCCGCCGCCAGAGCCTCTGCCACCTGGGTTTCTGTAGCTGCTGCTGGTGCCTCCCCCGCCAGAGCCTCTGCCACCTGGGTCTCTGCAGCTGCTGCTTTTGCCTCCGCCGCCAGAGCCTCTACCGCTTGGTCCTCTGCTGATGCCACTGGTACTTCCGCCGCCAGAGCCTCTACTGCCTGGGCCTCTGCTGCTGCCGCTGCTGCCTCCGCCGCCAGAGCCTCTACCGCCTGGGCGTCTGCCACTGCCGCTGGTGCTTCCGCAATCACAGCTTCTACCTCCTGGGCCTCTGCCGCTGGTGCCTCCGCAGCCTGAAACTCTACCGCCTAGGCCTCTGCCGGTGCCCCTGGTACCTCGGCAGCCTGAACCTCTACCGCCTGGGCCTCTGCCACTGCCGCTGCTGCCTCCACCGCCAGAGCCACTACCGCCTGGGCGTCTGCCACTGCCGCTGCTGCCTCCGCCGCCAGAGCCTCTACCACCTGGGCCTCTGCCGCTGCCGCTGCCGCTGCCGCTGCCGCTGGTGCCTCCGCAGCCGAAGCCGCCACCGCCTGGGCCTATACCGGTGACACTGGTGCCTCCGCAGCCTTAGCCTCTATCGCCTTGGCCTCTACCGGTGCCGCTTGTGCCTCCGCAGCCAGTGCCTCTACCGCCTGAGCCTCTGCCGGTGCTGCTGGTGCCTCCGCCGCCAGAGCCTCTGCCACCTGGGTCTCTGTAGCTGCTGCTTTTGCCTCTGCCATCAGAGCCTCTACCGCCTGGTCCTCTGGCGCTGGTGCCTCCACTTAAAGAGTCTCTTCCGCCTGGGCCTCTACCGCCTCAGACAATGCCGCCTGCGACACTGCTGTTGCCGCTGGTGCCTCCGTTGCCCGAATCTGTACCACCTGAGCTTCTGCCGCTGCCGCTGGTGCCTCCGCCGCCAGAGACTCTAGCACCTGGGCCTCTGCCGCTACTGCTGGTGCCTCCGCAGCCGAAGCCGCCACCGCCTGGGCCTATACCGGTGACACTGGTGCCTCCGCAGCCTTAGCCTCTACCGCCTTGGCCTCTACCGGTGCCGCTTGTGCCTCCGCAGCCAGTGCCTCTACCGCCTGAGCCTCTGCCGGTGCCGCTGGTACCTCCGCCGCCAGAGCCTCTGCCACCTGGGTTTCTGTAGCTGCTGCTGGTGCCTCCCCCGCCAGAGCCTCTGCCACCTGGGTCTCTGCAGCTGCTGCTTTTGCCTCCGCCGCCAGAGCCTCTACCGCTTGGTCCTCTGCTGATGCCACTGGTGCTTCCGCCGCCAGAGCCTCTACTGCCTGGGCCTCTGCTGCTGCCGCTGCTGCCTCCGCCGCCAGAGCCTCTACCGCCTGGGCGTCTGCCACTGCCGCTGGTGCTTCCGCAATCACAGCTTCTACCTCCTGGGCCTCTGCCGCTGGTGCCTCCGCAGCCTGAAACTCTACCGCCTAGGCCTCTGCTGGTGCCCCTGGTACCTCGGCAGCCTGAACCTCTACCGCCTGGGCCTCTGCCACTGCCGCTGCTGCCTCCACCGCCAGAGCCACTACCGCCTGGGCGTCTGCCACTGCCGCTGCTGCCTCCGCCGCCAGAGCCTCTACCACCTGGGCCTCTGCCGCTGCCGCTGCCGCTGGTGCCTCCGCAGCCGAAGCCGCCACCGCCTGGGCCTATACCGGTGACACTGGTGCCTCCGCAGCCTTAGCCTCTATCGCCTTGGCCTCTACCGGTGCCGCTTGTGCCTCCGCAGCCAGTGCCTCTACCGCCTGAGCCTCTGCCGGTGCTGCTGGTGCCTCCGCCGCCAGAGCCTCTGCCACCTGGGTCTCTGTAGCTGCTGCTTTTGCCTCTGCCATCAGAGCCTCTACCGCCTGGTCCTCTGGCGCTGGTGCCTCCACTTAAAGAGTCTCTTCCGCCTGGGCCTCTACCGTCTCAGACAATGCCGCCTGCGACACTGCTGTTGCCGCTGGTGCCTCCGTTGCCTGAATCTGTACCACCTGAGCTTCTGCCGCTGCCGCTGGTGCCTCCGCCGCCAGAGACTCTAGCACCTGGGCCTCTGCCGCTACCGCTGGTGCCTCCGCAGCCGAAGCCGCCACCGCCTGGGCCTATACCGGTGACACTGGTGCCTCCGCAGCCTTAGCCTCTACCGCCTTGGCCTCTACCGGTGCCGCTTGGGCCTCCGCAGCCAGTGCCTCTACCGCCTGAGCCTCTGCCGGTGCTGCTGGTGCCTCCGCCGCCAGAGTCTCTGCCACCTGGGTCTCTGTAGCTGCTGCTTTTGCCTCCGCCATCAGAGCCTCTACCGCCTGGTCCTCTGGCGCTGGTGCCTCCACTTAAAGAGTCTCTGCCGCCTGGGCCTCTACCGCCTCAAACAATGCTGCCTGCGACACTGCTATTGCCGCTGGTGCCTCCGTTGCCCGAAACTGTACCACCTGAGCTTCTGCCGCTGCCGCTGGTGCCTCTGCCACCTGAGCCTCTTCCGCCTGGACCTCTGCTGCTGCCGCTGGTGCCTCCGCCGCGTGAGCCTCCTCCGCCTGGGCCTCTGCTGCTGCCGCTGCTGCCTCCGCCACCAGAGCCTCTACAGCCTGGGCCCTTGCTGCTTCCACTGGTACTTCCGCCAGAGCCTCTGCCACCTGGGCCTCTGTTGCTGCCGCTGGTGCTTCGGCCGCCAGAACCTCTACCGCCTGGGCCTCTGCCGCTGGTGCTTCCACCGCCAGAACCTCTACCGTGTGGGCCTCTGCCGCTGCCGCAGTTGCCTCCGCTACCCGAGCCTCTAACGCCTGGGCCTTTGCCGGTGCCCCTGATTGAGCCTGCTCCGTCAGAGCCTCTACTGCCTGGTCCTCTGGCACCTCAGCCAATGCCGCCTGCGCCACTGCTGCAGCCGCTGGTGCATCCGTTGCCCGAATCTGTACAACCTGAGCTTCTGCCGCTGCCGCTGGTGCCTCCGCAGCCTGAGCCTCTTCCGTCTGGACATCTGCCGCTGGTACCTCCTCCGCCAGAGCCTCTACCGCCTGGGCCTCTGCCGGTGCCCCTGGTTCCTCCGCCGCCAGAGCCTCTACCGCCTTTTCCTCTGCCGCCTCCGCCAATGCCGCCTACGCCACTGCTGCTGCCGCTGGTGCTTCCGTTGCCCCAATCTGTACCACCTGAGCTTCTGCCACTGCCGCTGCTGCTTCCGCCGCCAGAACCAAAACTGCCTGGGCCTCTGCCGCTGCCGCTCGTGCCTCTGCAGCCCGAGCCTTTACCGCCTGGGCCGTTGCTGCTGCGGCTTGTGCCTCCGCCGCCAGAGCCTCTACTACCTGGGCCCTTGCCGCAGCTGCTGGTGCTTCCACCGCCAGAACCTCTACCACATGGGCATCTGCAGGTGCCGCTGGTCCCTCCGCAGACTGATCCTATACCGACTGGGCATCTGCCACTGGAGCCTCAGCCGTCAGAGCCTCTACCGCCTGGGCCCTTACCTCTGCCGCTGGTGCTTCGGCCGCCAGAACCAATACTGCCTGGGTCTCTGCCGCTGCCGCTCGTGACTGCAGCCTGAGCCTCTACCGCCTGGGCCGTTAATGCTGCCGCTGGTGCTTCCGCAGCCATAGCCTCTACCGCTTGGGCCTCTGCCGGTGCCGCTGGTGCCTCCGCAGCCTGAGGCTATACCGCCTGGGCCTCTGCAAGTGCCGCTGGTGCCTCCGCAGATTGAGCCTCTACCGCCTGGGCCTCTGCCGTCAGGTGCCTCCTCCGTCAGAGCCTCTACCGCCTGGTCCTCTGGCGCCTCAGCCAATGCCGCCTGCACCACTGCTGCAGCCGCTGGTGCCTCCGTTGCCCGAATCTGTACAACCTGAGCTTCTGCCGCTGCCGCTGGTGCCTCCACCAATAGAGCCTCTGCCACCTGGGTCTCTGTAGCTGCTGCTGGTGCCTCCGATGTCAAAGCCTCTACATCCTGGTCCTCTGCTGGCCTATGCTGGCCTATGCTGCCTGCGACACTACTGCTACCGCTGGTGCCTCTGTTGTCCGAATCTGTACCACCTGAGCTTCTGCCGGTGCCGCTGCTGCTTCTGTAGCCTGAGACTCTACCGCCTGGTCCTCTGCCGCTGCTGCTGGTGCTTCCGCCACCAGAGCCTCTACCGCCTGTTCCCTTGCCACTGCCACTGGTGCCTCCGCAGCCTGAGCCTCTACCGCCTGGGTTTCTGCCACTGCCGCTGGTTTTCCGCCGCCAGAGCCTCTACCGCCTTGGCCTCTGACGCCTCAGCCAATGCCGCCTGCGCCACTGCTGCTGCCGCAGGTGCCTCCGTTGCCCGAATCTGTATCCCCTGAGCTTCTCCCGCTGCCGCCGGTGCCTCCGCCGCCTGAGCCTCTTCCACCTGGGCCTCTGCCGGTGCCACTGGTGCCTCCGCCGCCAGAGCATCTACCGACTGGGCGTCTGCCACTGCCGCTTGTGCATCAGCCGACAGAGCCTCTACCGCCTAGGCCCTTGCCTCTGCCGCTGGTGCTTCGGCCGCCAGAAACAATACTGCCTGGGTGTCTGCCGCTGCCACTCATTACTCTGCAGCCTGAGCCTCTAGCGCTTGGGCCGTTGATGCTGCCGCTGGTGCTTCCGCAGCCATAACCTCTACCGCTTGGGCCTCTGACGGTGCCGCTGGTGCCTCCGCAGCCTGAGCCTCTACAGCCTGGGCCTCTGCCACTGTGGCTGGTGCCTCCGCCAATAGAGCCTCTGCCACCTGGGTCTCTGTAGATGCTGCTGGTGCCTCCGATGTCAAAGCCTCTACCGCCTGGTCCTCTACTGCCTCAGCCTATGCTGCCTGCGACACTACTGCTACTGCCTCTGTTGTCCGAATCTGTACCACCTGAGCTTCTGCCGGTGCCGCTGGTGCCTCTGCAGCCTGAGACTCTACCGCCTGGTCCTCTGCCGCTGCCGCTGGTGCCTCTGCAGCCCGAGCCTCTACCGCCTGGGCCCTTGCCGATGCCGCTGGTGCTTCCGCCGCCAGACCCTCTACCGCCTGTTCCCTTGCCACTGCCACTGGTGCCTCCGCAGCCTGAGCCTCTACGCCTGGGTTTCTGCCACTGCCGCTGGTTTTCTGCCGCCAGAGCCTCTACCAGCAGCTGGTGCCTGAGCTTCTGCCACTGCCGCTGCTGCTTCCGCCGCCAGAACCAAAACTGCCTGGGCCTCTGCCGCTGCCGCTCGTGCCTCTGCAGCCCGAGCCTTTACCGCCTGGGCCGTTGCTGCTGCGGCTGGTGCCTCCGCCGCCAGAGCCTCTACTACCTGGGCCCTTGCCGCAGCCGCTGGTGCTTCCACAGCCAGAACCTCTACCACATGGGCATCTGCAGGTGCCGCTGGTCCCTCCGCAGCCTGATCCTATACCGACTGGGCGTCTGCCACTGTTGCCTCAGCCGTCAGAGCCTCTACTGCCTGGCCCCTTGCTGCTGCCACTGCTGCTTCCACCGCCAGAACCAATACTGCCTTGGTCTCTGCCGCTGCCGCTTGTACCTCCGCAGCCCGAGCCTCTACCGCCTGGGCCGTTGCTGCTGCCGCTGGTCCTTCAGCAGCAATAGCCTCTACCGCCTTTTCCTCTGCCGCCTCCGCCAATGCCGCCTCCGCCACTGCTGCTGCCGCTGGTGCTTCCGTTGCCCCAATCTGTACCACCTGAGCTTCTGCCACTGCCGCTGCTGCTTCCGCCGCCAGAACCAAAACTGCCTGGGCCTCTGCCGCTGCCGCTCGTGCCTCTGCAGCCCGAGCCTTTACCGCCTGGGCCGTTGCTGCTGCGGCTGGTGCCTCCGCCGCCAGAGCCTCTACTACCTGGGCCCTTGCCGCAGCCGCTGGTGCTTCCACCGCCAGAACCTCTACCACATGGGCATCTGCCGGTGCCGCTGGTCCCTCCGCAGACTGATCCTATACCGACTGGGCATCTGCCACTGGAGCCTCAGCCCTCAGAGCCTCTACCGCCTGGGCCCTTACCTCTGCCGCTGGTGCTTCGGCCGCCAGAACCAATACTGCCTGGGTCTCTGCCGCTGCCGCTCGTGACTCTGCAGCCTTAGCCTCTACCGCCTGGGCCGTTGATGCTGCCGTTGGTGCTTCCGCAGCCATAGCCTCTACCGCTTGGGCCTCTGCCGGTGCCGCTGGTGCCTCCGCAGCCTGAGGCTATACCGCCTGGGCCTCTGCCGCTGCGGCTGGTGACTCCGCCGCCAGAGCCTCTGCCCCCTGGGTCTCTGTAGCTGCTGGTGGTGCCTCCGATGTCAAGGCCTCTACCGCCTGGTCCTCTGGTGCCTCAGCCTATGCTGCCTGCGACACTACTGCTACCGCTGGTGCCTCCGTTGTCCGAATCTGTACCACCTGAGCTTCTGCTGGTGCCGCTGGTGCCTCTGCAGCCTGAGACTCTACCGCCTGGTCCTCTGCCGCTGCTGCTGGTGCCTCCGCAGCCTGAGCCTCTACCGCCTGGGCCCTTGCCGCTGCCGCTGGTGCTTCCGCCACCAGAGCCTCTACCGCCTGTTCCCTTGCCACTGCCACTGGTGCCTCCGCAGCCTGAGCCTCTACGCCTGGGTTTCTGCCACTGCCGCTGGTTTTCCGCCGCCAGAGCCTCTACCGCCTTGGCCTCTGACGCCTCAGCCAATGCCGCCTGTGCCACTGCTGCTGCCGCAGGTGCCTCCGTTGCCCGAATCTGTATCCCCTGAGCTTCTCCCGCTGCCGCCGGTGTCTCCGCCGCCAGAGCCTCTTCCACCTGGGCCTCTGCCGGTGCCGCTGGTGCCTCCTCTGCCTCAGCCTCTACCGCCTAGGCCCTTGCCTCTGCCGCTGGTGCTTCGGCCGCCAGAACCAATACTGCCTGGGTGTCTGCCGCTGCCACTCGTTACTCTGCAGCCTGAGCCTATAGCGCTTGGGCCGTTGATGCTGCCGCTGGTGCTTCCGCAGCCATAACCTCTACCGCTTGGGCCTCTGACGGTGCCGCTGGTGCCTCCGCAGCCTGAGCCTCTACAGCCTGGGCCTCTGCCACTGTGGCTGGTGCCTCCGCCAATAGAGCCTCTGCCACCTGGGTCTCTGTAGATGCTGCTGGTGCCTCCGATGTCAAAGCCTCTACCGCCTGGTCCTCTGCTGCCTCAGCCTATGCTGCCTGCGACACTACTGCTACTGCCTCTGTTGTCCGAATCTGTACCACCTGAGCTTCTGCCGGTGCCGCTGGTGCCTCCGCAGCCTGAGACTCTACCGCCTGGTCCTCTGCCGCTGCCGCTGGTGCCTCTGCAGCCCGAGCCTCTACCGCCTGGGCCCTTGCCGATGCCGCTGGTGCTTCCGCCGCCAGACCCTCTACCGCCTGTTCCCTTGCCACTGCCACTGGTGCCACCGCAGCCTGAGCCTCTACGCCTGGGTTTCTGCCACTGCCGCTGGTTTTCTGCTGCCAGAGCCTCTACCGCCTGGGCCTCTGCCGCCTCAGCCAATGCCGCCTGCGCCACTGCTGCTGCCGCAGGTGCCTCCGTTGCCCGAATCGGTATCACCTGAGCTTCTCCCGCTGCCGCTGGTGCCTCCGCCGCGTGAGCCAATGCCGCCTGCGCCACTGCTGCTGCCGCTGGTGCCTCCGTTGCCCGAATCTGTATCACCTGAGCTTCTCCCGCTGCAGCTGGTGCCTCCTCCGCCTGAGCCTATTCCACCTGGGCCTCTGCCGGTGCCGCTGGTGTCTCCTCTGCCTGAGCCTCTACCGACTCGGCCTCTGCCGGTGCCACTGGTGCCTACGCAGCCTGAGCCTCTACCACCTGGGCCTTTGCCACTACCGCTGGTGCCTCTGCCGTCACAGCCTCTACCGCCTGGGCACTTGCGGCTGCCGCTGGTGCCTCCGCCGCCTGAACCTCTACTAACTGGTTCTCTGCCACTGCTGCCTCCGCAGCCCAAGCCTCTACCACTTGGGCCTCTGCCACTGCGGCTGGTGCCTCAGCCGCCAGAGCCTCTACCGCCTGGGCCTCTGCCGGTGCCGCTGGTAAATCCGCAGCCTGAGCCTCTACCGCCTGGGCCTCTGCCACTGCGGCTGGTGCCTCCGCCACCAGAGCCTCTGCCACCTGGGTCTCTGTAGCGGCTGCTGGTGCCTCCGCCGTCAAAGCCTCTACCGCCTGCTCCTCTGGTGCCTCAGACAATGCAGCCTGCGCTACTACTGCTACCGCTGGTGCCTCCGTTGTCCGAATCTATACCACCTGAGCTTCTGCCGGTGCTGCTGCTGCCTTCGCCCCCAGAGCCTCTACCGCCTGGGCTTCTGCCGCCTCAGCCAACGACGCCTGCGCCACTGCTGCTGCCGCTGTTGCCTCTGTTGCCCAAATCTGTACCACCGGAGCTTCTGCCGGTGCCACTGGTGCCTCCGCAGCCTGAGCTTCAATTGCCTGTGCCTATGCCGCTGGTGCCTCCGGAGCCTGAGCCTCTACCACCTGGGCCTCTGCTGGTGACGCTGGTGCCTCGGCAGCCTGAGCCTCTACCGCCTTTTCCTCTACCGCCTCCGCCAATGCCGCCTACGCCACTGCTGCTGCCGCTGGTGCCTCCGTTGCCCCAATCTGTACCAGCTGAGCTTCTGCCACTGCCGCTGCTGCTTCCGGCGCCAGAACCAATACTGCCTGGGCCTCTGCCGCTGCCGCTCGTGCCTCTGCAGCCCGAGCCTTTACCGCCTGGGCCGTTGCTGCTGCGGCTGGTGCCTCCGCCGTCAGAGCCTCTACTACCTGGGCCCTTGCCGCAGCCGCTGGTGCTTCCACCGCCAGAACCTCTACCACATGGGCATCTGCAGGTGCCGCTGGTCCCTCCGCAGACTGATCCTATACCGACTGGGCGTCTGCCACTGTTACCTCAGCCGTCAGAGCCTCTACCGCCTGGCCCCTTGTTGCTGCCACTGCTGCTTCCACCCCCAGAACCAATACTGCCTGGGTCTCTGCGGCTGCAGCTCGTGCCTCCGCAGCCCGAGCCTCTGCCGCCTGGGCCGTTGCTGCTGCCGCTGGTCCTTCAGCAGCAATAGCCTCTACTGCCTGGGCCTCTGCCGCTGCGGCCTTCGCAGCCTGAGCCTCTACCGCCTGGGCCTCTGCCACTGCGGCTGGTGCCTCCGCCACCAGAGCCTCTGCCACCTGGGCCTCTACTGCCTCAGCCAATGCCGCCTGCGTCACTGCTGCTGCCGCTGGTGCCTCCGTTGCCCCAATCTGTATCACCTGAGCTTCTCCCGCTGCTGCTGGTGCCTCCGCCCCCTGAGCCTCTTAAACCTCTGCCAGTGCCGCAGCTGCCTCCGCAGCCTAACCCTCTACCGCCTGGACCTCTGCCGGTGCCACTGGTGCCTCCGCAGCCTGAGATTCTACTGCCTGGGCCCTGGCCGCTGCGCTGGTGCGTCCGCCGCCAGACCCTATACTGTCTTAGCCTCTGCCGCTGCCGCTGGTGCCTCCGCAGCCCGAGCCTCTACTGCCTGGGCCTCTGCTGCTGCCGCTGGTGCCTCTGCAGCCCGAGCCACTACCGCCTGGGCCTCTAGCCGCCTCAGCCAACGCTGCCTGCGCCACTGCTGCTGCCGCTTGTGCCTCCGCAGCCCGAGCCACTACCTCCTGGGACGTTGCTGCTGCCGCTGGTCCTCCAGCAGCCATAGCCTCTACTGCCTGGGCTTCTGCCGCTGCGGCCTCCGCAGCCTGAGCCACTACCGCCTGGGCTTCTACCGGTGCCGCTGGTGAATCCACCGCCTGAGACACTACCGCCTGGGCCTCTGCCAGTGCCGCTGCTGAATCCTCAGCCAAAGCCTCTACGGCCTGGGCCTCTGCTGCTGCCACTGGTGCCTCCGTAGCCCAAGGCACTACCGCCTGGGCCTCTGCCGCTGCCGCTGGTGACTCCTTAGCCTCAACCTCTATTGCCGGGGCCTCTGCCACTGCCTCTGGTGCCTCTGCAGCCCGAACCTCTACCGCCTGGGCCTCTGCCGCTGCCGCTGGTGACTCCTCAGCCTCAGCCTCTACTGCCTGGGCCTCTGCCGCTGCCGCTGGTGCCTCCGCAGTCCGAACTTCTACCACCTGGGCCTCTGCTGCTGCCGCTGGTGACTCTTCAGCCTCAGCCTCTACTGCCTGGGCCTCTGCCACTGCCGCTGGTGCCTCCGCAGCCTGAGCCTCTACCGCCTGGGCCTCTGTTGGTGCCACTGGTGCTTCCGCCGCCATAGTCTCTGCCACTTGGCTCTCTGTAGCTGCTGCTGGTGCCTCCGCCGTCAGAGCTTCTACCGCCTGGTCCTCTGGTGCCTCAGCCAATGCCGCCTGCGCCACTACTGCTACCGCTCGGGGTCTCCGTGGTCCAAATCTGCTTTTGCCTCTGCCGTCAGAGTATCTACCACCTGGGCCTCTACCGCCTCAGCCAATGCCTCCAGCGACACTGCTGTTGCCGCTGGTGCCTCCGTTGCCCGAATCTGTACCACCTGAGCTTCTGCCGCTGCTGCTGGTGCCTCTGCCACCTGAGCCTCTACCGTCTGGGCCTCTGCCACTGCCGCTGGTGCCTCCGCTGCCAGAGCCTCTCCTGCCTGGACCCTTGTCCCTGGTGCTTCCGCCGCCAGAGTCACTACTGCCTGGGCCTCTGCCAGTGCTACTGGTGCCTCCGCAGCCCGAGCCTCCACCGCCTGGGCCTCTGCCGGTGACGCTTGTGCCTCCGCAGCCCGAGCCTCCATCGCCTGGGCGTCTGCCACTGCCTCTGGTACCTCAGATGTCAGAACCTCTACCGCCTGGGCCCTTGCCGCTGCCACTGGTACTTCCACCGCCAGAGCCTCTACCGCCTGGGCTTTTCCTGCTGCTGCTTTTTCCTTCGCAGCCAAAGCCTCTGCCACCTGGGTCTCTGTCGCTGCTGCTGGTGCCTCCGCCGTCAGAGGCTCTACCGCCTGGTCCTCTGCCGTTGCCGCTGGTGGTTCCGCCGCCAGAGCCTCTACGGCCTGGGCCTCTGCCGCTGCCGCTGGTACCTCCGCAGCCTGAAACTCTACCGCCTGGGCCTCTGCCGGTGCCCCTGGTGCCTCCGCAGCCTGAGCCTCTACCGCCTGGGCCTCTGCCACTGCCACTGGTAACTACGCTGCCAGAGCCTCTACCGCCAGGGCCCTTGCCGCTGCCACTGGTGCTTCCGTAGCCTGAGCCTCTACCGCCTTGGCCTCTACCGGTGCCGCTTGTGCCTCCGCAGCCAGCGCCTCTACCGCCTGGACCTCTACCGCTGCTGCTGGTGCCTCTGCAGCCTGAGCCTCTACCGCCTGGGCCTCTACCACTGCCGCTGGTGCCTCCACTGACAGAGCCTCTACCGCCTGGGCCCTTGCCCGTGCCGCTTACTTCGCACGAGTCTCTACTGCCTTGGCCTCTGCCACTTCCGCTGGTGCCTCAGCCGCCAAAATCTCTAACGCCAACGCGGGTCTCTCTGCCGGTGCCGCTGGTGCCTCCCCAACCTGAGCCTCTACTGCCTGGGCCTCTGCCACTGCTGCCTCCGCAGCCCGAGCCTCTACCGCCTGGGCCTCTGCCGGTGCCGCTGGTGCCTCCGCACCCTGAGCCTCTACCGCCTGGGCCTCTGCCACTGCGGCTGGTGCCTCTGCCACCAGAGCCTCTGCCACCTGGGTCTCTGTAGCTGCTGCTGGTGCCTCCGTCAAAGCCTCTACTGTCTGGTCCTCTGGTGCCTCAGCCAATCCCGCCTGCGCCACTACTGCTACCGCTGATGCCTCCGTCGTCCGAATCTGCTTTCGCCTCCGCCCTCAGAGTCTCTACTGCCTGGGCCTCTACCGCCTCAGCCGATGCCGCCTGCGATACTGCTGTTGCCGCTGGTGCCTCCGTTGCCCGAATCTGTAGCACCTGACCTTCTGCCTCTGCCGCTGGTGCCTCCGACACCTAAGTCTCTTCAGTCTGGACCTCTGCTGCTGCCGCTAGTGCCTCCGCCGCCTGAGCCTCTACTGCCTGGGCTCTTGCCGCTGCCACTAGTACTTCCACCGCCAGAGCCTCTACCGCCAAGGCATTTGCTGCTGCCACTGGTGCCTCCGTTGCCCGAATCTGTACCACCTGAGCTTCTGCCGCTGCTGCTAGTGCCTCTGCCACCTGAGCCTCTACCGCCTGGGCCTCTGCCACTGCTGCTGGTGCCTCCGCTGCCAGAGCCTCTACCGCCTGGGCCCTTGCCGCTGCTGCTTCCGCCGACAGAGTCTCTACTGCCTGGGCCTCTGCTGCTGCCATTGGAGCCTCCACAGCCCGAGCCTCTACCGCCTGGGCCTCTGCCACTGCCGCTGGTGCCTCAGCTGCCAAAATCTCTAACGCCTAGGCCCTCTGCTGCCAACGCGGGTGCCTCTGCCGGTGCCGCTGGTGCCTCTGCCACTTGGGTCTCTATCACTGCTGCTGGTGCCTCCGCCATCAGAGCCTCTACCGCCTGGGCCTCTGCCGCTGCCGCTGGTGCCTCCGCAGCCTGAAACTCTACTGCCTGGGCCTCTGCCGGTGCCCCTGGTTCCTCTGCAGCCTGAACCTCTACCGCCTAGGCCTCTGCCACTGCCGCTAGTGCCTCCACTGCCAGAGCGTCTACCGCCTGGGCCCTTGCCGCTGCCGCTGGTGCTTCCATCGCCACAGTCTGTACTGCCTGGGCCTCTGCCGCGGCCAATCGTGCCTCCACAGCCTGAGCCACTACCGCCTGTGCCTCTGGCACTGCCGCTGGAGCCTCAGCTGCCAAAATCTCTAATGCCTGGGCCCTCTGCCGCCAATGCAGTTGCCTCTGCCAGTGCTGCTGGTGCCTCCGCAGCCTGAGCCTCTACCGCCTGGGCCGCTGCCAGTCCTGCCTCCGCAGCCCGAGCCTCCACCGCGTGGGCCTCTGCCGGTGACGCTTGTGCCTCCACAGCCCGAGCCTCCACTGCCTAGGCGTCTGCCACTGCCGCTGGTACCTCAGATGTCAGAGCCTCTACCGCCTGGGCCTCTGCCGCTGCCGCTGGTGCATCCGCAGCCTGAAACTCTACTGCCTAGGCCTATGCCGCTGCCAATCGTGCCTCCACAGCCCGAGCCTCTACCGCCTGGGCCTCTGCCACTGCCGCTGGTGCCTCCGCTGCCAGAGTGTCTACCGCCTGGGCCCTTGCCACTGCCGCTGGTGCTTCCATCGCCAGAGTCTGTACTGCCTGGGCCTCTGCCGCTGCCGCTGGTGCCTCCGCAGCCTGAGCCTCTACCGCCTTGGCCTCTACCGGTGCCCCTTGTGCCTCCGCAGCCAGCGCCTCTACCGCCTGGGCCTCTGCCGCCTCAGCAAATGCCACCTGCGTCACTGCAGCTGCCGCTGGTGCCTCCGCTGCCCGAATTTGTACCACCTGAGCTTCTGCCGCTGCCGCTGGTGCCTACGCCGCCAGAGCCTCTGCCGGTGCTGCTGGTGCCTCCGCTGCCAAAGCCTCTGCCATCTGGGTCTCTGTAGCTGCTGCTTTTGCCTCCACAAAAGCCTCTACCGCCTGGTCTTCTGGCGCTGGTTCTTCCACTTCCAGAGACTCTACCACCTGGGCCTATGTCGCTGGTGCCTACGCAGCCCGAGCCTCTACCGCCTGGGCACTTTCCGCTGCCGCTGGTGCTTCCGCCGCCAGAGCCTCTACCTGGGCCTCTGCTGGTGCTGCTGGTGCCTCCGCCGCCAAAGCCTCTGCCATCTGGGTCTCTGTAGCTGCTGCTTTTGCCTCCGCCGTCAGAGCCTCTACCCCCTGGTCTTCTGGCGCTGGTGCCTCCACTTCCAGAGACTCTACCACCTGGGCCTATGTTGCTGGTGCCTACGCAGCCCGAGCCTCTACCGCCTGGGCACTTGCCGCTGCCACTGCTGCTTCCGCCGCCAGAGCCTCTACCGACTGGGCCTCTGCCACTGCCGCTGCTGCCTCCGCCGCCAGAGTCTCTACCGCCTGGGCCTCTGCCGCTGCCGCTGGTGCCTACGCAGCCGGAGCCTCTACCGCCTTGGCCTCTACCGGTGCCCCTTGTGCCTCCACAGCCAGCGCCTCTACCGCCTGGGCCTCTGCCGGTGCTGCTGGTGCCTCCGCCGCCAAAGCCTCTGCCATCTGGGTCTCTGTAGCTGCTGCTTTTGCCTCCGCCGTCAGAGCCTCTACCGCCTGGTCCTCTGGCGCTGGTGCCTCCACTTCCAGAGACTCTACCACCTGGGCCTATGCCGCTGCCGCTGGTGCTTCCGCCGCCAGAGCCTCTACTGCCTGGGCCTCTGCCACTTCCGCTGGTGCCTCAGCCGCCAAAATCTCTAACGTCTAGGCCCTCTGCCGCCAATGCGGGTCCCTCTGCCGGTGCCGCTGGTGCCTTCCCAGCCTGAGCCCCTACTGCCTGGGCCTCTGCCACTGCTGCCTCCGCAGCCTGAGCCTCTACCGCCTGGGCCTCTGCCGGTGCCGCTGGTGCCTCCGCAGCCTGAGCCTCTACCGCCTGGGCCTCTGCCACTGCGGCTGGTGCCTCTGCCACCAGAGCCTCTGCCACCTGGGTCTCTGTAGCTGCTGCTGGGGCCTCCGCCGTCAAAGCCTCTACCGCCTGGTCCTCTGGTGCCTCAGCCAATCCCGCCTGCGCCACTACTGCTACCGCTGGTGCCTCCGTCGTCTGAATCTGCTTTTGCCTCCGCCGTCAGAGTCTCTACCGCCTGGGCCTCTACTACCTTAGCCAATGCCGCCTGCAACACTGCTGTTGCCGCTGGTGCCTCCGTTGCCCGAATCTGTACCACCTGAGCTTCTGCCGCTGCCACTGGTGCCTCCGCCACCTGAGCCTCTTCAGTCTGGACCTCTGCTGCTGCCGCTGGTGCCTCCGCCGCCAGAGTCTCTAGTTCCTGGGCTCTTGGCGCTGCCACTGGTACTTCCACCGCCAGAGCCTCTACCGCCTAGGCCATTGCTGCTGCCGCTGGTGCCTCCGTTGCCCGAATCTGTACCACCTGAGCTTCTGCCGCTGCCGCTGGTGCCTCTGCCACCTGAGCCTCTACCGCCTGGTCCTCTGCCACTGCTGCTGGTGCCTCCGCTGCCAGAGCCTCTACCGCCTGGGCCCTTGCCGCTGGTGCTTCCGGCGCCAGAGTCTCTACTGCCTGGGCCTCTGCTGATGCCATTGGTGCCTCCACAGCCCGAGCCTCTACCGCCTGGGCCTCTGCCACTGCCGCTGGTGCCCCAGCCACCAAAATCTCTAACGCCTGGGCCCTCTGCTGCCAACGTGGGTGCCTCTGCCGGTGCCGCTGGTGCCTCCGCTGTCAGAGCCTCTACTGCCTGGGCCTCTGCCGCTGCTGCTGGTGCCTCCGCAGCCTGAGCCTCTGCCGCCTGGGCCTCTGCCGGTGCCGCTGGTGCCTCCAAAGCCTGAGACTCTACCGCCTTGGCCACTACCGGTGCTGCTGTTGCCTCCGCCGCCAGAGCCTCTGCCACCTGGATCTCTGTAGCTGCTGCTTTTGCCTCCGCCGTCAGAGCCTCTACCACCTGGTCCTCTGGCACTGGTGCCTCCACTTACAGAGCCTCTACCGCCTGGGCCTCTATCGCCTCAGACAATGCTGCCTGCGACACTGCTGTTGCCGCTGGTGCCTCCGTTGCCCGAATCTGTACCACTTGAGCTTCTGCCGCTGCCGCTGGTGCCTCTTCCGGTCAGCACCAGCGGGACTTGCGGTCAGCACCAGCGATTAATGGCTGACTTTCCCCCGAGCTCTGGGGGAAGCCTGCTCTGCGGGTTCGGGTCCTGCCGCAACAGCGAAGCGGGGACCCTAAAAAATCACAGGCGCGGAAGCCTGTGAGCGAAGAGATCCGGCGGGCACCTTTTGCGCCCCCCCCAAACCGCAAAGAAGCCTTTTTAAAGGCTTCGGAGCGGCAGCGGGAGAGTGGCGCGGTGCTGAGGGTCGCTGACAAAGCCTGCTGAGTGAAGCCGCATTGCCATGATCGGAGAGCGCTGATTTCTTCTCTGAAATTCGGACTTAAAAGCAACTACTCGTGAGTAGGAATAACGGACTTAATTTGAAACAAAATTAGGAAGAATTTTGGTACTGCACGGGAAAGGTACAAATAGGAAGTCTGCCTTTCCGTTGTGTAAATAACCTAAAGCAAAGAGACTGTAAGCTGTAACTTAAGAGGGAATATTTTCTTGGAATTAGTAATCCATCGTTTGGAAGAGTACTTCTCCCCAACGCTTGACAGGAGCGGAGGGGGGTGGAAATTGAACTTTTTATGCCTGTAAGAAAGGAACGTTTAAAAAGAACGTCCGCTGCTTTGATCTCTGGAGTCGGACTGCCTTGACAGGGAAACTGAATGGTGGACTGTCAATACATTGGGACTGTTTATAGCAGTAACTTTATGTAAAGATACAGTGTCTTTGAATGGACTTATACATAAAATAGCATTGAAGATAAATTTGAAACTGTGGCTAATTGGAAAAAGGGGTTTTTTAAAGAGATATTGGTTACAAAATTACAAAGTGAAGCTGGAATTTTTCCCCCTAGCGGAGACTTTGTTGTTACAATAACAATTAAGCCACTAGAGTGAGAGCCAGTGGAAATTTCCTTTTCAAAACAAAGTACAAGAGTAAGACGTGACCTTGGCTCCGAATGAGAGTGTTATGGATAAAGAAAAGGGGAAATCTGAAGAAAGAAGCTTAAGATCAGGCAGACAATACAAGACTGATTTTTCCCATCAGCGGAGAGCTTCAACATCCGGAGGCACGGGCACAGCTGCTGCCTCTCAAACTAAACCAAGAGCTATGTCAGCAGAAGACGCTTTGGCACAAGCACTTGGCAAGATTAATGTATCTTTCGAATACTTAACGAAGCAGGGAACAGAGACAAGTAAACAAGTTGCGGAAACTAATAAACAAATTCTGGAAACTAATAAACAAGTGGCTGAGATCTCAGCAAAAATTGATCTGAATACGAAAAGTATTGATGAATTGGAAAGGAAAGTAAATTCTAACACAGAGACCATTGTAAGACTTTTGGAGGACTCGGCTACAACTCGAAAGATTGCAGAGGAAGCAAAGGAAATTGCAGTTGTCACCCAAGAGAGGATACCACCGGTCATCAGGAAATTGGAGGATCATGATCTGACTTTGTCTATGACTGAACTGCAGAGAAAAGAGAGAAATTTAAGGATCAGATCAGTTCCGGAAAGTGAGAAAGATAACTTGGTGGACTTCCTGACAAAAGAATTTTTGGACTTTTGGCAACAGGGCCTGGAGAAGGAGGAATTTAAGATAGTGAGTGCATTTAGGCTTGGCACAAGACAAAGGAAGAACAAGGCAAGAGACTGTTTAATAACATTAAGAACAAAGGAAGAAAGGGACAAAATTTTGAATCTGCACTACCAAAAAACCTTGGAGATTGAAAACTCTTATGTGGAGATCTTTAAAGATATTCCGAAGCACATTCTGGATGTAAGAACCTACTACAGAGATCTGGTTGTTCTATTGAAGAAAAACAAAATATTCTTCAGGTGGGAATTTCCACAAGGCCTATCTTTCAAATACAAAGGAAGGAAGATAAGAATAAAAACATTGAGTGATAAAGACAAATTCTTGAGAGACCACGAAGAGGATCTACAGAAGGAGGTGGAATCTGGGCAGGAACTGACATCATTGGGAAAAGGAACACTGGATATATCAGACATATCGAACTTGTCATTCGGTTTGAAACCATCGACAGAGGAAGAACAACTACTCGGAGCAACAGGAATAAGTAAATAGTCTCATCATGGCTCTGCAACTTCTAAGTTGGAATTGTAATGGTTTGAATATGCCTCGAAAGAGGAAAGCTGTTTTTCATATACTGAAGAAAGAACAATTGGATTTGATTTGTCTACAAGAAACACATGTGACGAGGCTACATAGGAAAATATTGGTGAATAAAAGATTGGGACAAGAATTTATTTCATCAGACAAAGTAAAAAAAAGAGGAGTTGTGATATATGCAAAGGAAAATTTGCTACCGAAATTTGTTTTTAAAGATGAGCAAGGAAGATTCCTGGCAATTGAAATCCAAATCCAAGGAGAGAAATTTTTGGCTGTAGGAATTTATGCACCGAACGAGGGGAAATCTGAATTCTTTAAGAAGTTGCATGAGATTCTGTTGGACTATTTGGACTATAATCAAATTTTGATGGGAGACATGAATGGAGTAGTATCTACTAATATGGACAAAGCACAAAGACAGGTACTCACTAAGGATGGAAGATTCCCAAAAACTTTTTTTGAAATGACTGACAATATGGACTTGATTGATATTTGGAGAACAAAGAATCCTCTTGAGAGAGAGGGAACCTTCTTTTCTGAAGCCAAAATGACATGGACCAGAATCGACCAAATCTGGGTTACTAGAGGAATGGCATCAAAGATAAAGAAAGTGGAAATCTGCCCAAAAACCTGCTCCGACCACAATGCAGTAAGAATGGAGATGAAGCAAATAACAGCTGGATCCTTCAGATGGAGGATGAATGACACCCTATTTAGAGATGAAGAAGTGTACAAAAAGGCCCAAAAAACTTTGAGAGATTATTTTGAAATAAACATGAACACCAACGTGGAAAAAAGAGTAATCTGGGACGCAAGTAAAGCCGTTATGCGAGGATTTCTGATACAACAAAACGCAATAAAAAAGAGAAGCCAAAATGAGAAAAAAGACAAGATTTTGGAGAAGACAAAAGAAGGGGAAAAGAAACTAAGATCAAAACCAAAGTCCAAAGAGATTTTGAGAGAAATCAAATTGTATCAAGTACAATATATGGAGCGGATGAATCAAGAAATAGAATGGAAAATTAAACAAATGAGACCATAGACATTTGAATCAGCAGATAAATGCGGTAAACTATTGGCTTGGCAAATGAAGAAAAGACAAAAATTAAATACGGTTACAAATTTAGAAGTGGAAGGAAAGAACGTACATAAGCCAAATGAGATTAGAAATTGCTTCCAGAGATATTTTAAACAATTATATACACAAGGGCCGCAGAAAGAGATGGACATAGATGACTGCTGCCTCCGCAGCCCAAGCCTCTATCGCCTGGGCCTCTGCCGGTGCCGCTGGTGCCTCCGCAGCCTGAGCCTCTACCGCCTGGGCCTCTGCCGCTGCGGCTGGTGCCTCCGCCACCAGAGCCTCTGTTACCTGGGTCTCTGTAGCTGCTGCTGGTGCCTCCGCCGTCAAAGCCTCTACCGCCTCGTCCTCTGGTGCCTCAGCCAATGCCGCCTGCACCACTACTGCTACCGCTGGTGCCTCCGTTGTCCGAATCTGTACCACCTGAGCTTCTGCCGGTGCCGCTGGTGCCTTCGCCGCCAGACCCTTTACTGCCTTGGCCTCTGGCGCTGCCGCTGGTGCCTCCGCAGCCCGAACCTGTAGCCTGGGCCCTCGCCGCTCCTGACATATGGTTGTCAAGCCTCTGCTTAAAGACCTCCAAAGAAGGAGACTCCACCACACTCCTTGGCAGCAAATTCCACTGTCGAACAGCTCTTACTGTCAGGAAGTTCTTCCTAATGTTTAGGTGGAATCTTCTTTCTTGTAGTTTGGATCCATTGCTCCGTGTCCGCTTCTCTGGAGCAGCAGAAAACAACCTTTCTCCCTCCTCTATGTGACATCCTTTTATATATTTGAACATGGCTATCATATCACCCCTTAACCTCCTCTTCTCCAGGCTAAACATGCCCAGCTCCCTTAGCCGTTCCTCATAAGGCATCGTTTCCAGGCCTTTGACCATTTTGGTTGCCCTCCTCTGGACACGTTCCAGTTTGTCAGTGTCCTTCTTGAACTGTGGTGCCCAGAACTGGACACAGTACTCCAGGTGAGGTCTGACCAGAGCAGAATACAGTGGCACTATTACTTCCCTTGACCTAGATGCTATACTCCTATTGATGCAGGAGGAGGAGCTGTAATTTTGCAAACGACAAAGGAGAGCCAGAGCCCTGATATCATGCTCAAAAAGGGAAATAAGAAATCAAACCAAAGGCCTGACAGGATGACTATAAAGGAAAATAAGTACTGGATGATGAGAGATCTCTTTGTGTTGAGACCTGAAGACCTATGGATTAAAAATCTGATTAAAGTGGAAGCTGGAGTCTTTGTGACAATTGGACTTCTGGACCTTGCTTTTAAGTATGGAGGTCTGGCTGGAAGAAATTTGGTCTTTATTGGGACAGAGCTCCTCCGAAATTTGGAGTTTAATATTAAGGACTATCAAAAAAACCGGCAGAGAGGAACTGAGAGAGAATTAAGAGCCTCGGACGTGAGATCTCCAGGCTGATAGGAGATTAAGACTGGACATTTGTTGGGGATCGAAACCCGGAAAGGAGGTGGTGGGGTTTGAGAATCCAAAGGGTGTATAATTATGATCTGTCTTATTTTTTTGTCTGGTTATTAATATGAAAATTGGGAAATTCGTGGAATGGAATTAGGGTCGACTTTAGGAAAAAGGTTTCTGTATTGAGGTACAAATATTGATGTTTATAAGTTAAAATAAGTTTTAAAAAAATGATGAATTAAATATAAAAAGGTTAAAAATTGGGGATAGGAACTTGTTGAACAAACAATTTGAATTGGAATGCAAGAAGGGGAGGTGTGGGGAAGTCTGGGAAATATGGTAATGAAAATATGGAAATGTAAATCTTATGTGTTTTTTAATCTTTCCTTTTTTATTTTTATTTTTTTTGCATTTTTTTGTTCTTTTTGATTTTTTTTGTATTGAATTTGAAAAATCCTAATAAATATTTCATAAAAAATAAAATAAAAAATACGATGTTGTCAGGGGCTCAGGAGCAGGAGCACAGGGGAGAGAGGAAATGGAGAGCGAAGGGGAAGAATCCGAGGGCAGCGTAGGGGAGTATGACAGTGGCCCGAGAGATTCCATGAGCTTCTCCAGCGAATCAGAAGATTCCCAGAAGGGGGCGCCGATGGTCAGGGCAAGGGGGGTCCCAGGGGGGACGCACCAGAAACAAGGAGCCAGCGGGGAACCCCGAAGCAGCAGCGGGGGATCACGACCAGTTTCCCCACCAGAGCGTAGTGGGGGGGAAGAGTCACATGTGTCAGGGCCAGCGTCTCCTCCAGCGGGGAGAGAAGGTGAGTCAGGGCTGACCACGCCTCCAACGGAGGAGAGGTCAGTTGCAGCTAGCCTCCCCAAAGGGGGAAGCAGTGACAGCAGCAGTGAAACGGTCAGGAGGAAAGTTGCTGGCTGGGCGCGCGCGCCAAGTTCAAATGTACAGGCGCGGGGGACAGCAGGAGACCCGGATGGGGAACCAGCTCCTAAAGCCCGCCGGAGGGAGGGGGAAGGCTCAGGGGATTCAGCGTCAGAAGAGTCTAGAAAGGGCGAGACCCCGGCGGACAGGCGGAACCAGAGGCGGAAAGAACAGAGGAAGAGGTGGAGTAAGGCTAGAGTCTTAAACTGGTGTCTGAGGGGAGGAGACTCAGACGGAGCATCAGCGGTCTAAAGGTTGAGACGTAGAGCTGCACGCTGCGGCTCTGGAAGTGAAACTGAACTTCAATAAAGACTTTCGTATTTAACAACAAAGTGGCGTTGGTCCTTTGTGAGCTGGGACCTCGGGCAGCTCTGACAGTATGCTCCGTCTCCGTTAGAATTAACCATCGCAGCGTGAGTTGGTGCAGCGAGGGGCAAGACTTGGAGTTTTGCGAGCTCACGAAGATAGGCAAAGATGACTACAGAGAGCCAGGTGAAAGAACTGCAAGAAGCAGTCACGAGGCTGTATGCAGAAGTAGAAGCATCCAGGAAAAGAGAAGAAGAAGCAGTAGCGCTCTGCCGGGATCTGCAGACCAGGTGGGAACGTTGGGGCAAAGAGGGGCTGCCAGGACCCAAGCCGGAGGGAGTTGGCCTCGGGAAGAGGGGGGGCAGCATAGTAGCCCACTTCGACGGGAACCTGCAGCAGTACCCTAACTTCAGAGCCGACATAGTTTACGCGCTCAATTTGCTTCGGAAAGACTTTAGAGATGAGGAAGAGAAAGTGGGATTCATAATTACTCATCTGCATGGGGAAGCTAAATCGTGGCTGCGGAATTTCTGGCGCGAAAATGATCCCGCCCTCCAAGATGCCGATCCATTTATCAAAGCTATGGACGCTTGTTTTAAATCAACGGTAGATGTGGATGTGGCCAGGAGGGAAATGCATGGGCTGCAGCAGGGGAAAGCCACGGTGAGACAATATCACTCACGCTTTTTTGCGTTAGTGAATGTGCTGGGCTGGGAGAAGGACTCCGTTGCCGTCAGGGATCTGTTCTGGGAGGGACTGAATGGGGCCGTGAAAGATGAGCTGGCAAGCGGAGAAAGACCTAAAAGCACCACAGAAGTCGTCCAAAGAGCACTGGCGATAGGGGTGCGCCTGGAAGACTGCCCTTGGAACAGAGAGGAGGGACGTAGGGCAAGCACACCAGCCAGAACAACTCCCTTCCTACCCAAAGAGACAGGGCGCGCGCTATCCACGCCTCCACTGGGGAGGGGAGAAGAGCCGATGGAGATAGGTGGTGCCAGGGCTCAGACAGCAAGCAGAGCCCAAACACCAGGAGCAGGCAAGGCGAGGGCTCCTAGAGGGAGCAGGAAGTGTTACATCTGCGACAGTGCACAGCACATGGCCAAAGAGTGTCCCCAGAGGATCCAGAAGCACACTGCAGCCTCAGCAACAGTAAAGGGAGCAGTTCAGCAGCAAGAACAGCTGCAGGGAAAAGAAGAAGCCTGGCTGGAAACGGAAGCACTGGGGCCCAGCCAGGCGAGTCAGTGAAGCAGTCCCCAGAGATTTTACAGCCCACAGATCCCCTCCCACCCAAACCAGTGGTGCAACTCACCGCATCACTCCAGCTGCCCAATGGGCTCACCCTGGAAATCCCAATTACCATTGACTCTGGGAGCAACACAGACTTTGTAGGAGTGGACTTCATCAAGCAACATCGCATAGCACTCCTACCAGCCACGATGCCCCTAAACGTCGTCACGGTCGATGGCAGGAAGATACTGGGAGGAGGGGTGGTACAGCAAACACCGCCTATGGTAATGCAAATTGGAAACCACCGGGAAGTCATCAGCTTCAACGTCACCCACCTGTCGGACACGCCCATAGTGTTGGGCATGAGTTGGCTGGATAGGCACAGCCCGGCATTAGCATGGTACCAGCGGCAATTAACCTTCTGCTCTTCCTACTGAGCAGAACACTGCATCCGGACTTGCCAGGAAGAGGAGGGGCAAGAGGATGAACCGCAGCTGCACCTAGGCATGGTGCAAGCGGTGCCCAACAAGTACAAGGAGTTTTTGGAGGTCTTCTGCGAGAGGGAAGTGGATAAGCTGCCTCCCCACAGGCCTTACGACTGCAAGATTGACCTCCTGCCGGGGGCGACGCTGCCGACTGGAAAACTGTATTCCATGTCTGAGGACGAACTGCAAGAACTCAGGGACTTCATAGATCACAACTTGAAGCGGGGATTCATCCAAGAATCCAAAGCAGTGGGGGGCAGTCCCGTGTTTTTCGTGAAGAAGAAAGACACGCCCCAACGCAGGCTCGTAGTTGATCATCAATTCTAGGACGAAGCCCACAGCATTCCCCATGCCCAAGATCGTCGACCTGCTCGCGACGGTGAGGAAGGGACGACTCTTCACCAAGTTGGATCTACGAGGGGCGTACAACCTTATACGCATGCAGGAGGGCGATGAGTGGAAGACGGCCATGTTTACACCTTTAGGCAACTATGAATATCGCGTAATGCCATTCGGTCTGCAAAATGGCTCCCATACCTTCCAAGCTTTCATGCATCACGTGTTAGCGGGACTCCTCTACAAGAAGTGCGTCTGCTTCCTGGACGACATCCTGATCTTTTCGGAATCGCAGGAGGCTCACGAGGGGGACGTCAAGGAGGTCCTGCAGAGGCTACGGGAGCACAGACTTTACGCCAAACTAGAGAAGTGCCAGTTCGACATGACGGAGGTGGATTTCCTGGGCTACAAGCTGTCCGACAAGGGACTCGCCATGGACAGCACCAAGGTCCGCGCGGTGTTGGACTTGAAGAGCCCGCGCAATCGGAAGGAGGTCCAGAAGTTCGTCGGCTTCGCCAACTTTTATCGCAAGTTCATCAAAGGGTTCGCGAAGGAGACGGCGGCTATCACGGACATCCTCAGCTCCAAGAAGAAGAAGTTCACCTGGACGGACCAGGCGGAGCAGTCCTTTCGAAGACTCAAGCGTCTCTTCGCGTCCGAAGAACAGCTGCTACACGTAAACCCCAGCAAGCCAATGAGGGTTGAGGCGGACGCCTCGGACAGAGCGGTGGGGGCGGTCCTGTTGCAGCAAGATCTGCAAGGGGACTGGAGGACGTGTGCATTCTACTCCAGGAAACTCAGCAAGTCGGAACAGAACTACACCATCTGGGACAGGGAGTTGCTGGCCATTCATGCAGCCTTCAAGGCGTGGCGGCACTTCCTCGTCGGAGCCAGACACACAGTGCAGGTCCGCACGGACCATAAGAACCTGGAGTATTGGCGCACGGCGCGGTTCCTGAACCGGAGACACATCCGCTGGGCGGAGTTCTTTGCGGATTTCGATTTCCGGATAGAATACGTCCTGGGAGACACCAACGTCATGGCGGATGCACTATCCAGGAAGCCGCAGTATCTCGAGGAAGCGGCACCGGTGGCGGCCAAACACATTTTCGCACCGAAAGCGTGGGCGTGCGCTTCAGCCGCCGTGGACCTGGACGCGGTGCGTCGAGCGCTGCAGACGGATTAGTTCGCACAATCCAAGATGGAGGAGGTGCGAAGAGGCACAGCGAAGGACGACGAGTTCCAGATACGAGACGGACTGCTCATCCGCAAAGGGGCTCTCTACGTACCCGGAGACGACCTCCGCGCGAAAGTCCTGCAGCAGTTACACGACGCGCCCAGCGCTGGGCACTTCGGCAAGGACAAGACGGCGGAATTGGTAACCAGAGACTTTTGGTGGCCCAAGATGAGAGGAGAAGTCGCGGATTACGTCTCCAGGTGTGACACCTGTCAAAGGGCCAAGCCAGTACACAGGAAGCCGGCGGGTCTGCTAGAACCCCTACAGACGCCGCTCGAACCATGGGAGAGAGTGGCCCTGGACTTTTCACAGATCTGCCCAGCTCGCGAGGCAAAACAGCCCTACTCGTGGTCGTAGACATGTTCACCAAGATGGCGCACTTCATTCCTTGCGCGAAGGTGGCCACAGCGGAACAGACCGCCAAGCTGTTCATAGACCACGTATTCAAGGTCCATCCTGTCCGACCGGGGTCGCCAATTCATCTCGAGCTTCTGGCAGAAGCTGCTGGGCATCCTGAACGTCAAGATCAACTTAGCGTCGGCACGACACCCGCAGACCAACGGACAGGCGGAGAGGGTCAACGCCATCATGCAGCAGTACCTGCGATGCTACGCGAATCAACAACCCTCGACCTGGGTGGACTACCTACCGCTGGCCGAGTTTGCCTACAACAACATGAAGCATGTGTCTACAGGGGTGACACCGTTCTTCGCCAACAATGGGCGGCATCCCAGAACCTTCCCGGGGTTAGAGACGAAGGGGGAGGGGGAGCCACGGGGAGCAGAGCACTTAGCAGCAGAGTTACAGGAGGTCCACGAGCAACTACGAAGGCACTTGGAACTGGCGAAACACGCCTACAAAATGAAGGCAGACAAGCACAGGAGAGTTGGGGACGACATCCAGGTGGGGGACTGGGTCTGCTTAGCAGCCCAGGCAGTGCCGGCCAGGACGTTAGCTCAAACACAAGCAGCTGGGGCCTTACCAGGTCGTGGCACAAATCAATCCAGTGGCCTTCCGGTTGACACTCCCGGAGGGCTCCAGAATGCATCCAGTCTTTCATAGGTCAGTGCTCACACCCTACAGGGCACCCCACAGGTTTCAGGCGCCAGGGAACGCGCCAGACCCACTTAACAAATCTCCAACGAGGGAGGGGTCACGGAGGGCGACGCCACTCAACGAGGTCACGGAGATTTTGGACTCGAGGTGGGGGGAAGAGGGAGTGGAATATCTCCTCGCCAGGGAAGGTACCCCAGCCAGCGCCAACAGATGGGTACCGTGCTATGCCGTGGAGGAGCACTACCTCAAAGACGAGTTCCATGCACTCTTCCCACACAGACCTATGCCAGCAGAGTATTTCGACGACTGGCTTTTCACACCCACACTTTCAGCCAGTACGTTCCAGGGTTTTTCATCAGCTGAAGAGACGACGCCGGAAACTACCTCCCCAGAGGGGTCACTCTCGGGGTTTGCCACAGACCGCTCCTATTGGTGGGACACTCAACCAGAGGTGGGGTGGCGCAGGGAACTGCTGCGGGGACCCTTACACGCAGTCTCACTCGAGGTACCAGGGGGAGGGAACGACATGGACGTGTTGAGGGAAGTTCCTGGATTCGAGCACAACAGCAGAGAGATGGAAGCAGAAGAGATCGACGTCGACGAGCCCATTGCGGTCGGGCCGGATCCCGCTGGCCGGCTGCACACCGGGGGGGAAGAATGGTATCCCGCACTCACACCCACAGCACTGGAGCACCCGGAACCCACACCCGAAGAGGGGGAGGGGGAAGGGGAGGCTTCGAGGGGGGATGGATGTCAGGGGCTCAGGAGCAGGAGCACAGGGGAGAGAGGAAATGGAGAGCGAAGGGGAAGAATCCGAGGGCAGCATAGGGGAGTATGACAGTGGCCCGAGAGATTCCATGAGCTTCTCCAGCGAATCAGAAGATTCCCAGAAGGGGGCGCCGATGGTCAGGGCAAGGGGGGTCCCAGGGGGGACGCACCAGAAACAAGGAGCCAGCGGGGAACCCCGAAGCAGCAGCGGGGGATCACGACCAGTTTCCCCACCAGAGCGTAGTGGGGGGGAAGAGTCACATGTGTCAGGGCCAGCGTCTCCTCCAGCGGGGAGAGAAGGTGAGTCAGGGCTGACCACGCCTCCAACGGAGGGGAGGTCAGTTGCAGCTAGCCTCCCCAAAGGGGGAAGCAGTGACAGCAGCAGTGAAACGGTCAGGAGGAAAGTTGCTGGCTGGGCACGCGCGCCAAGTTCAAATGTATAGGCGCGGGGGACAGCAGGAGACCCGGATGGGGAACCAGCTCCTAAAGCCCGCCGGAGGGAGGGGGAAGGCTCAGGGGATTCAGCGTCAGAAGAGTCTAGAAAGGGCGAGACCCCAACGGACAGGCGGAACCAGAGGCGGAAAGAACAGAAGAAGAGGTGGAGTAAGGCTAGAGTCTTAAACTGGAGCCTGGGGGGAGGAGACTCAGACGGAGCATCAGCGGTCTAAAGGTTGAGACGTAGAGCTGCACGCTGCGGCTCTGGAAGTGAAACTGAACTTCAATAAAGACTTTCGTACTTAACAACGAAGTGGCGTTCGTCCTTTGTGAGCTGGGACCTCGGGCAGCTCTGACAGACGTGATTAAGAGTATTTGAGTGCAATATAATATTGGGAAATGTGAGACGAGGATAAAAAATAAACGGAAAATTATCAGACAAGCTGAGGGAATTTCTGGAAAAAAGGGTTTAAGTTAAAAATGGTTGTGTAATTTTGTAAAAATGTTTTTTCTTATGGAAAATCTAATAAAAATTATTTATTAAAAAAAAACAAAATCTCTAACGCCTGGGCTCTCTGCCGCTAACGCGGGTGCCTCTGCCGGTGCCGCTGGTTCCTCCGCAGCCTGAGCCTCTACCGCCTTGGCCTCTACCGGTGCCGCTGGTGCCTCGGCAGCCTGAGCCTCTTCCACCTGGGCCCTTGCCGCTGCTGCTGGTGCTTCCGCCGCCAGACCCTATATGCCTTGGCCTCTGCCGCTGCTGCTGGTGGTTCCGCCGCCAGAGCCTGTACCACCTGGGCCTCTACTGCCTCAGCCAACGCCGCCTGCGCCACTGCTGCCTCCGTTGCCAGAATCTGTACTACCTGAGTTTTTGCCGGTCCCGCTGGTGCCTCCGCAGCCCGAGCCTCTACCGCCTGGGCCTCTACCGGTGCCGCTGGTGCCTCGGCAGCCTGAGCCTCTACTGCCTGGGCCTCTGCTGCACTTGATGGTTCCACCGCTGCCTAGGCTGCATCTCCTGGACCTCAGCAGCTGCCGCTGGTGCCTCCGCCGCCAGAGCCTCTACCACCTGGGCCTCTGCCCCTGCCGCTGCTGCCTCCACCTCCAAAGCCTCTACCGCCTGGGCCCTTGCCTCTCCTCTGCCGATTGTGCTTTCGCCCCCAGAGCCTCTACTGCCTGGGCCTCTGCCGCTGCCCCTGGTGCTTCCGCCGCCAGAGCCTCTACTGCCTGGGCCTCTGCCACTACTGCTGGTGCCTACGCAGCCCGAGCCTCTACCGCCTGTGTCTCTGGCGCGAGTGCCTCCACTTCCAGTGTCTCTACCGCCTAGGCTTCTGCCGCCTCAAACAATGCGACCTGAGCCACTTCTGCTGCCGCTGGTGCCTCCGTTGCCTGAATCTGTACCACCTGAGCTTCTGCCCCTGCCGTTGGTGCCTCCGCCACCTGAGCCTCTTCCGTCTGGACCTCTGCCGCTGCCACTGGTGCCTCCATCGCCTGAGCCTCTTCCGCTTGGGCCTTTGCTGCTGCGGCTGTTGCCTCTGCCGCCAGAGCCTCTGCCACCTGGGCCTCTGTCGCTGCTGCTGGTCCCACCGCCGTCAGAGCCTCGACCGCCTGGTCCTCTGCCGCTGAGGCTGGTGCTTCCACCGCCAGAGCCTCTACTGCCTGGGCCTCTGCCGCTGCCGGGGGTGCTTCCACCGCCCCTGGGCCTCTACCGTTGCCGCTGGTGCCTCCGCGGCCTGAGCCTCTACCGCCTGGGCCTCTGCCGATGCCGCTGGTGCCTCCACAGCCTGAGCCTCTACCGCCTGGGCCATTGCTGCTGGTGTTGTTGACTCCGCCGCCAAAGCCTCTGCCACCTGGGTCTCTGTCGTTGCTACTGGTGCCTCTGCCGTCAGAGCCTCTACGCCTGGGTCTCTGCCGCTGCCGCTGGTGCCTCAGCCGCCAAAATCTCTAACGCGTGGGCCCTCTGCCGCCAACACGGGTGCCTCTGCCGGTGCCGCTGGTGCCTCCCCAGCCTGAGCCTCTACTGCCTGGGCCTCTGCCACTGCTGCCTCCACAGCACGAGCCTCTACCGCCTGGGCCTCTTGCGGTACCGCTGGTGCCTCCGCAGCCTGAGACACTACCGCCTGGGCCTCTGCCACTATCTCTGGTGCCTCCGCTGCCAGTACCTCTTCCGCCTTGGCCTCTGCTGCTGCCGCTGGTGCTTCCGTTGCCCAAATCTGTACCACCTGAGCTTCTCCCGCTGCCGCTGGAGCCTCCGCCGCCTGAGCGTCTTCCACCTGGACCACTGCCGGTGCGGATGGTGCTTCCACCGCCAGAGCCTCTATCCCCTGGGCCTCTACCAGTGCCGCTGGTGCCTCCACAGCCTGAGCCTCTACCGCCCGGGCCTTTGCCTCTGGCTTTGTTGCCTCCGCCGCAAAAGCCTCTGCCACCTGGGTCTCTGTCGCTGCTGCTGGTGCCTGTGCCGTGAGAGTCTCTATCGCCTGGGTCTCTCCCGCTTCCGCTGGTGCCTCAGACGCCTGAGCCTCTTCCGCTTGGGCCTTTGCTGCTGCGGCTGTTGCCTCTGCCGCCAGAGCCTCTGCCACCTGGGCCTCTGTCGCTGCTGCTGGTCCCACCGCCGTCAGAGCCTCGACCGCCTGGTCCTCTGCCGCTGAGGCTGGTGCTTCCACCGCCAGAGCCTCTACTGCCTGGGCCTCTGCCGCTGCCGGGGGTGCTTCCACCGCCCCTGGGCCTCTACCGTTGCCGCTGGTGCCTCCGCGGCCTGAGCCTCTACCGCCTGGGCCTCTGCCGATGCCGCTGGTGCCTCCACAGCCTGAGCCTCTACCGCCTGGGCCTTTGCTGCTGGTGTTGTTGACTCCGCCGCCAAAGCCTCTGCCACCTGGGTCTCTGTCGTTGCTACTGGTGCCTCTGCCGTCAGAGCCTCTACGCCTGGGTCTCTGCCGCTGCCGCTGGTGCCTCAGCCACCAAAATCTCTAACGCCTGGGCCCTCTGCTACCAACACGGGTGCCTCTGCCGGTGCCGCTGGTGCCTCCCCAGCCTGAGCCTCTACTGCCTGGGCCTCTGCCACTGCTGCCTCCGCAGCACGAGCCTCTACCGCCTGGGCCTCTGCCGGTACCGCTGGTGCCTCCGCAGCCTGAGACACTACCGCCTGGGCCTCTGCCACTATCTCTGGTGCCTCCGCTGCCAGTACCTCTTCCGCCTGGGCCGTTGCCGCTGCCGCTGGTGCTTCCGCCGCCAGACCCTATACTGCCTTGGCCTCTGCTGCTGCCGCTGGTGCCTCCGTTGCCCAAATCTGTACCACCTGAGCTTCTCCCGCTGCCGCTGGAGCCTCCGCCGCCTGAGCGTCTTCCACCTGGACCACTGCCGGTGCGGATGGTGCTTCCACCGCCAGAGCCTCTATCCCCTGGGCCTCTACCAGTGCCGCTGGTGCCTCCACAGCCTGAGCCTCTACCGCCCGGGCCTTTGCCTCTGGCTTTGTTGCCTCCGCCGCAAAAGCCTCTGCCACCTGGGTCTCTGTCGCTGCTGCTGGTGCCTGTGCCGTGAGAGCCTCTATCGCCTGGGTCTCTGCCGCTTCCGCTGGTGCCTCAGATGCCAAAATCTCTAACGCCTGGGCCCTCTCCCGCAAACGCGGGTGCCTCGGCCGGTCCCGCTGGTGCCTCCCAAGCCTGAGCCTCTACTGCCTGGGCCTCTGCCACTGCTGCCTCCGCAGCCCGAGCCTCTACCGCTTGGGCCTCTGCCGGTGCCGCTGGTGCCTCCGCAGCCTGAGCCTCTACCACCTGGGCCTCTGCCACTGCGGCTGGTGCCTCTGCAGCCCGAGTCACTACCGCCTGGGCCTCTTCCGGTGCCGCTGGTGCCCCCCCAGCCTGAGCCTCTACTGCCTGGGCCTCTGCCACTGCTGCCTCCGCAGCCCGAGCCTCTACCGCCAGGGCCTCTGCCGGTACCGCTGGTGCCTCCGCAGCCTGAGACTCTACCGCCTGGGCCTCTGCCACTATCTCTCGTGCCTCCGCTGCCAGTACCTCTTCCGCCTGGGCCCTTGCCGCTGCCGCTGGTGCTTCCACCGCCAGACCCTATACTGCCTTGGCCTCTGCCGCTGCCGCTGGTGCCTCCGTTTCCCAAATCTGTACCACCTGAGCTTCTCCCGCTGCTGCTGGTGCCTCCGCCGCCTGAGCCAATGCCGCCTGCGCCACTGCTGCTGCCGCTGGTGCCTCCGTTGTCCGAATCTGTATCACCTGAGATTCTCCCGCTGCCACTGGTACCTCCGCCGCCTGAGCCTCTTCCACCTGGACCTCTGCCGGTGCGGCTGGTGCTTCCACCGCCAGAGCCTCTACTGCCTGTGCCTCTGCCGCTGCCGCTGGTGCTTCCACCGCCACAGCCTCTATCCCCTGGGCCTCTACCAGTGCCGCTGGTGCCTCTGCAGCCCGAGCCTCTACCGCCCGGGCCTTTGCCTCTGGCTTTGTTGCCTCCGCCGCAAAAGCCTCTGCCACCTGGGTCTCTGTCGCTGCTGCTGGTGCCTCTGCCGTGAGAGCCTCTATCGCCTGGGTCTCTGCCGCTGCCGCTGGTGCCTCAGACGCCAAAATCTCTAACGCCTGGGCCCTCTGCCGCCAACGCGGGTGCCTCTGCCGGTCCCGCTGGTGCCTCCCAAGCCTGAGCCTCTATTGCCGGGGCCTCTGCTACTGCTGCCTCCGCAGCCCGAGCCTCTGCCGCTTGGGCCTCTGCCGGTGCCGCTGGTGCCTCCGCAGCCTGAGCCTCTACCACCTGGGCCTCTGCCACTGCGGCTGGTGCCTCCACAACCAGAGCCTCTGCCACCTGAGGCCCTGTAGCTGCTGCTGGTGCCTCCGCCGTCAAAGCCTCTACCGCCTGGTCCTCTGGTGCCTCAGCCAAAGCCGCCTGCGAAACTACTGCTACCGCTGGTGCCTCCGTTGTCCGAATCTGTACCACCTGAGCTTCTGCCGGTGCCGCTGGTGCCTCCGCAGCCTGACACTCTACCGCCTGGGCCTCTGCCACTACCTCTGTTGCCTCCGCTGCCAGTGCCTCTTCCGCCTGGGCCCTTGCCGCTGCCGCTGGTGCTTCCGCCGCCAGACCCTATACTGCCTTGGCCTCTGCCGCTGCCGCTGGTGCCTCCGCAGCCCGAACCTCTACCGTCTGGGCCCTCGCCGCTGCCACTGGTGCTTCCGCCGCCAGAGCCTCTACCGCCTGGGCCTCTGCCGCCTCAACCAACGCCGCCTGCGTCACTGCTGCTGCCGCTGGTGCCTCTGTTGCCCGAATCTGTACCACCTGAGCTTCTGCCGGTGCTGCTGGTGCCTCCGCAGCCTGAGCCTCTACCGCCTTGGCCTCTGCCGGTGCCGCTGGTGAATCCGCAGCCTGCGCCTCTACCGCCTGGACCTCTGCCACTGCTGCTGGTGCCTCCGCAGCCCGAGCCACTACTGCCTGGGCCTCTGCCAGTGTCTCTGGTGAATCCGCAGCCCGAGCCTTAACTTCCTGGGCCTCTGCCGCTGGTGCCTCTGCAGCCCGAGCCACTACCGCCTGGGCCTCTGCCGCCTCAACCAATGCTGCCGGGGCCTCTGCTGCTGCCGGTGGTGTCTCCGCCGCCAGAGCCTCTACCACCTGGGCCCTTGCGGCTGCCGCTGCTGCTTCCACCGCCAGAACCTCTACTGCCTGGGCCTCTGCTGCTGCCGCTGGTGCCTCCGCAGCCCAAGCCACTACCGCCTGGGCCTCTGCCGGTGCCGCTGGTGAATTCGCAGCCTGAGCCTCTACCACCTGGACCTCTGCCGGTGCCGCTGTAGAATCGCCACCTTAGCATTTTCCGCCTGAGCATCTGTCTCTGACGCTGATTCCTCCGCCGCCTCGGTCTCCTCAGCCTCTCTCGCCTGGGTCTCTGCCGCTGCTGTTGCTGCCTCCGCCACCAAACTCTCTAATGCCTGTGAATCTGCCGCTGCTGCAGGTATCTTCGCCGCCAGAGCCTCTACCGCCTGGGCCTCGCCGCTGCCGCTGCTGCCTCCGCAGCCTGAGCCTCCACCGACTGGGAGTCTGCCACTGCCGCTGGTACCTCAGCCACCAGAGCCTCTGCCACCTGGGTCCCGGTATCTGCTGCTGGTGCTTCCGCCGTCAAAGCCTCTGCCACCTGGTTAGAAGGTTTTAACAACGTTTTTGGATGGCATGCATATTTGTGGTATGATAAGGTTAAAGCTCATAAAGCATTTAAAAATCATATTGTTAGGAGATCTTTGTTTAATGTTTGGATCAGATACAAGGATTTACTGGAAAATAAGACCCCAAGGTGGTTGTCACCAATGGAAGCGAAAGCCCAGAAAAAGCTCAATATGGAGGCCAAATGGCCAAAATATTGGGAAATTTTGGAACAAGAAGGAGACAGACTGAAATTGCAGAGCTTTGAGAAACTAAAAAATAAAGTGCGAGACTGGCTTCATTATTTTCAGATAATGGAGGCTTATAATTTGGACAAGAAAATTGGCTTCCAGGTGGAAAAATCTAAATTAGAAACAGAAGTGCTAGAACCTAAAACTAAGATTATGTCAAAAATGTATAACTTGCTGCTGAAATGGAATACACAGGATGAAACGGTTAAGTCAGCTATGATTAAATGGGCACAAGATGTTGGACATAACATTATGTTTGCTGACTGGGAACAGTTATGGACCACCGGTATGAAATTTATGGCATGTAATGCCTTAAGAGAGAATATTATGAAATTATACAGGTGGTACATGACCCCAGTCAAGCTTGCAAAAATATATCATTTGCCCGATAATAAATGTTGGAAATGTAAGGAGGTTGAAGGTACATTCTTTCACCTTTGGTGGACGTGCCCAAAGATTAAGGCTTTCTGGGAAATGATTTATAATGAAATGAAAAAGGTATTTAAGTATACCTTCTTGAAGAAACCAGAGGCTTTTCTCTTCGGCATAGTCGGCCATTTGGTGCCAAAGAAGGACAGAACTTTTTTTATGTATGCTACAACGGCAGCAAGAATACTTATAGCAAAGCACTGGAAGACGCAAGATCTACCCACTCTGGAAGAATGGCAGATGAAGTTGATTGACTGTATGGGACTGGCAGAAATGACCGGCAGAATCCGCGAAAAGGGAGAAGAGTCGGCAGAAGAAGATTGGAAGAAATTCAAGGACTATTTACAGAAATACTACAAAATTAATGAACTCTGAAAAGATGCTGGATTGAACGTATGTGGTCTCTAGCTGTTATGATAAAGATAACTGGGATTAAAATTGTTTAAGTCATTGTCAGAGCTGCCCAAGGTCCCAGCTCACAAAGGACCAATGCTGCTTCGTTGTTAAGTACAAAAGTCTTTATTGAAGTTCAGTTTCACTTCCAGAGCCGCAGCGCGCAGCTCTACGTCTCACTGTCAGACCGCTGATGATCCCTCTGAATCTCCTCCCCCTGTACACCAGTTTAAGACCCTCGCCTTGCTCCACCTTTTCCGCTGCTCTTTCCTCCTCTGGGTCCGCCTGCCCGCCGGGGTCTCGCCCTTTCTAGCCTCTTCTGACGCTGATTCCCCTGAGCCTTCTCCCTCCCTCCGACGGGCTTTAGGAGCTGGTTCCCCATCCGGGTCTCCTGCTGTCCCCCGCGCCTGCACATTTGAACTTGGCGCGCGCGCCCAGCCAGCAGCTTTCCTCCTGACCGTTTCACTGCTGCTGTCACTGCTTCCCCCTTCGGGGGGGCTAGCTACAACTGACCTCCCCTCCATTCCCCCACTCTCCGATGGAGGCGTGGTCAGCCCTGACTCACCTCCTCTGCCGGCTGGAGGGGACACTGGCCCTGACACATGTGACTCTTCCCCCCCACTACGCTCTGGTGGGGAAACTGGTCCCGATCCCCCACTGCTGCTTTGGGGTTCCCCTCTGGCTCCTTGTTTCTGGTGCGTCCCCTCTGGGACCCCCCCTTGCTCTGACCATCGGCGCCCCCTTCTGGGAATCTTCTGATTCGCTGGAGAAGCTCATGGAATCTCTCGGGCCACTGTCATACTCCCCTACGCTTCCCTCGGATTCTTCCCCTTCGCTCTCCAATTCCTCTCTCCCCAGTGCTCCTGCTCCTGATTCCCTGACATCCATCCCCCCTCGAAGCCCCCCTTCCCCCCTCCCCCTCTTCGGGTGTGGGTTCCGGGTGCTCCAGTGCTGTGGGTGTGAGTGCGGGATACCATTCTTCCCCCCGGTGTGCAGCCGGTCCGCGGGATCTGGCCAGACCGCAACGGGCTCGTCGACGTCGATTTCTTCTGCTTCCATCTCTCTGCTGTTGTGCTCGAATCCAGGATCCTCCCCCAACAAGTCCATGTCCTCCCCTCCCCCGGGTACCTCTGGTGAAACTGCGTGTAAAGGTCCCTTCAGCAGCTCCCTGCGCAACCCCACCTCCAGTTGAGTGTCCCACCAATAGGAGCGGTCTGTGTCAAACCCCGAGAAAGACCCCTCCGGGGAGCTTGTTTCCGGCGTCGTCTCTTCAGCTGATGAAAAACCCTGGAACGTACTGGCTGAAAGTGTGGGTGTGAAAAGCCAGTCGTCGAAATACTCTGCCGGCATAGGTCTGTGTGGGAAGAGTGCATGGAACTCGTCTTTGAGGTAGTGCTCCTCCACGGCATAGCACGGTACCCATCTGTTGGCGCTGGCTGGGGTACCTTCCCTAGCGAGGAGATATTCCACTCCCTCTTCCCCCCACCTCGAGTCCAAAATCTCCATGACCTCGTTGAGTGGCGTCGCCCTCCGTGACCCCTCCCTCGTTGGAGATTTGTTAAGTGGGTCTGGCGCGTTCTCTGGCGCCTGAAACCTGTGGGGTGCCCTGTAGGGTGTGAGCACTGACCTATGAAAGACTGGATGCATTCTGGAGCCCTCCGGGAGTGTCAACCGGAAGGCCACTGGATTGATTTGTGCCGCGACCTGGTAAGGCCCCAGCTGCTTGTGTTTGAGCTTCCTCTTAGCCAGCGTCCTGGCCGGCACTGCCTGGGCTGCTAACCAGACCCAGTCCCCCACCTGGATGTCCTCCCTGACTCTCCTGTGCTTGTCTGCCTGCATTTTGTAGGCGTGTTTCGCCAGTTCCAATTGCCTTCGGAGTTGCTCGTGGACCTCCTGTAACTCTGCTGCTAAGTGCTCTGCTCCCCTTGGCTCCCCCTCCCTCTTCGTCTCCAAACCCGGGAAAGTTCTGGGATGCCGCCCATTATTGGCGAAGAGCGGTGTCACTCCTGTAGACCCGTGCTTCGTGTTGTTGTAGGCAAACTCGGCCAGCGGTAGGTAGTCCACCCAGGTCGAGGGTTGTTGATTGGCGTAGCATCGCAGGTACTGCTGCATGATGGCGTTGACCCTCTCCGCTTGTCTGTTGGTCTGCGGGTGTCGTGCTGACGCTAAGTTGATCTTGACGTTCAGAATGCCCAGCAGCTTCTGCCAGAAGCTCGAGACGAATTGGCGACCCTGGTCGGACAGGATGGACCGCGGCAAGCCGTGAGCTTTGAACACGTGGTCTAGGAACAGCTTGGCGGTCTGTTCCGCTGTGGCCACCTTCGCGCAAGGAATAAAGTGCGCCATCTTGGTGAACATGTCTACGACCACGAGTACCGCTGTTTTGCCTCGAGAACTGGGCAGATCTGTGACGAAGTCCAGGGCCACTCTCTCCCACGGTTCGAGCGGCGTCTGTAGGGGTTTTAGCAGACCCGCCGGCTTCCTGTGTACTGGCTTGGCCCTTTGGCAGGTGTCACACCTGGAGACGTATTCCGCGACTTCTCCCCTCACCTTGGGCCACCAAAAGTCTCTGGTTACTAATTCCGCCGTCTTGTCCTTGCCGAAGTGCCCAGCGCTGGGCGCATCGTGTAACTGCTGCAGGACTTTCGCGCGGAGGTCGTCTCCGGGTACGTAGAGAGCCCCTTTGCGTATGAGCAGTCCGTCTCGTATCTGGAACTTGTCGTCCTTCGCTGTGCCTCTTCGCACCTCCTCCATCTTGGATTGTGCGAACGAATCCGTCTGCAGCGCTCGACGCTCCGCGTCCAGGTCCACGGCAGCTGAAGCGCACGCCCACGCTTTCGGTGCGAAAATGTGTTTGGCCGCCACCGGTGCCGCTTCCTCGAGATACTGCGGCTTCCTGGATAGTGCGTCCGCCATGACGTTGTTGTCTCCCGGGATGTCATCTATCCGGAAATCGAAATCCGCAAAGAACTCCGCCCAGCGGATGTGTCTCTGGTTCAGGAACCGCGCCGTGCGCCAGTACTCCAGGTTCTTATGGTCCGTGCGGACCTGCACTGTGTGTCTGGCTCCGACTAGGAAGTGCCGCCATGCCTTGAAGGCTGCATGAATGGCCAGCAACTCCCTGTCCCAGATGGTGTAGTTCTGCTCCGCCATGCTGAGTTTCCTGGAGTAGAATGCGCACAGCCTCCATTCCCCTTGCGGATCTTGCTGCAACAGGACAGCCCCCACCGCTCTGTCCGAGGCGTCCGTCTCAACCCTCATTGGTCTGCTGGGGTTTACATGTAGCAGCTGTTCTTCGGACGTGAAGAGACGCTTGAGTCTTCGAAAGGACTGCTCCGCCTGGTCCGTCCAGGTGAACTTCTTCTTCTTGGAGCTGAGGATGTCCGTGATAGCCGCCGTCTCCTTCGCGAACCCTTTGATGAACTTGCGATAAAAGTTGGCGAAGCTTGGAAGGTATGGGAGCCATTTTGCAGACCAAAAGGCATTACGCGATATTCATAGGTGCCTAAAGGTGTAAACATGGCCGTCTTCCACTCATCGCCCTCCCGCATGCGTATAAGGTTGTACGCCCCTCGTAGATCCAACTTGGTGAAGAGTCGTCCCTTCCTCACCGTCGCGAGCAGGTCGTCGATCTTGGGCATGGGGAATGCTGTGGGCTTTGTCCTGGAATTTATGAGCCTATAATCAACTACAAGCCTCCGTTGGGGCGTGTCCTTCTTCTTCACGAAAAACACAGGACTGCCCCCCACTGCTTTGGATTCTTGGATGAATCCCCGCTTCAAGTTGTGATCTATAAACTCCTTGAGTTCCTCAGACATGGAATACAGTTTTCCAGTCGGCAGCGTCGCCCCCAGCAGGAGGTCAATCTTGCAGTCGTAAGGCCTGTGGGGAGGCAGCTTATCCGCTTCCCTCTCACAGAAGACCTCCAAAAACTCCTTGTATTTGTTGGGTACAGCTTGCACCATGCCTAGGTGTAACTGCGGTTCATCCTCTTGCCCCTCGTCCTCCTGGCTTTGAGAGGGATCATACTGTCAGAGCTGCCCAAGGTCCCAGCTCACAAAGGACCAACGCTGCTTCGTTGTTAAGTACAAAAGTCTTTATTGAAGTTCAGTTTCACTTCCAGAGCCGCAGCGCGCAGCTCTACGTCTCACTGTCAGACCGCTGATGATCCCTCTGAATCTCCTCCCCCTGTACACCAGTTTAAGACCCTCGCCTTGCTCCACCTTTTCCGCTGCTCTTTCCTCCTCTGGGTCCGCCTGCCCGCCGGGGTCTCGCCCTTTCTAGCCTCTTCTGACGCTGATTCCCCTGAGCCTTCTCCCTCCCTCTGGCGGGCTTTAGGAGCTGGTTCCCCATCCGGGTCTCCTGCTGTCCCCCGCGCCTGCACATTTGAACTTGGCGCACGCGCCCAGCCAGCAGCTTTCCTCCTGACCGTTTCACTGCTGCTGTCACTGCTTCCCCCTTCGGGGGGGCTAGCTGCAACTGACCTCCCCTCCATTCCCCCAATCTCCGATGGAGGCGTGGTCAGCCCTGACTCACCTCCTTTGCCGGCTGGAGGGGACGCTGGCCCTGACACATGTGACTCTTCCCCCCCACTACGCTCTGGTGGGGAAACTGGTCCCCATCCCCCACTGCTGCTTTGGGGTACCCCTCTGGCTCCTTGTTTCTGGTGCGTCCCCTCTGGGACCCCCCTTGCTCTGACCATCGGCGCCCCCTTCTGGGAATCTTCTGATTCGCTGGAGAAGCTCATGGAATCTCTCGGGCCACTGTAATACTCCCCTACGCTTCCTTCGGATTCTTCCCCTTCGCTCTCCAATTCCTCTCTCCCCAGTGCTCCTGCTCCTGATTCCCTGACAGTCATAAAATTTAAAAAGTTGATTGGAAAATAAGGTGTTAGTTAAAAGGAATGTTAAGAGATTAGGATTTGCTGGATTAACAATTTGAACTAGAAAACAAGAAGGGGAGGTATGAGGAAGTCAAAGAAACATGTTACTGAAAAATTGTTATTGAAATTGATTTGTTTTTAACATTTTTCTTTTTCTTTTTCTTTTTGTGTTTGTATAAAATTGGAAAACTTAATAAATATTTATTTTTAAAAAAGGCCTCTGCCACTTGGTTCTTTGTAGCTGCTGCTGGTGCCTCCGCCGTCAAAGCCTCTACCGCCTGGTTTTCTGGTGCCGCCAACGCTGCTGGTGCCTCCCCAGCCTGAGCCACTGCTGCCTGGTCCTCTGCCACTGCTGCCTCCGCAGCCCAAGCCTCTATCGCCTGGGCCTTTGCCGGTGCCGCTGGTGCCTCCGCAGTCTGAGCCTCTACCACCTGGGCCTCTACCACTAGAGCTGGTGCCTCTGCCACCAGAGCCTCTGCCACCTGGGTCTCTGTAGCTGCTGCTGGTGCCTCTGCCGTCAAAGCCTCTACCGCCTCGTCCTCTGGTGCCTCAGCCAATGCCGCCTCCGCCACTACTGCTACCGCTGGTGCCTCCGTTGTCCGAATCTGTGCCACCTGAGCTTCTGCCGGTGCTGCTGGTGCCTCCACCGCCAGACCCTATACTGCCTTGGCCTCTGGCGCTGACGCTGGTGCCTCCGCAGCCCGAACCTCTACCGCCTGGGCCCTCGCCGCTGCCGCTGGTGCTTCGGCCGCCAGAGCCTCTACCGCCTGGGCCTCTGCCGCCTCAGCCAACGCCGCCAGCGCCACTGCTGCTGCCGCTGGTGCCTCTGTTGCCCGAATCTGTACTGTCAGGGAATCAGGAGCAGGAGCAATGGGGAGAGAGGAATTGGAGAGCGAAGGGGAAGAATCCGAGGGCAGCGTAGGGGAGTATGACAGTGGCCCGAGAGATTCCATGAGCTTCTCCAGCGAATCAGAAGATTCCCAGAAGGGGGCGCCGATGGTCAGGGCAAGGGGGGTCCCAGGGGGACGCACCAGAAACAAGGAGCCAGAGGGGAACCCCAAAACAGCAGTGGAGGATCGGGACCAGTTTCCCCACCAGAGCGTAGTGGGGGGGAAGAGTCACATGTGTCAGGGCCAGCGTCTCCTCCAGGGAGGGAGTCAGGGCTGACCACGCCTCCATCGGAGAGTGGAGGAACGGAAGGGAGGTCAGTTGCAGCTAGCCCCCCCCGAAGGGGGAAGCAGTGACAGCAGCAGTGAAACGGTCAGGAGGAAAGCTGCTGGCTGGGCGCGCGCGCCAAGTTCAAATGTGCAGGCGCGCGGGACAGCAGGAGACCCGGATGGGGAACCAGCTCCTAAAGCCCGCCGGAGGGAGGGAGACGGCTCAGGGGAATCAGCGTCAGAGGAGGCTAGAAAGGGCGAGACCCCGGCGGGCAGGCGGACCCAGAGGAGGAAAGAGCAGCAGAAAAGGTGGAGCAAGGCTAGAATCTTAAAATGGTGTCAAGGGGGAGGAGACTCAGACGGAGCATCAGCGGTCTAACGGTTGAGACGTAGAGCTGCGCGCTGCGGCTCTGGAAGTGAAGCTGAACTTCAATAAAGACTTTTGTACTTAACAACGAAGCAGCGTTGGTCCTTTGTGAGCTGGGACCTAGGGTAGCTCTGACAGTATGCTCCGTCTCCCATAAAAACCTCGCAGCATGAGTTGGTGCAGCGAGGGGCAAGACTTGGTGTTTTGCGAGCTCACGAAGATAGGCAAAGATGACTACAGAGAGCCAGGTGAAAGAACTGCAAGAAGCAGTCACGACGCTTTACGCAGAAGTAGCTGCATCCAGGAAGAGAGAAGAAGAAGCAGTAGCGCTCTGCCGGGATCTGCAGACCAGGTGGGACCGTTTGGGCAAGGAGGGGCTGCCAGGACTCAAACCAGAGGGAGTTGGCCTCGGGAAGAGGGGGGGCAGCCTAGTAGCCCACTTCAACGGGGACCTGCAGCAATACCCTAACTTCAGAGCTGACGTGGTTTACGCGCTCAATTTGCTTCAGAAAGACTTTAGAAATGAGGAAGAGAAAGTGGGTTTCATAATTACTCATTTGCATGCGGAAGCTAAAGCGTGGCTGCGGAATTTGTGGCGCGAAAATGACCCCGCCCTCCAAGATTCCGATGCATTTATCAAAGCTATGGACGCTTGCTTTAAATCAACGGTAGATGTAGATGTTGCTCGGAGGGAAATGCATGGACTACAGCAAGGGAAAGCGACGGTGAGGCAATATCACTCACGCTTTTTTGCCTTACTGAACGTGCTGGGCTGGGAGAAGGACTCTATTGCCGTCAGAGACCTGTTCTGGGAGGGGCTAAGTGGGGCCGTGAAAGATGAGCTGGCAAGAGGGGAAAGACCCCGAAGTACCCAAGAAGTTACCCAAAGAGCGTTGGCGATTGGTGTGCGCCTGGAAGGACGCCCTTGGAGCAGGGAGGAAGGAGGTAAGGCAAGCACCCCAGCCAGGACAACCCCCTTCCTATCAAGAGAGACAGGGCGGGCGCTATCCATGCCTCCATTGGGGAGGGGAGAAGAGCCGATGGAGATAGGTGGTGCCAGGGCTCAGACTGCCAGCAGAGCCCAAGCACCGGGAGCAGTCAAGGCAAAGGCTCCTAGAGGGACCAGGAAGTGCTACATCTGCGACAGTGCACAGCACATGGCCAAAGAGTGTCCCCAGAGGCTCCAGAAGCACACTGCAGCCTCAGCAACAGTAAAGGGAACAGGTCAGCAGCCAAAACAGCTGCAGGGGGAAGAAGAAGCCTGGTTGGAAGGGGAAGGACTGGGGCCCAACCAGGCGAGTCAGTGAAGGAGTCCCCAGAGATTTTACAGCCCACAGACACCCTCCCACCCAAACCAGTGGTGCAACTCATCGCATCGCTCCAGTTGCCCAATGGGCGCTCCCTGCAAGTACCAATAACCATTGACTCTGGGAGCAACGCAGACTTTGTAGGAGTGAACTTTATCAAGCAACATCGCATAGCACTCATGCCTGCCACGATGCCCCTAAACGTCGTCACGGTCGATGGCAGGAAGCTACTGGGAGGAGAGGTGGTACAGCAAACACCACCGATGGTGATGCAAATTGGAAACCACCGCGAAGTCATCAGCTTCAACGTCACCCACCTGTCAGACACGCCCATAGTGTTGGGTATGAGTTGGCTGGATAGGCACAGCCCGGCATTAGCATGGTACCAGCGGCAATTGACCTTCTGCTCCTCCTACTGCGCAGAACACTGCATCCAGACCCACCAGGAGGAGGAGGGGCAAGAGGATGAACCGCAGTTACACCTAGGCATGGTGCAAGCGGTACCCAACAAGTACAAGGAGTTTTTGGAGGTCTTCTGCGAGAGGGAAGCGGATAAGCTGCCTCCCCACAGGCCTTACGACTGCAAGATTGACCTCCTGCCGGGAGCGACGCTGCCAACTGGGAAACTGTATTCCATGTCTGAAGACGAACTGCAAGAACTCAGGGAGTTCTTAGATCACAACTTGAAGCGGGGGTTCATCCAAGAATCTAAAGCAGTGGGGGGCAGTCCCGTGTTTTTCGTGAAGAAGAAGGACACGCCCCAACGCAGACTCATAGTTGATTATAGGATCATAAATTCCAAAACAAAGCCCACAGCATTTCCCATGCCCAAGATCGACGACCTGCTCGCGACGGTGAGGAAGGGACGGATCTTCACCAATTTGGATCTACGAGGGGCGTACAACCTTATACGCATGCGGGAGGGCGATGAGTGGAAGACAGCCATGTTTACACCTTTAGGCACCTATGAATATCACGTAATGCCTTTTGGTCTGCAAAATGGCTCCCATACCTTCCAAGCTGTTCATAGACCACGTGTTCAAAGCTCACGGCTTGCCGCGGTCCATCCTGTCCGACCGGGGTCGCCAATTCGTCTCGAGCTTCTGGCAGAAGCTGCTGGGCATCCAGAACGTCAAGATCAACTTAGCGTCGGCACGACACCCGCAGACCAACGGGCAAGCGGAGAGGGTCAATGCCATCATGCAGCAGTACCTGCGATGCTACGCCAATCAACAACCCTCGACCTGGGTGGACTACCTACCGCTGGCCGAGTTTGCCTACAACAACACGAAGCACGGGTCTACAGGAGTGACACCGTTCTTCGCCAATAATGGGTGGCATCCCAGAACTTTCCCGGGGTTAGAGACGGAGGGGGAGGGGGAGCCAAGGGGAGCGGAGCACTTAGCAGCAGAGTTACAGGAGGTCCACGAGCAACTCCGAAGGCAATTGGAACTGGCGAAACACGCCTACAAAATGCAGGCGGACAAGCACAGGAGGGTCGGGGAGGACATCCAGGTGGGGGACTGGGTCTGGTTAGCTGCCCAGGCAGTGCCGGCCAGAACGCTAGCCAAGAGGAAGCTCAAACACAAGCAGCTGGGGCCTTACCAGGTCGTGGCGCAAATCAATCCAGTGGCCTTCCGGTTGACACTCCCGGAGGGCTCCAGAATGCACCCAGTCTTTCATAGGTCAGTGCTCACACCCTACAGGGCACCCCACAGGTTTCAGGCGCCAGGGACCGCGCTAGACCCGCTTAACGAATCTCCGAAGAGGGAGGGGTCACGGAGGGCGACGCCACTCAACGAGGTCACGGAGATTTTGGACTCGAGGTGGGGGGAAGAGGGGGTGGAATACCTCCTCGCCAGGGAAGGTACCCCAGCCAGCGCCAACAGGTGGGTACCGTGCTATGCCGTGGAGGAGCACTATCTTAAAGACGAGTTCCATGCTCTCTTCCCACACAGACCTATGCCGGCAGAGTATTTCGACGACTGGCTCTTCACACCCACACTGTCAGCCAGTACGTTCCAGGGTTTTTCATCGGCTGAAGAGACGCCGCCGGAAACTAGCTCCCCGGAGGGGTCACTCTCGGGGTTTGCCACAGACCGCTCCTATTGGTGGGACACTAAACCGGAGGTGGGGTGGCGCAGGGAGCTGCTGCGGGGACCTTTGCAAGCAGTCTCACCAGAGGTACCCGGGGGAGGGGAGGACATGGACGTGTTGGGGGAGGATCCTGGATTCGAGCACATCAGCAGACAGATGGAAGCAGAGGAAATCGACGTCGACGAGCCCGTTGCGGTTGGGCCGGATCCAGCGGACCAGCTACACACCAGGGGGGAAGAATGGTATCCCGCACTCACACCCACAGCACTGGAGCACCCGGAACCCACACCCAAAGAGGGGGAGGGGGGAAGGGGGGCTTCGAGGGGGGATGGATGTCAGGGAATCAGGAGCAGGAGCAATGGGGAGAGAGGAATTGGAGAGCGAAGGGGAAGAATCCGAGGGCAGCGTAGGGGAGTATGACAGTGGCCCGAGAGATTCCATGAGCTTCTCCAGCGAATCAGAAGATTCCCAGAAGGGGGCGCCGATGGTCAGGGCAAGGGGGGTCCCAGGGGGGACGCACCAGAAACAAGGAGCCAGAGGGGAACCCCAAAACAGCAGTGGAGGATCGGGACCAGTTTCCCCACCAGAGCGTAGTGGGGGGGAAGAGTCACATGTGTCAGGGCCAGCGTCTACTCCAGGGGGGGAGTCAGGGCTGACCACGCCTCCATCGGAGAGTGGAGGAACGGAAGGGAGGTCAGTTGCAGCTAGGCCCCCCCGAAGGGGGAAGCAGTGACAGCAGCAGTGAAACGGTCAGGAGGAAAGCTGCTGGCTGGGCGCGCGCGCCAAGTTCAAATGTGCAGGCGCGCGGGACAGCAGGAGACCCGGATGGGGAACCAGCTCCTAAAGCCTGCCGGAGGGAGGGAGACGGCTCAGGGGAATCAGCGTCAGAGGAGGCTAGAAAGGGCGAGACCCCGGCGGGCAGGCGGACCCAGAGGAGGAAAGAGCAGCGGAAAAGGTGGAGCAAGGCGAGGGTCTTAAATTGGTGTCAAGGGGGAGGAGACTCAGACGGAGCATCAGCGGTCTAACGGTTGAGATGTAGAGCTGCGCGCTGCGGCTCTGGAAGTGAAACTGAACTTCAATAAAGACTTTTGTACTTAACAACGAAGCAGCGTTGGTCCTTTGTGAGCTGGGACCTAGGGTAGCTCTGACATGTACCACCTGAGCTTCTGCCCACCGGGGATGGTGCCTCCGCAGCCTGAGCCTCTACTGCCTTGGCCTCTGGCGGGGCCGCTGGTGCCTCCACAGCCCGAACCTCTACCGCCTGGGCCCTGGCCGCTGCCGCTGGTGCTTCGGCTGCCAGAGCCTCTACCGCCTGGGCCTCTGCCGCCTCAGCCAATGTCACCTGCGCCACTGCTGCTGCCGCTGGTGCCTCTGATGCCCCAAATCTGTACCACCTGAGCTACTGCCCACTGGGGCTGGTGGCTCCGCAGCCTGAGCCTCTACTGCCTGTGCCTATGCCAGTGCGGCTGGTGCCTCCACCGCCAGAGCCTCTACCACCTGGGCCTTTGCCAGTGATGCTGCTGCCTCCGCAGCCTGAGCCTCTACCGCCTGGGCCTCTACGGGTGCCTGGGCCACGGCCGCTGGTGCCTCCGCCACCAGAGCCTCTGCCACCGGGGTCTCTGTAGCTGCTGCTGGTGCCTCCGCCGGCAAAGCCTCTGCCGCCAGGTCCTCTGGTGCCTCAGCCAATGCCGCCTGCGCCACTACTGCTACTGCTGGTGCCTCCGTTGTCTGAATCTGTACCACCTGAACTTCTGCGGGCGCCGCTGGTGCCTCCGCAGCCTGAAACTCTACCGCCGGGGCCACTGCTGCTGCCGCTGGTGCTTCGGCTGCCAGAGCCTCTACCGCCTGGGCCTCTTCCACCTCAGCCAATGCCACCTGCGCCTCTGCCGGTGCCGCTGGTGCCTCCGTAGCCCGAGTCACTACCGCCTGGGCCTCTGCCGGTGCCGCTGGTGCCCCCCCAGCCTGAGCCTCTACTGCCTGGGCCTCTGCCACCGCTGCCTCCGCAGCCCGAGCCTCTACCGCCTGGGCCTCTGCCGGTACCGCTGGTGCCTCCGCAGCCTGAGACTCTACCGCCTGGGCCTCTGCCACTATCTCTGGTGCCTCCGCTGCCAGTACCTCTTCCGCCTGGGCCCTTGCCGCTGCCGCTGGTGCTTCCACCGCCAGACCCTATACTGCCTTGGCCTCTAACGCTGCCGCTGGTGCCTCCGTTGCCCAAATCTCTAACACCTGAGCTTCTCCCGCTGCCGCTGGTGCCTCCGCCGCCTGAGCCAATGCCGCCTGCGCCACTGCTGCTGCCGCTGGTGCCTCCGTTGTCCGAATCTGTATCACCTGAGCTTCTCCCGCTGCCGCTGGTGCCTCCGCCGCCTGAGCCTCTTCCACCTGGACCTCTGCCGGTGCGGCTGGTGCTTCCACCGCCAGAGCCTCTACTGCCTGTGCCTCTGCAGCTGCCGCTGGTGCTTCCGCCGCCACAGCCTCTATCCCCTGGCCCTCTACCAGTGCCGCTGGTGCCTCTGCAGCCCGACCCTCTACCTCCCGGGCCTTTGCCTCTGTCTTTGTTGCCTCCGCCACAGAAGCCTCTACCACCTGGGCCTCTGCCACTGCCGCTGGTGCCTCCGCTGCCAGAGCCTCTACCGCCTGGGCCCTTGCCGCTGGTGCTTCCGGCGCCAGAGTCTCTACTGCCTGGGCCTCTGCTGATGCCATTGGTGCCTCCACAGCCCGAGCCTCTATCGCCTGGGTCTCTGCCGCTGCCGCTGGTGCCTCAGACGCCAAAATCTCTAACGCCTGGGCCCTCTGCCACCAACGCGGGTGCCTCTGCCGATCCCGCTGGTGCCTCCGTAGCCTGAGCCTCTACGGCCTGGGCCTCTGCTACTGCTGCCTCCGCAGCCCGAGCCTCTACCGCTTGGGCCTCTGCCGGTGCAGCTGGTGCCTCCGCAGCCTGAGCCTCTACCACCTGGGCCTCTGCCACTGCGGCTGGTGCCTCCGCAACCCGAGCCTCTGCCACCTGAGGCCCTGTATCTGCTGCTGGTGCCTCCGCCGTCAAAGCCTCTACCGCCTGGTCCTCTGGTGCCTCAGCCAATGCCGCCTGCGCAACTACTGCTACCGCTGGTGCCTCCGTCGTCCGAATCTGTACCACCTGAGCTTCTGCCGGTGCCGCTGGTGCCTCCGTAGCCTGACACTCTACGGCCTGGGCCTCTGCCACTACCTCTGGTGCCTCCGCTGCCAGTGCCTCTTCCGCCTGGGCCCTTGCCGCTGCCGCTGGTGCTTCCGCCGCCAGACCCTATACTGCCTTGGCCTCTGCCGCTGCCGCTGGTGCCTCCGCAGCCCGAACCTCTACCGCCTGGGCCCTCGCCGCTGCCGCTGGTGCTTCCACCGCCAGAGCCTCTACCGCCTGGGCCTCTGCCGCCTCAGCCAACGCCGCCAGCGCCACTGCTGCTGCCGCTGGTGCCTCTGTTGCCCGAATCTGTACCACCTGAGCTTCTGCCCACCGGGGCTGGTGCCTCCGCAGCCTGAGCCTCTACCGCCTGGGCCTCTACGGGTGCCTGGGCCACGGCCGCTGGTGCCTCTGCCACCAGAGCCTCTGCCACCGGGGTCTCTGTAGCTGCTGCTGGTGCCTCCGCCGGCAAAGCCTCTACCGCCAGGTCCTCTGGTGCCTCAGCCAATGCCGCCTGCGCCACTACTGCTACTGCTGGTGCCTCCGTTGTCCGAATCTATAACACCTGAGCTTCTGCTGGTGCTGCTGGTGCCTCCGCAGCCTGAGACTCTACCGCCTGGTCCTCTGCCACTGCCACTGGTGCCTATGAAGCCCGAGCCTCTACCGCCAGGTCCTCTGGTGCCTCAGCCAATGCCGCCTGCGCCACTACTGCTACTGCTGGTGCCTCCGTTGTCTGAATCTGTACCACCTGAACTTCTGCGGGCGCCGCTGGTGCCTCCGCAGCCTGAAACTCTACCGCCGGGGCCACTGCTGCTGCAGCTGGTGCTTCGGCTGCCAGAGCCTCTACCGCCTGGGACTCTTCCGCCTCAGCCAATGCCACCTGCGCCTCTCCCGGTGCCGCTGATGCCTCCGTAGCCCGAGTCACTACCGCCTGGGCCTCTGCCAGTGCCGCTGGTGCCCCCCCAGCCTGAGCCTCTACTGCCTGGGCCTCTGCCACCGCTGCCTCCGCAGCCCGAGCCTCTACCGCCTGGGCCTCTGCCGGTACCGCTGGTGCCTCCGCAGCCTGAGACTCTACCGCCTGGGCCTCTGCCACTATCTCTGGTGCCTACGCTGCCAGTACCTCTTCCGCCTGGGCCCTTGCCGCTGCCGCTGGTGCTTCCACCGCCAGACCCTATACTGCCTTGGCCTCTACCGCTGCCGCTGGTGCCTCCGTTGCCCAAATCTCTAACACCTGAGCTTCTCCCGCTGCCGCTGGTGCCTCCGCCGCCTGAGCCAATGCCGCCTGCGCCACTGCTGCTGCCGCTGGTGCCTCCGTTGTCCGAATCTGTATCACCTGAGCTTCTACCGCTTCCGCTGGTGCCTCCGCCGCCTGAGCCTCTTCCACCTGGACCTCTGCCGGTGCGGCTGGTGCTTCCACCGCCAGAGCCTCTACTGCCTGTGCCTCTGCAGCTGCCGCTGGTGCTTCCACCGCCACAGCCTCTATCCCCTGGCCCTCTACCAGTGCCGCTGGTGCCTCTGCAGCCCGAGCCTCTACCGCCCGGGCCTTTGCCTCTGTCTTTGTTGCCTCCGCCACAGAAGCCTCTACCACCTGGGTCTCTGTCACTGCTGCTGGTGCCTCTGCCGTGAGAGCCTCTATCGCCTGGGTCTCTGCCGCTGCCGCTGGTGCCTCAGACGCCAAAATCTCTAACGCCTGGGCCCTCTGCCGCCAACGCGGGTGCCTCTGCCGATCCCGCTGGTGCCTCCGAAGCCTGAGCCTCTACTGCCTGGGCCTCTGCTACTGCTGCCTCCGCAGCCCGAGCCTCTACCGCTTGGGCCTCTGCCGGTGCAGCTGGTGCCTCCGCAGCCTGAGCCTCTACCACCTGGGCCTCTGCCACTGCGGCTGGTGCCTCCGCAACCAGAGCCTCTGCCACCTGAGGCCCTGTAGCTGCTGCTGGTGCCTCCGCCGTCAAAGCCTCTACCGCCTGGTCCTCTGGTGCCTCAGCCAATGCCGCCTGCGAAACTACTGCTACCGCTGGTGCCTCCGTTGTCCGAATCTGTACCACCTGAGCTTCTGCCGGTGCCGCTGGTGCCTCCGCAGCCTGACACTCTACCGCCTGGGCCTCTGCCACTACCTCTGGTGCCTCCGCTGCCAGTGCCTCTTCCGCCTGGGCCCTTGCCGCTGCCGCTGGTGCTTCCGCCGCCAGACCCTATACTGCCTTGGCCTCTGCCGCTGCCGCTGGTGCCTCCGCAGCACGAACCTCTACCGCCTGGGCCCTCGCCGCTGCCGCTGGTGCTTCCGCCGCCAGAGCCTCTACCGCCTGGGCCTCTGCCGCCTCAGCCAACGCCGCCAGCGCCACTGCTGCTGCCGCTGGTGCCTCTGTTGCCCGAATCTGTACCACCTGAGCTTCTGCCCACCGGGGCTGGTGCCTCCGCAGCCTGAGCCTCTACTGCCTTGGCCTCTGGCGCTGCCGCTGGTGCCTCCACAGCCCGAACCTCTACCGCCTGGGCCCTGGCCGCTGCCGCTGGTGCTTCGGCTGCCAGAGCCTCTACCGCCTGGGCCTCTGCCGCCTCAGCCAATGCCACCTGCGCCACTGCTGCTGCCGCTGGTGCCTCTGTTGCCCCAAATCTGTACCACCTGAGCTACTGCCCACCGGGGCTGGTGCCTCCGCAGCCTGAGCCTCTACTGCCTGTGTCTATGCCGGTGCGGCTGGTGCCTCCACCGCCAGAGGCTCTACCGCCTGGGCCTTTGCCAGTGATACTGCTGCCTCCGCAGCCTGAGCCTCTACCGCCTGGGCCTCTACGGGTGCCTGGGCCACGGCCGCTGGTGCCTCCGCCACCAGAGCCTCTGCCACCGGGGTCTCTGTAGCTGCTGCTGGTGCCTCCGCCGGCAAAGCCTCTACCGCCAGGTCCTCTGGTGCCTCAGCCAATGCCGCCTGCGCCACTACTGCTACTGCTGGTGCGTCTGTTGTCTGAATCTGTACCACCTGAACTTCTGCGGGTGCCGCTGGTGCCTCCGCAGCCTGAAACTCTACCGCCGGGGCCACTGCTGCTGCCGCTGGTGCTTCAGCTGCCAGAGCCTCTACCGCCTGGGCCTCTTCCGCCTCAGCCAATGCCACCTGCGCCTCTGCCGGTGCCGCTGGTGCCTCCGCAGCCCGAGTCACTACCGCCTGGGCCTCTGCCGGTGCCTCTGGTGCCCCCCCCAGCCTGAGCCTCTACTGCCTGGGCCTCTGCCACTGCTGCCTCCGCAGCCCGAGCCTCTACCGCCTGGGCCTCTGCCGGTACCGCTGGTGCCTCCGCAGCCTGAGACTCTACCGCCTGGGCCTCTGCCACTATCTCTGGTGCCTCCGCTGCCCGAACCTCTACCGCCTGGGCACTGGCCGCTGCCGCTGGTGCTTCGGCTGCCAGAGCCTCTACCGCCTGGGCCTCTGCCGCCTCAGCCAATGCCGCCTGCGCCACTACTGCTACCGCTGGTGCCTCCGTTTTCTGAATCTGTACCACCTGAACTTCTGCGGGTGCCGCTGGTGCCTCCGCAGGTTGAAACTCTACCGCATGGGCCTCTGCCGGTGCCACTGGTGCCTCCTCAGCATGAGCCTCTACCGTCTGGGGCTCTGCCACTACCTCTCGTGCCTTCGCAGCCCGAGCCTCTCCCCCCTGCGCCTCTGACGCCTCAGCCAACTCCGCCTGCGCCACTACTGCTACGGCTGGTACCTCCGTTGTCCGAATCTGTACCGCCCGAGCTTCCGCCACTGCCGCTGCTGCTTCAGTCGCCAGAACCAATACTGCCTTGGCCTCTGCCGGCGCTGGTGCTTCTGCCGCCAGAGCCTCTACCGCCTGTTTCCTTGCCGGTGCCGCCGGTGCTTCCGCCGCCTAAGCCTCTACTGAATGGGCGTCTGCCACTGCCGCTGGTGCCTCAGCCGCCAGAGCCTCTGCCACCTGGGTCTCTGTAGCTGCTGCTGGTGCCTCCGCCGTCAAAGCCTCTACTGCCTGCTCCTCTGCCACTGCCGCTGCTGCCTCTGTCGCCACAGCCTATACCGACTGGGCCTCTGCCGCTGGTGCCTCAGCAGCCCAAGCCTCCACCACCTGCGCCTCTGCCGGTGACGCTGGTGCCTCCGTAGCCTGAGCCTCTACCGCGTGGGCCTCTACCGGTGCCGCTCGTGCCTTCGCAGCCAGAGCCTCTACCGCCTGGGCTTCTGCCGATGCCGCTGGTGCCTCCTCAGCCAGAGCCTCTACCACCTGGGCCTCTGCCACTTCCGCTGGTGCCTCCGCAGGCTGAGCCTCTACAGCCTGGGACTCTGCCACTGCTGATGGTGCCTCCGCCGCCAGAGCCTCTGCCACCTGGGTCTCTGTACCTGCTGCTGGTGCCTCCGCCGTTACAGCCTCTACCGCCTGGTCCTCTCGCGCTGGTGCCTCCACGTCTCTACCGCTTGGGCCTCTACCGCCACAGCCAACGCCGACTGCAACACTGCTGCTGCCGCTGGTGCCTCCGTTGCCCGAATCTGTACCACCTGAGCTTCTGCCGCTGCCGCTGGTGCCTCCGCCACCTGAACATCTTCCGTCTGGACCTCTGCCGCTGCCGCTGGTGCCTCCGCCGCCTGAGCCTCTGCCACCTGGGTCTCTGTCGCTGCTGCTGGTGCCTCCGCCGTCAGAGCCTCTACCACCTGGGCCTCTGCCGGTGCCGCAGGTGAATCCGCAGCCTGAGCCTCTACCACCTGGACCTCTGCCGGTGCCTCTGTACAATCGCCGACTCAGCTTTTTCCGCATGGGCATTTGTTGCTGACGCTGATTCCTATGCCGCCTCAGTCGCCTCAGCCTCTGTTGCCTGGGTCTCTGCCGTTGCCGTTGCTGACTCCGCCGCCAAAGTCTCTAATGCCCGTGAATCTGCCACTGCTGCAGGTGTCTTCGCCGCCAGAGCCTCTTCCGCCTGGGCCTCGCCGCTGCCGCTGCTGCCTCTGCAGCCTGAGCTTCCACCGACTGAGAGTCTGCCACTGCCGCTGGTACCTCAGCCACCAGAGCCTCTGCTACTTGGGTCTCTGTCACTGTTGCCTCCACCGCCAGAGCCTCTGCCACCTGGGTCTTTGTCGCTGCCGGTGGTGCCTCCGCCAGCAGAGCCTCTACCGCCTGGGCCTCTGCCGCTGCCGCTGATGCTTCCGCTGCCAGAGCCTCTACCGCCTGGGCCTCTGCCACTGCCGCCGGTGCTTCCGCCGCCAGAACCTCTACCGCGTGGGCCTCTGCCGCTGCCGCAGTTGCCTCCGCAGCCCGAGCCTCTACCGCCTGGGCCGCTGCCAGTGCCCCTGGTCCCTCCGCAGCCTGAGCCTCTAACGCCTGGGCCTCTGCCACTGCCGCTGGTGCCTCTGCAGCCTCAGCCTCTACTGCCTAGGCCTCTGCCGGTGCAGCTGGTGCCTCCGCAGACTGAGCCTGTACCGCCTGGGCCTCTGCCATCAGGTGCCTCCGCCATCAGAGCCTCTACCGCCTGGTCCTCTGGCGCCTCAGCCAATGCCGCCTGCGCCACTGCTGCTGTCGCTGGTGCCTCTGTTGCCCAAATCTCTACAAGCTGAGCTTCTGCTGCTGCCAATGGTGCCTCCGCCACCTGAGCCTCTTCCGTCTGGACATCTGCCCCTGCTGGTGGTGCCTCCGCCGCCTGAGGCTCTTCCGCCTAGGCCTCTGCCGCTGCCGCTGGTGCCTCCGCTGCCAGAGCCTCTACCGCCTTGTCCTCTGCCGCCTCAGCCAATGCCACCTACGCCACTCTTGCTGCCGCTGTTGCCTCCGTTGCCCCAGTCTGTACCACCTGAGCTTCTGCCACTGCCGCTGCTGCTTCCGCTGCCAGAACCAATACTGCCTGCGCCTCTGCCACTGCCGCTCGTGCCTCTACAGCCCGAGCCTTTACCGCCTGGGCCGTTGCTGCTGCGGCTGGAGCCTCCGCAGGCCGAGCCACTACCGCCTGGGCCTCTGCCGGTGCAGCTAGTGAATCAGCAGCCTGAGCCTCTACTGCCTGGGACTCTGCCGCTGCCACTGGTGCCTCCGCAGCCCGAGACACTACCGCCTGGCCTCTGCCGCGGCCGCTGGTGCCTCAGCCACCAGAGCCTTTACCGCCTGGGCCTCTGCCACCTCAGCCAATGCCGCCTGCGTCACTGCAGCTGCCGCTGGTGCTTCCGTTGCCCGAATCTGTACCACCTGAGCTTCTGCCGCTGCCGCTGGTGCCTCCGCCGCCTGAGCCTCTGCTGCCTGGGACTCTGCCCCTGCTGGTGGTGCCTCTGCCGCCAGAGCCTCTACTACCTGGACCCTTGCCGCTGCCACTGGTGCTTCCACCGCCAGAACCTGTACCACATGGGCATCTGCAGGTGCCGCTTGTCCCTCCGCAGCCTGATCCTATACCGATTGGGCGTGTGCTGCTGCCACTGGTGCCTCCGCAGCCCGAGCCTCTACCGCCTGGGCCGCTGCCAGTGCCCCTGGTCCCTCCGCAGCCTGAGCCTCTAACGCCTGGGCGTCTGCCACTGCCGCTGGTGCCTCTGCAGCCTGAGCCTCTACCGCCTAGGCCTCTGCCGGTGCAGCTGGTGCCTCCGCAGACTGAGCCTGTACCGCCTGGGCCTCTGCCGTCAGGTGCCTCCGCCGTCAGAGCCTCTACCGCCTGGTCCTCTGGCGCCTCAGCCAATGCCGCCTGCGCCACCGCTGCTGTCGCTGGTGCCTCTGTTGCCCAAATCTCTACAAGCTGAGCTTCTGCTGCTGCCGATGGTGCCTCCGCCACCTGAGCCTCTTCCGTCTGCACATCTGCCCCTGCTGGTGGTGCCTCCGCCGCCTGAGGCTCTTCCGCCTAGGCCTCTGCCACTGCCGCTGGTGCCTCCGCTGCCAGAGCCTCTACCGCCTTGTCCTCTGCCGCCTCAGCCAATGCCACCTACGCCACTCTTGCTGCCGCTGTTGCCTCCGTTGCCCCAGTCTGTACCACCTGAGCTTCTGCCACTGCCGCTGCTGCTTCCGCTGCCAGAACCAATACTGCATGCGCCTCTGCCACTGCCGCTCGTGCCTCTACAGCCCGAGCCTTTACCGCCTGGGCCGTTGCTGCTGCGGCTGGTGCCTCCGCAGCCCGAGCCACTACCGCCTGGGCCTCTGCCAGTGACGCTGGTGAATCCGCAGCCTGAGCCTTTACTGCCTGGGCCATTGCTGCTGCGGCTGGAGCCTCCGCAGGCCGAGCCACTATCGCCTGGGCCTCTGCCGGTGCAGCTGGTGAATCAGCAGCCTGAGCCTCTACTGCCTGGGACTCTGCCGCTGCCACTGGTGCCTCCGTAGCCCGAGACACTACCGCCTGGCCTCTGCCGCGGCCGCTGGTGCCTCAGCCACCAGAGCCTTTACCGCCTGGGCCTCTGCCACCTCAGCCAATGCCGCCTGCGTCACTGCAGCTGCCGCTGGTGCTTCCGTTGCCCGAATCTGTACCACCTGAGCTTCTGCCGCTGCCGCTGGTGCCTCCGCCACCTGAGCCTCTGCTGCCTGGGACTCTGCCCCTGCTGGTGGTGCCTCTGCCGCCAGAGCCTCTACTACCTGGACCCTTGCCGCTGCCACTGGTGCTTCCACCGCCAGAACCTCTACCACATGGGCATCTGCAGGTGCCGCTGGTCCCGCCGCAGCCTGATCCTATACCGATTGGGCGTGTGCTGCTGCCACTGGTGCCTCAGCTGCCAGAGCCTCTACCGCCTGGGCCCTTGCCGCTGCCGCTGCTACTTCCGCCGCCAGAACCAATACTGCCTGAGTCTTTGCCGCTGCCGCTCGTGCCTCCGCAGCCCGAGCCTCTACCTCCTGGGCCGTTGCTGCTGCCGCTGGTCCTTCAGCAGCCATAGCCTCTACTGCCTGGGCCTCTGCCGCTGCCGCTGGGGCTTCCGCGGCCCGAGCCACTACCGCCTGGGCTTCTACCGGTGCCGCTGGTGAATCCGCAGCCTGAGACACTACCGCCTGGGCCTCTGTCGGTGCCGCTGCTGAATCCTCAGCCAAAGCCACTACTACCTGGGCCTCTGCTGCTGCCACTGGTGCCTCCGTAGCCGAAGCAACTACCGCCTGGGCCCCTGCCGGGGCCGCTGGTGAATCAGCAGCCTCAGCCTCCACTGCCTGGGCCTCTGCTGCTGCCGCTGGTGCCTCCGCAGCCCAAACTTCTACCGCCTGGGCCTCTGCCACTGCCGCCTGGGCCTCCACCGGGGCCGCTGGTGCCTCCGCAGCCTGAGCCTCTACCGCCTGGGTCTCTGCTGGTGCCGCTGGTGCTTCCGCAGCCCAAGCCTCTACGGCCCGGGCCTCTGTTGGTGCCGCTGGTACTTCCACCGCCAGAGTCTCTGCCACCTGGCTCTCTGTAGCTGCTGCTGGTGCCTCCGCCGTCAGAGCCTCTACCGCCTGGTCCTCTGGCGCTGGTGCCTCCACTTCTAGAGTCTCTACCGCCAGGGCCTCTACCGCTGCCGCTGGTGCCTCCACAACCTGAACATCTACCACCTGGGCCTCTGCCACTGCCGCTGGTGCCTCCGCTGCCAGAGCCTCTACCGCCTGGGCCCTTGCCGCTGCCGCTGATGCCTCCTTAGCCTGAGCCTCTACCGCCTGGGCCTCTGCCGGTGCCTCTGGAGCCTCCGCAGACAGAGCCTCTACTGCCTTGTCCTCTGCCACCTCATCCAAGGTGAATCCGCAGCCCGAGCCTCTACCGCCTGGGCCTTTGCCGCTGCTGCTTCCGCCGCCAAAACCAATACTGCCTCGGCCTCTGCCGCAGTTGCCTCCGCTACCCGAGCCTCTACCGCCTGGGCCTTTGCCGGTGCCCCTGATTGAGCCTCCTCCGTCAGAGCCTCTACTGCCTGGTCCTCTGGCCCCTCAGCCAAAGCCGCCTGCGCCACTGCTGCAGCCGCTGGTGCCTCCGTTGCCCGAATCTGTACAACCTGAGCTTCTTCCGCTGCCACTGGTGCCTCCGCAGCCTGAGCCTCTTCCATCTGGACATCTGCCGCTATTGCCTCCTCCGCCAGAGCCTCTATCGCCTGGGCCTTTGCCGGTGCCCCTGGTCCTTTGCCGCCAGAGCCTCTACCGCCTTTTCCTCTGCCGCCTCCGCCAATGCCGCCTACGCCTCTGCTGCTGCCGCTGGTGCCTCCGTTGCCCCAATCTGTACCACCTGAGCTTCTGCCACTGCCGCTGCTGCTTCCGCCGCCAGAACCAATACTGCCTGGGCCTCTGCCGCTGCCGCTCGTGCCTCGGCAGCCCGAGCCTTTACCGCCTGGGCCGTTGCTGCTGCGGCTGGTGCCTCCCCCGCCAGAGCCTCTACTACCTGGGCCCTTGCCGCAGCCTCTGGTGCTTCCACTGCCAGAACCTCTACCACATGGGCATCTGCAGGTGCCGCTGGTCCCTCCGCAGCCTGATCCTATACCGACTGGGCGTCTGCCACTGGTGCCTCAGCCGTCAGAGCCTCTACCGCCTGGCCCCTTGTTGCTGCCACTGCTGCTTCCACCGCCAGAACCAATACTGCCTGGGTCTCTGCCGCTGCAGCTCGTGCGTCCGCAGCCCGAGCCTCTACCGCCTGGGCCGCTGCTCCATCCGCTGGTCCTTCAGCAGCAATAGCCTCTAATGCCTGGGCCTCTGCCGCTGCGGCCTCCGCAGCCTGAGCCTCTACAGCCTGGGCCTCTGCCACTGCGGCTGGTGCCTCCGCCACCAGAGCCTCTGCCACCTGGGTCTCTGTAGCTGCTGCTGGTTCATCTGACGTCAAAGCCTCTACCGCCTGGTCCTCTGGTGCCTCAGCCAATGCCACCTGTGCCACTACTGCTACCGCTGGTGCCTCCGTTGTCCGAATCTATAACACCTGAGCTTCTGCTGGTGCTGCTGGTGCCTCCGCAGCCTGAGACTCTACCGCCTGGTCCTCTGCCGCTGCCACTGGTGCCTACGAAGCCCGAGCCTCTACCGCCTCGGCTCTTGCCACTGCCGCTGGTGCTTTCGCCGCCAGAGCTTCTACCGCCTGTTCCCTTGCCGCTGCCAGTGGTGCCTCCGCAGCCTGAGCCTCTACGCCTGGGTCTCTGCCACTGCCGCTGGTTTTCCGCCGCCAGAGCCTCTACCGCCTGGGCCTCTACTGCCTCAGCCAATGCCGCCTGCGCCACTGCTGCTGCCGCTGGTGCCTCCGTTGCCCGAATCTGTATCACCTGAGCTTTTCCCGCTGCCACTGGTGCCTCCACCCCCTGAGCCTCTTCCACCTGGGCCTCTGCCGGTGTCGCTGCCCGAATCTGTATCACCTGAGCTTTTCCCGCTGCCGCTGGTGCCTCCACCCCCTGAGCCTCTTCCACCTGGGCCTCTGCCGGTGTGGCTGCTGCCTCTGCAACCTGAGCCTCTACCGCCTGGACCTCTGCCGGTGCCGCTGCTGCCTCCGCAGCCTGAGACTCTAATGCCTGGGCCCTGGCCGGTACCGCTGGTTCGTCCGCCGCCAGACCCTATACGGTCTTGGCCTCTGCCGCTGCCGCTGGTGCCTCCGCAGCCCGAGCCTCTACTGCCTGAGCCTCTGCTGCCTCCGCAGCCCGAGCCACTACCCCCTGGGCCCTTGCCGCCTCAGCCAACGCTGCCTGCGCCACTGCTGCTGCCGCTGGTGCCTCCGTTGCCCGAATCTGTACCACCTGAGCTTCTGCCGCTGCCGCTGGTGCCACCTGAGCCTCTGCCACCTGAGTCTCTGTAGCTGCTGCTGGTGCATCCGATGTCAAAGCCTCTACCGCCTGGTCCTCTGGTGCCTCAGCCAATGCCACCTGCACCACTACTGCTACCGCTGGTGCCTCCGTTGTCCGAATCTGTACCACCTGAGCTTCTACCGGTGCCGCTGGTGCCACCGCAGCCTGAGACTCTACCGCCTTGGACTCTGCCGGTGCCGATGGTGCCTCCACAGCCTCAGCTTCTACTGCCTGGGCCTATGCCGCTGCCGCAGGTGCTTCCGCCGCCAGAGTCTCTACCGCCTGTTCCCTTGCCGCTGCCACTGGTGCCTCCGCAGCCTGAGTCTCTACGCCTGGGTATCTGCCACTGCCGCTTGTTTTCCACCGCCAGAGCCTCTACTGCCTGGGCATCTGCCGCCTCAGCCAATGATGCCTGCGCCACTGCTGCTGCCGCTGGTGCCTCCGTTGCCCGAATCTGTATCACCTGAGCTTCTCCCGCTGCCGCTGGTGCTTCTGCCGCCTGAGCCAATGCCGCCTGCGCCACTGCTGCTGCAGCTGGTGCCTCCGTTACCTGAATCTGTACCACCTGAGCTTCTGCCAGTGCCGCTGGTGCCTCCGCAGCCTGAGACTCTACCTCCTGGTCCTCTGCCGCTGCCGCTGGTGCCTCCGCAGCCCGAGCCTCTACCGCCTGGGCCCTTGCCGCTGCCGCTGGTGCTTCCGCCGCCAGAGCTTCTACCGCCTGTTCCCTTGCCGCTGCCAGTGGTGCCACCGCAGCCTGAGCCTCTACGCCTGGGTCTCTGCCACTGCCGCTGGTTTTCCGCCGCCAGAGCCTCTACCGCCTGGGCCTCTACTGCCTCAGCCAATGCCGCCTGCGCCACTGCTGCTGCTGCTGGTGCCTCCGTTGCCCCAATCTGTATCACCTGAGCTTCTCCCGCTGCTGCTGGTGCTTCTGCCGCCTGAGCCAATGCCGCCTGCGCCACTGCTGCTGCCCTGGTGCCTCCGTTGCCCGAATCTGTATCACCTGAGCTTTTCCCGCTGCCGCTGGTGCCTCCAGCCCTGAGCCTCTATCACCAGGGCCTCTGCCGGTGCCGCTGCTGCCTCCACAGCCTGAGCCTCTACCGCCTGGACCTCTGCCGGTGCCGCTGGTGCTTCCGCAGCCTGAGACTCTACCGCCTGGGCCCTGGCCGCTCCCGCTGGTGCGTCCACCACAGGAGCCTCTACTGCCTGGGCCTCTGCTGCTGCCGCTGGTGCCTCCGCAGCCCGAGCCACAACTTCCTGGGCCTCCGCCGCCTCCGCCAACGCTGCCTGCGCCACTGCTGCTTCGCTGGTGCCTCCGCAGCCTAAGCCTCTACCACTTCGGCCTCTGCCACTGTGCCTGGTGCCTCCGCCACCAGAGCCTCTGCCACCTGGGGCTCTGTAGCTGCTGGTGGTGCCTCCGTCGCCTGAGCCTCTACTGCCTGGGCCCTTGCCCCTGCCACTGGTACTTCTGCCAGAGCCTCTACCGCCTGGGCCTTTGCTGCTGCCTCTGTTGCCTCCGCCGCCCTTGCTGGTGGTGCCTCCGCCGCCAGAGCCTCTGTTACCAGGCGGTAGCCTGGGCCTCCGCCGCTGCCGCTGGTGCTTCCACCGCCATAACCTCTACCGCCTGGGCCTCTCCCGCTGCCGCTGGTGCCTCTGCAGCCTGAGCCTCTCCCGACTGGTCCCTTGCCGCTGCCGCTACTGCCTCCGCCGCCAGAGCCTCTACCACCTGGGCCTCTGTCGCTGGTGCCTCCGCAGCCCTAGACTATACCGCCTGGGCCCTTGCCGCTGCCGCTGGTGCTTACGCCGCCAGAGCCTCTACCGCCTGGCCCTCTGCCACCAGAGCCTCTGCCACCTGGATCTCTGTAGCTGCTGCTGGTGCCTCCGCCGTCAAAGCCTCTACCGCCTGGTCCTCTGGTGCCTCAGCCAATGCCGCCTGCGCCACTACTGCTACCGCTGGTGCCTCCATGGTCCGAATCTGCTTTTGCCTCCGCCGTCAGAGTCTCTACCGCCTGTGCCTCTACCGCCTCAGCCAATGCCTCCTGCGACACTGCTGCTGACGCTGGTGCTTCCGTTGCACGAATTTGTACCACCTGAGCTTCTACCGCTGCCGCTGGTGCCTCCGCCACTTGAGCCTCTACAGTCTGGACCTCTGCTGCTGCCGCTGGTGCCTCTGCCACCTGAGCCTCTGCCGCTGTCGCCTCCGCCGCCAGAGCCTCTACCGCCTGGGCCTCTGCCGCTGGTGCCTCCGCACCCTGAGCCTCTACCGCCTGGACCTCTGCCGGTGCCGCTGGTGCCTCCGCAGCCAGCGCCTGTACCGCCTGGGCCTCTGCCACTGCGGCTGGTGCCTCTGCCACCAGAGCCTCTGCCACCTGGGTCTCTGTAGCTGCTGCTGGTGCCTCCATCAAAGCCTCTACCATCTGGTTCTCTGGTGCCTCAGCCAATCCCGCCTGCGCCACTACTGCTACCGCAGATGCCTCCGTCGTCGGAATCAACTTTTGCCTCCGCCGTCAGAGTCTCTACCGCCTGGGCCTCTACCGCCTCAGCCGATGCCGCCTGCGATACTGCTGTTGCCACTGGTGCCTCCGTTGCCCGAATCTGTAGCACCTGAGCTTCTGCCGCCGCCGCTGGTGCCTCCGCCACCTGAGCCTCTACCGACTGGACCTCTGCTGCTGCCACTGGTGCCTCCGCCGCTTGAGCCTCTACCGCCTGGGCCTCTGCCGCTGCCGCTGGTGCCTCCGCCGCCAGAGCCTCTACTGCCTGGGCCCATGCCGCTGCCACTGGTACTTCCACCGCCAGAGCCTCTACCGCCTAGGCCTTTGCTGCTGCCGCTGGTGCCTCCGTTGCCCGAATCTGTACCACCTGAGCTTCTGCCGCTGCCGCTGGTGCCTACGTTGCCCGAATCTGTACCACCTGAGCTTCTGCCGCTGCCGCTGGTGCCTCTGCCACCTGAGCCTCTACCGTCTCGGCCTCTGCCACTGCCGCTGGTGCCTCCGCTGCCAGAGCCTCTACCGCCTGGGCCCTTGCCGCTGGTGCTTCCGCCGACAGAGTCTCTACTGCCTGGGCCTCTGCCGGTGCTGCTGGTGCCTCCGCAGCCCGAGCCTCTACCGCCTAGGCCTCTATCGGTGCTGCTGGTGCCTCCGCAGCCCGAGCCTCCACCGCCTAGGCGTCTGCCACTGCCGCTGGTACCTCAGATGTCAGAGCCTCTACCGCCTGGGCCCTTGCGGGTGCCTGCACCACCATAGCCTCTACTGCCTGGCCCCTTGCCGCTGCCACTAGTACTTCCACCGCCAGAGCCTCTACCGCCTCTACCGCCTGTGCCTTTCCTGCTGCTGCTTTGCCCTTTGCCGCCAAAGCCTCTGCCACCTGGGTCTCTGTCGCTGCTGCTGGTGCCTCTACCGTCAGAGGCTCTACCGCCTGGTCTTCTGCCATTGCCGCTGGTGGTTCCGCCGCCAGAGCCTCTACTGCCTGGGCCTCTGCCGCTGCCGCTGGTGCTTCCGCCGCCAGAGTCTCTACTGCCTGGGCCTCTGCCACTGCCATTGGTGGCTCCAGAGCCCAAGCCTCTACCGCCTGGGTCCTCTGCCGGTGCCGCTGGTGCCTCCACCACCAGAGCCTCTGCCACCGAGGTCTCTGTAGCTGCTGCTGGTGCCTCCGACGTCATGGCCTCTACCTCATGGTCCTCTGCTGCCTCTGCCAATGCCGCCTGCGCCACTGCTGCTGCCGCTGGTGCCTCCGTTGCCCGAATCTGTACCACCTGAGCTTCTGCCGCTACCGCTGGTGCCTCCGCAGCCTGATCCTCTACCGCCTGGGCCTCTGCCGCTGCCGCTGGTGCCTCCAAAGTCTGAGACTCTTCCGCTTGGGCCTCTGCCACTTCCTTTGGTACCTCCGCCGCCAGAGCCTCTACCGCCTGGACCCTTGCCGCTGCCGCTGGTGCTTCCATCGCCAGACCCTATACTGCCTAGGTCTCTACCGCTGCCGCTGCCTCCGCAGCCCGAGCCTCTACCGCCAGGGCCTCTGCCACTGCCACTGCTGCCTCCGCCACCAGAGCCTCTACCGCCTGGGCCCTTGCCGCTGCCGCTGATGCTTTCACCACCGGAGCCTCTACCGCCTGGGCCTCTGCTGCTGCCGCTGGTGCCTCCGCAGCCTGAGCCTCTACCGCATGGGCCTCTGCCACTACCGCTGGTACCTCTGCCGCCACAGCCTCTACCATCTGGGCACTTGCTGCTGCCGCTGCCGCCGCCAGACCCTATACCGCCTGTTCCCTTGCCGCTGCCACTGGTGCCTCCGCAGCCTGAGTCTCTACGCCAGGGTCTCTGCCACTGCCGCTGGTTTTCCGCCGCCAGAGTCTCTACCGCTTGGGCCTCTGCCGCCTCCGCCAATGCCGCCTGCGCCACTGCTGCTGCTGCTGGTGCCTCCGTTGCCCGAATCAGTATCACCTGAGCTTCTCCCGCTGCCGCTGGTGCCTCCGCCGCCTGAGACTCTACCGACTGCGCGTCTGCCACTGCCGCTGGGGCCTCAGCTGCCAGATCCTCTACCGCCTGGGCCCTTGCCTCTGCCGCTGCTGCTTCCGCCACCAGAACCAATACTGCCAGGGTCTCTGCTGCTGCCTCTGGTGCCTCCGCAGCCCGAGTCACTACCGCCTGGGCCTCTGCCGGTGCCGCTGGTCCTTCAGCACCCATAGCCTCTACTGCCTAGGCCTCTACCGCTGCCGCTGGGGCCTCCGCAGCCCGAGCCACTACCGCCTGGGCTTCTGCCAGTGCCGCTGGTGAATCCTCAGCCAGAGCCTCTACTGCCTGGGCCTCTGCCGCTGGTGCCGCCACAGCCCGAGCCACTACCGCCTGGGCCTCTGCCGCCTCAGCCAATGCTGCCTGGGCCTCTGCCGCTGCCGGTGGTGCCTCCGCCGACAGAGCCTCTACCACCTGGGCCCTTGCGGCTGCCGCTGGTCCCTCCACAGCCTGGTCCTGTAGAGGCTTTGGTGGCGGAAGTACCAGCGGCAGTGGCAAGGGCCCAGGCAGGAGAGGCTCGGGCTGCGTAGGCACCAGTGGCAGCGGCAGAAGACCACGCGGTAGAGTCTCAGGCTGCGGAGGCACCAGCGGCACCGGCAGAAGCTCAGGTGGTACGGATTCGGACAACGGAGGCACCAGCGGTAGCAGTAGTGGCGCAGGTGGCATTGGCTGAGGCACCAGAGGACCAGGCGGTAGAGGCTTTGACATCGGATGCACCAGCAGCAGCTAAAGAGACCCAGGTGGCAGAGGCTCTGGTGGCGGAGACACCAGCCGCAGTGGCAGAGGCCCAGGCTGTAGAGGCTCAGGCTGCGGAGGCCGCAGCGGCAGCGGCAGAGGCCCAGGCAGTAGAGGCTATTGCTGCTGAAGGACCAGCGGCAGCAGCAAGAGCCCAGGCAGTAGAGGCTTGGGCTGCGGAGGCACGAGCTGCAGCGGCAGAGACCCAGGCAGTATTGGTTCTGGCGGTGGAAGCAGCAGTGGCAGCAGCAAGGGGCCAGGCGGTAGAGGCTCTGACGGCTGAGGCACCAGTGGCAGACGCCCAGTCGGTATAGGATAAGGCTGCGGAGGGACCAGTGGCCCCGGCAGATGCCCATGTGGTAGAGGTTCTGACGGTGGAAGCACCAGCGGCCGCGGCAAGGGCCCAGGTAGGAGATGCTCTGGCGGCGGAAGCACCAGCCACAGCAGCGACGGCAAAGGCGGTAAAGGCTCGGGCTGCAGAGGCACGAGGGCAGCAGCAGAGGCCCAGGCAGTATTGGTTATAGAGGTGGAAGCAGCAGCGGCAGTGGCAGAAGCTCAGGTGGTACAGATTCGGGCAACGGAGGCACCAGCGGCAGCAGCAGTGGCGGAGGCGGCATTGGCGAAGGCGGCAGAGGAAAAGGCGGTAGAGGCAGCAGAGGTCGTGGCGGAGGTAGAGGCAGAGGTCGTGGCGGAGGCAGCAGGGGCACCGGCAAAGACCCAGGCGGTAGAGGCTCTGGTAGAGGAGGCACTGGCGGCAAATGTCCAGACGGAAGAGGCTCAGGCTGCGGAGGCACCAGCAGCAGCGGCAGAAGCTCAGGTTGTACAGATTCGGGCAACGGAGGCACCAGCGGCTGCAGCAGTGGCGCAGGCGGCATTGGCTGAGGCGCCAGAGCACCAGGCAGTAGAGGCTCTGACGTAGGAGGCACCTGACGGTAGAGGCCCAGGCGGTAGAGCCTCAATCTGCGGAGGCACCAGCAGCACTTGCAGAGGCCCAGGCGGTTGAGGCTCAGGCTGCGGAGGCACCAAAGGCAGTGGCAGAGGCCCAGGCGGTAGAGGCTCAGGCTGCGGAGGCACCAGGCTCACCGTCAGAGGCCCAGGCGGTAGAGGCTCGGGCTGTGGAGGCAACTGCGGCAGCGGCAGAGGCCCACGCAGTAGAGGTTCTGGCGGCGGAAGCACCAGTGGCAGAGGCCCAGGCGGTAGAGGCTCTGGCGGCCAAAGCACCAGCGCCAGCGGCAGAGGCCCAAGGCAATTTTGGTTTTGGCGACAGAAGCAGCAGCGGCAAAGGCCCAGGTGGTAGAGGCTCTGGCGGCTGAGGCACCAGCGGCATTGGCAGAGGCCCAGGCAGTAGAGGCTCGGGCTGCGGACGCACCAGCGGCAGCTACAGAGACCCAGGTGGCAGAGGCTCTGGCGGCGGAGGCACCATCAGCAGTGGCAGAGGCCCAGGCGGTAGAGGCTCAGGCTGCAGAGGCACCAGAGGCACCAGCAGAGGCCCAGGCCGTAGAGGCTCGAGCTGCGGAGGCACCAGCGGCATCGGCAGAGGCCGAGGCAGTAGAGGCTCTGGCGACTGAGGCACAAGCTGAAGTGGCAGACTCCCAGTCGGTATAGGATCAGGTTGCGGAGGCACCAGCGGCATCTGCAGACGCCCAGGCGGTAGAGGCACCAGCAGCAGTGGCATAGGCCCAGGCAGTAGAGGCTCAGGCTGCGGAGGCACCAGCGTCACCGGCAGAGGCCCAGGCGGTAGAGGCTCGGGCTGCGGAGGCACCAGCGGCAGAGGCCCAGGCACTAGATGCTCTGGCGGTATAAGCGGCAGCGACAAGGGCCCAGTCGGTAGAGGCTCAGGCTGTGGAGGCACCAGTGGCACCAGCAGAGGCCCAGGCAATAGAGGCTATGGCTGTGGAAGCACCAGTGGCATCGACAGAGACCCAGTTGGTAGAGGCTCTGGCGGCGGAGGCAGCAGCGGCAGCAGCAGAGGCCCAGGCGGTAGAGGCTCTGATGGCGGAGGTACCAGCAGCAGCGACAGAGACCCAGGTGGCAGAGGCTGTGACGTCGGAGGCAACAGCGGCAGCGGCAGAAGCACACGTGACTCTGGTTGCGGAGGTACCAGTGGCAGAGGCCCAGGCAGAAGTGGCTCAGGCGGCGGAGGCACCATCGACAGCGGCAGAGGTCTAGACGGAAGAGGCTCAGGTGGAGGACGCACCAGCGGCAGCAGCAGAAGCTTAGGTGGTACAAATTCGGGCAATGGAGGCACCAGCGGCAGCAGCAGTGGGGCAGATGGCATTGGCTGAAGCGGCAGAGGCCCAGGCGGAAGAGGCTCTGGTGGCGGAGGCAGCAGTGGCAGTGGCAGAGGCCCAGGCGGTAGAGACTCCAGCTGCGGAGGCACTAGCGGCACCGGTAGAAGCCCAGGCAGTAGAGGCTCTAACGGCGGAGACACCAGCGGCAGCGGCAGAGGCCCAGACGGTAGAGGCTCTGACGGCGGAGGCACCAGCAGCAGCGACAGAGACCCAGGTGGCAGAGGCTGTGACGGCGGAGGCAACAACGGCAGAGGCACAGGTGGCAGAGGCTCTGGAGGCGGAGGCAACAGCGACAGCAGCAAAGGCCCAGGTGGTAGAGGCTCTGGCTGCGGAGGCATCAGCGGCAGAGGCCCAGGCAGAAGAGGCTCAGGTGGCGGAGGCACCAGCTGCAGCGGAAGAGGTCCAGACGGAAGAAGCTCAGGTGGCGGAGGCACCAGCGGCAGCGGCAGCGGCAGCGGCAGCGGCAGAAGCTTAGGTGATACAGATTCGGGCAACGGAGGCACCAGCGGCAGCAGCAGTGTCGCAGGCGGCATTGGCTGAGGCGGTAGAGGCCCAGGCAGTAGAGACTCTGGAAGTGGAGGCACCAGCGCCAGAGGACCAGGCGGTAGAGGCTCTGACGGCAGAGGCACCAGTAGCAGCTACAGAGAGCCAGGCAGTATGGGCTCTGGCTGAGGATTCACCAGCGGCACTGGCAGAAGCCCAGGCGGTAGTGGCTCGGGCTGCAGATGCCCCAGCGGCAGCGGTAGAGGCTTAGGCTGCGGATTCACCAGCGGCTCCGGCAGAGGCCCAGGCGGTAGTGGCTTCGGCTGCGGAGGCACCAGCGGCAGCAGCAGAGGCCCAGGCAGTAGAGGCTATGGGTGCTGAAGGACCCGCGGCATTAGGAACAACAGCCCAGGCGGTAGAGGCTCGGGCTGCGGAGGCACAAGCGGCAGCGGCAGAGACCCAGGCAGTATTGGTTCTGGCGGCAGAATCAGCAGTGGCAGCAGCAGGGGCCCAGGCGGTAGAGGCTCTGGCGGCTAAGGCACCAGCGGCAGACTCCCATTCGGTATAGGATCAGGATGCTGAGGGACCAGCGGCACCTGCAGATGCCCATGTGGTAGCGGTTCTGGCGGTGGACTTCCGGGTTAGCGCGAACGGCTAATGGCGGATTCCCTCCGAGCTCCGGAGGGAATCGGCTCTTCAGGAGTTGGGTCTTGCCGCTGCAGCGACGCGGGGACCCTTAGAAATCACAGGCACGGAAACCTGTGAACTTGGTGACTCGGCGGGCACCATTTGCACCCCCCCCGACCTGTGAAGAAGCCTTTATAAAGGCTTCGGAACGGGGGACGGGGTGAGCGGCGTGGTGCTGAGTCGACTGCTTCTCCTGGGGAGTGAAGCCGCGAGCCATGGTCGGAGGGCCCTGACTTTTTCCTGTGAACAATCGGACCCTAAAAGTAACAACCCGTGGGTAGTACGGAAATTGGACTTTTTAAGGAATTTTTTTTTTGTTTTTTTTTTTTTTTTTAAATATTTTTTATTGCTTTTTTTCCAGAATCTGAATCCATCATCAATAACACAACAAAAGCAGTTTTACAGGAAAAAAAGAGATTAAACAAGAAAAAATTCATCTTTCAACATCTTTTTCCATCATCCACTGGACTTCCCCATCCCCTCCATCCCTGCATTCTTTATAATAAATGTAAACAGCAAATTAGTACCTTGTTTCCTGTGTTTTTGTATTTTCGTCTAGTTATTCACTCTGAAATTAAAACTTTCTCAATCATTAACTTTGTTTCTATCGTCTCCGAATTTCAATACTGAAGCCTATTTACCTCAAACCTTAGCAAGTTTTTAACATTCATATATCTTATAATGTTTTTGTAAATAGTCCTTAAATTTTTTCCAGTCCTCTTCCACAGCCTCTTCTCCCAGGTCTCGGATTCTGCCAGTCATTTCGGCTAGTTGCATATAGTCCATCAGTTGTGTGTGCCATTCTTCCAGTGTGGGTAGCTCCTGTGCCTTCCAGTATTTAGCTATGAGAACTCTTGCTGCGGTCGTTGCATATAAAAAGAAGGTTCTGTCTTTCTTGGGTATCCTCTGGCCTACAATGCCCAAGAGGAAGGCCTCTGGTTTCTTATGAAAGGTATACTTAAATACCTTTTTCAACTCGTTATAAATCAATTCCCAGAAGGCCTTCACCCTCGGGCATGTCCACCAGAGGTGGTAAAAGGTTCCTTCAGCCTCCTTACATTTCCAACATTTATTATCAGACAAATGATATATCTTTGCAAGTTTGACTGGGGTCATGTACCACCTGTACATCATTTTCATAATATTTTCCTTTAAGGCACTACATGCCGTAAATTTCAAACCGGTGGTCCATAACCTTTCCCAGTCCTCAAACATAATGTTGTATCCAATATCTTGAGCCCATTTTATCATGGCTGATTTGACTGTCTCATCTTGAGTATTCCATTTAAGCAACAAGTTGTACATTCTTGAAAGCACTTTCGTCTTAGGTTCAAGCAATTCTAGTTCTAATTTTGATTTTTCCACCTGGAAACCAATTTTTTTATCTTTTTTAAAAATCTCTAAAATTTGGGCATAATGAAACCAGTCTCGCACCTTCCCTTTCAATTTTTCGAAGCTCTGCAACTTCCAAGTGTCACCCACTCTTTCTATTATTTCACAGTATTTTGCCCAGCCACCCCCCATATTAAGTATTTTTATGGCTTTAGCCTCCATCGGTGATAACCACCTCGGAGTCTTATTTTCGAATAAGTCTTTGTATTTAGTCCAGACAGAAAACAGAGATTTCCTTACAATATGGTTTTTAAACAACTTATGAGACTTTACCTTGTCGTACCACAAATATGCATGCCACCCGAAAGCATTATTGAACCCTTCCAGATCTAGGACATCAGTGTTTTCTAGCAAAAACCAATCTTTCAGCCAGCAGAGGGATGCAGCTTCATAGTACAACCTTAAGTCCGGCAGGGCAAAACCCCCTCTTTCCTTTGCATCTGTTAATATTTTAAATTTTATTCGGGGCTTTTTGCCCTGCCAGACAAACTTCATAATGTCCCTCTGCCACTTTCCAAAACATTCCACTCTGTCCACGATCTGTAGGGTCTGAAACAGAAACAGCATTTTTGGCAATACATTCATCTTTACTGCTGCAATTCTTCCCAACAAGGAAAGTTTCAATCTTGACCAGATTTCTAGATCCTTTTTGATTTCAGACCAACATTTTTCATAGTTGTCTTTAAACAGATTCAAATTTTTCCCAGTCAAGTTAACCCCCAGGTATTTCACTTTATTAACAACATTTAGTTCTGTTTCCCTCTGAAACCCATCTATTTCTAAAGATGTCAAGTTTTTTGCCAAGACCTTAGTTTTTTGTTTGTTTAACTTAAATCCCGCCACCCGACCAAACTCAGAAATTAGTTCCAATACTCTTTTTGTACTGGACACCGGCTCCTGTAATGTCAAAACCAAGTCATCTGCAAAGGCCTTCAGTTTATATTGTTTTCCTCCGACCTGTATTCCTTCCACCCGCTGATCCTTCCTAATCAAATTTAGCAAAACCTCCAGGACAGAAATAAATAGCAAGGGTGATAGGGGGCACCCCTGTCGTGTTCCCTTTTCAATTTTAAACTCTTCTGTCACCACATTGTTTACTATCAATTTAGCCTTTTGTTCTGAATATATTGTATCTATACCATTTTGGAACGCCCTTCCCACTCCCATCCCTTCCAAATTCTTCTTCATAAATTTCCAAGATATATTGTCAAAGGCCTTCTCCGCGTCCACAAATATCAATACTGCTTTCGTATTCAAATTTGTCTGTAGAAGTTCCAGAACATCGACGATGTTCCTAGTATTGTCTGACAGATGCCTACCAGGGAGAAAGCCTGCTTGGTCTTTATGAATAACTCCATTTAAAACTTTTTTCAATCTATTTGCCAAAATGTCAGCAAAAATCTTGTAATCCACATTTAGGAGTGAGATGGGACGGTAATTCTTAAGTTGAGTCTTTTCAGATTCCAGTTTTGGTATCAAAGTGATGAATGCCTCTTTCCACGATTCTGGTGCCCCCTTCCCTTCCATGATTTGGTTGCATACCTCCATCAATGGCTGAGTCAGGTATTCCTTTAATGTCTTATAGTATTTGGAGGTAAGTCCATCTGGGCCCGGAGATTTGCCTAGTTGCATGTGCTGAATGGCATTTTCGATTTCCTGTTGGGTTATTTTATAATTCAGGTCAGTTTGTTTATCTTGTGTTAATTTTTGTAGGCCATAGCTTTTTAAAAAATTATTTATTTCAGTCTCCACTTGGGGTCCTTGGGAAAACAATTTTTTAAAATATCTCTGGAAACACTTTCTAATTTCCTCTGGTTTCTGAATACATTCTCCTTCAACCTCTAGATTGGTAACAAAGTTCAGTTTTTGTCTCTTTTTCAGCTGCCATGAAAGCAGCTTCCCACATTTATTTGCGGATTCAAATGATCTTTGTTTCATCTGTTTAATTTTCCATTCAACTTCTTGGTTTATCAATTTAGCATATTGTGCTTGATGGAATTTTATTTCTCTCAAAACTTCTTTTGATTTTGGATTTAGTCTCAACTTTTTCTCTCCGTCTTTTATCCTTTCCAAAATCTTGTCCTTTTTACCATTCCAGAGTTTTTTCTTAATAGAATTCTGCTGTATCAGAAACCCTCTCATGACAGCTTTACTTGCGTCCCAGATTGTTTTTTTTTCCACCGACGTGTTCAAATTCAATTCGAAGTAGTCTTTCATCGTCTTTTGGGCCTTCTTCACTATCTCCTGGTCTCTAAACAATGCGTCATTCATTCTCCATCTGAAGGATCCAGCTGGTGTAAGTCTCAAGTCCATTTTCAAGGGGTTATGGTCGGAGCAAGTTTTAGGGCAGATCTCTACTTTTTTGGTCTTAGGTGCCAGTCCTCCAGATATCCAGATTTGGTCGATTCTTGTCCAGGATAGGTGGGCTTCAGAAAAGAATGTTCCCTCTCTACCTAAGGGGTTCTTTGTCCTCCAAATGTCAATCAAATCCATATTGTCTGTGAGTTCAAAAAAGGTCTTTGGTAGTCTGCCATCTTTAGTCACATTTTGGTTTTGTGACTTATCCATGTGTGTGGAGACAACCCCATTCATATCTCCCATCAGAATGATGTTGTTATAGTCCATGTGGTCCAGCATTGTCTCATGCAGCTTCCCATAAAATTCAGATTTCCCCTCATTTGGTGCATAAATTCCAATTATCAAAAATTTTTGTCCTTGTGATTGTATCTCAATCGCCAAAATTCTTCCTTGTTCATCTTTAAACACAAATTTTGGTGCTAGGCTCTCCTTTGCATATATCACGACTCCCCTTTTCTTTTCTTTAGCTGATGAAATAAATTCTTGGCCTAGTCGCTTGTTTATTAGCACTCTTCTGTGGAGCCTAGTCACGTGGGTTTCCTGGAGACAAATGACGTCTAGTTGTTCTTTCCTCAAAATATGGAAAATCCTTTTCCTTTTTTCAGGGGAATTTGCACCATGAATATTCCAACTAAAAAGCTGCAGAGACATCCTGGATCCACTTGTTAGCCAGTGGGATTGTCTCCCTTATCGTCTATGTCTGGAGGTGGATCTTTTGTGTCTGGCGTGGGGGGTGGCCAGGTACCTGCTGTCCCTTTTCGAAGGTCCTCCCCGTAGTCGTTTAGGAATTTTTCTTGCTCTTCTGCTGTTCTGATTCTCACCTTCTTCCCTTTCAAATTAAAAGATAGTCCTTGGGGAAATTCCCACCTGTAGGGGATTGTGTTGTTTCTTAATAATCTTGCCAGGTCCTTATATATAGTTCTTAAATCCAACAGTTGTTTTGGTATGTCTCTGAAGATTTCTGCTGTCTTCCCCTGTATCACCAATGGGTTTTTAAAATGTAGGCCAAGTATGTTATCTTTTTCTTGCTTGTATCTCAATATGATCAAGCAATCCCTTGGTTTGTCTTTCTTGGCCACTCTTCCCAATCTAAAAGCGGTGACGATTTTGAAGTCTTTCTCTTCTGCCAGACCCCAGAACTTGGATATTTCTGCTGTCAAAAAGCCGGCCAAATCTTCCTTTTCTAGTTCTGGGATGTTTCTGATCCTAAGATTACTCTCCCGGTTTTTCAGCTCCGCCATAGACAGATAGGCCTGTTGTTCAGTAACCTGTCTGCTCAGTGGTCTTACTTCCCCTCTTAATTCCTCAATCCTTTTTTTATTTTGGTCTGCTTTCGTATTTGCGTCTTCAGCTAATTTTCGATTCTCTGATATAGTCTTTTCGAAATTTCCTATCGCCTGTGTATTTTGAGCAACTTGGTCTGTCAACTTATTAATTGTTGCTGTAACCTGGTCAAATTTAGCCGCTTGTTCGTCGGCTTTCTTATTTAATGCTGCCAGTTGTTCCAAAATTTCTTTAGAAATAGGGTCTAACCCTCCTGCAGCCATATCCTCCAAAGCTGGCTGTTTAAATTGTCCTTCTGGCAGATCTATCACTGTTGGAACAGATGATCTACGTGGCTGCACAGGCAAAGTTGATTGCAATAGCTCAGTTTGTTTTGCTTTCTTGGCAGCCCTTGTTTTTCCTGCCACACTCATTCCACAGCTGTCTAGGTTTCAAGGTCAAATTGTAAATCCCATGGGAAAAGTAATCATCCAGGCAAAAGAATTTCCAAAACAACCAGCAGTTCTCAGAGATTTATATTCCACAATCCAGCAGGGGGAGCTCCCCAAAAGTTAGGAAGAAGGATAGAAAATTTTCCACCATTTAAATCCCATATATAGTAAATTCCAAAATAGGGGGGGTGGAACCCTCTAAGATCACTTTACACTGCAGATAATGAAAGTTCTTTGCGAAGGTGTAAACAACAGTTCCTTTTTAGTAGCTGTAAAGTAGCCCAAGTAACTTTATGTCTCTATACACAATTGCCACAGTCTGATGTTACTTTGTATCCAGGCAGCCCGTGTGCTGGGGCTCATAACTTTGTAATCCACAAAATAAGGAGAGGTATAGCACAGTCTCAGTCCATTTATAATACAGTTTTGACTTTCCCTTTATTTTTAATCAGTCAAATTCAAACTTGCAGGGTAAATTCCAACTTCTTTTAAACTCTTTTCAACGCTTCCGCTTTAAAAGAAAACTTTGCTCAGTACTTTAAACAGGGACGGAAGACTGACTTCCTTTTTAGCGTCTCCCGTTTTCAGCCGAAATTCATCAATTTAGAGTCCAAATAAAGCCTCAAATTTCTTACTCACGAGTTTGTTGTTTCCGATCAAATGTTCAAAGAAGAAAGGTCAGCGCTCATCAGCAGCAGCCGCGCGGCTTCACTTCCGCGGAAAGAGCGATGGATTCACAGCACCGCTACCCCCTCCACGTTCCGGAGCCCCTTACGGGGTCCCTTCTGCGTTTCCGAGGTCGCTCCTGGTGCCCGCCGAATCCCACGGCCACGGGCTCACTCTACCCGTGGTTTTCCTGAACGGGTCGTCGCTGTGCCGCAGCGCACGACCCTTTTCCGCGGAGCCCCTCTTCAACAACTGAAGAGGACCGCCATTGCTGTTTCGCGCCGCCTCCGGAAGTCCTAAGGAATTTTTTTTTTTGAATTTGGCACGACCGGGGAAGGCGCAAACAGGAAGTCCGCCTCCCCGCCTTGTAAAAAATCTAAAGCAAGGACTAGTTAACTAAGGTCGAGAGAATTGTTTCTTCGATAAAACATATTAATTTCACGATTTGGCGATACAAGTATAAGTAATTGTGCTGGAGGATAAGAGTTAATTTTGAGAGTTCAAGTGCCACGTCTGCTGGTGCCGCTCGTGCCTCTGCCGCCCGAGCCTCTACCGCTTGGGCCATTGCTGCTGCCGCTGGTGTTTCCGCAGCCATAGCCTCTACCGCTTGGGCCTCTGCCGGTGCCGCTGGTGCCTCTGCAGCCTGAGCCTCTACCGCCTGGCCCTCTGCCGGTGCCGCTGCTGCCTCCGCAGCCTGAGCCTCTACCGCCTGGACCTCTGCCGCTGCCGCTGGTGCCTCCGCAGCCTGAGCCTCTACCGCCTAAGCCTCTGTCACTACCGCTGATGCCTCTGCCGTCACAGCCTCTACCGCCTGGGCACTTACCGCTGCCGCTGGTGCTTCCACCGCCAGACCCTATACTGCCTGGGCCTCTGCTGCTGCCACTGGTTCCTCCACAGCCCGAGCCTTTACCGCCTGGGACTCTGCCGGTGCGAATGGTGCCTCCACAGCCTCAGCTTCTACTGCCTGGGCCAATGCCGCTGCCGCAGGTGCTTCCACCGCCAGAGCCTCTACTGCCTGTTCCCTTACCGCTGCCACTGGTGCCTCTGAAGCCTGAGTCTCTACGCCTGGGTATCTGCCACTGCCGCTTGTTTTCCGCCACCAGAGCCTCTACCGCCTGGGCCTCTGCCGCCTCAGCCAATGCCGCCTGCGCCACTGCTGCTGCCGCTGGACCCGCCGTTGCCCGAATCTGTATCACCTGAGCTTCTCCCGCTGCCACTGGTGCTTCCGCCGCCTGAGCCAATGCTGCCTGCGCCACTGCTGCTGCAGCTGGTGCCTCCGTTGCCCGAATCTGAATCACCTGAGCTTCTCCCACTGCCGCTGGTTCCTCCGCCGCATGAGCCTCTTCCACCTGGGCCTCTGCCGGTGCCACTGGTGCCTCCGCCGCCAGAGCCTCTATCTACTGGGCATCTGCCGCTGGTGCCTAAGCCGCCAGAGCCTCTACCGCCTGGGCCCTTGCCTCTGCCGCTGGTGCTTTCCACGCCAGAACCAATACTGCCTGGGTCTCTGCCGCTGCCACTCGTGACTCTGCAGCCTGAGCCTCTACCGCCTGGGCCGTTGATGCTGCCGCTGGTGCTTCCGCAGCCATAGCCTCTACCGCTTGGGCCTCTGACGGTGCCGCTAGTGCCTCCGCCGCCTGAGCCTCTACCGACTGGGCGTCTGCCACTGCCGCTGGTGCCTCAGACGCCAGAGCCTCTACTGCCTGGCCCTCTGCCGGTGCCGCTGGTGAATCCGCAGCCTGAGCCTCTACCGCCTGGGCCTCTGCCACTGCGGCTGGTGCCTCCGCCACCAGAGCCTCTGCCACCTGGGTCTCTGTAGCTGCTGCTGGTGCCTCTGCAGTCAAAGCCTCTACCGCCTGGTCCTCTGGTGCCTCAGACAATGCCGCCTGCGCCACTACTGCTACCGCTGGTGCCTCCGTTGTCCGAATCTGTACTACCTGAGCTTCTGCCAGTGCTGCTGGTGCCTCCGCCGCCAGACCCTATACTGCCTTGGCCTCCGCCGCTTCCGCTGGTGCCTCCGCAGCCGGAACCTCTACCGCCTAGGCCCTCGCCGCTGCCGCTGGTGCTTCCGCCGCCAGAGCCTCTACCGCCTGGGCCTCTGCCGCCTCAGCCAACGCTGCCTGCGCCACTGCTACTGCAGCTGGTGCCTCTGTTGCCCGAATCTGTACCACCTGAGCTTCTGCCGTTGCCACTGGTGCCTCCGCAGCCTGAGCCTCTATTGCCTGTGCTTATGCCGGTGCCGCTGGTGCCTCCGGAGCCTGAGCCTCTACCACCTGGGCCTCTGTTGGTGACGCTGGTGCCTCCGCAGCCTGAGCCTCTACCGCCTGGGCCTCTACCGGTGCCTTGGCCTATGCCGGTGCCGCTGTTGCCTCCGCCACCAGAGCCTCTTTCACTGGGGTCTCTGTAGCTGCTGCTGGTGCCTACGCCGTCAAAGCCTCTAAAGCCTGGTCCTCTGCCGCTGCCGTTGGTGCCTCCGTTGCCCGAATCTGCACCACCTGAGCTTCTGACGGTGCCGCTGGTGCCTCTGCAGCCCGAGCCTCTACCGCATGGGCCTCTGCCGATGCCGCTGGTGCCTACACAGCCTGAGCCTTACCGCCTGGGCCTCTGCCACTTCCGCTGGTGACTCCGCAGCCCGAGTCTCTACGCCCTGGGCCTCTGCCGGTGCTTCTGGTGCCTCCGCAGCCTGAGCCTCTACCGCCTGGGCCTCTGCCACTGCTGCTGATGCCTCCGCCGCCAGAGCCTCTGCCACCTGGATCTCTGTAGCTGCTGCTGGTGCCTCCGCAACCTGAGCCTCTACCGCCTGGGCGTCTGCAGATGCCGCTGGTGCCTCCGCAACCTGATCCTATACCGACTGGGAGTCTGCCAATTCAGCTTGTGCCTCTGCCGCCAGAGCCTCTGCCACCTGGGTCTCTGTAGCTGCTGCTGGTGCCTCTGCAGCCCGAGCCTCTACCTCCTGGGCCGTTGCTGCTGCCGCTGGTCCTTCAGCAGCCATACCCTCTACTGCCTAGGCCTCTGCCGCTGTGGCCTCTGCAGCCCGAGCCACTACCGCCTGGGCTTCTACCGGTGCCGCTGGTGAATCCGCAGCCTGAGAAACTACCACCTGGGCCTCTGCCGGTGCCCCTGGTGAATCCTCAGCCAAAGCCTCTACTGCCTGGACCTCTGCTGCTGCCACTGGTGCCTCCGTAGCCCAAGCCACTACCGCCTGGGCCCCTGCCGGTGCTGCTGGTGAATCCGCAGCCTGAGCCTCTACCCCCTGGGCCTCTGCCGCTGGTGACTCCTCACCCTCAGCCTCTACTGCCTGGGTCGCTGCCGCTGCCGCTGGTGCCTTCGCAGCCCGAACTTCTACCGCTTGGACCTCTGCCACTGCCGCTGGTGCCTCCGCAACCTGAGCCTCTACCGCCTGGGCCTCCGCCAGGGAAGCTGGTGCCTCCGCAGCCTAAGCCTCTACCGTCGGGGCCTCTGTTGATGCCGCTGGTGCCTTCGCCGTCAGAGCCTCTACCGCCTGGGACTCTGCCGGTGCCTCTGGTGCCTCCGCAGACTGAGCTTCTACCGCCTTGTCCTCTGCCACCTCAGCCGATGCCGCCTACGCCACTGCTGCCGCTGGTGCCTCCGTTGCCCGAATCTGTACCACCTGAGCTTCTGCCACTACCACTGCTGCTTCCGCCGCCAGAACCAATACTGCCTGGCCCTCTGCCGGTGCCGCTGGTGAATCCGCAGCCTGAGCTTCTACCGCCTGGGCCTCTGCCACTGCTGCTGATGCCTCCGCAGCCCGCGCCACTACCGCCTGGGGCTCTGCCGGTGCCGCTGGTGAATCCGCAGCCAGAGCCTCTACTGCCTGGGCCTCTGCCACTACCGCTGATGCCTCCGCAGCCAGAGCCTCTACCGCCTGGGCCCTTGCCTCTGCCGCTGCTGCTTCCGCCGCCAGAACCAATACTGCCTGGGTCTCTGCCGCTGCCGCTCGTGCTTCTGCAGCCCGAGCCTCTAACGTCTGGGCCGCTGCTTCTGCCGCTGCTGATTCCGCCGCCAGAACCAATACTGCCTGGGTCTCTGCTGGTGCCGCTCGTGCCTCTGCCGCCCGAGCCTCTACCGCTTGGGCCATTGCTGCTGTCGCTGGTGCTTCCGCAGCCATAGCCTCTACCGATTGGGCCTCTGCTGGTGCCGCTGGTGCCTCCGCAGCCTGAGCCTCTACCGCCTGGACCTCTGCCGGTGCCGCTGGTGCTTCCACATGGGCATCTGCAGGTGCCTCTGATCCCTCCGCAGCCTGATCCTATACCGACTGGGAGTCTGCCGCTGCTGCTGGTGCCTCAGCCGTCAGAGCCACTACCGCCTGGGCCTCTGCCGCCTAAGTCAACGCTGCCTGCGCCACTGCTGCTGCCGCTGGTGACTCCGTTGCCCGAATCTGTACCACCTGAGCTTCTTCCGGTGCCGCTGGTGCCTCCGCAGCCTGAGCCTCTACCGCCTGGGCCGTTGCTGCTGCCGCTGCTGCTTCCGCTGCCAGACACTATACTGCCTTGGCCTCTGCCGCTGGTGCCTCCGCAGCCCGAGCCTCTACCGCCTGGGTCTCTGCCGGTGCCGCTGGTGCCTCCACAGCCTGAGGCTCAACCGCCAGGGCCTCTGCCACTGCCACTGGTGCCTCCGCCACCAGAGACTCTACCGCCTGGGCCCTTGCCGCTGCCACTGGTGCTTCAACAGCCTCAGCTTCTACTGCCTGGGCCTATGCCGCTGCCACTGGTGCCTCCGCAGCCTGAGTCTCTACGCCTGGGTATCTGCCACTGCCGCTGGTGCTTCGCCACCAGACCCTCTACCACCTGGGCCTCTGCCGCCTCAGCCAATGCCGCCTGCACCACTGCTGCTGCTGCTGGTGCCTTCGCCGCCTGAGCCTCTTCCACCTGGGCCTCTGCCGGTGCCACTGGTGCCTCCGCCGCCAGAGCCTCTACCTACTGGGCGTCTGCCGCTGGTGCCTTAGCCGCCAGAGCCTCTACCGCCTGGACCCTTGCCGCTGCCGCTGGTGCTTCCATCGCCAGACCCTATACTGCCTAGGTCTCTACCGCTGCCGCTGCCTCCGCATCCCGAGCCTCTACCGCCAGGGCCTCTGCCTCTGCCACTGCTGCCTCCGCCACCAGAGCCTCTACCGCCTGGGCCCTTGCCGCTGCCGCTGATGCTTTCACCACCGGAGCCTCTACCGCCTGGGCCTCTGCTGCTGCCGCTGGTGCCTCCGCAGCCTGAGCCTCTACCGCATGGGCCTCTGCCACTGCCGCTGGTGCTTCCGCCGCCAGAGCCTCTACCGCCTGTTCCCTTGCCGCTGCCACTGGTGCCTCCGCAGCCTGAGTCTCTACGCCAGGGTCTCTGCCACTGCCGCTGGTTTTCCGCCGCCAGAGTCTCTACCGCTTGGGCCTCTGCCGCCTCCGCCAATGCCGCCTGCGCCACTGCTGCTGCCGCTGGTGCCTCCGTTGCCCGAATCAGTATCACCTGAGCTTCTCCCGCTGCCGCTGGTGCCTCCGCCGCCTGAGACTCTACCAACTACGCGTCTGCCACTGCCGCTGGGGCCTCAGCTGCCAGATCCTCTACCGCCTGGGCCCTTGCCTCTGCCGCTGCTGCTTCCGCCACCAGAACCAATACTGCCTGGGTCTCTGCTGCTGCCTCTGGTGCCTCCGCAGCCCGAGTCACTACCGCCTGGGCCTCTGCCGGTGCCGCTGGTCCTTCAGCACCCATAGCCTCTACTGCCTAGGCCTCTACCGCTGCCGCTGGGGCCTCCGCAGCCCGACCCACTACCGCCTGGGCTTCTGCCAGTGCCGCTGGTGAATCCTCAGCCAGAGCCTCTACTGCCTGGGCCTCTGCCGCTGGTGCTGCCACAGCCCGAGCCACTACCGCCTGGGCCTCTGCCACCTCAGCCAATGCTGCCTGGGCCTCTGCCGCTGCCGGTGGTGCCTCCGCCGCCAGAGCCTCTACCACCTGGGCCCTTGCAGCTGCCGCTGGTCCCTCCACAGCCTGGTCCTGTACCGACTGGGCGACTGCCACTGCCGCTGGTGCCTCCGCAGGCTGAGCCTCTACCGCCTGGGCCTCTGCCGGTGCCTCTGGTGCCTCCACAGACTGAGCCTCTACCGCCTTGGCCTCTGCGATCAGGTGCCTCCGCCGTCAGAGCCTCTACCGCCTGGTCCTCTGGCGCTGGTGCCTCCACTTCCAGAGTCTCTAACACCAGGACCTCTGCCGCCTCAGCCAATGCTGCCTGCGCCACTGCTGCTGCCGCTGGAGCCTCCGTTGCCTGAATCTGTACAATTAGAGCTTCTGCCGCTGCCGCTGGTGCCTCCGCCACCTGAGCCCCTTCCGTCTGAACATCTGCCGCTGCCGGTGGTGCCTCCGCCGCCTGAGGCTCTTCCGCCTGGGCCTCTACCACTGCCGCTGGTGCCTCCTCCGCCAGAGCCTCTACCACCTGGGCCTTTGCTGCTGCCCCTGGTACCTCCGCTGCCAGAGCCTCTACCGCCTTGTCCTCTGCCGCCTCCACCAATGCCGCCTCCGCCACTGCTGCTGCCGCTGGTGCCTCCGTTGCCCGAATCTGTAACACCTGAGCTTCTGCCACTGCCGCTGCTGCTTCCCCCGCCAGAAGCAATACTGCCTGGGCCTCTGCCGCTGCCGCTCATGCCTCTGCAGCCCGAACCTTTACCGCCTGGGCCGTTGCTGCTACGCCCGGTGCCTCCGCAGCCTGAGCCACTACCACCTGGGCCTCTGCCGGGGCCGCTGGTGCCTCCGCCGCCAGAGCCTTTACCACCTGGGCCTCTGCCGCCTCAGCGAATGCCGCCTGCGTCACTGAAGCTTCCGCTGGTGCCTCCGTTACCGGAATCTGTACCACCTGAGCTTCTGCCGCTGCCGCTGGTGCCTCCGCCGCCAGAGCCTCTTCCGCCTGGGCCTCGCCGCTGCCGGTAGTGCCTCCGCCGCCAGAGCCTCTACTACCTGGGCCCTTGCTGTTGCCGCTGGTGCTTCCACCGCCAGAACCTCTATTTTTTTTTTATGAAATATTTATTAAGATTTTTCAAATTCAATACAAAAAAATCAAAAAGAGCAAAAGAGGCAAAAAAAGAAAAGATTTAAAAACACATGAAATTTACAATTCCATATTTTCATTACCATATTTCCCTGACTTCCCCACACCTCCCCTTCTTGTATTCCAATTCAAATTGTTTGTTCAACAAGTTCCTATCCCCAATTTTTAACCTTTTTATATTTAATTCATTTAAAAAAAACAAACCAATTTTGACTTATAGACATCAATATTTGTACCTCAATACACAAACCTTTTTCTAAAATCGACCCAAATTCCATTCCACGAATTTCCCAATTTTCATGTTAATAACCAAACAAAAAAAAGTAAAACAGATCATAATTATACACCCTTTGGATTCTCAACCCCCCCCACCCCCTTTCCCGGTTTCGATCCCCAACAAATATCCAACAGTCTTAATCTTCTATCAGCCTGGAGATCTCACGTCCGAGGCTCTTAATTCTCTCTCAGTTCCTCTCTGCCGGTTTTTTTGATAGTCCTTAATATTAAACTCCAAATCTCTGTCCCAATAAAGTCCATATTTCTTCCAGCCGGACCTCCATACTTAAAAGCAAGGTCCAAAAGTCCAATTGTCACAAAAACTCCAGCTTCCACTTTAATCAGATTTGTAATCCATAGGTCTTCAGGTCTCCACACAAGGAGATCTCTCCATTCTTCAGTCGCCAATTTAAACCCGAATTTCATCATCCAATACTTATTTTCCTTTGTAGTCATCCTGTCAGGCCTTTGGTTTGATTTCTTGTTTCCCTTTGTGAGCATGATATCAGGCCTCTGGCTCTCCTTTGTCATTTGCAAAATTACAGCTCCTCCTTCCTTCTCCTCAGAAACAACATATATCTCTTTCTCCACACTTTCAAGATTCTCAAAGTTCTCTTTTTGTCCAGCTGCATGGGCTTCCTCAGTCAAGTCCTTATCAAATTCCGTAATGTTATTTACTGTTAAGCTCAAAGTTGTTACATTTGTAGCCAAAACATCAATTTGGCCTTGTAACTTTCCCAGGAGAACAAATACTCTGTCCAGCCCAGCCTGAATTTTCCCTCTTCCAGCCATTCTTGTAGTGTCCCGAATCCCCCTCTAGAGGGATTTTGGTAACTTAGTATTCTTTCCAGTTAAAATCCAAAAGTCAGGTTAATTTGTATCAGTTCTTACTTATTTTCAACAAAATATAACCAGGTTGCAGCAAATGTATCCAGCAGAGACAGCAGAAACAAAGTTCTGCTTTTCCTTTTTGACAGCTAATTTTGACAGCTGTCAAACTCCTCTATATCTCCTCAGCAGGCTCTCTCGCGAATCGCTCCCGGGTCCGGGGGGGGGGGGTGGCACTTCAACTCTCAAAATTAACTCTTATCCTCCAGCACAATTACTTATACTTGTATCGCCAAATCGTGAAATTAATATCTTTTATCGAAGAAACAATTCTCTCAACCTTAGTTAACTAGTCCTTGCTTTAGATTTTTTACAAGGCGGGGAGGCGGACTTCCTGTTTGCGCCTTCCCCGATCGTGCCAAATTCCAAAAAAAAATTCCTTAAAAAGTCCAATTTCCGTACTACTCACGGGTTGTTACTTTCAGGGTCCGATTGTTCACAGGAAAAAGTCAGGGCCCTCCGACCATGGCTCGCGGCTTCACTCCCCAGGAGAAGCAGTCGACTCTCAGCACCACGCCGCTCACCCCGTCCCCCGTTCCGAAGCCTTTAAAAAGGCTTCTTCACAAGTCGGGGGGGTGCAAATGGTGCCCGCCGAGTCACCAAGTTCACAGGCTTCCGCGCCTGTGATTTCTAAGGGTCCCCGCGTCGCCGCAGCGGCAAGACCCAACTCCTGAAGAGCCGATTCAATCCGGAGCTCGGAGGGAATCCGCCATTAGCCGTTCGCGCTAACCCGGAAGTCCACCGCCAGAACCTCTACCACATGGGCATCTGCAGGTGCCGCTGGTCCCTCAGCATCCTGATCCTATACCGAATGGGAGTCTGCCGCTGGTGCCTTAGCCGCCAGAGCCTCTACCGCCTGGGCCCCTGCTGCTGCCACTGCTGATTCTGCCGCCAGAACCAATACTGCCTGGGTCTCTGCCGCTGCCGCTCGTGCCTCCGCAGCCCGAGCCTCTACCGCCTGGGCTGTTGTTCCTAATGCCGCGGGTCCTTCAGCACCCATAGCCTCTACTGCCTGGGCCTCTACCGCTGCCGCTGGGGCCTCCGCAGCCCGAGCCACTACCGCCTAGGCTTCTGCCAGTGCCGCTGGTGAATCCTCAGCCAGAGCCTCTACTGCCTGGGCCTGTGCTGCTGCCGCTGGTGCCTCCGCAGCCCAAGCCACTACCGCCTGGGCCTCTGCCGGAGCCGCTGGTGAATCCGCAGCCTAAGCCTCTACCGCTGCCGCTGGGGCCTCCGCAGCCCGAGCCACTACCGCCTGGGCTTCTGCCAGTGCCGCTGGTGAATCCTCAGCCAGAGCCCATACTGCCTGGCTCTCTGTAGCTGCTACTGGTGCCTCCGCCGTCAGAGCCTCTACCGCCTCGTCCTCTGGCGCTGGTGCCTCCACTTCCAGAGTCTCTACTGCCTGGGCCTCTACCGCCTCAGCCAATGCCGCCTGCGACACTGCTGCTGCCGCTGGTGCCTCCGTTGCCCGAATCTGTATCACCTAAGCTTCTGCCGCTGCCGCTGCCGCTGCCGCTGGTGCCTCCGCCACCTGAGCTTCTTCCGTCTGGACCTCTGCCGCTGCAGCTGGTGCCTCCGCCGCCTGAGCCTCTTCTGCCTGGGCCTCTGCCGCTGATGCCTCCGCAGCCAGAGCCTCTACCACCTGGGCCTTTGCTGCTGTCGCTGTTGCCTCCGCCTCCAGAGCCTCTGCCACCTGTGCCTCTGCCGTTGTTGCCTCCGCCGTCACAGCCTCTGCCACCTGGGTCTCTGTCGCTGCTGCTGGTGCCTCCGCCGTCAGAGCCTCTACCGTCTGGGCCTCTGCCGCTGCCGCTGGTGCCTCCGCCGTTAGAGCCTCTACTGCCTGGGCTTCTACCGGTGCCGCTAGTGCCTCCGCAGCAGGAGTCTCTACCGCCTGGGCCTCTGCCACTGCCACTGCTGCCTCCGCCACCAGAGCCTCTTCCGCCTGGGCCTCTGCCGCTTCAGCCAATGCCATCTGCACCACTGCTGCTGCCGCTGGTGCCTCCGTTGCCCGAATTTGTACCAACTAAGCTTCTGCCGCTGCCGTTGGTGCGTCCTCCACCTGAGCCTCTTCCGTCTAGACCTCTGCCGCTGCCGATGGTGCCTCCGCCGCCTGAGCCACTTCTGCCTGGGCCTCTGCCACTGGTGCCTCCGCAACCAGAGCCTCTGTCACGTGTGCTTCTGCCACTGCCGCTGATGCCTCCGCAGCCAGAGCCTCTACCGCCTGGGCCCTTGCCTCTGCCGCTGCTGCTTCCGCCGCCAGAACCAATACTGCCTGGGTCTCTGCCGCTGCCGCTCGTGCTTCTGCAGCCCGAGCCTCTAACGTCTGGGCCGTTGCTGCTGCCGCTGCTGCTTCCGCCGCCAGAACCAATACTGCCTGGGTCTCTGCTGGTGCCACTCGTGCCTCTGCCGCCCGAGCCTCTACCGCTTGGGCCATTGCTGCTGTCGCTGGTGCTTCCGCAGCCATAGCCTCTACCGATTGGGCCTCTGCCGGTGCCGCTGGTGCTTCCACCGCCAGAACCTCTACCACATGGGCATCTGCAGGTGCCTCTGATCCCTCCGCAGCCTGATCCTATACCGACTGGGAGTCTGCCGCTGCCGCTGGTGCCTCAGCCGCCAGAGCCACTACCGCCTGGGCCTCTGCCGCCTAAGCCAACGCTGCCTGCGCCACTGCTGCTGCCGCTGGTGACTCCGTTGCCCGAATCTGTACCACCTGAGCTTCTTCCGGTGCCGCTGGTGCCTCCGCAGCCTGAGCCTCTACCGCCTGGGCCGTTGCTGCTGCCGCTGCTGCTTCCGCTGCCAGACACTATACAGCCTTGGCCTCTGCCGCTGGTGCCTCCGCAGCCCGAGCCTCTACCGCCTGGGTGTCTGCCGGTGCAGCTGGTGCCTCCACAGCCTGAGGCTCAACCGCCAGGGCCTCTGCCACTGCCACTGGTGCCTCCGCCACCAGAGACTCTACCGCCTGGGCCCTTGCCGCTGCCACTGGTGCTTCAACAGCCTCAGCTTCTACTGCCTGGGCCTATGCCGCTGCCACTGGTGCCTCCGCAGCCTGAGTCTCTACGCCTGGGTATCTGCCACTGCCGCTGGTGCTTCCGCCGCCAGACCCTCTACCACCTGGGCCTCTGCCGCCTCAGCCAATGCCGCCTGCGCCACTGCTGCTGCTGCTGGTGCCTTCGCCGCCTGAGCCTCTTCCACCTGGGCCTCTGCCGGTGCCACTGGTGCCTCCGCCGCCAGAGCCTCTACCTACTGGGCGTCTGCCGCTGGTGCCTTAGCCGCCAGAGCCTCTACCGCCTGGACCCTTGCCGCTGCCGCTGGTGCTTCCATCGCCAGACCCTATACTGCCAAGGTCTCTACCGCTGCCGCTGCCTCCGCAGCCCGAGCCTCTACCGCCAGGGCCTCTGCCACTGCCACTGCTGCCTCCGCCACCAGAGCCTCCACCGCCTGGCCCTTGCCGCTGCCGCTGATGCTTTCACCACCGGAGCCTCTACCGCCTGGGCCTCTGCCGGTGCCGCTGGTGCCTCCGCAGCCTGAGCCTCTACCGCATGGGCCTCTGCCACTACCACTGGTACCTCTGCCGCCACAGCCTCTACCGTCTGGGCACTTGCTGCTGCCGCTTCCGCCGCCAGACCCTATACTGCCTGGGTCTCTGCCGGTGCCGCTGGTGCCTCCACAGCCTCAGCTTCTACTGCCTGGGCCTCTGCCGCTGCCGCTGGTGCTTCCGCCGCCAGAGCCTCTACCGCCTGTTCCCTTGCCGCTGCCACTGGTGCCTCCGCAGCCTGAGTCTCTACGCCAGGGTCTCTGCCACTGCCGCTGGTTTTCCGCCGCCAGAGTCTCTACCGCTTGGGCCTCTGCCGCCTCCGCCAATGCCGCCTGCGCCACTGCTGCTGCCGCTGGTGCCTCCACCGCCAGAGCCTCTTCCGCCTGGGCCTCGCCGCTGCCGGTAGTGCCTCCGCTGCCAGAGCCTCTACTACCTGGGCCCTTGCTGTTGCCGCTGGTGCTTCTACCGCCAGAACCTCTATTTTTTTTTTATGAAATATTTATTAAGATTTTTCAAATTCAATACAAAAAAATCAAAAAGAACAAAAGAGGCAAAAAAAGAAAAGATTTAAAAACACATGAAATTTACAACTCCATATTTTCATTACCATATTTCCCTGACTTCCCCACACCTCCCCTTCTTGTATTCCAATTCAAATTGTTTGTTCAACAAGTTCCTATCCCCAATTTTTAACCTTTTTATATTTAATTCATTTAAAAAAAACAAACCAATTTTGACTTATAGACATCAATATTTGTACCTCAATACACAAACCTTTTTCTAAAATCGACCCAAATTCCATTCCACGAATTTCCCAATTTTCATGTTAATAACCAAACAAAAAAAAGTAAAACAGATCATAATTATACACCCTTTGGATTCTCAACCCCCCCCCCACCCCCTTTCCCGGTTTCGATCCCCAACAAATATCCAACAGTCTTAATCTTCTATCAGCCTGGAGATCTCACGTCCGAGGCTCTTAATTCTCTCTCAGTTCCTCTCTGCCGGTTTTTTTGATAGTCCTTAATATTAAACTCCAAATCTCTGTCCCAATAAAGTCCATATTTCTTCCAGCCGGACCTCCATACTTAAAAGCAAGGTCCAAAAGTCCAATTGTCACAAAAACTCCAGCTTCCACTTTAATCAGATTTGTAATCCATAGGTCTTCAGGTCTCCACACAAGGAGATCTCTCCATTCTTCAGTCGCCAATTTAAACCCGAATTTCATCATCCAATACTTATTTTCCTTTGTAGTCATCCTGTCAGGCCTTTGGTTTGATTTCTTGTTTCCCTTTGTGAGCATGATATCAGGCCTCTGGCTCTCCTTTGTCATTTGCAAAATTACAGCTCCTCCTTCCTTCTCCTCAGAAACAACATATATCTCTTTCTCCACACTTTCAAGATTCTCAAAGTTTTCTTTTTGTCCAGCTGCATGGGCTTCCTCAGTCAAGTCCTTATCAAATTCCGTAATGTTATTTACTGTTAAGCTCAAAGTTGTTACATTTGTAGCCAAAACATCAATTTGGCCTTGTAACTTTCCCAGGAGAACAAATACTCTGTCCAGCCCAGCCTGAATTTTCCCTCTTCCAGCCATTCTTGTAGTGTCCCGAATCCCCCTCTAGAGGGATTTTGGTAACTTAGTATTCTTTCCAGTTAAAATCCAAAAGTCAGGTTAATTTGTATCAGTTCTTACTTATTTTCAACAAAATATAACCAGGTTGCAGCAAATGTATCCAGCAGAGACAGCAGAAACAAAGTTCTGCTTTTCCTTTTTGACAGCTAATTTTGACAGCTGTCAAACTCCTCTATATCTCCTCAGCAGGCTCTCTCGCGAATCGCTCCCGGGTCCGGGGGGGGGGGGTGGCACTTCAACTCTCAAAATTAACTCTTATCCTCCAGCACAATTACTTATACTTGTATCGCCAAATCGTGAAATTAATATCTTTTATCGAAGAAACAATTCTCTCAACCTTAGTTAACTAGTCCTTGCTTTAGATTTTTTACAAGGCGGGGAGGCGGACTTCCTGTTTGCGCCTTCCCCGATCGTGCCAAATTCAAAAAAAAAATTCCTTAAAAAGTCCAATTTCCGTACTACTCACGGGTTGTTACTTTCAGGGTCCGATTGTTCACAGGAAAAAGTCAGGGCCCTCCGACCATGGCTCGCGGCTTCACTCCCCAGGAGAAGCAGTCGACTCTCAGCACCACGCCGCTCACCCCGTCCCCCGTTCCGAAGCCTTTAAAAAGGCTTCTTCACAAGTCGGGGGGGTGCAAATGGTGCCCGCCGAGTCACCAAGTTCACAGGCTTCCGCGCCTGTGATTTCTAAGGGTCCCCGCGTCGCCGCAGCGGCAAGACCCAACTCCTGAAGAGCCGATTCAATCCGGAGCTCGGAGGGAATCCGCCATTAGCCGTTCGCGCTAACCCGGAAGTCCACCGCCAGAACCTCTACCACATGGGCATCTGCAGGTGCCGCTGGTCCCTCAGCATCCTGATCCTATACCGAATGGGAGTCTGCCGCTGGTGCCTTAGCCGCCAGAGCCTCTACCGCCTGGGCCCCTGCTGCTGCCACTGCTGATTCTGCCGCCAGAACCAATACTGCCTGGGTCTCTGCCGCTGCCGCTCGTGCCTCCGCAGCCCGAGCCTCTACCGCCTGGGCTGTTCCTAATGCCGCGGGTCCTTCAGCACCCATAGCCTCTACTGCCTGGGCCTCTACCGCTGCCGCTGGGGCCTCCGCAGCCCGAGCCACTACCGCCTAGGCTTCTGCCAGTGCCGCTGGTGAATCCTCAGCCAGAGCCTCTACTGCCTGGGCCTGTGCTGCTGCCGCTGGTGCCTCCGCAGCCCAAGCCACTACCGCCTGGGCCTCTGCCGGAGCCGCTGGTGAATCCGCAGCCTAAGCCTCTACCGCTGCCGCTGGGGCCTCCGCAGCCCGAGCCACTACCGCCTGGGCTTCTGCCAGTGCCGCTGGTGAATCCTCAGCCAGAGCCCATACTGCCTGGCTCTCTGTAGCTGCTACTGGTGCCTCCGCCGTCAGAGCCTCTACCGCCTGGTCCTCTGGCGCTGGTGCCTCCACTTCCAGAGTCTCTACTGCCTGGGCCTCTACCGCCTCAGCCAATGCCGCCTGCGACACTGCTGCTGCCGCTGGTGCCTCCGTTGCCCGAATCTGTATCACCTAAGCTTCTGCCGCTGCCGCTGCCGCTGCCGCTGCCGCTGGTGCCTCCGCCACCTGAGCTTCTTCCGTCTGGACCTCTGCCGCTGCAGCTGGTGCCTCCGCCGCCTGAGCCTCTTCTGCCTGGGCCTCTGCCGCTGATGCCTCCGCAGCCAGAGCCTCTACCACCTGGGCCTTTGCTGCTGTCGCTGTTGCCTCCGCCTCCAGAGCCTCTGCCACCTGTGCCTCTGCCGTTGTTGCCTCCGCCGTCACAGCCTCTGCCACCTGGGTCTCTGTCGCTGCTGCTGGTGCCTCCGCCGTCAGAGCCTCTACCGTCTGGGCCTCTGCCGCTGCCGCTGGTGCCTCCGCCGTTAGAGCCTCTACTGCCTGGGCTTCTACCGGTGCCGCTAGTGCCTCCGCAGCAGGAGTCTCTACCGCCTGGGCCTCTGCCACTGCCACTGCTGCCTCCGCCACCAGAGCCTCTTCCGCCTGGGCCTCTGCCGCTTCAGCCAATGCCATCTGCACCACTGCTGCTGCCGCTGGTGCCTCCGTTGCCCGAATTTGTACCAACTAAGCTTCTGCCGCTGCCGTTGGTGCGTCCTCCACCTGAGCCTCTTCCGTCTAGACCTCTGCCGCTGCCGATGGTGCCTCCGCCGCCTGAGCCACTTCTGCCTGGGCCTCTGCCACTGGTGCCTCCGCAACCAGAGCCTCTGTCACGTGTGCTTCTGCCACTGCCGCTGATGCCTCCGCAGCCAGAGCCTCTACCGCCTGGGCCCTTGCCTCTGCCGCTGCTGCTTCCGCCGCCAGAACCAATACTGCCTGGGTCTCTGCCGCTGCCGCTCGTGCTTCTGCAGCCCGAGCCTCTAACGTCTGGGCCGTTGCTGCTGCCGCTGCTGCTTCCGCCGCCAGAACCAATACTGCCTGGGTCTCTGCTGGTGCCACTGGTGCCTCTGCCGCCCGAGCCTCTACCGCTTGGGCCATTGCTGCTGTCGCTGGTGCTTCCGCAGCCATAGCCTCTACCGATTGGGCCTCTGCCGGTGCCGCTGGTGCTTCCACCGCCAGAACCTCTACCACATGGGCATCTGCAGGTGCCTCTGATCCCTCCGCAGCCTGATCCTATACCGACTGGGAGTCTGCCGCTGCCGCTGGTGCCTCAGCCGCCAGAGCCACTACCGCCTGGGCCTCTGCCGCCTAAGCCAACGCTGCCTGCGCCACTGCTGCTGCCGCTGGTGACTCCGTTGCCCGAATCTGTACCACCTGAGCTTCTTCCGGTGCCGCTGGTGCCTCCGCAGCCTGAGCCTCTACCGCCTGGGCCGTTGCTGCTGCCGCTGCTGCTTCCGCTGCCAGACACTATACAGCCTTGGCCTCTGCCGCTGGTGCCTCCGCAGCCCGAGCCTCTACCGCCTGGGTGTCTGCCGGTGCAGCTGGTGCCTCCACAGCCTGAGGCTCAACCGCCAGGGCCTCTGCCACTGCCACTGGTGCCTCCGCCACCAGAGACTCTACCGCCTGGGCCCTTGCCGCTGCCACTGGTGCTTCAACAGCCTCAGCTTCTACTGCCTGGGCCTATGCCGCTGCCACTGGTGCCTCCGCAGCCTGAGTCTCTACGCCTGGGTATCTGCCACTGCCGCTGGTGCTTCCGCCGCCAGACCCTCTACCACCTGGGCCTCTGCCGCCTCAGCCAATGCCGCCTGCGCCACTGCTGCTGCTGCTGGTGCCTTCGCCGCCTGAGCCTCTTCCACCTGGGCCTCTGCCGGTGCCACTGGTGCCTCCGCCGCCAGAGCCTCTACCTACTGGGCGTCTGCCGCTGGTGCCTTAGCCGCCAGAGCCTCTACCGCCTGGACCCTTGCCGCTGCCGCTGGTGCTTCCATCGCCAGACCCTATACTGCCAAGGTCTCTACCGCTGCCGCTGCCTCCGCAGCCCGAGCCTCTACCGCCAGGGCCTCTGCCACTGCCACTGCTGCCTCCGCCACCAGAGCCTCCACCGCCTGGCCCTTGCCGCTGCCGCTGATGCTTTCACCACCGGAGCCTCTACCGCCTGGGCCTCTGCCGGTGCCGCTGGTGCCTCCGCAGCCTGAGCCTCTACCGCATGGGCCTCTGCCACTACCACTGGTACCTCTGCCGCCACAGCCTCTACCGTCTGGGCACTTGCTGCTGCCGCTTCCGCCGCCAGACCCTATACTGCCTGGGTCTCTGCCGGTGCCGCTGGTGCCTCCACAGCCTCAGCTTCTACTGCCTGGGCCTCTGCCGCTGCCGCTGGTGCTTCCGCCGCCAGAGCCTCTACCGCCTGTTCCCTTGCCGCTGCCACTGGTGCCTCCGCAGCCTGAGTCTCTACGCCAGGGTCTCTGCCACTGCCGCTGGTTTTCCGCCGCCAGAGTCTCTACCGCTTGGGCCTCTGCCGCCTCCGCCAATGCCGCCTGCGCCACTGCTGCTGCCGCTGGTGCCTCCACCGCCAGAGCCTCTTCCGCCTGGGCCTCGCCGCTGCCGGTAGTGCCTCCGCTGCCAGAGCCTCTACTACCTGGGCCCTTGCTGTTGCCGCTGGTGCTTCTACCGCCAGAACCTCTATTTTTTTTTTATGAAATATTTATTAAGATTTTTCAAATTCAATACAAAAAAATCAAAAAGAACAAAAGAGGCAAAAAAAGAAAAGATTTAAAAACACATGAAATTTACAACTCCATATTTTCATTACCATATTTCCCTGACTTCCCCACACCTCCCCTTCTTGTATTCCAATTCAAATTGTTTGTTCAACAAGTTCCTATCCCCAATTTTTAACCTTTTTATATTTAATTCATTTAAAAAAAACAAACCAATTTTGACTTATAGACATCAATATTTGTACCTCAATACACAAACCTTTTTCTAAAATCGACCCAAATTCCATTCCACGAATTTCCCAATTTTCATGTTAATAACCAAACAAAAAAAAGTAAAACAGATCATAATTATACACCCTTTGGATTCTCAACCCCCCCCCCACCCCCTTTCCCGGTTTCGATCCCCAACAAATATCCAACAGTCTTAATCTTCTATCAGCCTGGAGATCTCACGTCCGAGGCTCTTAATTCTCTCTCAGTTCCTCTCTGCCGGTTTTTTTGATAGTCCTTAATATTAAACTCCAAATCTCTGTCCCAATAAAGTCCATATTTCTTCCAGCCGGACCTCCATACTTAAAAGCAAGGTCCAAAAGTCCAATTGTCACAAAAACTCCAGCTTCCACTTTAATCAGATTTGTAATCCATAGGTCTTCAGGTCTCCACACAAGGAGATCTCTCCATTCTTCAGTCGCCAATTTAAACCCGAATTTCATCATCCAATACTTATTTTCCTTTGTAGTCATCCTGTCAGGCCTTTGGTTTGATTTCTTGTTTCCCTTTGTGAGCATGATATCAGGCCTCTGGCTCTCCTTTGTCATTTGCAAAATTACAGCTCCTCCTTCCTTCTCCTCAGAAACAACATATATCTCTTTCTCCACACTTTCAAGATTCTCAAAGTTTTCTTTTTGTCCAGCTGCATGGGCTTCCTCAGTCAAGTCCTTATCAAATTCCGTAATGTTATTTACTGTTAAGCTCAAAGTTGTTACATTTGTAGCCAAAACATCAATTTGGCCTTGTAACTTTCCCAGGAGAACAAATACTCTGTCCAGCCCAGCCTGAATTTTCCCTCTTCCAGCCATTCTTGTAGTGTCCCGAATCCCCCTCTAGAGGGATTTTGGTAACTTAGTATTCTTTCCAGTTAAAATCCAAAAGTCAGGTTAATTTGTATCAGTTCTTACTTATTTTCAACAAAATATAACCAGGTTGCAGCAAATGTATCCAGCAGAGACAGCAGAAACAAAGTTCTGCTTTTCCTTTTTGACAGCTAATTTTGACAGCTGTCAAACTCCTCTATATCTCCTCAGCAGGCTCTCTCGCGAATCGCTCCCGGGTCCGGGGGGGGGGGGTGGCACTTCAACTCTCAAAATTAACTCTTATCCTCCAGCACAATTACTTATACTTGTATCGCCAAATCGTGAAATTAATATCTTTTATCGAAGAAACAATTCTCTCAACCTTAGTTAACTAGTCCTTGCTTTAGATTTTTTACAAGGCGGGGAGGCGGACTTCCTGTTTGCGCCTTCCCCGATCGTGCCAAATTCAAAAAAAAAATTCCTTAAAAAGTCCAATTTCCGTACTACTCACGGGTTGTTACTTTCAGGGTCCGATTGTTCACAGGAAAAAGTCAGGGCCCTCCGACCATGGCTCGCGGCTTCACTCCCCAGGAGAAGCAGTCGACTCTCAGCACCACGCCGCTCACCCCGTCCCCCGTTCCGAAGCCTTTAAAAAGGCTTCTTCACAAGTCGGGGGGGTGCAAATGGTGCCCGCCGAGTCACCAAGTTCACAGGCTTCCGCGCCTGTGATTTCTAAGGGTCCCCGCGTCGCCGCAGCGGCAAGACCCAACTCCTGAAGAGCCGATTCAATCCGGAGCTCGGAGGGAATCCGCCATTAGCCGTTCGCGCTAACCCGGAAGTCCACCGCCAGAACCTCTACCACATGGGCATCTGCAGGTGCCGCTGGTCCCTCAGCATCCTGATCCTATACCGAATGGGAGTCTGCCGCTGGTGCCTTAGCCGCCAGAGCCTCTACCGCCTGGGCCCCTGCTGCTGCCACTGCTGATTCTGCCGCCAGAACCAATACTGCCTGGGTCTCTGCCGCTGCCGCTCGTGCCTCCGCAGCCCGAGCCTCTACCGCCTGGGCTGTTCCTAATGCCGCGGGTCCTTCAGCACCCATAGCCTCTACTGCCTGGGCCTCTACCGCTGCCGCTGGGGCCTCCGCAGCCCGAGCCACTACCGCCTAGGCTTCTGCCAGTGCCGCTGGTGAATCCTCAGCCAGAGCCTCTACTGCCTGGGCCTGTGCTGCTGCCGCTGGTGCCTCCGCAGCCCAAGCCACTACCGCCTGGGCCTCTGCCGGAGCCGCTGGTGAATCCGCAGCCTAAGCCTCTACCGCTGCCGCTGGGGCCTCCGCAGCCCGAGCCACTACCGCCTGGGCTTCTGCCAGTGCCGCTGGTGAATCCTCAGCCAGAGCCCATACTGCCTGGCTCTCTGTAGCTGCTACTGGTGCCTCCGCCGTCAGAGCCTCTACCGCCTGGTCCTCTGGCGCTGGTGCCTCCACTTCCAGAGTCTCTACTGCCTGGGCCTCTACCGCCTCAGCCAATGCCGCCTGCGACACTGCTGCTGCCGCTGGTGCCTCCGTTGCCCGAATCTGTATCACCTAAGCTTCTGCCGCTGCCGCTGCCGCTGCCGCTGCCGCTGGTGCCTCCGCCACCTGAGCTTCTTCCGTCTGGACCTCTGCCGCTGCAGCTGGTGCCTCCGCCGCCTGAGCCTCTTCTGCCTGGGCCTCTGCCGCTGATGCCTCCGCAGCCAGAGCCTCTACCACCTGGGCCTTTGCTGCTGTCGCTGTTGCCTCCGCCTCCAGAGCCTCTGCCACCTGTGCCTCTGCCGTTGTTGCCTCCGCCGTCACAGCCTCTGCCACCTGGGTCTCTGTCGCTGCTGCTGGTGCCTCCGCCGTCAGAGCCTCTACCGTCTGGGCCTCTGCCGCTGCCGCTGGTGCCTCCGCCGTTAGAGCCTCTACTGCCTGGGCTTCTACCGGTGCCGCTAGTGCCTCCGCAGCAGGAGTCTCTACCGCCTGGGCCTCTGCCACTGCCACTGCTGCCTCCGCCACCAGAGCCTCTTCCGCCTGGGCCTCTGCCGCTTCAGCCAATGCCATCTGCACCACTGCTGCTGCCGCTGGTGCCTCCGTTGCCCGAATTTGTACCAACTAAGCTTCTGCCGCTGCCGTTGGTGCGTCCTCCACCTGAGCCTCTTCCGTCTAGACCTCTGCCGCTGCCGATGGTGCCTCCGCCGCCTGAGCCACTTCTGCCTGGGCCTCTGCCACTGGTGCCTCCGCAACCAGAGCCTCTGTCACGTGTGCTTCTGCCACTGCCGCTGATGCCTCCGCAGCCAGAGCCTCTACCGCCTGGGCCCTTGCCTCTGCCGCTGCTGCTTCCGCCGCCAGAACCAATACTGCCTGGGTCTCTGCCGCTGCCGCTCGTGCTTCTGCAGCCCGAGCCTCTAACGTCTGGGCCGTTGCTGCTGCCGCTGCTGCTTCCGCCGCCAGAACCAATACTGCCTGGGTCTCTGCTGGTGCCACTGGTGCCTCTGCCGCCCGAGCCTCTACCGCTTGGGCCATTGCTGCTGTCGCTGGTGCTTCCGCAGCCATAGCCTCTACCGATTGGGCCTCTGCCGGTGCCGCTGGTGCTTCCACCGCCAGAACCTCTACCACATGGGCATCTGCAGGTGCCTCTGATCCCTCCGCAGCCTGATCCTATACCGACTGGGAGTCTGCCGCTGCCGCTGGTGCCTCAGCCGCCAGAGCCACTACCGCCTGGGCCTCTGCCGCCTAAGCCAACGCTGCCTGCGCCACTGCTGCTGCCGCTGGTGACTCCGTTGCCCGAATCTGTACCACCTGAGCTTCTTCCGGTGCCGCTGGTGCCTCCGCAGCCTGAGCCTCTACCGCCTGGGCCGTTGCTGCTGCCGCTGCTGCTTCCGCTGCCAGACACTATACAGCCTTGGCCTCTGCCGCTGGTGCCTCCGCAGCCCGAGCCTCTACCGCCTGGGTGTCTGCCGGTGCAGCTGGTGCCTCCACAGCCTGAGGCTCAACCGCCAGGGCCTCTGCCACTGCCACTGGTGCCTCCGCCACCAGAGACTCTACCGCCTGGGCCCTTGCCGCTGCCACTGGTGCTTCAACAGCCTCAGCTTCTACTGCCTGGGCCTATGCCGCTGCCACTGGTGCCTCCGCAGCCTGAGTCTCTACGCCTGGGTATCTGCCACTGCCGCTGGTGCTTCCGCCGCCAGACCCTCTACCACCTGGGCCTCTGCCGCCTCAGCCAATGCCGCCTGCGCCACTGCTGCTGCTGCTGGTGCCTTCGCCGCCTGAGCCTCTTCCACCTGGGCCTCTGCCGGTGCCACTGGTGCCTGCGCCGCCAGAGCCTCTACCTACTGGGCGTCTGCCGCTGGTGCCTTAGCCGCCAGAGCCTCTACCGCCTGGACCCTTGCCGCTGCCGCTGGTGCTTCCAGCGCCAGACCCTATACTGCCTAGGTCTCTACCGCTGCCGCTGCCTCCGCAGCCCGAGCCTCTACCGCCAGGGCCTCTGCCACTGCCACTGCTGCCTCCGCCACCAGAGCCTCCACCGCCTGGCCCTTGCCGCTGCCGCTGATGCTTTCACCACCGGAGCCTCTACCGCCTGGGCCTCTGCCGGTGCCGCTGGTGCCTCCGCAGCCTGAGCCTCTACCGCATGGGCCTCTGCCACTACCACTGGTACCTCTGCCGCCACAGCCTCTACCGTCTGGGCACTTGCTGCTGCCGCTTCCGCCGCCAGACCCTATACTGCCTGGGTCTCTGCCGGTGCCGCTGGTGCCTCCACAGCCTCAGCTTCTACTGCCTGGGCCTCTGCCGCTGCCGCTGGTGCTTCCGCCGCCAGAGCCTCTACCGCCTGTTCCCTTGCCGCTGCCACTGGTGCCTCCGCAGCCTGAGTCTCTACGCCAGGGTCTCTGCCACTGCCGCTGGTTTTCCGCCGCCAGAGTCTCTACCGCTTGGGCCTCTGCCGCCTCCGCCAATGCCGCCTGCGCCACTGCTGCTGCCGCTGGTGCCTCCACCGCCAGAGCCTCTTCCGCCTGGGCCTCGCCGCTGCCGGTAGTGCCTCCGCTGCCAGAGCCTCTACTACCTGGGCCCTTGCTGTTGCCGCTGGTGCTTCTACCGCCAGAACCTCTATTTTTTTTTTATGAAATATTTATTAAGATTTTTCAAATTCAATACAAAAAAATCAAAAAGAACAAAAGAGGCAAAAAAAGAAAAGATTTAAAAACACATGAAATTTACAATTCCATATTTTCATTACCATATTTCCCTGACTTCCCCACACCTCCCCTTCTTGTATTCCAATTCAAATTGTTTGTTCAACAAGTTCCTATCCCCAATTTTTAACCTTTTTATATTTAATTCATTTAAAAAAAACAAACCAATTTTGACTTATAGACATCAATATTTGTACCTCAATACACAAACCTTTTTCTAAAATCGACCCAAATTCCATTCCACGAATTTCCCAATTTTCATGTTAATAACCAAACAAAAAAAAGTAAAACAGATCATAATTATACACCCTTTGGATTCTCAACCCCCCCCACCCCCTTTCCCGGTTTCGATCCCCAACAAATATCCAACAGTCTTAATCTTCTATCAGCCTGGAGATCTCACGTCCGAGGCTCTTAATTCTCTCTCAGTTCCTCTCTGCCGGTTTTTTTGATAGTCCTTAATATTAAACTCCAAATCTCTGTCCCAATAAAGTCCATATTTCTTCCAGCCGGACCTCCATACTTAAAAGCAAGGTCCAAAAGTCCAATTGTCACAAAAACTCCAGCTTCCACTTTAATCAGATTTGTAATCCATAGGTCTTCAGGTCTCCACACAAGGAGATCTCTCCATTCTTCAGTCGCCAATTTAAACCCGAATTTCATCATCCAATACTTATTTTCCTTTGTAGTCATCCTGTCAGGCCTTTGGTTTGATTTCTTGTTTCCCTTTGTGAGCATGATATCAGGCCTCTGGCTCTCCTTTGTCATTTGCAAAATTACAGCTCCTCCTTCCTTCTCCTCAGAAACAACATATATCTCTTTCTCCACACTTTCAAGATTCTCAAAGTTCTCTTTTTGTCCAGCTGCATGGGCTTCCTGAGTCAAGTCCTTATCAAATTCCGTAATGTTATTTACTGTTAAGCTCAAAGTTGTTACATTTGTAGCCAAAACATCAATTTGGCCTTGTAACTTGGACTCCGTTGCCCGAATCTGTACCACCTGAGCTTCTTCCGGTGCCGCTGGTGCCTCCGCAGCCTGAGCCTCTACCGCCTGGGCCGTTGCTGCTGCCGCTGCTGCTTCCGCTGCCAGACACTATACTGCCTTGGCCTCTGCCGCTGGTGCCTCCGCAGCCCGAGCCTCTACCGCCTGGGTGTCTGCCGGTGCAGCTGGTGCCTCCACAGCCTGAGGCTCAACCGCCGGGGCCTCTGCCACTGCCACTGGTGCCTCCGCCACCAGAGACTCTACCGCCTGGGCCCTTGCCGCTGCCACTGGTGCTTCAACAGCCTCAGCTTCTACTGCCTGGGCCTATGCCGCTGCCACTGGTGCCTCCGCAGCCTGAGTCTCTACGCCTGGGTATCTGCCACTGCCGCTGGTGCTTCCGCCGCCAGACCCTCTACCACCTGGGCCTCTGCCGCCTCAGCCAATGCCGCCTGCGCCACTGCTGCTGCTGCTGGTGCCTTCGCCCCAAAGTCTCTTCCGCCCGGACCTCTGCCGCTGGTGCCTCCGCAGCCCGAGCCTCTACCGCCTGGGCTCTGCCCCTGCCGTTGGTGACTACGCCCCACAGCCTCTACCGCCTGGGCCTGTCCACCTCAGCCAATGGCGTCTGCGACACTGCTGCTGACGCTGCTGCTTCCGTTGCACGAATTTGTACCACCTGAGCTTCTACCGCTGCCGCTGGTGCCTCCGCCACTTGAGCCTCTACAGTCTGGACCTCTGCTGCTGCCGCTGGTGCCTCTGCCGCCTGAGCCTCTGCCGCTGTCGCCTCCGCCGCCAGAGCCTCTACCGCCTGGGCCTCTGCCGCTGGTGCCTCCGCACCCTGAGCCTCTACCGCCTGGACCTCTGCCGGTGCCGCTGGTGCCTCCGCAGCCAGCGCCTGTACCGCCTGGGCCTCTGCCACTGCGGCTGGTGCCTCTGCCACCAGAGCCTCTGCCACCTGGGTCTCTGTAGCTGCTGCTGGTGCCTCCATCAAAGCCTCTACCATCTGGTTCTCTGGTGCCTCAGCCAATCCCGCCTGCGCCACTACTGCTACCGCAGATGCCTCCGTCGTCGGAATCTGCTTTTGCCTCCGCCGTCAGAGTCTCTACCGCCTGGGCCTCTACCGCCTCAGCCGATGCCGCCTGCGATACTGCTGTTGCCACTGGTGCCTCCGTTGCCCGAATCTGTAGCACCTGAGCTTCTGCCGCCGCCGCTGGTGCCTCCGCCACCTGAGCCTCTTCAGTCTGGACCTCTGCTGCTGCCGCTGTTGCCTCCACCGTCAGAGTGTCTACCGCCTGGGCCTCTACCGCCTCAGCCGATGCCGCCTGCGATACTGCTGTTGCCACTGGTGCCTCCGTTGCCCGAATCTGTAGCACCTGAGCTTCTGCCGCTGCCGCTGGTTCCTCCGCCACCTGAGCCTCTACCGACTGGACCTCTGCTGCTGCCACTGGTGCCTCCGCCGCTTGAGCCTCTACCGCCTGGGCCTCTGCCGCTGCCGCTGGTGCCTCCGCCGCCAGAGCCTCTACTGCCTGGGCCCATGCCGCTGCCACTGGTACTTCCACCGCCAGAGCCTCTACCGCCTAGGCCTTTGCTGCTGCCGCTGGTGCCTCCGTTGCCCGAATCTGTACCACCTGAGCTTCTGCCGCTGCCGCTGGTGCCTCCGTTGCCCGAATCTTTACCACCTGAGCTTCTGCCGCTGCCGCTGGTGCCTCTGCCACCTGAGCCTCTACCGTCTCGGCCTCTGCCACTGCCGCTGGTGCCTCCGCTGCCAGAGCCTCTACCGCCTGGGCCCTTGCCGCTGGTGCTTCCGCCGACAGAGTCTCTACTGCCTGGGCCTCTGCCGGTGCTGCTGGTGCCTCCGCATCCCGAACCTCTACCGCCTAGCCCTCTATCGGTGCTGCTGGTGCCTCCGCAGCCTGAGCCTCTACCGCCTGGGCCTCTGCCGGTGGTGCTGGTGCTGGTGCCTCCGCAGCCCGAGCCTCCACCGCCTGGGCCTCTGCCGGTGACGCTTGTGCCTCCGCAGCCCGAGCCTCCACCGCCTAGGCGTCTGCCACTGCCGCTGGTACCTCAGATGTCAGAGCCTCTACCGCCTGGGCCCTTGCGGGTGCCTGCACCACCATAGCCTCTACTGCCTGGCCCCTTGCCGCTGCCACTAGTACTTCCACCGCCAGAGCCTCTACCGCCTCTACCGCCTGTGCCTTTCCTGCTGCTGCTTTGCCCTTACCGCCAAAGCCTCTGCCACCTGGGTCTCTGTCGCTGCTGCTGGTGCCTCTACCGTCAGAGGCTCTACCGCCTGGTCTTCTGCCATTGCCGCTGGTGGTTCCGCCGCCAGAGCCTCTACTGCCTGGGCCTCTGCCGCTGCTGCTGGTGCTTCCGCTGTCAGAGCCTCTACGGCCTGAGCCTCTGCCACTGCCACTGGTAACTACGCTGCCAGAGCCTCTACCGCCAGGGCCCTTTCCGCTGCCGCTGGTGCTTCCGCCGCCAGAGTCTCTACTGCCTGGGCCTCTGCCACTGCCATTGGTGGCTCCAGAGCCCAAGCCTCTACCGCCTGGGCCTCTGCCACTGCTGATGGTGCCTCCGCCGCCAGAGCCTCTGCCACCAAGGTCTCTGTAGCTGCTGCTGGTGCCTCCGACGTCATGGCCTCTACCTCCTGGTCCTCTGCTGCCTCTGCCAATGCCGCCTGCGCCACTGCTGCTGCCGCTGGTGCCTCCGTTGCCCGAATCTGTACCACCTGAGCTTCTGCCGGTGCCGCTGGTGCCTCCGCAGCCTGATCCTCTACCGCCTGGGCCTCTGCCGCTGCCGCTGGTGCCTCCAAAGTCTGAGACTCTTCCGCTTGGGCCTCTGCCACTTCCTTTGGTACCTCCGCCGCCGGAGCCTCTACCGCCTGGACCCTTGCCGCTGCCGCTGGTGCTTCCATCGCCAGACCCTATACTGCCTAGGTCTCTACCGCTGCCGCTGCCTCCGCAGCCCGAGCCTCTACCGCCAGGGCCTCTGCCACTGCCACTGCTGCCTCCGCCACCAGAGCCTCTACCGCCTGGGCCCTTGCCGCTGCCGCTGATGCTTTCACCACCGGAGCCTCTACCGCCTGGGCCTCTGCTGCTGCCGCTGGTGCCTCCGCAGCCTGAGCCTCTACCGCATGGGCCTCTGCCACTACCGCTGGTACCTCTGCCGCCACAGCCTCTACCATCTGGGCACTTGCTGCTGCCACTTCCGCCGCCAGACCCTATACTGCCTGGGTCTCTGCCGGTGCCACTGGTGCCTCCACAGCCTCAGCTTCTACTGCCTGGGCCTCTGCCGCTGCCGCTGGTGCTTCCGCCGCCAGAGCCTCTACCGCCTGTTCCCTTGCCGCTGCCACTGGTGCCTCCGCAGCCTGAGTCTCTACGCCAGGGTCTCTGCCACTGCCGCTGGTTTTCCACCGCCAGAGTCTCTACCGCTTGGGCCTCTGCCGCCTCCGCCAATGCCGCCTGCGCCACTGCTGCTGCTGCTGGTGCCTCCGTTGCCCGAATCAGTATCACCTGAGCTTCTCCCGTTGCCGCTGGTGCCTCCGCCGCCTGAGACTCTACCGACTGCGCGTCTGCCACTGCCGCTGGGGCCTCAGCTGCCAGATCCTCTACCGCCTGGGCCCTTGCCTCTGCCGCTGCTGCTTCCGCCACCAGAACCAATACTGCCTGGGTCTCTGCTGCTGCCTCTGGTGCCTCCGCAGCCCGAGTCACTACCGCCTGGGCCTCTGCCGGTGCCGCTGGTCCTTCAGCACCCATAGCCTCTACTGCCTAGGCCTCTACCGCTGCCGCTGGGGCCTCCGCAGCCCGACCCACTACCGCCTGGGCTTCTGCCAGTGCCGCTGGTGAATCCTCAGCCAGAGCCTCTACTGCCTGGGCCTCTGCCGCTGGTGCCGCCACAGCCCGAGCCACTACCGCCTGGGCCTCTGCCGCCTCAGCCAATGCTGCCTGGGCCTCTGCCGCTGCCGGTGGTGCCTCCGCCGACAGAGCCTCTACCACCTGGGCCCTTGCGGCTGCCGCTGGTCCCTCCACAGCCTGGTCCTGTAGAGGCTTTGGTGGCGGAAGTACCAGCGGCAGTGGCAAGGGCCCAGGCAGGAGAGGCTCGGGCTGCGTAGGCACCAGTGGCAGCGGCAGAAGACCACGTGGTAGAGTCTCAGGCTGCGGAGGCACCAGCGGCACCGGCAGAAGCTCAGGTGGTACGGATTCGGACAACGGAGGCACCAGCGGTAGCAGTAGTGGCGCAGGTGGCATTGGCTGAGGCACCAGAGGACCAGGCGGTAGAGGCTTTGACATCGGATGCACCAGCAGCAGCTAAAGAGACCCAGGTGGCAGAGGCTCTGGTGGCGGAGACACCAGCCGCAGTGGCAGAGGCCCAGGCGGTAGAGGCTCAGGCTGCGGAGGCCGCAGCGGCAGCGGCAGAGGCCCAGGCAGTAGAGGCTATTGCTGCTGAAGGACCAGCGGCAGCAGCAAGAGCCCAGGCAGTAGAGGCTTGGGCTGCGGAGGCAGGAGCTGCAGCGGCAGAGACCCAGGCAGTATTGGTTCTGGCGGTGGAAGCAGCAGTGGCAGCAGCAAGGGGCCAGGCGGTAGAGGCTCTGACGGCTGAGGCACCAGTGGCAGACGCCCAGTCGGTATAGGATAAGGCTGCGGAGGGACCAGTGGCCCCGGCAGATGCCCATGTGGTAGAGGTTCTGACGGTGGAAGCACCAGCGGCTGCGGCAAGGGCCCAGGTAGGAGATGCTCTGGCGGCGGAAGCACCAGCCACAGCAGCGACGGCAAAGGCGGTAAAGGCTCGGGCTGCAGAGGCACGAGCGGCAGCAGCAGAGGCCCAGGCAGTATTGGTTATAGAGGTGGAAGCAGCAGCGGCAGTGGCAGAAGCTCAGGTGGTACAGATTCGGGCAACGGAGGCACCAGCGGCAGCAGCAGTGGCGGAGGCGGCATTGGCGAAGGCGGCAGAGGAAAAGGCGGTAGAGGCAGCAGAGGTCGTGGCGGAGGTAGAGGCAGAGGTCGTGGCGGAGGCAGCAGGGGCACCGGCAAAGACCCAGGCGGTAGAGGCTCTGGTAGAGGAGGCACTGGCGGCAGATGTCCAGACGGAAGAGGCTCAGGCTGCGGAGGCACCAGCGGCAGCGGCAGAAGCTCAGGTTGTACAGATTCGGGCAACGGAGGCACCAGCGGCTGCAGCAGTGGCGCAGGCGGCATTGGCTGAGGCGCCAGAGCACCAGGCAGTAGAGGCTCTGACGTAGGAGGCACCTGACGGCAGAGGCCCAGGCGGTAGAGCCTCAATCTGCGGAGGCACCAGCAGCACTTGCAGAGGCCCAGGCGGTTGAGGCTCAGGCTGCGGAGGCACCAAAGGCAGTGGCAGAGGCCCAGGCGGTAGAGGCTCAGGCTGCGGAGGCACCAGGCTCACCGTCAGAGGCCCAGGCGGTAGAGGCTCGGGCTGTGGAGGCAACTGCGGCAGCGGCAGATGCCCACGCAGTAGAGGTTCTGGCAGCGGAAGCACCAGTGGCAGAGGCCCAGGCGGTAGAGGCTCTGGCGGCCGAAGCACCAGCGGCAGCGGCAGAGGCCCAAGGCAATTTTGGTTTTGGCGACAGAAGCAGCAGCGGCAAAGGCCCAGGTGGTAGAGGCTCTGGCGGCTGAGGCACCAGCGGCAGCGGCAGAGGCCCAGGCAGTAGAGGCTCGGGCTGCGGAGGCACCAGCGGCAGCTACAGAGACCCAGGTGGCAGAGGCTCTGGCGGTGGAGGCACCATCAGCAGTGGCAGAGGCCCAGGCGGTAGAGGCTCAGGCTGCAGAGGCACCAGAGGCACCAGCAGAGGCCCAGGCCGTAGAGGCTCGAGCTGCGGAGGCACCAGCGGCATCGGCAGAGGCCGAGGCAGTAGAGGCTCTGGCGACTGAGGCACAAGCTGAAGTGGCAGACTCCCAGTCGGTATAGGATCAGGTTGCGGAGGCACCAGCGGCATCTGCAGACGCCCAGGCGGTAGAGGCTCGGGTTGCGGAGGCACCAGCAGCAGTGGCAGAGGCCCAGGCAGTAGAGGCTCAGGCTGTGGAGGCACCAGCGTCACCGGCAGAGGCCCAGGCGGTAGAGGCTCGGGCTGCGGAGGCACCAGCGGCAGAGGCCCAGGCACTAGATGCTCTGGCAGTATAAGCGGCAGCCACAAGGGCCCAGTCGGTAGAGGCTCAGGCTGTGGAGGCACCAGCGGCACCAGCAGAGGCCCAGGCAATAGAGGCTATGGCTGTGGAAGCACCAGTGGCATCGACAGAGACCCAGTTGGTAGAGGCTCTGGCGGCGGAGGCAGCAGCAGCAGCAGCAGAGGCCCAGGCGGTAGAGGCTCTGATGGCGGAGGCACCAGCAGCAGCGACAGAGACCCAGGTGGCAGAGGCTGTGACGTCGGAGGCAACAGCGGCAGCGGCAGAAGCACACGTGACTCTGGTTGTGGAGGTACCAGTGGCAGAGGCTCAGGCAGAAGTGGCTCAGGCGGCGGAGGCACCATCGACAGCGGCAGAGGTCTAGACGGAAGAGGCTCAGGTGGAGGACGCACCAGCGGCAGCAGCAGAAGCTTAGGTGGTACAAATTCGGGCAACGGAGGCACCAGCGGCAGCAGCAGTGGGGCAGATGGCATTGGCTGAAGCGGCAGAGGCCCAGGCGGAAGAGGCTCTGGTGGCGGAGGCAGCAGTGGCAGTGGCAGAGGCCCAGGCGGTAAAGACTCCTGCTGCGGAGGCACTAGCGGCACCGGTAGAAGCCCAGGCAGTAGAGGCTCTAACGGTGGAGACACCAGCGGCAGCGGCAGAGGCCCAGACGGTAGAGGCTCTGACGGCGGAGGCACCAGCAGCAGCGACAGAGACCCAGGTGGCAGAGGCTGTGACGGCGGAGGCAACAACGGCAGAGGCACAGGTGGCAGAGGCTCTGGAGGCGGAGGCAACAGCGACAGCAGCAAAGGCCCAGGTGGTAGAGGCTCTGGCTGCGGAGGCATCAGCGGCAGAGGCCCAGGCAGAAGAGGCTCAGGTGTCGGAGGCACCAGCTGCAGCGGAAGAGGTCCAGACGGAAGAAGCTCAGGTGGCGGAGGCACCAGCGGCAGCGGCAGCGGCAGCGGCAGCGGCAGAAGCTTAGGTGATACAGATTCGGGCAACGGAGGCACCAGCGGCAGCAGCAGTGTCGCAGGCGGCATTGGCTGAGGCGGTATAGGCCCAGGCAGTAGAGACTCTGGAAGTGGAGGCACCAGCGCCAGAGGACCAGGCGGTAGAGGCTCTGACGGCGGAGGCACCAGTAGCAGCTACAGAGAGCCAGGCAGTATGGGCTCTGGCTGAGGATTCACCAGCGGCACTGGCAGAAGCCCAGGCGGTAGTGGCTCGGGCTGCGGAGGCCCCAGCGGCAGCAGTAGAGGCTTAGGCTGCAGATTCACCAGCGGCTCCGGCAGAGGCCCAGGCGGTAGTGGCTTGGGCTGCGGAGGCACCAGCGGCAGCAGCAGAGGCCCAGGCAGTAGAGGCTCTGGCTGAGGATTCACCAGCGGCACTGGCAGAAGCCTAGGCGGTAGTGGCTCGGGCTGCGGAGGCCCCAGCGGCAGCGGTAGAGGCCCAGGCAGTAGAGGCTATGGGTGCTGAAGGACCCGCGGCATTAGGAACAACAGCCCAGCCGGTAGAGGCTCGGGCTGCGGAGGCACGAGCGGCAGCGGCAGAGACCCAGGCAGTATTGGTTCTGGCAGCAGAATCAGCAGTGGCAGCAGCAGGGGCCCAGGCGGTAGAGGCTCTGGCGGCTAAGGCACCAGCGGCAGACTCCCATTCGGTATAGGATCAGGATGCTGAGGGACCAGCGGCACCTGCAGATGCCCATGTGGTAGAGGTTCTGGCGGTGGACTTCCGGGTTAGCGCGAACGGCTAATGGCGGATTCCCTCCGAGCTCCGGAGGGAATCGGCTCTTCAGGAGTTGGGTCTTGCCGCTGCGGCGACGCGGGGACCCTTAGAAATCACAGGCGCGGAAACCTGTGAACTTGGTGACTCGGCGGGCACCATTTGCACCCCCCCGACCTGTGAAGAAGCCTTTATAAAGGCTTCGGAACGGGGGACGGGGTGAGCGGCGTGGTGCTGAGAGTCGACTGCTTCTCCTGGGGAGTGAAGCCGCGAGCCATGGTCGGAGGGCCCTGACTTTTTCCTGTGAACAATCGGACCCTAAAAGTAACAACCCGTGGGTAGTACGGAAATTGGACCTTTTAAGGAATTTTTTTTTTGGAATTTGGCACGATCGGGGAAGGCGCAAACAGGAAGTCCGCCTCCCCGCCTTGTAAAAAATCTAAAGCAAGGACTAGTTAACTAAGGTCGAGAGAATTGTTTCTTCGATAAAACATATTAATTTAACGATTTGGCGATACAAGTATAAGTAATTGTGCTGGAGGATAAGAGTTAATTTTGAGAGTTGAAGTGCCACGTCTGCTGGTGCCGCTCGTGCCTCTGCCGCCCGAGCCTCTACCGCTTGGGCCATTGCTGCTGCCGCTGGTGTTTCCGCAGCCATAGCCTCTACCGCTTGGGCCTCTGCCGCTGCCGCTGGTGCCTCCGCAGCCTGAGCCTCTACCGCCTAAGCCTCTGTCACTACCGCTGATGCCTCTGCCGTCACAGCCTCTACCGCCTGGGCACTTACCGCTGCCGCTGGTGCTTCCACCGCCAGACCCTATACTGCCTGGGCCTCTGCTGCTGCCACTGGTTCCTCCACAACCCGAGCCTTTACCGCCTGGGACTCTGCCGGTGCAGATGGTGCCTCCACAGCCTCAGCTTCTACTGCCTGGGCCAATGCCGCTGCCGCAGGTGCTTCCACCGCCAGAGCCTCTACCGCCTGTTCCCTTACCGCTGCCACTGGTGCCTCCGAAGCCTGAGTCTCTACGCCTGGGTATCTGCCACTGCCGCTTGTTTTCCGCCACCAGAGCCTCTACCGCCTGGGCCTCTGCCGCCTCACCCAATGCCGCCTGCGCCACTGCTGCTGCCGCTGGACCCTCCGTTGCCCGAATCTGTATCACCTGAGCTTCTCCCGCTGCCACTGGTGCTTCCGCCGCCTGAGCCAATGCTGCCTGCGCCACTGCTGCTGCAGCTGGTGCATCCGTTGCCCAAATCTGAATCACCTGAGCTTCTCCCGCTGCCGCTGGTTCCTCTTCCGCCTGAGCCTCTTCCACCTGGGCCTCTGCCGGTGCCACTGGTGCCTCCGCCGCCAGAGCCTCTACCTACTGGGCGTCTGCCGCTGGTGCCTCAGACGCCAGAGCCTCTACCGCCTGGCCCTCTGCCGGTGCCGCTGGTAAATCCGCAGCCTGAGCCTCTACCGCCTGGGCCTCTGCCACTGCGGCTGGTGCCTCCGCCACCAGAGCCTCTGCCACCTGGGTCTCTGTAGCTGCTGCTGGTGCCTCTGCAGTCAAAGCCTCTACCGCCTGGTTCTCTGGTGCCTCAGACAATGCCGCCTGCGCCACTACTGCTACCGCTGGTGCCTCCGTTGTCCGAATCTGTACTACCTGAGCTTCTGCCAGTGCTGCTGGTGCCTCCGCCGCCAGACCCTATACTGCCTTGGCCTCCGCCGCTTCCGCTGGTGCCTCCGCAGCCCGAACCTCTACCGCCTAGGCCCTCGCCGCTGCCGCTGGTGCTTCCGCCGCCAGAGCCTCTACCGCCTGGGCCTCTGCCGCCTCAGCCAACACTGCCTGCGCCACTGCTACTGCCGCTGGTGCCTCTGTTGCCCGAATCTGTACCACCTGAGCTTCTGCCGTTGCCACTGGTGCCTCCGCAGCCTGAGCCTCTATTGCCTGTGCTTATGCCGGTGCCGCTGGTGCCTCCGGAGCCTGAGCCTCTACCACCTGGGCCTCTGTTGGTGACGCTGGTGCCTCCGCAGCCTGAGCCTCTACCGCCTGGGCCTCTACCGGTGCCTTGGCCTATGCCGGTGCCGCTGGTGCCTCCGCCACCAGAGCCTCTTTCACTGGGGTCTCTGTAGCTGCTGCTGGTGCCTACGCCGTCAAAGCCTCTAACGCCTGGTCCTCTGCCGCTGCCGTTGGTGCCTCCGTTGCCCGAATCTGCACCACCTGAGCTTCAGACGGTGCCGCTGGTGCCTCTGCAGCCCGAGCCTCTACCGCATGGGCCTCTGCCGATGCCGCTGGTGCCTACACAGCCTGAGCCTTACCGCCTGGGCCTCTGCCACTTCCGCTGGTGACTCCACAGCCCGAGTCTCTACGGCCTGGGCCTCTGCCGGTGCTTCTGGTGCCTCCGCAGCCTGAGCCTCTACCGCCTGGGCCTCTGCCACTGCTGCTGATGCCTCCGCCGCCAGAGCCTCTGCCACCTGGATCTCTGTAGCTGCTGCTGGTGCCTCCGCAACCTGAGCCTCTACCGCCTGGGCGTCTGCAGATGCCGCTGGTGCCTCCGCAACCTGATCCTATACCGACTGGGAGTCTGCCAATTGAGCTTGTGCCTCTGCCGCCAGAGCCTCTGCCACCTGGGTCTCTGTAGCTGCTGCTGGTGCCTCTGCAGCCCGAGCCTCTACCTCCTGGGCCGTTGCTGCTGCCGCTGGTCCTTCAGCAGCCATACCCTCTACTGCCTAGGCCTCTGCCGCTGTGGCCTCTGCAGCCCGAGCCACTACCGCCTGGGCTTCTACCGGTGCCGCTGGTGAATCCGCAGCCTGAGAAACTACCACCTGGGCCTCTGCCGGTGCCCCTGGTGAATCCTCAGCGAAAGCCTCTACTGCCTGGACCTCTGCTGCCGCCACTGGTGCCTCCGTAGCCCAAGCCACTACCGCCTGGGCCCCTGCCGGTGCTGCTGGTGAATCCGCAGGCTGAGCCTCTACCCCCTGGGCCTCTGCCGCTGGTGACTCCTGACCCTCAACCTCTATTGCCTGGGCCTCTGCCACTGCCTCTGGTGCCTCTGCATTCCGAACCTCTACCGCCTGGGCCTCTGCCGCTGCCGCTGGTGACTCCTCACCTTCAGCCTCTACTGCCTGGGCCTCTGCCGCTGCCGCTGGTGCCTTCGCAGCCCGAACTTCTACCGCTTGGACCTCTGCCACTGCCGCTGGTGCCTCCGCAGCCTGAGCCTCTACCGCCTGGGCCTCCGCCGTGGAAGCTGGTGCCTCCGCAGCCTAAGCCTCTACCGTCGGGGCCTCTGTTGATGCCGCTGGTGCCTTCGCCGTCAGAGCCTCTACCGCCTGGGACTCTGCCAGTGCCTCTGGTGCCTCCGCAGACTGAGCTTCTACCGCCTTGTCCTCTGCCACCTCAGCCGATGCCGCCTACGCCACTGCTGCTGCCGCTGGTGCCTCCGTTGCCCGAATCTGTACCACCTGAGCTTCTGCCACTGCCACTGCTGCTTCCGCCGCCAGAACCAATACTGCCTGGGCCTCTGCCGCTGCCGCTCGTGCCTCTGCAGCCTGAGCCTTTACCGCCTGGGCCATTGCTGCTGCAGCTGGTGCCTCCGCAGCCCGAGCCACTACCGCCTGGGCCTCTGCCGGTGCCGCTGGTGAATCCGCAGCCAGAGCCTCTGCTGCCTGGGCCTCTGCCGCTGCCGCCTCCGCCGCCTGAGCCACTGCCGCCTGGTACTCTGCCGCTGCCAGTGGCGCCGTCAGAGCCATTACCGCCTGGGACTCTGCCGCCTCAGCCAATGCCGCCTGCGTCACTGCAACTGCCGCTGTTGCCTCCGTTGCCCGAATCTGTACCATCTGAGCTTCTGCCACTGCCACTGCTGCTTCCGTCGCCAGAACCAATACTGCCTGGCCCTCTGCCGGTGCCGCTGGTGAATCCGCAGCCTGAGCTTCTACCGCCTGGGCCTCTGCCACTGCTGCTGATGCCTCCGCAGCCCGCGCCACTACCGCCTGGGGCTCTGCCGGTGCCGCTGGTGAATCCGCAGCCAGAGCCTCTACTGGCTGGGCCTCTGCCACTACCGCTGATGGCTCCGCAGCCAGAGCCTCTACCGCCTGGGCCCTTGCCTCTGCCGCTGCTGCTTCCGCCGCCAGAACCAATACTGCCTGGGTCTCTGCCGCTGCCGCTCGTGCTTCTGCAGCCCGAGCCTCTAACGTCTGGGCCGTTGCTGCTGCCGCTGCTGCTTCCGCCGCCAGAACCAATACTGCCTGGGTCTCTGCTGGTGCCGCTCGTGCCTCTGCCGCCCGAGCCTCTACCGCTTGGGCCATTGCTGCTGTCGCTGGTGCTTCCGCAGCCATAGCCTCTACCGATTGCGCCTCTGCTGGTGCCGCTGGTGCCTCCGCAGCCTGAGCCTCTACCGCCAGGACCTCTGCCGGTGCCGCTGGTGCTTCCACATGGGCATCTGCAGGTGCCTCTGATCCCTCCGCAGCCTGATCCTATACCGACTGGGAGTCTGCCGCTGCTGCTGGTGCCTCAGCCGTCAGAGCCACTACCGCCTGGGCCTCTGCCGCCTAAGTCAACGCTGCCTGCGCCACTGCTGCTGCCGCTGGTGACTCCGTTGCCCGAATCTGTACCACCTGAGCTTCTTCCGGTGCCGCTGGTGCCTCCGCAGCCTGAGCCTCTACCGCCTGGGCCGTTGCTGCTGCCGCTGCTGCTTCCGCTGCCAGACACTATACTGCCTTGGCCTCTGCCGCTGGTGCCTCCGCAGCCCGAGCCTCTACCGCCTGGGTGTCTGCCGGTGCCGCTGGTGCCTCCACAGCCTGAGGCTCAACCGCCAGGGCCTCTGCCACTGCCACTGGTGCCTCCGCCACCAGAGACTCTACCGCCTGGGCCCTTGCCGCTGCCACTGGTGCTTCAACAGCCTCAGCTTCTACTGCCTGGGCCTATGCCGCTGCCACTGGTGCCTCCGCAGCCTGAGTCTCTACGCCTGGGTATCTGCCACTGCCGCTGGTGCTTCGCCACAGACCCTCTACCACCTGGGCCTCTGCCGCCTCAGCCAATGCCGCCTGCACCACTGCTGCTGCTGCTGGTGCCTTCGCCGCCTGAGCCTCTTCCACCTGGGCCTCTGCCGGTGCCACTGGTGCCTCCGCCGCCAGAGCCTCTACCTACTGGGCGTCTGCCGCTGGTGCCTTAGCCGCCAGAGCCTCTACCGCCTGGACCCTTGCCGCTGCCGCTGGTGCTTCCATCGCCAGACCCTATACTGCCTAGGTCTCTACCGCTGCCGCTGCCTCCGCAGCCCGAGCCTCTACCGTCAGGGCCTCTGCCTCTGCCGCTGCTGCCTCCGCCACCAGAGCCTCTACCACCTGGGCCCTTGCCGCTGCCGCTGATGCTTTCACCACCGGAGCCTCTACCGCCTGGGCCTCTGCTGCTGCCGCTGGTGCCTCCGCAGCCTGAGCCTCTACCGCATGGGCCTCTGCCACTACCGCTGGTACCTCTGCCGCCACAGCCTCTACCATCTGGGCACTTGCTGCTGCCGCTTCCGCCGCCAGACCCTATACTGCCTGGGTCTCTGCCGGTGCCGCTGGTGCCTCCACAGCCTCAGCTTCTACTGCCTGGGCCTCTGCCGCTGCCGCTGGTGCTTCCGCCGCCAGAGCCTCTACCGCCTGTTCCCTTGCCGCTGCCACTGGTGCCTCCGCAGCCTGAGTCTCTACGCCAGGGTCTCTGCCACTGCCGCTGGTTTTCCGCCGCCAGAGTCTCTACCGCTTGGGCCTCTGCCGCCTCTGCCAATGCCGCCTGCGCCACTGCTGCTGCCGCTGGTGCCTCCGTTGCCCGAATCAGTATCACCTGAGCTTCTCCCGCTGCCGCTGGTGCCTCCGCCGCCTGAGACTCTACCGACTGCGCGTCTGCCACTGCCGCTGGGGCCTCAGCTGCCAGATCCTCTACCGCCTGGGCCCTTGCCTCTGCCGCTGCTGCTTCCGCCACCAGAACCAATACTGCCTGGGTCTCTGCTGCTGCCTCTGGTGCCTCCGCAGCCCGAGTCACTACCGCCTGGGCCTCTGCCGGTGCCGCTGGTCCTTCAGCACCCATAGCCTCTACTGCCTAGGCCTCTACCGCTGCCGCTGGGGCCTCCGCAGCCCGACCCACCACCGCCTGGGCTTCTACCAGTGCCGCTGGTGAATCCTCAGCCAGAGCCTCTACTGCCTGGGCCTCTGCCGCTGGTGCCGCCACAGCCCGAGCCACTACCGCCTGGGCCTCTGCCGCCTCAGCCAATGCTGCCTGGGCCTCTGCCGCTGCCGGTGGTGCCTCCGCCGGCAGAGCCTCTACCACCTGGGCCCTTGCGGCTGCCGCTGGTCCCTCCACAGCCTGGTCCTGTACCGACTGGGCGACTGCCACTGCCGCTGGTGCCTCCGCAGGCTGAGCCTCTACCGCCTGGGCCTCTGCCGGTGCCTCTGGTGCCTCCACAGACTGAGCCTCTACCGCCTTGGCCTCTGCGATCAGGTGCCTCCGCCGTCAGAGCCTCTACCGCCTGGTCCTCTGGCGCTGGTGCCTCCACTTCCAGAGTCTCTAACACCAGGACCTCTGCCACCTCAGCCAATGCTGCCTGCGCCACTGCTGCTGCCGCTGGAGCCTCCGTTGCCCGAATCTGTACAATTAGAGCTTCTGCCGCTGCCGCTGCCGCTGCCGCTGGTGCCTCCGCCACCTGAGCCCCTTCCGTCTGAACATCTGCCGCTGCCGGTGGTGCCTCCGCCGCCTGAGGCTCTTCCGCCTGGGCCTCTGCCACTGCCGCTGGTGCCTCCTCCGCCAGAGCCTCTACCACCTGGGCCTTTGCTGCTGCCCCTGGTACCTCCGCTGCCAGAGCCTCTACCGCCTTGTCCTCTGCCGCCTCCACCAATGCCGCCTCCGCCACTGCTGCTGCCGCTGGTGCCTCTGTTGCCCGAATCTGTAACACCTGAGCTTCTGCCACTGCCGCTGCTGCTTCCCCCGCCAGAAGCAATACTGCCTGGGCCTCTGCCGCTGCCGCTCATGCCTCTGCAGCCCGAACCTTTACCGCCTGGGCCGTTGCTGCTACGCCCGGTGCCTCCGCAGCCTGAGCCACTACCACCTGGGCCTCTGCCGGGGCCGCTGGTGCCTCCGCCGCCAGAGCCTTTACCACCTGGGCCTCTGCCGCCTCAGCGAATGCCGCCTGCGTCACTGAAGCTTCCGCTGGTGCCTCCGTTACCGGAATGTGTACCACCTGAGCTTCTGCCGCTGCCGCTGGTGCCTCCGCCGCCAGAGCCTCTTCCGCCTGGGCCTCGCCGCTGCCGGTAGTGCCTCCGCCGCCAGAGCCTCTACTACCTGGGCCCTTGCTGTTGCCGCTGGTGCTTCCACCGCCAGAACCTCTTTTTTTTTTTTAATGAAATATTTATTAAGATTTTTCAAATTCAATACAAAAAAATCAAAAAGAACAAAAGAGGCAAAAAAAGAAAAGATTTAAAAACACATGAAATTTACAATTCCATATTTTCATTACCATATTTCCCTGACTTCCCCACACCTCCCCTTCTTGTATTCCAATTCAAATTGTTTGTTCAACAAGTTCCTATCCCCAATTTTTAACCTTTTTATATTTAATTCATTTAAAAAAAACAAACCAATTTTGACTTATAGACATCAATATTTGTACCTCAATACACAAACCTTTTTCTAAAATCGACCCAAATTCCATTCCACGAATTTCCCAATTTTCATGTTAATAACCAAACAAAAAAAAGTAAAACAGATCATAATTATACACCCTTTGGATTCTCAACCCCCCCCCCACCCCCTTTCCCGGTTTCGATCCCCAACAAATATCCAACAGTCTTAATCTTCTATCAGCCTGGAGATCTCACGTCCGAGGCTCTTAATTCTCTCTCAGTTCCTCTCTGCCGGTTTTTTTGATAGTCCTTAATATTAAACTCCAAATCTCTGTCCCAATAAAGTCCATATTTCTTCCAGCCGGACCTCCATACTTAAAAGCAAGGTCCAAAAGTCCAATTGTCACAAAAACTCCAGCTTCCACTTTAATCAGATTTGTAATCCATAGGTCTTCAGGTCTCCACACAAGGAGATCTCTCCATTCTTCAGTCGCCAATTTAAACCCGAATTTCATCATCCAATACTTATTTTCCTTTGTAGTCATCCTGTCAGGCCTTTGGTTTGATTTCTTGTTTCCCTTTGTGAGCATGATATCAGGCCTCTGGCTCTCCTTTGTCATTTGCAAAATTACAGCTCCTCCTTCCTTCTCCTCAGAAACAACATATATCTCTTTCTCCACACTTTCAAGATTCTCAAAGTTCTCTTTTTGTCCAGCTGCATGGGCTTCCTCAGTCAAGTCCTTATCAAATTCCGTAATGTTATTTACTGTTAAGCTCAAAGTTGTTACATTTGTAGCCAAAACATCAATTTGGCCTTGTAACTTTCCCAGGAGAACAAATACTCTGTCCAGCCCAGCCTGAATTTTCCCTCTTCCAGCCATTCTTGTAGTGTCCCGAATCCCCCTCTAGAGGGATTTTGGTAACTTAGTATTCTTTCCAGTTAAAATCCAAAAGTCAGGTTAATTTGTATCAGTTCTTACTTATTTTCAACAAAATATAACCAGGTTGCAGCAAATGTATCCAGCAGAGACAGCAGAAACAAAGTTCTGCTTTTCCTTTTTGACAGCTAATTTTGACAGCTGTCAAACTCCTCTATATCTCCTCAGCAGGCTCTCTCGCGAATCGCTCCCGGGTCCGGGGGGGGGGGGTGGCACTTCAACTCTCAAAATTAACTCTTATCCTCCAGCACAATTACTTATACTTGTATCGCCAAATCGTGAAATTAATATCTTTTATCGAAGAAACAATTCTCTCAACCTTAGTTAACTAGTCCTTGCTTTAGATTTTTTACAAGGCGGGGAGGCGGACTTCCTGTTTGCGCCTTCCCCGATCGTGCCAAATTCCAAAAAAAAAATCCTTAAAAACTCCAATTTCCGTACTACTCACGGGTTGTTACTTTCAGGGTCCGATTGTTCACAGGAAAAAGTCAGGGCCCTCCGACCATGGCTCGCGGCTTCACTCCCCAGGAGAAGCAGTCGACTCTCAGCACCACGCCGCTCACCCCGTCCCCCGTTCCGAAGCCTTTAAAAAGGCTTCTTCACAGGTCGGGGGGGTGCAAATGGTGCCCGCCGAGTCACCAAGTTCACAGGCTTCCGCGCCTGTGATTTCTAAGGGTCCCCGTGTCGCCGCAGCGGCAAGACCCAACTCCTGAAGAGCCGATTCCCTCCGGAGCTCGGAGGGAATCCGCCATTAGCCGTTCGCGCTAACCCGGAAGTCCACCGCCAGAACCTCTACCACATGAGCATCTGCAGGTGCCGCTGGTCCCTCAGCATCCTGATCCTATACCGAATGGGAGTCTGCCGCTGGTGCCTTAGCCGCCAGAGCCTCTACCGCCTGGGCCCCTGCTGCTGCCACTGCTGATTCTGCCGCCAGAACCAATACTGCCTGGGTCTCTGCCGCTGCCACTCGTGCCTCCGCAGCCCGAGCCTCTACCGCCTGGGCTGTTGTTCCTAATGCCGCGGGTCCTTCAGCACCCATAGCCTCTACTGCCTGGGCCTCTACCGCTGCCGCTGGGGCCTCCGCAGCCCGAGCCACTACCGCCTAGGCTTCTGCCAGTGCCGCTGGTGAATCCTCAGCCAGAGCCTCTACTGCCTGGGCCTGTGCTGCTGCCGCTCGTGCCTCCGCAGCCCAAGCCACTACCGCCTGGGCCTCTGCCGGAGCCGCTGGTGAATCCGCAGCCTAAGCCTCTACCGCTGCCGCTGGGGCCTCCGCAGCCCGAGCCACTACCGCCTGGGCTTCTGCCAGTGCCGCTGGTGAATCCTCAGCCAGAGCCCATACTGCCTGGCTCTCTGTAGCTGCTACTGGTGCCTCCGCCGTCAGAGCCTCTACCGCCTGGTCCTCTGGCCCTGGTGCCTCCACTTCCAGAGTCTCTACTGCCTGGGCCTCTACCGCCTCAGCCAATGCCGCCTGCGACACTGCTGCTGCCGCTGGTGCCTCCGTTGCCCGAATCTGTATCACCTAAGCTTCTGCCGCTGCCGCTGCCGCTGCCGCTGGTGCCTCCGCCACCTGAGCTTCTTCCGTCTGGACCTCTGCCGCTGCAGCTGGTGCCTCCGCCACCTGAGCCTCTTCTGCCTGGGCCTCTGCCGCTGATGCCTCCGCAGCCAGAGCCTCTACCACCTGGGCCTTTGCTGCTGTCGCTGTTGCCTCCGCCTCCAGAGCCTCTGCCACCTGTGCCTCTGCCGTTGTTGCCTCCGCCGTCACAGCCTCTGCCAGCTGGGTCTCTGTCGCTGCTGCTGGTGCCTCCGCCGTCAGAGCCTCTACCGTCTGGGCCTCTGCCGCTGCCGCTGGTGCCTCCGCCGTTAGAGCCTCTACTGCCTGGGCTTCTACCGGTGCCGCTAGTGCCTCCGCAGCAGGAGTCTCTACCGCCTGGGCCTCTGCCACTGCCACTGCTGCCTCCGCCACCAGAGCCTCTTCCGCCTGGGCCTCTGCCGCTTCAGCCAATGCCATCTGCACCACTGCTGCTGCCGCTGGTGCCTCCGTTGCCCGAATTTGTACCACCTAAGCTTCTGCCGCTGCCGCTGGTGCGTCCTCCACCTGAGCCTCTTCTGTCTAGACCTCTGCCGCTGCCGATGGTGCCTCCGCCGCCTGAGCCACTTCTGCCTGGGCCTCTGCCACTGGTGCCTCCGCAACCAGAGCCTCTGTCACGTGTGCTTCTGCCACTGCCGCTGATGCCTCCGCAGCCAGAGCCTCTACCGCCTGGGCCCTTGCCTCTGCCGCTGCTGCTTCCGCCGCCAGAACCAATACTGCCTGGGTCTCTGCCGCTGCCGCTCGTGCTTCTGCAGCCCGAGCCTCTAACGTCTGGGCCGTTGCTGCTGCCGCTGCTGCTTCCGCCGCCAGAACCAATACTGCCTGGGTCTCTGCTGGTGCCGCTCGTGCCTCTGCCGCCCGAGCCTCTACCGCTTGGGCCATTGCTGCTGTCGCTGGTGCTTCCGCAGCCATAGCCTCTACCGATTGGGCCTCTGCCGGTGCCGCTGGTGCTTCCACCGCCAGAACCTCTACCACATGGGCATCTGCAGGTGCCTCTGATCCCTCCGCAGCCTGATCCTATACCGACTGGGAGTCTGCCGCTGCCGCTGGTGCCTCAGCCGCCAGAGCCACTACCGCCTGGGCCTCTGCCGCCTAAGCCAACGCTGCCTGCGCCACTGCTGCTGCCGCTGGTGACTCCGTTGCCCGAATCTGTACCACCTGAGCTTCTTCCGGTGCCGCTGGTGCCTCCGCAGCCTGAGCCTCTACCGCCTGGGCCGTTGCTGCTGCCGCTGCTGCTTCCGCTGCCAGACACTATACTGCCTTGGCCTCTGCCGCTGGTGCCTCCGCAGCCCGAGCCTCTACCGCCTGGGTGTCTGCCGGTGCAGCTGGTGCCTCCACAGCCTGAGGCTCAACCGCCAGGGCCTCTGCCACTGCCACTGGTGCCTCCGCCACCAGAGACTCTACCGCCTGGGCCCTTGCCGCTGCCACTGGTGCTTCAACAGCCTCAGCTTCTACTGCCTGGGCCTATGCCGCTGCCACTGGTGCCTCCGCAGCCTGAGTCTCTACGCCTGGGTATCTGCCACTGCCGCTGGTGCTTCCGCCGCCAGACCCTCTACCACCTGGGCCTCTGCCGCCTCAGCCAATGCCGCCTGCGCCACTGCTGCTGCTGCTGGTGCCTTCGCCGCCTGAGCCTCTTCCACCTGGGCCTCTGCCGGTGCCACTGGTGCCTCCGCCGCCAGAGCCTCTACCTACTGGGCGTCTGCCGCTGGTGCCTTAGCCGCCAGAGCCTCTACCGCCTGGACCCTTGCCGCTGCCGCTGGTGCTTCCATCGCCAGACCCTATACTGCCTAGGTCTCTACCGCTGCCGCTGACTCCGCAGCTCGAGCCTCTACCGCCAGGGCCTCTGCCACTGCCACTGCTGCCTCCGCCACCAGAGCCTCCACCGCCTGGCCCTTGCCGCTGCCGCTGATGCTTTCACCACCGGAGCCTCTACCGCCTGGGCCTCTGCCGGTGCCGCTGGTGCCTCCGCAGCCTGAGCCTCTACCGCATGGGCCTCTGCCACTACCACTGGTACCTCTGCCGCCACAGCCTCTACCGTCTGGGCACTTGCTGCTGCCGCTTCCGCCGCCAGACCCTATACTGCCTGGGTCTCTGCCGGTGCCGCTGGTGCCTCCACAGCCTCAGCTTCTACTGCCTGGGCCTCTGCCGCTGCCGCTGGTGCTTCCGCCGCCAGAGCCTCTACCGCCTGTTCCCTTGCCGCTGCCACTGGTGCCTCCGCAGCCTGAGTCTCTACGCCAGGGTCTCTGCCACTGCCGCTGGTTTTCCGCCGCCAGAGTCTCTACCGCTTGGGCCTCTGCCGCCTCCGCCAATGCCGCCTGCGCCACTGCTGCTGCCGCTGGTGCCTCCGCCGCCAGAGCCTCTTCCGCCTGGGCCTCGCCGCTGCCGGTAGTGCCTCCGCCGCCAGAGCCTCTACTACCTGGGCCCTTGCTGTTGCCGCTGGTGCTTCTACCGCCAGAACCTCTATTTTTTTTTAATGAAATATTTATTAAGATTTTTCAAATTCAATACAAAAAAATCAAAAAGAACAAAAGAGGCAAAAAAAGAAAAGATTTAAAAACACATGAAATTTACAATTCCATATTTTCATTACCATATTTCCCTGACTTCCCCACACCTCCCCTTCTTGTATTCCAATTCAAATTGTTTGTTCAACAAGTTCCTATCCCCAATTTTTAACCTTTTTATATTTAATTCATTTAAAAAAAACAAACCAATTTTGACTTATAGACATCAATATTTGTACCTCAATACACAAACCTTTTTCTAAAATCGACCCAAATTCCATTCCACGAATTTCCCAATTTTCATGTTAATAACCAAACAAAAAAAAGTAAAACAGATCATAATTATACACCCTTTGGATTCTCAACCCCCCCCCACCCCCTTTCCCGGTTTCGATCCCCAACAAATATCCAACAGTCTTAATCTTCTATCAGCCTGGAGATCTCACGTCCGAGGCTCTTAATTCTCTCTCAGTTCCTCTCTGCCGGTTTTTTTGATAGTCCTTAATATTAAACTCCAAATCTCTGTCCCAATAAAGTCCATATTTCTTCCAGCCGGACCTCCATACTTAAAAGCAAGGTCCAAAAGTCCAATTGTCACAAAAACTCCAGCTTCCACTTTAATCAGATTTGTAATCCATAGGTCTTCAGGTCTCCACACAAGGAGATCTCTCCATTCTTCAGTCGCCAATTTAAACCCGAATTTCATCATCCAATACTTATTTTCCTTTGTAGTCATCCTGTCAGGCCTTTGGTTTGATTTCTTGTTTCCCTTTGTGAGCATGATATCAGGCCTCTGGCTCTCCTTTGTCATTTGCAAAATTACAGCTCCTCCTTCCTTCTCCTCAGAAACAACATATATCTCTTTCTCCACACTTTCAAGATTCTCAAAGTTCTCTTTTTGTCCAGCTGCATGGGCTTCCTCAGTCAAGTCCTTATCAAATTCCGTAATGTTATTTACTGTTAAGCTCAAAGTTGTTACATTTGTAGCCAAAACATCAATTTGGCCTTGTAACTTTCCCAGGAGAACAAATACTCTGTCCAGCCCAGCCTGAATTTTCCCTCTTCCAGCCATTCTTGTAGTGTCCCGAATCCCCCTCTAGAGGGATTTTGGTAACTTAGTATTCTTTCCAGTTAAAATCCAAAAGTCAGGTTAATTTGTATCAGTTCTTACTTATTTTCAACAAAATATAACCAGGTTGCAGCAAATGTATCCAGCAGAGACAGCAGAAACAAAGTTCTGCTTTTCCTTTTTGACAGCTAATTTTGACAGCTGTCAAACTCCTCTATATCTCCTCAGCAGGCTCTCTCGCGAATCGCTCCCGGGTCCGGGGGGGGGGGTGGCACTTCAGCTCTCAAAATTAACTCTTATCCTCCAGCACAATTACTTATACTTGTATCGCCAAATCGTGAAATTAATATCTTTTATCGAAGAAACAATTCTCTCGACCTTAGTTAACTAGTCCTTGCTTTAGATTTTTTACAAGGCGGGGAGGCAGACTTCCTGTTTGCGCCTTCCCCGATCGTGCCAAATTCCAAAAAAAAATTCCTTAAAAAGTCCAATTTCCGTACTACTCACGGGTTGTTACTTTCAGGGTCCGATTGTTCACAGGAAAAAGTCAGGGCCCTCCGACCATGGCTCGCGGCTTCACTCCCCAGGAGAAGCAGTCGACTCTCAGCACCACGCCGCTCACCCCGTCCCCCGTTCCGAAGCCTTTAAAAAGGCTTCTTCACAGGTCGGGGGGGTGCAAATGGTGCCCGCCGAGTCACCAAGTTCACAGGCTTCCGCGCCTGTGATTTCTAAGGGTCCCCGCGTCGCCGCAGCGGCAAGACCCAACTCCTGAAGAGCCGATTCCCTCCGGAGCTCGGAGGGAATCCGCCATTAGCCGTTCGCCATTAGCCACCGCCAGAACCTCTACCACATGGGCATCTGCAGGTGCCGCTGGTCCCTCAGCATCCTGATCCTATACCGAATGGGAGTCTGCCGCTGGTGCCTTAGCCACCAGAGCCTCTACCGCCTGGGCCCCTGCTGCTGCCACTGCTGATTCTGCCGCCAGAACCAATACTGCCTGGGTCTCTGCCGCTGCCGCTCGTGCCTCCGCAGCCCGAGCCTCTACCGCCTGGGCTGTTGTTCCTAATGCCGCGGGTCCTTCAGCACCCATAGCCTCTACTGCCTGGGCCTCTACCGCTGCCGCTGGGGCCTCCGCAGCCCGAGCCACTACCGCCTAGGCTTCTGCCAGTGCCGCTGGTGAATCCTCAGCCAGAGCCTCTACTGCCTGGGCCTCTGCTGCTGCCGCTGGTGCCTCCGCAGCCCAAGCCACTACCGCCTGGGCCTCTGCCGGAGCCGCTGGTGAATCCGCAGCCTAAGCCTCTACCGCTGCCGCTGGGGCCTCCGCAGCCCGAGCCACTACCGCCTGGGCTTCTGCCAGTGCCGCTGGTGAATCCTCAGCCAGAGCCCATACTGCCTGGCTCTCTGTAGCTGCTACTGGTGCCTCCGCCGTCAGAGCCTCTACCGCCTGGTCCTCTGGTGCTGGTGCCTCCACTTCCAGAGTCTCTACTGCCTGGGCCTCTACCGCCTCAGCCAATGCCGACTGCGACACTGCTGCTGCCGCTGGTGCCTCCGTTGCCCGAATCTGTATCACCTAAGCTTCTGCCGCTGCCGCTGCCGCTGGTGCCTCCGCCACCTGAGCTTCTTCCGTCTGGACCTCTGCCGCTGCAGCTGGTGCCTCCGCCGCCTGATCCTCTTCTGCCTGGGCCTCTGCCGCTGATGCCTCCGCAGCCAGAGCCTCTACCACCTGGGCCTTTGCTGCTGTCGCTGTTGCCTCCGCCTCCAGAGCCTCTGCCACCTGTGCCTCTGCCGTTGTTGCCTCCGCCGTCAGAGCCTCTGCCACCTGGGTCTCTGTCGCTGCTGCTGGTGCCTCCGCCGTCAGAGCCTCTACCGTCTGGGCCTCTGCCGCTGCCGCTGGTGCCTCCGCCGTCAGAGCCTCTACTGCCTGGGCTTCTACCGGTGCCGCTAGTGCCTCCGCAGCCGGATTCTCTACCGCCTGGGCCTCTGCCACTGCCACTGCTGCCTCCGCCACCAGAGCCTCTTCTGCCTGGGCCTCTGCCGCTTCAGCCAATGCCATCTGCACCACTGCTGCTGCCGCTGGTGCCTCCGTTGCCCGAATTTGTACCACCTAAGCTTCTGCTGCTGCCGCTGGTGCGTCCTCCACCTGAGGCTCTTCCGTCTAGACCTCTGCCGCTGCCGATGGTGCCTCCGCCGCCTGAGCCACTTCTGCCTGGGCCTCTGCCACTGGTGCCTCCGCAACCAGAGCCTCTGTCACCTGGGTCTCTGTCGCTGCTGCTGGTGCCTCCGCCATCAGAGCCTCTACCGCCTGGGCCTCTGCTGCTGCCGCTGCTGCCTCCGCCGCCACAGCCTCTACCAACTGGGTCTCTGTCGATGCCACTGGTGCTTCCACAGCCATAGCCTCTATTGCCTGGGCCTCTGCCGGTGCCGCTGGTGCCTCCACAGCCTGAGCCTCTACCGACTGGGCCCTTGTCGCTGCCGCTTATACCGCCATAGCATCTAGTGCCTGGGCCTCTGCCGCTGGTGCCTCCGCAGCCCGAGCCTCTACCGCCTGGGCCTCTGCCGGTGACGCTGGTGCCTCCGCAGCCTGAGCCTCTACTGCCTGGGCCTCTGCCACTGCTGCTGGTGCCTCCGCAACCCGAACCTCTACCGCCTGGGCGTCTGCAGATGCCGCTGGTGCCTCCGCAACCTGATCCTATACCGACTGGGAGTCTGCCACTTCAGCTTGTGCCTCAGTCGCCAGAGCCTCTACTGCCTCGGCCTCTGCCGATGCCGCTGGTGCCTCCGCAGCTCGAGCCTCTATGGCCTGGGCCTCTGCTGGTGCCTCTGGTGCCTCCACAGCCTGAGCCTCTACCGCCTGGGCCTCTGCCACTGCTGATGGTGCCTCCACCGCCAGAGCCTCTGCCACCTGGGTCTCTGTAGCTGCTGCTGGTGCCTCCGCAGCCCGAGCCTCTACTGCCTGGGCCTCTGCCAATGCCGCTGGTGCCTCAGCCGCCAGAGCCTCTACCGCCTGGGCCTTTGCCGCTGCTGCTTCTATCGCCAAAACCAATACCGCCTTGGGCCTCTGCCGCTGCCGCTGGTGCTTCGGCCGCCAGAGCCTCTACCGCCTGGGCCTCTGCCGCTGGTGCTTCCGCCGCCAGAACCTCTACTGCGTGGGCCTCTGCCGCTGCCGCAGTTGCCTCCACAGCCCGAGCCTCTACCGCCTGGGCCTCTGACAGTGAGCCTGGTGCCTCCGCAGCCTGAGCCTCTACTGCCTGGGCCTCTGCCACTGCCTTTGGTGCCTCCGCAGCCTGAGCCTCAACCGCCTGGGCCTCTGCAAGTGCTGCTGGTGCCTCCGCAGATTGAGCCTCTACCGCCTGGGCCTCTGCCATCAGGTGCCTCCTCCGTCAGAGCCTCTGCTGCCTGGTGCTCTGGCGCCTCAGCCAATGCCGCCTGCGCCACTGCTGCAGCCGCTGGTGCCTCCGTTGCCCGAATCTGTACAACCTGAGCTTCTGCCGCTGCCGCTGGTGCCTCCGCAGCCTGAGCCTCTACCGCCTGGGCCTTTGCCGGTGCCCCTGCTGCCTCCGCCACGACCTCTGCCTCTACCTCCGCCACGACCTCTGCTGCCTCTACCGCCTTTTTCTCTGCCGCCTTCGCTAATGCCGCCTCCGCCTCTGCTGCTGCCGCTGGTGCCTCCGTTGCCCAAATCTGTACCACCTGAGCTTCTGCCACTGCCGCTGCTGCTTCCACCTTTATAACCAATACTGCCTGGGCCTCTGCTGCTGCCGCTCGTGCCTCTGCAGCCCGAGCCTTTACCGCCTTTGCCGTTGCTGCTGTGGCTGGTGCCTCCGCCGCCAGAGCATCTACTACCTGGGCCCTTGCCGCAGCCGCTGGTGCTTCCACCGTCAGAACCTCTACCACATGGGCATCTGCCGGGGCCACTGGTCCCTCCGCAGCCTTATCCTATACCGACTGGGCGTCTGCCACTGGTGCCTCAGCCGTCAGAGCCTCTACCGCCTGGCCCCTTGCTGCTGCCACTGCTGCTTCCACCGCCAGAACCAATACTGCCTGGGTCTCTGCCGCTGCAGCTCGTGCCTCCGCAGCCCAAGCCTCTACCGCCTGGGCTCTTGCTGCTGCCGCTGGTCCTTCAGCAGCAATAGCCTCTACTGCCTGGGCCTCTGCCGCTGCCGCTGCCGCTGCGGCCTCCGCAGCCTGAGCCTCTACCGCCTGGGCCTCTGCCACTGCGGCTGGTGTCTCCGCCACCAGAGCCTCTGCCACCTGGGTCTCTTTAGCTGCTGCTGGTGCATCCGATGTCAAAGCCTCTACCGCCTGGTCCTCTGGTGCCTCAGCCAATGCCACCTGCGCCACTACTGCTACCGCTGGTGCCTCCGTTGTCCGAATCTGTACCACCTGAGCTTCTGCCGGTGCCGCTGGTGCCTCCGCAGCCTGAGACTCTACCGCCTGGTCCTCTGCCGCTGCCGCTGGTGCCTACGCAGCCCGAGCCTCTCCCGCCTGGGCCCTTGCCACTGCCGCTGGTACTTCCGCCACCAAAGCCTCTACCGCTGTTCCCTTTCCGCTGCCAGTGGTGCCTCCGCAGCCTGAGCCTCTACGCCTGGGTCTCTGCCACTGCCGCTGGTTTTCCGCCGCCAGAGCGTCTACCGCCTGGGCCTCTACTGCCTCAGCCAATGCCGCCTGCGCCACTGCTGCTGCCGCTGGACCCTCCGTTGCCCGAATCTGTATCACCTGAGCATCTCCCGCTGCTGCTGGTGCCTCTGCCGCCTGAACCAATGCCGCCTGCGCCACTGCAGCTGCTCTGGTGCCTCCGTTGCCCAAATCTGTATCACCTGATGTCAGGGAATCAGGAGCAGGAGCAATGGGGAGAGAGGAATTGGAGAGCGAAGGGGAAGAATCCGAGGGAAGCGTAGGGGAGTATGACAGTGGCCCGAGAGATTCCATGAGCTTCTCCAGCGAATCAGAAGATTCCCAGAAGGGGGCGCCGATGGTCAGAGCAAGGGGGGGTCCCAGAGGGGACGCACCAGAAACAAGGAGCCAGAGGGGAACCCCAAAGCAGCAGTGGGGGATCAGGACCAGTTTCCCCACCAGAGTGTAGTGGGGGGAAGAGTCACATGTGTCAGGGCCAGCGTCCCCTCCAGTCGGCAGAGGAGGTGAGTCAGGGCTGACCACGCCTCCATCGGAGAGTGGGGGAATGGAGGGGAGGTCAGTTGCAGCTAGCCCCCCGAAGGGGGAAGCAGTGACAGCAGCAGTGAAACGGTCAGGAGGAAAGCTGCTGGCTGGGCGCGCGCGCCAAGTTCAAATGTGCAGGCGCGGGGGACAGCAGGAGACCCGGATGGGGAACCAGCTCCTAAAGCCCGCCGGAGGGAGGGAGAAGGCTCAGGGGAATCAGCGTCAGAAGAGGCTAGAAAGGGCAAGACCCCGGCGGGCAGGCGGACCCAGAGGAGGAAAGAACAGCGGAAAAGGTGGAGCAAGGCGAGGGTCTTAAACTGGTGTACAGGGGGAGGAGATTCAGAGGGATCATCAGCGGTCTGACAGTGAGACGTAGAGCTGCGCGCTGCGGCTCTGGAAGTGAAACTGAGGCATCTGATCATAGCCTGCATTTTAATCAAGGCTTATATTTTGATCAGATTCCTGTATTCTAAAAATGAGCTTAAATTCACAAATGTTTCTTTCGAGGCAGGAAACCAGCAGGCAAGGTCTTTGTCAGAGGCCCCTTTGGTTTATTGCGGTCATAAAAAACAAGCTGAGAGCAAAAGGTCACTGACCCTACATATTACAGAATATAATTAAGCTGTAATAAAGCGGCTAAATTAAGAATTAGTAAATAGTAAAAGGTTTTGCCATTTGGCCTCTCATCATACAAAGAGTCATTTGCCTAAAGGTCAAAAAGGTCAAAGCATCTGGCTGGCAAGAGGGGGAGTAAAGAGCCGTTTTTTTAAGCTGTTCCTTGTTCCTTTTAAATTGAGATCCTTTTACTCTGCAAAGATTTCTTTTCCTCTTAAAAGGTTATTTATGTTATGTATAATATGATATTCTGTTGCCTGAATGCAGTAAGCATCTAGAAAGTAATAAATGTTAGATTCTTATTTCATAGAATCATAGAGGAGTTGGAATAGACCACAAGGGCCATTGAGTCCAAACCCCTGCCAAGCAGGAAGCACCATCAGAGCACTCCTGACATATGACCTCCAAAGAAGGAGCTCTTTCATAGATGGTGTGTGAGAAGGTGAACAAAAGATCTGTTCAGATAAAATTAGCCACCATCTGTTTTGGAGTGAATAGGGCAATAGGGCAAAAGGTGAAATGTTAGTTAAGGCGCCTAGTCTAGGGCAAAAGGTTATCTGGTAATTAAGGTGCCTTGTAGAGGTTAATGGCTACTTGTTTGCCAATTATAAATAGAAGGAAATATAGCTCTTTGTCTCCCATAAAAGGTAATAGGAAATGGGTGTATCTTTTATGATTGGTTCTAGCAAACAGCCAATAGGAATTTCAACCAGGCTGATTGGACAGAGGCAGCCAAAGGAGGAGCAAGGGGGCTGGGCTGAGGGAATATAAGTGCTGGCCATAATGGCAGGAGGCCAGGCCAGAGCTTGGTAACCATATACCACTGTGCCTCTCATTTATTTGTCTGACAAATAAATTATTATTATAATTTCTCTATTGCTGCGTTGAATATTTCATTCCAGCTAAGCGTTAACCACAAGCAGGGTGCTACAAAACTGAACTTCAATAAAGACTTTTGTACTTAACAACGAAGCAGCGTTGGTCCTTTGCGAGCTGGGACCTTGGGCAGCTCTGACACCTGAGCTTTTCCTGCTGCCGCTGGTGCCTCCGCCGCCTGAGCCTCTTCCACCTGGGCCTCTGCCACCGCCGCTGGTGCCTCCGCTGCCTGAGCCTCTACTGACTGGGCGTCTGCCACTGCCGCTGTTGCCTCAGCCGCCAGAGCCTATACCGCCTGGGCCCTAGCCTCTGCCGCTGCTGCTTCCGCCGCCAGAACCAATACTGCCTGGGTCTCTGCCGCTGCCGCTCGTGCTTCTGCAGCCCGAGCCTCTAAAACCTGGGGCGTTGCTGCTGCCGCTGCTCCTTCCGCCGCCAGAACCAATACTGCCTGGGTCTCTGCTGGTGCTGCTCGTGCCTCTGCCGCCCGAGCCTCTACCGCTTGGGCCATTGCTGCTGCCGCTGGTGCTTCCGCAGCCATAGCCTCTACCGCTTGGGCCTCTGCCGCTGGTGCCTCCGCAGCCTGAGCCTCTACCGCCTGGACCTCTGCCGGTGCCGCTGGTGCCTCTGCAGCCTGAGCCTCTACTGACTGGGAATCTGCCACTGCCGCTGGTGCCTCAGCCGCCAGAGCCTCTACCGCCTGGGCCCTTGCCTCTGCCGTTGCTGCTTCCGCCGCCAGAACCAATACTGCCTGGGTCTCTGCCGCTGCCGCTCGTGCTTCTGCAGCCCGAGCCTCTAACGCCTGGGCCGTTGCTGCTGCCGCTGGTGCTTCCACAGCCATAGCCTCTACCGCTTGGGCCTCTGCCGGTGCCGCTGGTGCCTCTGCAGCCTGAGCCTCTACCGCCTGGACCTCTGCCAGTGCCGCTGGTGCCTCCACAGCCTGAGCCTCTACCGCCTGGGCCCTGGCCGCTGCCGCTGGTGCGTCCGACGCCAGACCCTATACTGTCTTGGCCTCTGCCGCTTCCGCTGGTGCCTCCGCAGCCCGAGCCTCTACTGCCTGGGCCTCTGCTGCTGCCGCTGGTGCCTCCGCAGCCTGAGCCACTACCGCCTGGGCCTCTCCCGCCTCAGCCAATGCTGCGTGCGCCACTGCTGCTGCCGCTGGTGTCTCCGTTGCCCGAATCTGTACCACCTGAGCTTCTACCGGTGCCGCTGGTGCCTCCACAGCCTGAGCCTCTACCGCCTGGGCCGTTGCTGCTTCCGCTGGTGCTTCCACCGCCAGAGCCTCTGCCGCCTGGGCCTCTGCCGGTGCAGCTGGTGCCTCCGCAGCCCGAGCCACTACCGCCTGGGCCTCTCCCGCCTCAGCCAACGCTGCCTGCGCCACTGCTGCAGCCGCTGGTGCCTCCGTTGCCCGAATCTGTACCACCTGAGCTTCTACCGGTGCCGCTGGTGCCTCCGCAGCCTGAGCCTCTACCGCTTGGGCCATTGCTGCTGCCGCTGGTCCTTCAGCAGCCATAGCCTCTACTGCCTAGGCCTCTGCCGCTGTGACCTCTGCAGCCCGAGCCATTACCGCCTGGGCTTCTACCGGTGCCAGTGGTGAATCCGCAGCCTGAGAAACTACCAACTGGGCCTCTGCCGGTGCCCCTGGTGAATCCTCAGCCAAAGCCTCTACTGCCTGGACCTCTGCTGCTGCCACTGGTGCCTCCGTAGCCCAAGCCACTACCGCCTGGGCCCCTGCCGGTGCTGCTGGTGAATCCGCAGCCTGAGCCTCTACCCCCTGGGCCTCTGCCGCTGGTGACTCCTGAGCCTCAACCTCTATTGCCTGGGACTCTGCCACTGCCTCTGGTGCCTCTGCAGCCCGAAACTCTACCGCCTAGGCCTCTGCCGCTGCCACTGGTGACTCCTCACCCTCAGCCTCTACTGCCTGGGCCTCTGCCGCTGCCGCTCGTGCTTCTGCAGCCCGAGCCTCTAACGCCTGGGCCGTTGCTGCTGCCGCTGCTGCTTCCGCCGCCAGAACCAATACTGCCTGGGTCTCTGCTGGTGCCGCTCGTGCCTCTGCCGCCCGAGCCTATACCGCTTGGGCCATTGCTGCTGTCGCTGGTGCTTCCGCAGCCATAGCCTCTACCGATTGGGCCTCTGCCGGTGCCGCTGGTGCCTCCGCAGCCTGAGCCTCTACCGCCTGGACCTCTGCCGGTGCCGCTTCCACCGCCAGAACCTCTACCACATGGGCATCTGCAGGTGCCTCTGATCCCTCCGCAGCCTGATCCTATACCGACTGGGAGTCTGCCGCTGCCGCTGGTGCCTCAGCCGCCAGAGCCAGGCGGTAGCCTGGGCCTCTGCCGCCTAAGCCAACGCTGCCTGCGCCTCTGCCGCAGCCGCTGGTGCCTCCGCAGCCTGAGCCTCTACCGCCTGGGCCGTTGCTGCTGCCGCTGCTGCTTCCGCTGCCAGACACTATACTGCCTTGGCCTCTGCCGCTGGTGCCTCCGCAGCCCGAGCCTCTACCGCCTGGGTCTCTGCCGGTGCCGCTGGTGCCTCCACAGCCTGAGGCTCAACCGCCAGGGCCTCTGCCACTGCCACTGGTGCCTCCGCCACCAGAGCCTCTACCGCCTAGGCCCTTGCCGCTGCCACTGGTGCTTCAACAGCCTCCGCTTCTACTGCCTGGGCCTATGCCGCTGCCACTGGTGCCTCCGCAGCCTGAGTCTCTACGCCTGGGTATCTGCCACTGCCGCTGGTGCTTCCGCCGCCAGACCCTCTACCACCTGGGCCTCTGCCGCCTCAGCCAATGCCGCCTGTGCCACTGCTGCTGCTGCTGGTGCCTTCGCCGCCTGAGCCTCTTCCACCTGGGCCTCTGCCGGTGCCACTGGTGCCTCCGCCGCCAGAGCCTCTACCTACTGGGCGTCTGCCGCTGGTGCCTTAGCCGCCAGAGCCTCTACCGCCTGGGCCCTTGCCTCTGCCGCTGGCGCTTCGGCCGCCATAACCAATACTGCCTGGGTCTCTGCCGCTGCCACTCGTGACTCTGCAGCCTGAGCCTCTACCACCTGGGCCGTTGATGCTGCCGCTGGTGCTTCCGCAGCCATAGCCTCTACCGCTTCGTCCTCTGACGGTGCCGCTGGTGCCTCCGCAGCCTGAGCCTCTACCGCCTGGGCCTCTGCCACTGCCGCTGGTGCCTCCGCAGCCCAAGCCTCCACCGCCTGGGCCTCTGCCAGTGACGCTGGTGCCTCCGCAGCCAGCGCCTCTACCGCCTGGGCCTCTGCCGGTACTGCTAGTTCCTCCGCCGCCTGCGCCACTGCTGCAGCCGCTGGTGCCTCCGTTGCCCGAATCTGTACAACCTGAGCTTCTTCCGCTGCCGCTGGTGCCTCCGCAGCCTGAGCCTCTTCCATCTGGACATCTGCCGCTATTGCCTCCTCCGCCAGAGCCTCTACCGCCTGGGCCTTTGCCGGTGCCCCTGGTCCTTTGCCGCCAGAGCCTCTACCGCCTTTTCCTCTGCCGCCTCCGCCAATGCCGCCTACGCCTCTGCTGCTGCCGCTGGTGCCTCCGTTGCCCCAATCTGTACCACCTGAGCTTCTGCCACTGCCGCTGCTGCTTCCGCCGCCAGAACCAATACTGCCTGGGCCTCTGCCGCTGCCGCTCGTGCCTCGGCAGCCCGAGCCTTTACCGCCTGGGCCGTTGCTGCTGTGGCTGGTGCCTCCCCCGCCAGAGCCTCTACTACCTGGGCCCTTGCCGCAGCCTCTGGTGCTTCCACCGCCAGAACCTCTACCACATGGGCATCTGCAGGTGCCGCTGGTCCCTCCGCAGCCTGATCCTATACCGACTGGGCGTCTGCCACTGGTGCCTCAGCCGTCAGAGCCTCTACCGCCTGGCCCCTTGTTGCTGCCACTGCTGCTTCCACCGCCAGAACCAATACTGCCTGGGTCTCTGCCGCTGGAGCTCGTGCGTCCGCAGCCCGAGCCTCTACCGCCTGGGCCGCTGCTGCATCCGCTGGTCCTTCAGCAGCAATAGCCTCTACTGCCTGGGCCTCTGCCGCTGCGGCCTCCGCAGCCTGAGCCTCTACAGCCTGGGCCTCTGCCACTGCGGCTGGTGCCTCCGCCACCAGAGCCTCTGCCACCTGGGTCTCTGTAGCTGCTGCTGGTTCATCTGACGTCAAAGCCTCAACCGCCTGGTCCTCTGGTGCCTCAGCCAATGCCACCTGTGCCACTACTGCTACCGCTGGTTCCTCCGTTGTCCGAATCTATAACACCTGAGCTTCTTTTTTTTTTTATAATATTTTTATTTTTTCCATATAAACACAACACAACAAACATAAACATACAAAGACGAAAACAGAACAAAAAACATGTATCATTTCATATCCTAATTTCATATACCTTTCTTCCCCGACTTCCTCATGCCTCCCCTTTCTGTATTCCAAATTCTTATCGATTGTTCAGCAAATCTTCCCTTATTTTAATTTAAATTTAGACTATTCTTCCTTATTCTCCTTGTCTTAACCATTGCTAATAGTAACCATTTACTTTCCAGTCCAACATCATTCTAACTTTCATTAACTTTGTAATATTTCTTTAAATAGTCCTTGAATTTTTTCCATTCTTCTTGCGCTGCCTCTCTTCCCTGGTTTCGGATTCTGCTCGTCATTTCTGCCAAGCCCATGTAGTCTATCACCTTCATCTGCCATTCTTCCAGTGTGGGTAGCTCTTGCGTCTTCCAGTACTTCGCAATGAGTATTCTAGCTGCTGTTGTAGCATACATAAAGAAAGTTATATCCGTCTTTAACACCCCTTGGCCGACAATACCCAAGAGAAAGGCCTCTGGTTTCTTGGGGAAAGTATATTTAAATACCTTTTTAAGTTCATTATAGATCATTTCCCAGAATGCCTTAATCTTCGGGCAAGTCCACCAAAGATGAAAAAATGTACCTTCAGTTTCTTTACATTTCCAACATTTATTGTCAGGCACATGGTAAATCTTTGCAAGCTTGACTGGGGTTATGTACCACCTATATATCATTTTCATAATGTTTTCTCTTAAGGCATTACATGCCGTAAATTTCATCCCGGTGGTCCACAACTTTTCCCAATCAGCAAACAAAATATTATGACCAATGTCCTGAGCCCATTTAATCATGACCGATTTAACCGTTTCATCTTGTGTATTCCATTTCAGCAGTAAATTGTACATTTTGGACAAATTCTTAGTACTGGGTTCTAACAGTTCTGTCTCCAATTTTGATTTTTCCACCTGGAAGCCAATTTTACTGTCCAGTTTAAACGCTTCATTTATTTGATGATAGTGCAACCAGTCTCTCACCTTCCCTTTTAATTTCTCAAAACTCTGCAATCTCAATTTGTCCCCTTCCTTTTCCAAAATTTCCCAGTATCTTGGCCACTTGGACTCCATATTTAACTTTTTAACTGCCTTAGCTTCCATTGGCGACAGCCACCTTGGAGTTTTATTTTCCAGCAAGTCTTTATATCTGACCCAGACATTTAATAATGCTTTTCTGACAATATGATTTTTGAAACTTTTATGTGCTTTAACCTTGTCATACCACAAATATGCATGCCACCCAAAAATGTTATTAAAACCTTCCAAATCCAAAATGTCTGTGTTTTCAAGAAGTAGCCATTCTTTCAGCCAGCAGAAAGCTGCCGCTTCATAGTAAAGTTTAAAGTCTGGCAGGGCAAACCCCCCTCTTTCCTTTGAATCCGTTAATATCTTAAATTTAATTCTGGGCTTTTTGCCCTGCCAGACAAATTTAGATATGTCTTTTTGCCACCTCTTGAAACAATCCATTTTATCAATTATTTGCGATGCTTGGAACAAAAACAACATTCTTGGCAATACATTCATCCTTATAACTGCAATACGGCCTAACAAGGAAAGCTTTAAGTTGGACCAAATCTCCAAATCTTTTTTCACTTCTCTCCAAGTTTTTTCATAATTATCTTTAAACAAATTCACATTTTTAGCTGTCATATTTATACCCAAATATTTCACTTTTTTAACCACAGTTAACCCTGTCTCGTTCTGAAACCTTTCCTTTTCTATCTGTGTCAAATTTTTCTCCAAAACCTTTGTCTTAGACTTATTCAATTTAAATCCTGCCATTTGACCAAACTCTTGAATTATTTCCAAAACTCTTTTCGTGCTAGCTTCTGGCTCTTGTAATGTAAGTACTAAGTCATCTGCAAATGCTCTCAGTTTATATTGTTTAGCTCCGACCTGAATCCCTTTAACCAACTGGTCCCTCCTAATCATATTAAGCAAAACCTCCAGGACCGCACCTGAGCTTCTGCTGGTGCTGCTGGTGCCTCCGCAGCCTGAGACTCTACCGCCTGGTCCTCTGCCGCTGCCACTGGTGCCTACGAAGCCCGAGCCTCTACCGCCTCGGCTCTTGCCACTGCCGCTGGTGCTTCCGCCGCCAGAGCTTCTACCGCCTGTTCCCTTGCCGCTGCCAGTGGTGCCTCCGCAGCCTGAGCCTCTACGCCTGGGTCTCTGCCACTGCCGCTGGTTTTCCGCCGCCAGAGCCTCTACCGCCTGGGCCTCTACTGCCTCAGCCAATGCCGCCTGCGCCACTGCTGCTGCCCTGGTGCCTCCGTTGCCCGAATCTGTATCACCTGAGCTTTTCCGGCTGCCACTGGTGCCTCCACCCCCTGAGCCTCTTCCACCTGGGCCTCTGCCGGTGTCGCTGCCCGAATCTGTATCACCTGAGCTTTTCCCGCTGCCGCTGGTGCCTCCAACCCCTGAGCCTCTTCCACCTGGGCCTCTGCTGGTGTCGCTGCTGCCTCCGCAGCCTGAGACTCTAACGCCTGGGCCCTGGCCGGTACCGCTGGTTCGTCCGCCGCCAGACCCTATACTGTCTTGGCCTCTGCTGCTGCCGCTGGTGCCTCCGCAGCCCGAGCCTCTACTGCCTGGGCCTCTGCTGCCTCCGCAGCCCGAGCCACTACCCCCTGGGCCCTTGCCGCCTCAGCCAACGCTGCCTGCGCCACTGCTGCTGCCGCTGGTGCCTCTGTTGCCCAAATCTGTACCACCTGAGCTTCTGCCGCTGCTGCTGGTGCCACCTGAGCCTCTGCCACCTGAGTCTCTGTAGCTGCTGCTGGTGCATCCGATGTCAAAGCCTCTACCGCCTGGTCCTCTGGTGCCTCAGCCAATGCCACCTGCACCACTACTGCTACCGCTGGTGCCTCCGTTGTCCGAATCTGTACCACCTGAGCTTCTACCTGTGCCGCTGGTGCCACCGCAGCCTGAGACTCTACCGCCTGGGACTCTGCCGGTGCCGATGGTGCCTCCACAGCCTCAGCTTCTACTGCCTGGGCCTATGCCGCTGCCGCAGGTGCTTCCGCCGCCAGAGTCTCTACCGCCTGTTCCCTTGCCGCTGCCACTGGTGCCTCCGCAGCCTGAGTCTCTACGCCTGGGTATCTGCCACTGCCGCTTGTTTTCCACCGCCAGAGCCTCTACCGCCTGGGCATCTGCCGCCTCAGCCAATGCTGCCTGCGCCACTGCTGCTGCCGCTGGTGCCTCCGTTACCTGAATCTGTACCACCTGAGCTTCTGTCAGTGCCGCTGGTGCCTCCGCAGCCTGAGACTCTACCGCCTGGTCCTCTGCCGCTGCCGCTGGTGCCTCCGCAGCCCGAGCCTCTACCGCCTGGGCCCTTGCCGCTGGTGCTTCCGCCGCCAGAACCTCTACTGCCAGTTCCCTTGCCACTGCCAGTGGTGCCTCCGCAGCCTGAGCCTCTACGCCTTGGTTTCTGCCACTGCCGCTGGTTTTCCGCCGCCAGAGCCTCCAACGCCTGAGCCTCTGCCGCCTCAGCCAATGCCGCCTGCGCCACTGCTGCTGCCGCAGGTGCCTCCGTTGCCCGAATCTGTATCACCTGAGCTTCTCCCGCTGCCGCTGGTGCCTCCGCCGCCTGAGCCTCTTCCACCTGGACCTCTGCCGGTGCCACTGGTGCCTCCGCCGCCAGAGCATCTACCGACTGGGCGTCTGCCACTGCCTCTGGTGCATCAGTCGACAGAGCCTCTACCGCCTAGGCCCTTGCCTCTGCCGCTGGTGCTTCGGCCCCAGAACCAATACTGCCTGGGTGTCTGCTGCTGCCACTCGTTACTCTGCAGCCTGAGCCTCTACCGCTTGGGCCGTTGATGCTGCCGCTGGTGCTTCCGCAGCCATAGCCTCTACCGTTTGGGCCTCTGACAGTGCCGCTGGTGCCTCCGCAGCCTGAGCCTGTACCGCCTGGGCCTCTGCCACTGTGGCTGGTGCCTCCGCCAATAGAGCCTCTGCCACCTGGGTCTGGTCCTCTGGTGCCTCAGCCTATGCTGCCTGCGACACTACTGCTACTGCCTCTGTTGTCCGAATCTGTACCACCTGAGCTTCTGCCGGTGCCGTTGGTGCCTCCGCAGCCTGAGACTCTACAGCCTGGTCCTCTGCCGCTGCCGCTGGTGCTTCCGCCGCCAGAGCCTCTACCGCCTGTTCCCTTGCCACTGCCACTGGTGCCTCCGCAGCCTGAGCCTCTATGCCTGGGTTTCTGCCACTGTCGCTGGTTTTCTGCCGCCAGAGCCTCTACCGCCTAGGCCTCTGCCGCCTCAGCCAATGCCGCCTGCGCCACTGCTGCTGCCGCTGGTGCCTCCGTTGCCCGAATCTGTATCACCTGAGCTACTCCCGCTGCCGCTGGTGCCTCCGCCGCCTGAGCCAATGCCGCCTGCACCACTGCTCCTGCCGCTGGTGCCTCCTTTGCCCGAATCTGTATCACCTGAGCTTCTCCCGCTGCATCTGGTGCCTCCGCCGCCTGAGCCTTTTCCACCTGGGCCTCTGCCGGTGTCGCTGGTGCCTCCGCTGCCTGAGCCTCTACCGACTGGGCCTCTGCCAGTGCCGCTGGTGCATATGCAGCCTGAGCCTCTACCGCCTGGGCCTTTGCCACTACCGCTGGTGCCTCTGCTGTCACAGCCTCTACTACCTGGGCACTTGCCGCTGCCGCTGGTGCTTCTGCCGCCAGACCCTATAGTACTTGCACCTCTGCTGCTGCCACTGGTTCCTACACAGCCTGAGACTTTACCGCCTGGGACTCTCCCGGTGCCTGCACAGCCTCAGCATCTATTGCCTGGGCCTCTGCCGCTCCCGCTGGTGCTTAAGCCGCCAGAGCCTCTACCGCCTGTTCCCTTGCCGCTACCACTGGTGCCTCCGCCGCCAGAGCCTCTATTGCCTGGGCCTCTGCGGCCTTAGCCAATGCTCCCTTCGCCACTGCTGCTGCCGCTGGTGCCTCTATTGCCTGAATCTGTATCACCTGAGCTTCTCCCGCTGCCGCTGGTGCCTTCGCCGCCTGAGCCTCTTCCACCTGGGCCTCTGCCAGTGCTGCTGGTGCCTCCGCCGCCTGAACCTCTACTCACTGGTTCTCTGCCACTGCTGCCTCCGCAGCCCAAGCCTCTACCACTTGGGCCTCTGCCACTGCGGCTGGTGCCTCAGCTGCCAGAGCCTCCACCGCCTGGGTCTCTGCCGGTGCCGCTGGTAAATCCGCAGCCTGATCCTCTACCGCCTGGGCCTCTGCCACTGCGGCTGGTGCCTCCGCCACCAGAGCCTCTGCCACCTGGGTCTCTGTAGCGGCTGCTGGTGCCTCTGCCGTCAAAGCCTCTACCACCTGGTCCTCTGGTGCCTCAGACAATGCAGCCTGCGCCACTACTGCTACCGCTGGTGCCTCCGTTGTCCGAATCTGTACCACCTGAGCTTCTGCCGGTGCTGCTGGTGCCTCCGCCGCCAGACCCTATACTGCCTAGGCCTCCGCCACTTCAGCTGGTGCCGCCGTAGCCCGAAGCTCTACGGCCTGGGACCTCGCCGCTGCCGCTGGTGCTTCCGCCGCCAGAGCCTCTACCGCCTGGGCCTCTGCCGCCTCAACCAACGCCGCCTGCGCCACTGCTGCTGCCGCTGTTGCCTCTGTTGCCCGAATCTGTACCACCGGAGCTTCTGCCGGTGACACTGGTGCCTCCGCAGCCTGAGCTTCTATTGCCTGTGCCTATGCCGGTGCCGCTGGTGCCTCCGGAGCCTGAACCTCTACCACCTGGGCCTCTGCTGGTGACGCTGGTGCCTCGGCAGCCTGAGCCTCTACCGCCTGGGCCTCTGCCACTGCTGCTGGTGCATCCGCCGCCAGAGCCTCTGCCACCTGGGTCTCTGTAGCTGCTGCTGGTGCCTCCACAACCCGAGCCTCTACCGCCTGGGCGTCTGCAGATGCCGCTGGTGCCTCCGCAACCTGATCCTAAACCGACTGGGAGTCTGCCACTTCAGCTTGTGCCTCAGTCGCCAGAGCCTCTACCACCTGGGCCTCTGCCGATGCCGCTGGTGCCTCCGCTGCCCGAGCCTCTACGGCCTGGGCCTCTGCCGGTGCCTCTGGTGCCTCCGCAGCCTGAGCCTCTACCGCCTGGGCCTATGCCACAGATGATGGTGCCTCCGCCGCCAGAGCCTCTGCCATCTGGTTCTCTGTAGCTGCTGCTGGTGCCTCCGCAGTCCGAGCCTCTACCACCTGGGATTTTGCCGCTGCTGCTTTCGCCGCCAAAACCAATACTGCTTAGGCCTCTGCCGCTGCCGCTGGTGCTTCAGCCGCCAGAGCCTTTACCGCCTGGACCTCTGACGGTGCCCCTGGTGCCTCCGCAGCCTGAGCCTCTACCGCCTGGGCCTTTGCCGGTGCCCCTGGTGCCTCCGCCGCCAGAGCCTCTACCGCCTTTTCCTCTGCCGCCTACGCCAATCCCGCCTACACTGCCAATCCCGCCTCTGCTGCTGCCGCTGGTGCCTCCGTTGACCCAATCTGTACCACCTGAGCTTCTGCCACTGCCGCTGCTGCTTCCGCCGCCAGAACCAATACTGCCTGGGCCTCTGCCGCTGCCGCTCGTGCCTCTGCAGCCCGAGCCTTTACCGCCTGGGCCGTTGCTGCTGCGGCTGGTGCCTCCCCCGCCAGAGCCTCTACTACCTCGGCCCTTGCCGCAGCCGCTGGTGCTTCCACCGCCAGAACCTCTACCACATGGGCATCTGCAGGTGCCGCTGGTCCCTCCGCAGCCTGATCCTATACCGACTGGGCGTCTGCCACTGGTGCCTCAGCCGTCAGAGCCTCTACCGCCTGGCCCCTTGTTGCTGCCACTGCTGCTTCCACCGCCAGAACCAATACTGCCTGGGTCTCTGCCGCTGCAGCTCGTGCCTCCGCAGCCCAAGCCTCTACCGCCTGAGCCGTTGCTGCCACCGCTGGTCCTTCAGCAGCAATAGCCTCTACTGCCTGGGCCTCTGCCGCTGCCGCTGCGGCCTCCGCAGCCTGAGCCTCTACCGCCTGGGCCTCTGCCACTGCGGCTGGTGCCTCCGCCACCAGAGCCTCTGCCACCTGGGTCTCTGTAGCTGCTTCTGGTTCACCCGACGTCAAAGCCTCTACCGCCTGGTCCTCTGGTGCCTCAGCCAATGCCACCTGCGCCACTACTGCTACCGCTGGTGCCTCCGTTGTCCGAATCTATACCACCTGAGCTTCTGCTTGTGCTGCTGGTGCCTCCGCAGCCTGAGACTCTACCGCCTGGTCCTGTGCCACTGCCGCTGGTGCCTAGGAAGCCCGAACCTCTACCGCCTCGGCTCTTGCCACTGCCGCTGGTGCTTCCGCCGCCAGAGCTTCTACCGCCTGTTCCCTTGCCGCTGCCAGTGGTGCCACCGCAGCCTGAGCCTCTACGCCTGGGTCTCTGCCACTGCCGCTGGTTTTCCGCCGCCAGAGCCTCTACAGCCTGGGCCTCTACTGCCTCAGCCAATGCCGCCTGCGCCACTGCTGCTGCCACTGGTGCCTCCGTTGCCCCAATCTGTATCACCTGAGCTTCTCCCGCTGCTGCTGGTGCCTCTGCCGCCTGAGCCAATGCCGCCTGCGCCACTGCTGCTGCCCTGGTGCCTCCGTTGCCCGAATCTGTATCACCTGAGCTTTTCCCGCTGCCGCTGGTGCCTCCACCCCCTGAGCCTCTATCACCAGGGCCTCTGCCGGTGCCGCTGCTGCCTCCACAGCCTGAGCCTCTACCGCCTGGACCTCTGCCGGTGCCACTGGTGCCTCCGCAGCCTGAGACTCTACCGCCTGGGCCCTGGCCGCTCCCGCTGGTGCGTCCGCCGCCCGAGCCTCTACTGCCTGGGCCTCTGCTGCTGCCGCTGGTGCCTCCGCAGCCCGAGCCACAACTGCCTGGGCCTCCGCCGCCTCCGCCAACGCTGCCTGCGCCACTGCTTCTTCGCTGGTGCCTCCGTTGCCCGAATCTGTACCACCTGAGCTTCTACCGGTGCCGCTGGTGCCTCCGCAGCCTAAGCCTCTACCACTTCGGCCTCTGCCACTGTGCCTGGTGCCTCCGCCACCAGAGCCTCTGCCACCTGGGGCTCTGTAGCTGCTGCTGGTGCCTCCGTCGCCTGAGCCTCTACTGCCTGGGCCCTTGCCGCTGCCACTGGTACTTCCGCCAGAGCCTCTACCACCTGGGCCTTTGCTGCTGCCACAGGTGCCTCGGCAGCCTCAGCCTCTACAGCCTGGGCCTATGCCGCCCTTGCTGGTTCGGCCGCCATACAGGCTGCATCGCCTGGACCTCTTGTCGCTGCTGCTGGTGCCGCCGCCGCCAGTGGCTCTACCTCCTGGGCCTCTGTTGCTGCCACAGGTGCCTCGGCAGCCTCAGCCTCTACAGCCTGGGCCTATGCCGCCCTTGCTGGTTCGGCCGCCATACAGGCTGCATCGCCTGGACCTCTGCAGCTGCCGGTGGTGCCTCCGCCGCCCTTGCTGGTGGTGCCTCCACCGCCAGAGGCTCTGTTACCAGGCGGTAGCCTGGGCCTCCGCCGCTGCCGCTGGTGCTTCCACCGACATAACCTCTACCGCCTGGGCCTCTGCCGCTGCCGCTGGTGCCTCTGCAGCCTGAGCCTCTCCCGACTGGTCCCTTGCCGCTGCCGCTACTGCCTCCGCCGCCAGAGCCTCTACCACCTGGGCCTCTGTCGCTGGTGCCTCCGCAGCCCGAGACTATACCGCCTGGGCCCTTGCCGCTGCCGCTGGTGCTTCCGCCGCCAGAGCCTCTACCGCCTGGCCCTCTGTCACTGCCGCTCCGGCCTCCGCCGCCAGAGCCTCTACCGCCTGGGCCTCTGCCACTGCCGCTGCTGCCTCCGCCGCCAGAGCCTCTACCGCCTGGGCCTCTGCCGCTGGTGACTCCGCAGCCCAAGCCTCCACCGCCTGGGCCTCTGCCGGTGACGCTGGTGCCTCTGCAGCCTGAGCCTCTACCGCCTGGGCCTCTGCCACCAGAGCCTCTGCCACCTGGGTCTCTGTAGCTGCTGGTGGTGCCTCCGCCGTCAAAGCCTCTACCGCCTGGTCCTCTGGTGCCTCAGCCAATGCCGCCTGCGCCACTACTGCTACCGCTGGTGCCTCCATGGTCCGAATCTGCTTTTGCCTCCGCCGTCAGAGTCTCTACTGCCTGTGCCTCTACCGCCTCAGCCAATGCCTCCTGCGACACTGCTGTTGCCGCTGGTGCCTCCGTTGCCCGAATCTGTACCACCTGAGCTTCTGCCGCTGCCGCTGGTGCCTCCGCCACCTGAGTCTCTTCAGTCTGGACCTCTGCTGCTGCCGCTGGTGCCTCTGCCGCCTGAGTCTCTGCCGCTGCCGCCTCCGCCGCCAGAGCTTCTACCGCCTAGGCCTTTACTTCTGCCGCTTTTGCCTCCGCCGCCAGAGTCTCTGCCACCTGGGCCTCTGTCTCTGCTGCTGGTTCCTCGGCCGTCAGAGCCTCTACCGCTTGGTCCTCTGCTGATGCCGCTGGTGCTTCCGCTGCCAGAGCCTCTACTGCCTGAGCCTCTGCCGCTGCCGCTGCCGCCTACGTAGCTTGAGCCTCTACCCCCTGGGCATCTGCCGGTCACGCTGTTGCCTCCCACGCCAGAGCCTCTGCCACCTGGACCTCTGCAGCTGCCGGTGGTGCTCCGCCGCCAGAGCCTCTACCACCTGGGCCTCTGCCACTGCCGCTGCTGCCTCCACAACCAAAGCCTCTACCACCTGGGCCCTTGCCTCTGCCACTGGTGCTTCTGCCTCCAGTGCCTCTACTGTCTGGGCCACTGCCGGTGCCGCTGGTGCTTCGCAGCCCGAGCCTCTACCGCCTGTGTCTCTGGCCCTGGTGCCTCCACTTCTAGAGTCTCTACCCCCTGGGCCTCTGCCGCCTCAAACAATGCTGCCAGCACCAATGCTGCTGCCGCTGGTGCCTCCGTTGCCTGAATCTGTACCACCTGAGCTTCTGCCGCTGCCGGTGGTGCCTTCGCCACCTGAGCCTCTTCCGTCCGGACCTCGGCCGCTGCCACTGGTGCCTCCATCGCCTGAGCCTCTTCCGCTTCAGCCTTTGCTGCTGCGGCTGTTGCCTCCGCCGCCAGAGCCTCTGCCACCGGGGTCTCTGTCGCTCCTGCTGGTGCTGCCGCTGTCAGAGCCTCTACCGCCTGTTCCCTTGCCGCTGCCGCTGGTGCCTCCGCAGCCAGCGCCTGTACCGCCTGGGCCTCTGCCACTGCGGCTGGTGCCTCTGCCACCAGAGCCTCTGCCACCTGGGTCTCTGTAGCTGCTGCTGGTGCCTCCATCAAAGCCTCTACCATCTGGTTCTCTGGTGCCTCAGCCAATCCCGCCTGCGCCACTACTGCTACCGCAGATGCCTCCGTCGTCGGAATCTGCTTTTGCCTCCGCCGTCAGAGTCTCTACCGCCTGGGCCTCTACCGCCTCAGCCGATGCCGCCTGCGATACTGCTGTTGCCACTGGTGCCTCCGTTGCCCGAATCTGTAGCACCTGAGCTTCTGCTGCCGCCGCTGGTGCCTCCGCCACCTGAGCCTCTTCAGTCTGGACCTCTGCTGCTGCCGCTGTTGCCTCCACCGTCAGAGTGTCTACCGCCTGGGCCTCTACCGCCTCAGCCGATGCCGCCTGCGATACTGCTGTTGCCACTGGTGCCTCCGTTGCCCGAATCTGTAGCACCTGAGCTTCTGCCGCTGCCGCTGGTTCCTCCGCCACCTGAGCCTCTTAAGTCTGGACCTCTGCTGCTGCCACTGGTGCCTCCACCGCTTGAGCCTCTACCGCCTGGGCCTCTGCCGCTGCCACTGGTACTTCCACCGCCAGAGCCTCTACCGCCTAGGCCTTTGCGATACTGCTGTTGCCACTGGTGCCTCCGTTGCCCGAATCTGTAGCACCTGAGCTTCTGCCGCTGCCGCTGGTTCCTCCGCCACCTGAGCCTCTTAAGTCTGGACCTCTGCTGCTGCCACCGGTGCCTCCACCGCTTGAGCCTCTACCGCCTGGGCCTCTGCCGCTGCCGCTGGTGCCTCCGCCGCCAGAGCCTCTACTGCCTGGGCTCTTGCCGCTGCCACTGGTACTTCCACCGCCAGAGCCTCTACCGCCTAGGCCTTTGCGATACTGCTGTTGCCACTGGTGCCTCCGTTGCCCGAATCTGTACCACCTGAGCCTCTACCGTCTCGGCCTCTGCCACTGCCGCTGGTGCCTCTGCCACCAGAGCCTCTACCGCCTGGGCCCTTGCCGCTGGTGCTTCCGCCGACAGAGTCTCTACTGCCTAGGCCTTTGCTGCTGCCGCTGGTGCCTCCGTTGCCCGAATCTGTACCACCTGAGCTTCTGCCGCTGCCGCTGGTGCCTCCGTTGCCCGAATCTGTACCACCTGAGCTTCTGCCGCTGCCGCTGGTGCCTCTGCCACCTGAGCCTCTACCGTCTCGGCCTCTGCCACTGCCGCTGGTGCCTCCGCTGCCAGAGCCTCTACCGCCTGGGCCCTTGCCGCTGGTGCTTCCGCCGACAGAGTCTCTACTGCCTGGGCCTCTGCCGGTGCTGCTGGTGCCTCCGCAGCCCGAGCCTCTACCGCCTAGCCCTCTATCGGTGCTGCTGGTGCCTCCGCAGCCTGAGCCTCTACCGCCTGGGCCTCTGCCGGTGGTGCTGGTGCTGGTGCCTCCGCAGCCCGAGCCTCCACCGCCTGGGCCTCTGCCGGTGACGCTTGTGCCTCCGCAGCCCGAGCCTCCACCGCCTAGGCGTCTGCCACTGCCGCTGGTACCTCAGATGTCAGAGCCTCTACCGCCTGGGCCCTTGCGGGTGCCTGCACCACCATAGCCTCTACTGCCTGGCCCCTTGCCGCTGCCACTAGTACTTCCACCGCCAGAGCCTCTACCGCCTGTGCCTTTCCTGCTGCTGCTTTGCCCTTTGCCGCCAAAGCCTCTGCCACCTGGGTCTCTGTCACTGCTGCTGGTGCCTCTACCGTCAGAGGCTCTACCGCCTGGTCTTCTGCCATTGCCGCTGGTGGTTCCGCCGCCAGAGCCTCTACTGCCTGGGCCTCTGCCGCTGCTGCTGGTGCTTCCGCTGTCAGAGCCTCTACGGCCTGAGCCTCTGCCACTGCCACTGGTAACTACGCTGCCAGAGCCTCTACCGCCAGGGCCCTTTCCGCTGCCGCTGGTGCTTCGGCCGCCAGAGCCTCTACCGCCTGGGCCTCTGCCGCTGGTGCTTCCGCCGCCAGAACCTCTACTGCGTGGGGCTCTGCCGCTGCCGCGGTTGCCTCCACAGCCCGAGCCTCTACCGCCTGAGCCTCTGACGGTGAGCCTGGTGCCTCCGCAGCCTGAGCCTCTACTGCCTGGGCCTCTGCCACTGCCTTTGGTGCCTCCGCAGCCTGAGCCTCAACCGCCTGGGCCTCTGCAAGTGCTGCTGGTGCCTCCGCAGATTGAGCCTCTACCGCCTGGGCCTCTGCCGTCAGGTGCCTCCTCCATAAGAGCCTCTACTGCCTGGTGCTCTGGCGCCTCAGCCAATGCCGCCTGCGCCACTGCTGCAGCCGCTGGTGCCTCCGTTGCCCGAATCTGTACAACCTGAGCTTCTGCCGCTGCCGCTGGTGCCTCCGCAGCCTGAGCCTCTACCGCCTGGGCCTTTGCCGGTGCCCCTGCTGCCTCCGCCACGACCTCTGCCTCTACCTCCGCCACGACCTCTGCTGCCTCTACCGCCTTTTCCTCTGCCGCCTTCGCCAATGCCGCCTCCGCCACTGCTGCTGCCGCTGGTGCCTCCGTTGCCCAAATCTGTACCACCTGAGCTTCTGCCACTGCCGCTGCTGCTTCCACCTCTATAACCAATACTGCCTGGCCCTCTGCTGCTGCCGCTCGTGCCTCTGCAGCCCGAGCCTTTACCGCCTTTGCCGTTGCTGCTGTGGCTGGTGCCTCCGCCGCCAGAGCATCTACTACCTGGGCCCTTGCCGCAGCCGCTGGTGCTTCCACCGTCAGAACCTCTACCACATGGGCATCTGCCGGGGCCACTGGTCCCTCCGCAGCCTTATCCTATACCGACTGGGCGTCTGCCACTGGTGCCTCAGCCGTCAGAGCCTCTACCGCCTGGCCCCTTGCTGCTGCCACTGCTGCTTCCACCGCCAGAACCAATACTGCCTGGGTCTCTGCCGCTGCAGCTCGTGCCTCCGCAGCCCAAGCCTCTCCCGCCTGGGCCCTTGCCACTGCCGCTGGTACTTCCGCCACCAAAGCCTCTACCGCCTGTTCCCTTTCCGCTGCCAGTGGTGCCTCCGCAGCCTGAGCCTCTACGCCTGGGCCTCTACTGCCTCAGCCAATGCCGCCTGCGCCACTGCTGCTGCCGCTGGACCCTCCGTTGCCCGAATCTGTATCACCTGAGCATCTCCCGCTGCTGCTGGTGCCTCTGCCGCCTGAACCAATGCCGCCTGCGCCACTGCTGCTGCCCTGGTGCCTCCGTTGCCCAAATCTGTATCACCTGATATCAGGGAATCAGGAGCAGGAGCAATGGGGAGAGAGGAATTGGAGAGCGAAGGGGAAGAATCCGAGGGAAGCGTAGGGGAGTATGACAGTGGCCCGAGAGATTCCATGAGCTTCTCCAGCGAATCAGAAGATTCCCAGAAGGGGGCGCCGATGGTCAGAGCAAGGGGGGGTCCCAGAGGGGACGCACCAGAAACAAGGAGCCAGAGGGGAACCCCAAAGCAGCAGTGGGGGATCAGGACCAGTTTCCCCACCAGAGTGTAGTGGGGGGGAAGAGTCACATGTGTCAGGGCCAGCGTCCCCTCCAGTCGGCAGAGGAGGTGAGTCAGGGCTGACCACGCCTCCATCGGAGAGTGGGGGAATGGAGGGGAGGTCAGTTGCAGCTAGCCCCCCGAAGGGGGAAGCAGTGACAACAGCAGTGAAACGGTCAATGAGATTATGGAGGGGAAAAGGGCACCCGATACGTGGAGAGAGGCCTACATTACACTTATACCAAAGACAGAGACTGAAAAGACCCAACTTAAAAACTACCGACCCATCTCGTTATTGAATGTGGATTACAAAATCTTTGCTGACATTTTAGCAAAGAGACTGAAAAGAGTTTTGATGGAGGAGATTCACGGGGACCAAGCGGGCTTTCTCCCAAAAAGGCATTTGTCGGATAACGTAAGGAATATAATTGACATTTTGGAAAAGCTGGAAGTGAATATAAACACTAAGGCTGTTTTGGTATTTGTGGATGCCGAGAAAGCCTTTGATAATATTTCTTGGAGTTTTATGTTGAAGAACCTCCGGGGGATGGGGGTAGGCCAAGGGTTTGAGAATGGTATAGGTGCAATATACTCTGAACAGAAGGCGAAACTAATTGTAAATAATGTGGTTACAGAAGAGTTCAAGATTGAAAAAGGGACACGTCAGGGGTGCCCTATCTCCCCACTACTTTTTATATCGGTCCTGGAGGTTTTGCTTAATATGATTAGGAGGGACCAGTTGGTTAAAGGGATTCAGGTCGGAGCTAAACAATATAAACTGAGAGCATTTGCAGATGATTTAGTACTTACATTGCAAGAGCCAGAAGCTAGCACGAAAAGAGTTTTGGAAATAATTCAAGAGTTTGGTCAAATGGCAGGATTTAAATTGAATAAGTCTAAGACAAAGGTTTTGGAGAAAAATTTGACACAGATAGAAAAAGAAAGGTTTCAGAACGAGACAGGGTTGACTGCGGTTAAAAAAGTGAAATATTTGGGTATAAATATGACAGCTAAAAATGTGAATTTGTTTAAAGATAATTATGAAAAAACTTGGAGAGAAGTGAAAAAAGATTTGGAGATTTGGTCCAACTTAAAGCTTTCCTTGTTAGGCCGTATTGCAGTTATAAGGATGAATGTATTGCCAAGAATGTTGTTTTTGTTCCAAGCATTGCAAATAATTGATAAAATGGATTGTTTCAAGAAGTGGCAAAAAGACATATCTAAATTTGTCTGGCAGGGCAAAAAGCCCAGAATTAAATTTAAGATATTAACGGATTCAAAGGAAAGAGGGGGGTTTGCCCTGCCAGACTTTAAACTTTACTATGAAGCGGCAGCTTTCTGCTGGCTGAAAGAATGGCTGCTTCTTGAAAACACAGACATTTTGGATTTGGAAGGTTTTAACAATATTTTTGGGTGGCATCCATATTTGTGGTATGACAAGGTTAAAGCACATAAAAGTTTTAAAAATCATATTGTCAGAAAAGCACTATTAAATGTCTGGGTTAGATATAAAGACTTGCTGGAAAATAAAACTCCAAGGTGGCTGTCGCCAATGGAAGCTAAGGCAGTTAAAAAGTTAAATATGGAGTCCAAGTGGCCAAGATACTGGGAAATTTTGGAAAAGGAAGGGGACAAACTGAGATTGCAGAGTTTTGAGAAATTAAAAGGGAAGGTGAGAGACTGGCTGCACTATCACCAAATAAATGAAGCGTTTAAACTGGACAGTAAAATTGGCTTCCAGGTGGAAAAATCAAAATTGGAGACAGAACTGTTAGAACCCAGTACTAAGAATTTGTCAAAAATGTACAATTTGCTGCTGAAATGGAATACACAAGATGAAACGGTTAAATCAGCCATGATTAAATGGGCTCAGGACATTGGTCATAATATTTTGTTTGCTGATTGGGAAAAGTTGTGGACCACCGGGATGAAATTTACGGCATGTAATGCCGTAAGAGAAAACATTATGAAAATGATATATAGGTGGTACATAACCCCAGTCAAGCTTGCAAAGATTTACCATTTGCCTGACAATAAATGTTGGAAATGTAAAGAAACTGAAGGTACATTTTTTCATCTTTGGTGGACTTGCCCGAAGATTAAGGTATTCTGGGAAATGATCTATAATGAACTTAAAAAGGTATTTAAATATACTTTCCCCAAGAAACCAGAGGCCTTTCTCTTGGGTATTGTCGGCCAAGGGGTGTTAAAGACGGATATAACTTTCTTTATGTATGCTACAACAGCAGCTAGAATACTCATTGCGAAGTACTGGAAGACGCAAGAGCTACCCACACTGGAAGAATGGCAGATGAAGGTGATAGACTACATGGGTTTGGCAGAAATGACGAGCAGAATCCGAAACCAGGGAAGAGAAGCAGCGCAAGAAGAATGGAAAAAATTTAAAGACTATTTAAAGAAATATTACAAAATTAATGAAAGTTAGAATGATGCTGGACTGGAAAGTAAATGGTTACTATTAGCTATGGTTAAGACAAGGAGAATAAGGAAGACTAGTTTAAATTTAAATTAAAATAAGGGAAGATTTGCTGAACAATCGATAAGAATTTGGAATACAGAAAAGGGAGGCATGAGGAAGTCGGGGAAGAAAGGTATAAGAAATTAGGATATGAAATGATACATGTTTTTTGTTCTGTTTTTGTCTTTGTATGTTTATGTATGTTGTGTTTATATGGAAAAAATAAAAATATTATAAAAAAAAAAAGCAGTGAAACGGTCAGGAGGAAAGCTGCTGGCTGGGCGCGCGCGCCAAGTTCAAATGTGCAGGCGCGGGGGACAGCAGGAGACCCGGATGGGGAACCAGCTCCTAAAGCCCGCCGGAGGGAGGGAGAAGGCTCAGGGGAATCAGCGTCAGAAGAGGCTAGAAAGGGCGAGACCCCGGCGGGCAGGCGGACCCAGAGGAGGAAAGAGCAGCGGAAAAGGTGGAGCAAGGCGAGGGTCTTAAACTGGTGTACAGGGGGAGGAGATTCAGAGGGATCATCAGCGGTCTGACAGTGAGACGTAGAGCTGCGCACTGCGGCTCTGGAAGTGAAACTGAACTTCAATAAAGACTTTTGCACTTAACAACGAAGCAGCGTTGGTCCTTTGTGAGCTGGGACCTTCGGCAGCTCTGACACCTGAGCTTTTCCTGGTGCCGCTGGTGCCTCCGCCGCCTGAGCCTCTTCCACCTGGGCCTCTGCCACCGCCGCTGGTGCCTCCGCTGCCTGAGCCCCTAGTGACTGGGCGTCTGCCACTGCCGCTGTTGCCTCAGCCGCCAGAGCCTATACCGCCTGGGCCCTAGCCTCTGCCGCTGCTGCTTCCGCCGCCAGAACCAATACTGCCTGGGTCTCTGCCGCTGCCGCTCGTGCTTCTGCAGCCCGAGCCTCTAAAACCTGGGGCGTTGCTGTTGCCGCTGCTCCTTCCGCCGCCCGAACCAATACTGCCTGGGTCTCTGCTGGTGCCGCTCGTGCCTCTGCCGCCCGAGCCTCTACCGCTTGGGCCATTGCTGCTGCCGCTGGTGCTTCCGCAGCCATAGCCTCTACCGCTTGGGCCTCTGCCGCTGGTGCCTCCACAGCCTGAGCCTCTACCGCCTGGACCTCTGCCGGTGCCGCTGGTGCCTCTGCAGCCTGAGCCTCTACTGACTGGGAATCTGCCACTGCCGCTGGTGCCTCAGCCGCCAGAGCCTCTACCGCCTGGGCCTCTGCCGGTGCCGCTGGTGCCTCTGCAGCCTGAGCCTCTACCGCCTGGACCTCTGCCAGTGCCGCTGGTGCCTCCACAGCCTGAGCCTCTACTGCCTGGGCCCTGGCCGCTGCCGCTGGTGCGTCCGACGCCAGACCCTATACTGTCTTGGCCTCTGCCGCTTCCGCTGGTGCCTCCGCAGCCCGAGCCTCTACTGCCTGGGCCTCTGCTGCTGCCGCTGGTGCCTCCGCAGCCCGAGCCACTACCGCCTGGGCCTCTCCCGCCTCAGCCAATGCTGCGTGCGCCACTGCTGCTGCCGCTGGTGTCTCCGTTGCCCGAATCTGTACCACTTGAGTTTCTACCGGTGCCGCTGGTGCCTCCGCAGCCTGAGCCTCTACCGCCTGGGCCGTTGCCGCTTCCGCTGGTGCTTCCACCGCCAGAGCCTCTGCCGCCTGGGCCTCTGCCGGTGCAGCTGGTGCCTCCGCAGCCCGAGCCACTACCGCCTGGGCCTCTCCCGCCTCAGCCAACGCTGCCTGCGCCACTGCTGCAGCCGCTGGTGCCTCCGTTGCCCGAATCTGTACCACCTGAGCTTCTACCGGTGCCGCTGGTGCCTCCGCAGCCTGAGCCTCTACCGCTTGGGCCATTGCTGCTGCCGCTGGTCCTTCAGCAGCCATAGCCTCTACTGCCTAGGCCTCTGCCGCTGTGACCTCTGCAGCCCGAGCCATTACCGCCTGGGCTTCTACCGGTGCCGCTGGTGAATCCGCAGCCTGAGAAACTACCACCTGGGCCTCTGCCGGTGCCCCTGGTTAATCCTCAGCCAAAGCCTCTACTGCCTGGACCTCTGCTGCTGCCACTGGTGCCTCCGTAGCCCAAGCCACTACCGCCTGGGCCCCTGCCGGTGCTGCTGGTGAATCCGCAGCCTGAGCCTCTACCCCCTGGGCCTCTGCCGCTGGTGACTCCTGAGCCTCAACCTCTATTGCCTGGGCCTCTGCCACTGCCTCTGGTGCCTCTGCAGCCCGAACCTCTACCGCCTGGGCCTCTGCCGCTGCCACTGGTGACTCCTCACCCTCAGCCTATACTGCCTGGGCCTCTGCCGCTGCCGCTGGTACCTCCGCAGCCTGAGCCTCTACCGTCGGGGCCTCTGTTGATGCCGCTGGTGCTTCCGCCACCAGAGTCTCTGCCACCTGGCTCTCTGTAGCTGTTGCTGGTGCCTTCACCGTCAGAGCCTCTACCGCCTGGGACTCTGCCGGTGCCTCTGGTGCCTCCGCAGACTGAGCCTCTACCGCCTTGTCCTCTGCCACCTCAGCCGATGCCGCCTACGCCACTGCTGCTGCCGCTGGTGCCTCCGTTGCCCAAATCTGTACCACCTGAGCTTCTACCACTGCCACTGCTGCTTCCGCCGCCAGAACCAATACTGCCTGGGCCTCTGCCGCTGCCGCTCGTGCCTCTGCAACCTGAGCCTTTACCGCCTGGGCCATTGCTGCTGCAGCTGGTGCCTCCGCAGCCTGAGCCACTACCGCCTGGGCCTCTGCCGGTGCTGCTGGTGAATCCGCAGCCAGAGCCTCTGCTGCTTGGGCCTCTGCCGCTGCCGCCTCCGCCGCCTGAGCCACTGCCGCCTGGTACTCTGCCGCTGCCAGTGGTGCCTTCGCCGCCAGAGCCATTACCGCCTGGGACTCTGCCGCCTCAGCCAATGCCGCCTGCGTCACTGCAACTGCCGCTGGTGCCTCCGTTGCCCGAATCTGTACCACCTGAGCTTCTGCCACTGCCACTGCTGCTTCCGTCACCAGAACCAATACTGCCTGGCCCTCTGCCGGTGCCACTGGTGAATCCGCAGCCTGAGCTTCTACCGCCTGGGCCTCTGCCACTGCTGCTGATGCCTCCGCAGCCCGCGCCACTACCGCCTGGGGCTCTGCCGGTGCCGCTGGTGAATCCGCAGCCAGAGCCTCTACTGCCTGGGCCTCTGCCACTGCCACTGATGCCTCCGCAGCCAGGGCTTCTACTGCCTGGGCCCTTGCCTCGGCCGCTGCTGCTTCCACCGCCAGAACCAATACTGCCTGGGTCTCTGCCGCTGCCGCTCGTGCTTCTGCAGCCCGAGCCTCTAACGCCTGGGCCGTTGCTGCTGCCGCTGGTGCTTCCGCAGCCTTAGCCTCTACCGATTGGGCCTCTGCCGGTGCCGCTGGTGCCTCCGCAGCCTGAGCCTCTACCGCCTGGACCTCTGCCGGTGCCGCTGGTGCTTCCACCGCCAGAACCTCTACCACATGGGCATCTGCAGGTGCCGCTGATCCCTCCGCAGCCTGATCCTATACCGACTGGGAGTCTCCCGCTGCCGCTGGTGCCTCAGCCGCCAGAGCCACTACCGCCTGGGCCTCTGCCGCCTAAGCCAACGCTGCCTGCGCCTCTGCCGCAGCCGCTGGTGCCTCAGCCGCCAGAGCCTCTACCGCCTGGGCCGTTGCTGCTGCCGCTGCTGCTTCCGCTGCCAGACACTATACTGCCTTGGCCTCTGCCGCTGGTGCCTCCGCAGCCCGAGCCTCTACCGCCTGGGTCTCTGCCGGTGCCGCTGGTGCCTCCACAGCCTTAGGCTCAACCGCCAGGGCCTCTGCCACTGCCACTGGTGCCTCCGCCACCAGAGACTCTACCGCCTGGGCCCTTGCCGCTGCCACTGGTGCTTCAACAGCCTCAGCTTCTACTGCCTGGGCCTATGCCGCTGCCACTGGTGCCTCCGCAGCCTGAGTCTCTACGCCTGGGTATCTGCCACTGCTGCTGGTGCTTCCGCCGCCAGACCCTCTACCACCTGGGCCTCCGCCGCCTCAGCCAATGCCGCCTGTGCCACTGCTGCTGCTGCTGGTGCCTTCGCCGCCTGAGCCTCTTCCACCTGGGCCTCTGCCGGTGCCACTGGTGCCTCCGCCGCCAGAGCCTCTACCTACTGGGCGTCTGCCGCTGGTGCCTTAGCCGCCAGAGCCTCTACCGCCTGGGCCCTTGCCTCTGCCGCTGGCGCTTCGGCCGCCATAACCAATACTGCCTGGGTCTCTGCCGCTGCCACTCGTGACTCTGCAGCCTGAGCCTCTACCGCCTGGGCCGTTGATGCTGCCGCTGGTGCTTCCGCAGCCATAGCCTCTACCGCTTCGTCCTCTGACGGTGCCGCTGGTGCCTCCGCAGCCTGAGCCTCCACCGCCTGGGCCTCTGCCAGTGACGCTGGTGCCTCTGCAGCCAGCGCCTCTACCGCCTGGGCCTCTGCCGGTACTGCTGGTTCCTCCGCCGCCAGAGCCTATGCCACCTGGGTCTCTGTAGCTGCTGCTTTTGCCTCCGCCGTCTGAGCCTCTACCGCCTGGTCCTCTGGCGCTGGTGCCTCCACTTCCAAAGTCTCTACCGCATTGGCCTCTACCACTTCAGCCAATGCCGCCTGGGCCTCTGCTGTTGCCGCTGGTGCCTCCGTTGCCTGAATATGAACCACCTGAGCTTCTGCCGCTGCCGCTGGTGCATCTGCCACCTGAGCCTCTTCCGTCTGGACCTCTGCTGCTGCCGCTGTTGCCTCTGCCGCCACAGCCTCTGCCACATTGGTCTCTGTCGCTGCTGCTGGTGCCTCCACCGCCAGAGCCTCTACCGCCTGGGCCTTTGCCACTGCCGCTGGTGCCTCCGCAGCCTGAGCCTCTACCGCCTGGGGCCTTGCTGCTGGTGCTTCCACCGCCAGAGCCTATAACTCCTGGGCCTCTGTTGCTGCCACTGGTGCCTCGGCAGCCTGAGACTCTACAGCCTGGGCCTCTGCCGCCCTTGCTGCTTCGGACGCCGTACAGGCAGCATCGCCTGGACCTCTGCAGCTGCCGGTGGTTCCTCTGCCGCTGCCGGTGCTGCCTCCGCCGCCAGAGCCTCTACCGCCTGTGCCTCTGCCGCTGGTGCCTGCACAGCCTGAGCCTCTACCGCCTGGGCCTCCACCGCTGCCGCTGGTGCTTTCACCGCCATAGCCTCTACCACCTGGGCCTCTGCCGATGCCGCTGGTGCCTCCGCAGCCTGAGCCTCTCCCGACTGGTTCCTTGCCGGTGCCGCTGCTGCCTCCTCCGCCAGAGACTCTAACACCTGGGCCTCTGCCGCCGCCGCTGGTGCCTCCGCAGCCCGAGCCTCTATCGCCTGGGCCCTTGTCGCTGCCGCTGGTGCTTCCGCCGCCAGAGCCTCTACCGCCTCATCCTCTGCCACTGCCGCAGCTGCCTCCGCCACCAGAGCCTCTACCGCCTGGCCTCTGCCACTGCCACTGCTGCCTCAGCCGCAAAAATCTCTAACGTCTGGGCCCTCTGCTGCCAACGCGGGTGCCTCTGCCGGTGCTGCTGGTGCCTCTGCCACTTGGGTCTCTGTCGCTGCTGCTGGTGCCTCCGCCGTCAGAGCCTCTACCGCCTGGGCCTCTGCCGCTGCCGCTGGTGCCTACGTAGCCTGAGCCTCTACCGCCTTGGCCTCCACCGGTGCCCCTTGTGCCTCCGCAGCCAGCGCCTCTACCGCCTGGGCCTCTGCCGGTGCTGCTGGTGCCTCCGCCGCCAAAGCCTCTGCCATCTGGGTCTCTGTAGCTGCTGCTTTTGCCTCCGCCGTCAGAGCCTCTACCGCCTGGTCCTCTGGCGCTGGTGCCTCCACTTCCAGAGACTCTACCACCTGGGCCTCTGCCGCTGGTGCCTACGCAGCCCGAGCCTCTACCTCCTGGGCCTCTGCCACTGCCGCTGGTGCCTCCACTGCCAGAGCCTCTACCACCTGGGCCCCTGCCGCTGCCGCTGGTGCTTCCATCGCCAGAGTCTGTACTGCCAGGGCCTCTGCCGCTGCCGTTCGTGCCTCCACAGCCCGAGCCTCTACCGCCTGGGCCTCTGCCACTGCCGCTGGTGCCTCAGCCGCCAAAATCTCTAACGCCTAGGCCCTCTGCCGCCAACGCGGGTCCCTCTGCCGGTGCCGCTGGTGCCTCCCCAGCCTGAGCCTCTACTGCCTGGGCCTCTGCCACTGCTGCCTCCGCACCCCGAGCCTCTACCGCCTGGGCCTCTGCCTCAGCCGCAAAAATCTCTAACGCCTGGGCCCTCTGCTGCCAACGCGGGTGCCTCTGCCGGTGCCGCTGGTGCCTCTGCCACTTGGGTCTCTGTCGCTGCTGCTGGTGCCTCCGCCGTCAGAGCCTCTACCGCCTGGGCCTCTGCCGCTGCCGCTGCTGCCTCCGCAGTCTGAAACTCTACCGCTTGAGCCTCTGCCGGTGCCCCTGGTTCCTCCGCAGCCTGAACTTCTACCGCCTAGGCCTCTGCCACTGCCGCTGGTGCCTCCGCTGCCAGAGCATCTACCGCCTGGGCCCTTGCCGCTGCTGCTTCCATCGCCAGAGTCTGTACTGCCTGGGCCTCTACCGCTGCCGTTCGTGCCTCCACAGCCCGAGCCTCTACCGCCTGGGCCTCTGCCACTGCCGCTGGTGCCTCAGCCGCCAAAATCTCTAACGCCTGGATCCTCTGCCGCCAATGCGGTTACCTCTGCCACTGCCACTGCTGCCTCCGCAGCCCGAGCCTCCACCGCCTGGGCCTGTACCGGTGCTGCTGGTGCCTCCGTCGCCTGAGCCTCCTCCGCCTGGGTCTCTGTAGCTGCTGCTTTTGCCTCCGCCGTCAGAGCCTCTATTGCCTGGTCCTCTGGCGCTGGGGCCTCCACTTACAGAGTCTCTGCCGACTGGGCCTCTACCGCCTCAGACAATGCCGCCTGCGATACTGCTGTTGCCGCTGGTGCGTCCGTTGCCCGAATCTGTACCACCTGAGCTTCTGCCGCTGCCGCTGGTGCCTCTGCCACCTGAGCCTCCTCCGCCTGGTTCTCTGCTGCTGCCGCTGCTGCCTCCGCCGCCTGAGCCTTTACTGCCTGGGCCCTTGCCGCTGCCACTGGTACTTCCGCCAGAGCCTCTACCGCCTGGGCCTTTGCTGCTGCCGCTGTTGCCTCCGCCGCCAGAGCCTCTGCCACCTGGGTCTCTGTCGCTGCTGCTGGTGCCGCCGCCACCAGAGGCTGTACCTCCTGGGCCTCTGTTGCTGCCACTGGTGCCTCGGGAGCCTGAGCCTCTACTGCCTGGGCGTTTGCTGCTGCCGTTGGTGCCTCCACAGCCCGAGCCTCTACCGCCTGGGCCTTTGCTGCTGCCGCTGTTGCCTCCGCCGCCAGAGCCTCTGCCACCTGGATCTCTGTAGCTGCTGCTGGTGCCTCCGCAACCTGAGCCTCTACCGCCTGGGCGTCTGCAGATGCCGCTGGTGCCTCCGCAACCTGATCCTATACCGACTGGGAGTATGCCAATTCAGCTTGTGCCTCTGCCGCCAGAGCCTCTGCCACCTGGGTCTCTGTAGCTGCTGCTGGTGCCTCTGCAGCCCGAGCCTCTACCTCCTGGGCCGTTGCTGCTGCCGTTGCTCCTTCAGCAGCCATAGCCTCTACCGATTGGGCCTCTGCCGGTGCCGCTGGTGCCTCCGCAGCCTGAGCCTCTACCGCCTGGACCTCTGCCAGTGCCGCTGGTGCTTCCACCGCCAGAACCTCTACCACATGGGCATCTGCAGGTGCCGCTGATCCCTCCGCAGCCTGATCCTATACCGACTGGGAGACTGCCGCTGCCGCTGGTGCATCAGCCGCCAGAGCCACTACCGCCTGGGCCTCTGCCGCCTAAGCCAACGCTGCCTGCGCCACTGCTGCTGCCGCTGGTGACTCCGTTGCCCGAATCTGTACCACCTGAGCTTCTTCAGGTGCCGCTGGTGCCTCCGCAGCCTGAGCCTCTACCGCCTGGGCCGTTGCTGCTGCCGCTGCTGCTTCCGCTGCCAGACACTATACTGCCTTGGCCTCTGCCGCTGGTGCCTCCGCAGCCCGAGCCTCTACCGCCTGGGCCCTTGCTGCTGGTGCTTCCACCGCCAGAGCCTATAACTCCTGGGCCTCTGTTGCTGCCACTGGTGCCTCGGCAGCCTGAGACTCTACATCCTGGGCGCTTGCTGCTGGTGCTTCCACCGCCAGAGCCTATAACTCCTGGGCCTTTGTTGCTGCCACTGGTGCCTCGGCAGCCTGAGACTCTACAGCCTGGGCCCTTGCTGCTGGTGCTTCCACTGCCAGAGCCTATAACTCCTGGGCCTCTGTTGCTGCCACTGGTGCCTCGGCAGCCTGAGACTCTACAGCCTTGGCCTCTGCCGCCCTTGCTGGTTCGGACGCCGTACAGGCAGCATAGCCTGGACCTCTGCAGCTGCCGGTGGTTCCTCCACCGCTGCCGGTGCTGCCTCCGCCGCCAGAGCCCCTACCGCCTGGGCCTCCACCGCTGCCGCTGGTGCTTTCACCGCCATAGCCTCTACCACCTGGGCCTCTGCCGATGCCGCTGGTGCCTCCGCAGCCTGAGCCTCTCCCGACTGGTCCCTTGCCGGTGCCGCTGCTGCCTCCTCCGCCAGAGACTCTAACACCTGGGCCTCTGCCGCCGCCGCTGGTGCCTCCGCAGCCCGAGCCTCTATCGCCTGGGCCCTTGTCGCTGCCGCTGGTGCTTCCGCCGCCAGAGCCTCTACCACCTCATCCTCTGCCACTGCCGCAGCTGCCTCCGCCACCAGAGCCTCTACCGCCTGGGCCTCTGCCACTGCCGCTGCTGCCTCAGCCGCAAAAATCTCTAACACCTGGGCCCTCTGCTGCCAACGCGGGTGCCTCTGCCGGTGCTGCTGGTGCCTCTGCCACTTGGGTCTCTGTCGCTGCTGCTGGTGCCTCCGCCGTCAGAGCCTCTACCGCCTGAGCCTCTGCCGCTGCCGCTGGTGCCTACGTAGCCTGAGCCTCTACCGCCTTGGCCTCCACCGGTGCCCCTTGTGCCTCCGCAGCCAGCGCCTCTACCGCCTGGGCCTCTGCCGGTGCTGCTGGTGCCTCCGCCGCCAAAGCCTCTGCCATCTGGGTCTCTGTAGCTGCTGCTTTTGCCTCCGCCGTCAGAGCCTCTACCGCCTGGTCCTCTGGCGCTGGTGCCTCCACTTCCAGAGACTCTACCACCTGGGCCTCTGCCGCTGGTGCCTACGGAGCCCGAGCCTCTACCTCCTGGGCCCTTGCCGCTGCCGCTGGTGCTTCCACCGCCAGAGCCTGTACCTCCTGGGCCTCTGTTGCTGCCACTGGTGCCTCGGCAGCCTGAGCCTCTACAGCCTGGGCCTCTGCCGCCCTTGCTGGTTCGGCCGCCGTACAGGCTGCATCGCCTAGACCTCAGCAGCTGCCGGTGGTTCCTCCGCCGCTGCCGGTGCTGCCTCCGCCGCCAGAGCCTCTACCACCTGTGCCTCTGCCGCTGGTGCCTGCACAGCCTGAGCCCCTACCGCCTGGGCCTCCACCGCTGCCGCTGGTGCTTTCACCGCCATAGCCTCTACCACCTGGGCCTCTGCCGATGCCGCTGGTGCCTCCGCAGCCTGAGCCTCTCCCGACTGGTCCCTTGCCGGTGCCGCTGCTGCCTCCTCCGCCAGAGACTCTAACACCTGGGCCTCTGCCGCCGCCGCTGGTGCCTCCGCAGCCCGAGCCTCTATCGCCTGGGCCCTTGTCGTTGCCGCTGGTGCTTCCGCCGCCAGAGCCTCTACCACCTCATCCTCTGCCACTGCCGCAGCTGCCTCCGCCACCAGAGCCTCTACCGCCTGGGCCTCTGCCACTGCCGCTGCTGCCTCAGCCGCAAAAATCTCTAACGCCTGGATCCTCTGCCGCCAATGCGGTTGCCTCTGCCACTGCCGCTGGTGCCTCCGCAGCCTGAGCCTCTACTGCCTGGGCCTCTGCCACTGCTGCCTCCGCAGCCTGAGCCTCTACCCCTGGGCCTGTACCGGTGCTGCTGGTGCCTCCGCCGCCTGAGCCTCCTCCGCCTGGGTCTCTGTAGCTGCTGCTTTTGCCTCCGCCGTCAGAGCCTCTATCGCCTGGTCCTCTGGCGCTGGGGCCTCCACTTACAGAGTCTCTGCCGACTGGGCCTCTACCGCCTCAGACAATGCCGCCTGCGACACTGCTGTTGCCGCTGGTGCGTCCATTGCCCGAATCTGTACCACCTGAGCTTCTGCCGCTGCTGCTGGTGCCTCTGCCACCTGAGCCTCCTCCGCCTGGTTCTCTGCTGCTGCCGCTGCTGCCGCTGCTGCCTCCGCCACCTGAGCCTTTACTGCCTGGGCCCTTGCCGCTGCCACTGGTACTTCCGCCAGAGCCTCTACCGCCTGGGCCTTTGCAGCTGCCGCTGTTGCCTCCGCCGCCAGAGCCTCTGCCACCTGGGTCTCTGTCGCTGCTGCTGGTGCCGCCGCCACCAGAGGCTGTACCTCCTGGGCCTCTGTTGCTGCCACTGGTGCCTCGGGAGCCTGAGCCTCTACTGCCTGGGCGTTTGCCGCTGCCGTTGGTGCCTCCACAGCCCGAGCCTCTGCCACCGGGGTCTCTGTAGCTGCTGCTGGTGCCTCCGCTACCAGAGCCTCTGCCACCGGGGTCTCTGTAGCTGCTGCTAGTGCCCCCGACGTCAAAGCCTCTACCGCATGGTCCTCTGGGGCCTCAGCCAATGCCGCCTGCGCCACTACTGCTTCCGCTTGTGCCTCCGTTGTCCGAATCTGTACCACCTCAGCTTCTGCCAGTTCCGCTGATGCCTCCGCAGCCTGAGACTCTACCGCCTGGTCCTCTGCCCCTACCGGTGGTGCCTCTGCAGCCCGAGCCTCTACCGCCTGGGCCCTTGACGTTGCCGCTTCTGCCGCCAGAGCCTCTACCGCCTGGGCCTCTACCGCCCCAGCCAACGCTGCCTGCGCCATTGCTGCTGCCGCTGGTGCCTCCGTTGCCCGAATCTGTACCACCTGAGCTTCTGCCGGTGCCGCTGGTGCCTCCGCAGCCTGAGCCTCTACCGCCTGGGCCTCTACCGGTGCCGCTGGTGCCTCCAAAGCCTGAGATTCTACCGCCTTGGCCTCTAGAGGTGCTGCTTGTGCCTCCACAGCCAGCGCCTCTACCGCCTGGGCCTTTGCCGGTGCTGCTGTTGCCTCCGCCGCCAGAGCCTCTGCCACCTGTGCTTCTGTAGCTGCTGCTGATGCCGCCGCCAGAGCCTCTACCTCCTGGGCCTCTGTTGCTGCCACTGGTGCCTTGGCAGCCTGAGTCTCCACCACCTGGGCCTCTGCCGCCCTTGCTGGTTCGGCCGCCGTACAGGCTGCATCACCTGGACCTCTGCAGCTGCTGGTGGTGCCCCTGCCGCTGCCGCTGGTGCTTCCACCGCCATAGCCTCTACCGCCTCGGCCTCTGCCACGGCCGCTGGTGCCTACGCCGCCAGAGCTTCTGCCACCGGGGTCTCTGTAGCTGCTGCTGGTGCCTCCGACGTCAAAGCCTCTACCGCCTGGTCCTCTGGTGCCTCAGCCAATGCCGCCTGCACCACTATTGCTTCCGCTTCTGCCTCCGTTGTCCGAATCTGTACAACCTCAGCTTCTGCCAGTTCCGCTGATGCCTCCGCAGCCTGAGACTCTACCGCCTGGTCTTCTGCCCCTACCGGTGGTGCCTCCGCATCCGGAGCCTCTACCGCCTGGGCCCTTGACGCTGCCACTTCTGCCGCCAGAGCCTCTACCGCCTGGGCCTCTGCCACTGCCGCTGGTGCCTCAGCCGCAAAAATCTCTAACGCCTGGGCCCTCTGCTGCCAACGCGGGTGCCTCTGCCAGTGCTGCTGGTGCCTCTGCCACTTGGGTCTCTGTCGCTGCTGCTGGTGCCTCCGCCGTCAGAGCCTCTACCGCCTGGGCCTCTGCCGCTGCCGCTGGTGCCTCCGCAACCTGAAACTCTACCGCTTGAGCCTCTGCCGATGCCCCTTGTTCCTCCGCAGTCTGAACCTCTACCGCCTAGGCCTCTGCCACTGCCGCCTGGTCCTCTGGCGCTGGTGCCTCCACTTCCAGAGACTCTACCACCTGGGCCTCTGCCGCTGGTGCCTACGCAGCCCGAGCCTCTACCTCCTGGGCCCTTGCCGCTGCCGCTGGTGCTTCCACCGCCAGAGCCTGTACCTCCTGGGCCTCTGCCGATGCCGCTGGTGCCTCCGCAGCCTGAGCCTCTTACCTCCTGGGCCTATGCCGCCTTTGCTCGTTCGGCCGCCGTACAGGCTGCATCGCCTGGACCTCTGCAGCTGCCGGTGGTGCCGCCTCCGCTGCCGGTGGTGCCTCCGCCGCCAGAGCCTCTACCGCCTGGGCCTCCGCCGCTGCCGCTGGTGCTTCCACCGCCATAGCCTCTACCGCCTGGGCCTCTGCCGCTGCCGCTGGTGCCTCTGCAGCCTCAGCCTCTACCGACTGGTCCCTTGCCGCTGCCGCTGCTGCCTTCCACGCCAGAGCCTCTAACTCCTGGGCCCTTGCCGCTGCCGGTGGTGCTTCTGCTGCCACAGCCTCTACCGCCTGGGCCTCTGTCACTGCCGCTGCTGCCTCGGCCGCCAGAGCCTCTACCGCCTGGGACTCTGCCACTGCCGCTGGTGCCTCCGCAGCCCAAGCCTCCACCGCCTGGGCCTCTGCCAGTGACGCTGGTGCCTCTGCAGCCAGCGCCTCTACCGCCTGGGCCTCTGCCGATGCTGCTGGTTCCTCCGCCGCCAGAGCCTCTGCCATCTGGGTCTCTGTAGCTGCTGCTTTTGCCTCCGCCGTCAGAGCCTCTACCGTCTGGTCCTCTGGCGCTGGTGCCTCCACTTCCAGAGACTCTACCACCTGGGCCTCTGCCGCTGGTGCCTACGCAGCCCGAGCCTCTACCTCCTGGGCCCTTGAAGCTGCCGCTGGTGCTTCCACCGCCAGAGCCTGTACCTCCTGGGCCTCTGTTGCTGCCACTGGTGCCTCGGCAGCCTGAGCCTCTACAGCCTGGGCCTCTGCCGCCCTTCCTGGTTCGGGCGCCGTACAGGCTGCATCGCCTGGATCTCTGCAGCTGCCGGTGGTGCCTCCACTGCCAGAGCCTCTGCCGCCTGGGCCCTTGCCACTGCCGCTGGTGCTTCCATCGCACGACTCCCTACTGCCTGGGCCTCTGCCACTTCCGCTGGTGCCTCAGCAGCCAAAATCCGCTTGGCCCTCTGCCGCCAACGCGGGTCCCTGTGCCGGTGCCGCTGGTGCCTCCCCAGCCTGAGCCTCTACCGCCTGGGCCTCTGCCGGTGCCGCTGGTGCCTCCCCAGCCTGAGCCTCTACCGCCTGGGCCTCTGCCGGTGCCGCTGGTGCCTCCGCAGCCTGAGCCTCTACCGCCTGGGCCTCTGCCACTGCGGCTGGTGCCTCTGCCACCAGAGCCTCTGACACCTGGGTCTCTGTAGCTGCTGCTGGTGCCTCCGCCGTCAAAGCCTCTACCGCCTGGTCCTCCGGTGCCTCAGCCAATCCCGCCTGCGCCACTACTGCTATTGCTGGTGCCTCCGTCGTCCGAATCTGCTTTTGCCTCCGCCGTCAGAGTCTCTGCCGCCTGGGCCTCTACCGCCTCAGACAATGCCGCCTGCGACACTGCTGTTGCCGATGGTGCCTCCGTTGCCCGAATCTGTACCACCTGAGCTTCTGCCGGTGCCGCTGGTGCCTCCGCCACCTGAGCCTCTTCAGTCTGTACCTCTGCTGCTGCCGCTGGTGCCTCCGCCACCTGAGCCTCTTCAGTCTGGACCTCTGCTGATGCTGCTGGTGCCTCTGCTGCCTGAGCCTCTACTGCCTGGGCCCATGCCGCTGCCACTGGTACTTCCGCCAGAGCCTCTACCGCCTGGGCCTTTCCTGCTGCCGCTGTTTCCTCCGCCGCCAGAGCCTTTGCCACCTGGGTCTCTGTCACTGCTGCTGGTGCCGCCGCCACCAGAGGCTGTACCTCCTGGGCCTCTGTTGCTGCCACTGCTGCCTCGGCAGCCTGAGCCTCTACTGCCTGGGCATTTGCCGCTGCCGTTGGTGCCTCCACAGCCCGAGCCTCTACCGCCTGGGCCTCTGCCATGGCCGCTGGTGCCTCCGCCACCGGGGTCTGTGTAGCTGCTGGTGGTGCCTCCGACGTCAAAGCCTCTACCGCCTGGTGCTCTGGTGCCTCAGCCAATGCCGCCTGCGCCACTACTGCTTCCGCTTGTGCCTCCGTTGTCCGAATCTGTACCACCTCAGCTTCTGCCAGTTCCGCTGATGCCTCCGCAGCCTGAGACTCTACCGCCTGGTCCTCTGCCCCTACCAGTGGTGCCTCCGCAGCCCGAGCCTCTACCGCCTGGGCCCTTGACACTGCCGCTTCTGCCGCCAGAGCCTCTGCCGCCTGGGCCTCTGCCGCCCCAGCCAACGCAGCCTGCGCCACTGCTGCTGCCGCTGGTGCCTCCGTTGCCCGAATCTGTACCACCTGAGCTTCTGCCGGTGCCGCTGGTGCCTCCGCAGCCTGAGCCTCTACCGCCTGGGCCTCTGCCGGTGCTGCTTGTGCCTCCGCAGCAAGCGCCTCTACCGCCTGGGCCTTTGCCTGTGCTGCTGTTGCCTCCGCCGCCAGAGCCTCTGCCACCTGTGTTTCTGTAGCTTCTGCTGATGCCACTGCCAGAGCCTCTACCTCCTGGGCCTCTGTTGCTGCCACTGGTGCCTTGGCAGCCTGAGCCTACACCGCCTGGGCCTCTGCCGCCCTTGCTGGTACGGCCGCCGTACAGGCTGCATCGCCTGGACCTCTGCAGCTGCTGGTGGTGCCCCTGCCGCTGCCGCTGGTGCTTCCACTGCAATAGTCTCTACCGCCTGGGACTCTGCCGCTGCCGCTGGTGCCTCCGCCGCCAGAGCCTCTACCACCTGGGCCTCTGCCACTGCCGCTGCTGCCTCCACAACCAAAGCCTCTACCGCCTGGGCCTCTGCCACTGCCGCTGGTGCCTCAGCCGCCAAAATCTCTAACGCCTGGATCCTCTGCCGCCAATGCGGTTGCCTCTGCCACTGCCGCTGGTGCCTCCGCGGCCTGAGCCTCTACTGCCTGGGCCTCTGCCACTGCTGCCTCCGCAGCCCGAGCCTCTACGGCCTGGGCCTATACCGGTGCTGCTGGTGCCTCCGTCGCCTGAGCCTCCTCCGCCTGGGTCTCTGTAGCTGCTGCTTTTGCCTCCGCCGACAGAGCCTCTATCGCCTGGTCCTCTGGCGCTGGGGCCTCCACTTACAGAGTCTCTGCCGCCTGGGCCTCTACCGCCTCAGACAATGCCGCCTGCGACACTGCTGTTGCCGCTGGTGCGTCCGTTGCCCGAATCTGTACCACCTGAGCTTCTGCCGCTGCCGCTGGTGCCTCTGCCACCTGAGCCTCCTCCGCCTGGTTCTCTGCTGCTGCCGCTGCTGCCTCCGCCGCCTGAGCCTTTACTGCCTGGGCCTTTGCCGCTGCCACTGGTACTTCCGCCAGAGCCTCTACCGCCTGGGCCTTTGCTGCTGCCGCTGTTGCCTCCGCCGCCAGAGCCTCTGCCACCTGGGTCTCTGTCGCTGCTGCTGGTGCCGCCGCCACCAGAGGCTGTACCTCCTGGGCCTCTGTTGCTGCCACTGGTGCCTCGGGAGCCTGAGCCTCTACTGCCTGGGCGTTTGCTGCTGCCGTTGGTGCCTCCACAGCCCGAGCCTCTACCGCCTGGGCCTCTGCCACGGCCGCTGGTGCCTCCGCCACCAGAGCCTCTGCCACCGGGGTCTCTGTAGCTGCTGCTAGTGCCCCCGACGTCAAAGCCTCTACCGCATGGTCCTCTGGGGCCTCAGCCAATGCCGCCTGCGCCACTACTGCTTCCGCTTGTGCCTCCGTTGTCCGAATCTGTGCCACCTCAGCTTCTGCGAGTTCCGCTGATGCCTCCGTAGCCTGAGACTCTACCGCCTGGTCCTCTGCCCCTACCGGTGGTGCCTCCGCAGCCCGAGCCTCTACCGTCTGGGCCCTTGACGTTGCCGCTTCTGCCGCCAGAACCTCTACCGCCTGGGCCTCTGCCACCCCAGCCAATGCTGCCTGCGCCACTGCCGCTGCTGCTGGTGCTTCCGCCGCCAGACCCTTTACTGCCTGAGCCTCTGCTGCTGCCACTGGTTCCTCCACAGCCTCTACCGCCTGTTCCCTTACCGCTGCCACTGGTTCCTCCGCAGCCTGAGTCTCTACGCCTGGGTATCTGCCACTGCCGCTTGTTTTCCGCCACCAGAGCCTCTACCGCCTGGGCCTCTGCCGCCTCAGCCAATGCCGCCTGCGCCACTGCTGATGCCGCTGGACCCTCCGTTGCCCGAATCTGTATCACCTGAGCTTCTCCCGCTGCCACTGGTGCTTCCGCCGCCTGAGCCAATGCCGCCTGCGCCACTGCTGCTGCAGCTGGTGCCTCCGTTGCCCGAATCTGAATCACCTGAGCTTCTCCCGCTGCCGCTGGTTCCTCCGCCGCCTGAGCCTCTTCCACCTGGGCCTCTGCCGGTGCCACTGGTGCCTCCGCCGCCAGAGCCTCTACCTACTGGGCATCTGCCGCTGGTGCCTCAGCCGCCTGAGCCTCTACCGCCTGGGCCCTTGCCTCTGCCGCTGGTGCTTCGCACGCCAGAACCAATACTGCCTGGGTCTCTGCCTCTGCCGCTGGTGCTTCGCACGCCAGAACCAATACTGCCTGGGTCTCTGCCGCTGCCACTCGTGACTCTGCAGCCTGAGCCTCTACCGCCTGGGCCGTTGATGCTGCCGCTGGTGCTTCCGCAGCCATAGCCTCTACCGCTTGGGCCTCTGACGGTGCCGCTGGTGCCTCCGCCGCCTGAGCCTCTACCGACTGGGCGTCTGCCACTGCCGCTGGTGCCTCAGACGCCAGAGCCTCTACCGCCTGGCCCTCTGCCGGTGCCGCTAGTGAATCCGCAGCCTGAGCCTCTACCGCCTGGGCCTCTGCCACTGCGGCTGGTGCCTCCGCCACCAGAGCCTCTGCCACCTGGGTCTCTGTAGCTGCTGCTGGTGCCTCCGCAGTCAAAGCCTCTACCGCCTGGTCCTCTGGTGCCTCAGACAATGCCGCCTGCGCCACTACTGCTACCGCTGGTGCCTCCGTTGTCCGAATCTGTGCCACTTCAGCTTCTGCCGGTGCTGCTGGTGCCTCTGCCGCCAGACCCTATACTGCCTTGGCCTCTGCCGCTTCCGCTGGTGCCTCCGCAGCCCGAACCTCTACCGCCTAGGCCCTCGCCGCTGCCGCTGGTGCTTCCGCCGCCAGAGCCTCTACCGCCTGGGCCTCTGCCGCCTCAGCCAACGCTGCCTGCGCCACTGCTGCTGCCGCTGGTGCCTCTGTTGCCCGAATCTGTACCACCTGAGCTTCTGCCACTGGTGCCTCCTCAGCCTGAGCCTCTATTGCCTGTGCCTATGTCGGTGCCGCTGGTGCCTCCGGAGCCTGAGCCTCTACCACCTGGGCCTCTGTTGGTGACGCTGGTGCCTCCGCAGCCTGAGCCTCTACCGCCTGGGCCTCTACCGGTGCCTGGGCCTCTGCCGGTGCCGCTGGTGCCTCCGCCACCAGAGCCTCTTTCACTGGGGTCTCTGTAGCTGCTGCTGGTGCCTACGCCGTCAAAGCCTTTAAAGCCTGGTCCTCTGCCGCTGCCGTTGGTGCCTCCGTTGCCCGAATCTGCACCACCTGAGCTTCTGACGGTGCCGCTGGTGCCTCTGCAGCCCGAGCCTCTACCGCCTGGGCCTCTGCCGATGCCGCTGGTGCCTCCACAGCCTGAGCCTTACCGCCTGGGCCTCTGCCACTTCCGCTGGCGACTCCGCAGCCCGAGTCTCTATGGCCTGGGCCTCTGCCGGTGCTTCTGGTGCCTCCGCAGCCTGAGCCTCTACCGCCTGGACCTCTGCCAGTGCCGCTGGTGCTTCCACCGCCAGAACCTCTACCACATGGGAATCTGCAGGTGCCGCTGATCCCTCCGCAGCCTGATCCTATACCCACTGGGAGTCTCCCGCTGCCGCTGGTGCCTCAGCCGCCAGAGCCACTACCGCCTGGGCCTCTGCCGCCTAAGCCAACGCTGCCTGCGCCACTGCTGCTGCCGCTGGTGACTCCGTTGCCCGAATCTGTACCACCTGAGCTTCTTCCGGTGCCGCTGGTGCCTCTGCAGCCCGAGCCTCTACCGCCTGGGCCTCTGCCGATGGTGCCTCCACAGCCTGAGCCTTACCGCCTGGGCCTCTGCCACTTCCGCTGGCGACTCCGCAGCCCGAGCCTCTATGGCCTGGACCTCTGCCGGTGCTTCTGGTGCCTCCGCAGCCTGAGCCTCTACCGCCTGGGCCTCTGGCACTGCTGCTGTTGCCTCCGCCGCCAGAGCCTCTGCCACCTGGATCTCTGTAGCTGCTGCTGGTGCCTCCGCAACCTGAGCCTCTACCGCCTGGGCGTCTGCAGATGCCGCTGGTGCCTCCGCAACCTGATCCTATACCGACTGGGAGTATGCCAATTCAGCTTGTGCCTCTGCAGCCCGAGCCTCTACCTCCTGGGCCGTTGCTGCTGCCGCTGGTCCTTCAGCAGCCATAGCCTCTACCGATTGGGCATCTGCCGGTGCCGCTGGTGCCTCCGCAGCCTGAGCCTCTACCGCCTGGACCTCTGCCAGTGCCGCTGGTGCTTCCACCGTCAGAACCTATACCACATGGGCATCTGCAGGTGCCGCTGATCCCTCCGCAGCCTGATCCTATACCGACTGGGAGTCTGCCGGTGCCGCTGGTGCCTCAGCCGCCAGAGCCACTACCGCCTGGGCCTCTGCCGCCTAAGCCAACGCTGCCTGCGCCACTGCTGCTGCCGCTGGTGACTCCGTTGCCCGAATCTGTACCACCTGAGCTTCTTCCGGTGCCGCTGGTACCTCCGCAGCCTGAGCCTCTACCGCCTGGGCCGTTGCTGCTGCCGCTGCTGCTTCCGCTGCCAGACACTATACTGCCTTGGCCTCTGCCGCTGGTGCCTCCGCAGCCCGAGCCTCTACCGCCTGGGCCCTTGCTGCTGGTGCTTCCACCACCAGAGCCTATAACTCCTGGGCCTCTGTTGCTGCCACTGGTGCCTCGGCAGCCTGAGACTCTACATCCTGGGCGCTTGCTGCTGGTGCTTCCACCGCCAGAGCCTATAACTCCTGGGCCTTTGTTGCTGCCACTGGTGCCTCGGCAGCCTGAGACTCTACAGCCTGGGCCCTTGCTGCTGGTGCTTCCACTGCCAGAGCCTATAACTCCTGGGCCTCTGTTGCTGCCACTGGTGCCTCGGCAGCCTGAGACTCTACAGCCTGGTGCCGGTGCCGCTGGTGCCTCCACAGCCTTAGGCTCAACCGCCAGGGCCTCTGCCACTGCCACTGGTGCCTCCGCCACCAGAGCCTCTACCGCCTGGGCCCTTGCCGCTGCCACTGGTGCTTCAACAGCCTCAGCTTCTACTGCCTGGGCCTATGCCGCTGCCACTGGTGCCTCCGCAGCCTGAGTCTCTACGCCTGGGTATCTGCCACTGCCGCTGGTGCTTCCGCCGCCAGACCCTCTACCACCTGGGCCTCTGCCGCCTCAGCCAATGCCGCCTGTGCCACTGCTGCTGCTGCTGGTGCCTTCGCCACCTGAGCCTCTTCCACCTGGGCCTCTGCCGGTGCCACTGGTGCCTCCGCCGCCAGAGCCTCTACCTACTGGGCGTCTGCCGCTGGTGCCTTAGCGGCCAGAGCCTCTACCGCCTGGGCCCTTGCCTCGGCCGCTGGCGCTTCGGCCGCCATAACCAATACTGCCTGGGTCTCTGCCGCTGCCACTCGTGACTCTGCAGCCTGAGCCTCTACCGCCTGGGCCGTTGATGCTGCCGCTGGTGCTTCCGCAGCCATAGCCTCTACCGCTTCGTCCTCTGACGGTGCCGCTGGTGCCTCCGCAGCCTGAGCCTCTACTGCCTGGGCCTCTGCCACTGCCGCTGGTGCCTCTGCAGCCCAAGCCTCCACCGCCTGGGCCTCTGCCAGTGACGCTGGTGCCTCCGCAGCCAGCGCCTCTACCGCCTGGGCCTCTGCCGGTACTGCTGGTTCCTCCGCTGCCAGAGTCTATGCCACCTGGGTCTCTGTAGCTGCTGCTTTTGCCTCCGCCGTCTGAGCCTCTACCGCCTGGTCCTCTGGCGCTGGTGCCTCCACTTCCAAAGTCTCTACCGCATTGGCCTCTACCACCTCAGCCAATGCCGCCTGGGCCTCTGCTGTTGCCGCTGGTGCCTCCGTTGCCTGAATATGTACCACCTGAGCTTCTGCCGCTGCCGCTGGTGCATCTGCCACCTGAGCCTCTTCCGTCTGGACCTCTGCTGCTGCCGCTGTTGCCTCTGCCGCCAGAGCCTCTGCCACCTTGGTCTCTGTCGCTGCTGCTGGTGCCTCCACCGCCAGAGCCTCTACCGCCTGGGCCCTTGCTGCTGGTGCTTCCACCGCCAGAGCCTATAACTCCTGTGCCTCTGTTGCTGCCACTGGTGCCTCGGCAGCCTGAGACTCTACAGCCTGGGCCCTTGCTGCTGGTGCTTCCACCGCCAGAGCCTATAACTCCTGGGCCTCTGTTGCTGCCACTGGTGCCTCGGCAGCCTGAGACTCTACAGCCTGGGCCTCTGCCGCCCTTGCTGGTTCGGACGCCGTACAGGCAGCATAGCCTGGACCTCAGCAGCTGCCGGTGGTTCCTCCACCGCTGCCGGTGCTGCCTCCGCCGCCAGAGCCTCTACTGCCTGTGCCTCTGCCGCTGGTGCCTGCACAGCCTGAGCCCCTACCGCCTGGGCCTCAACCGCTGCCGCTGGTGCTTTCACCGCCATAGCCTCTACCACCTGGGCCTCTGCCGATGCCGCTGGTGCCTCCGCAGCCTGAGCCTCTCCCGACTGGTCCCTTGCCGGTGCCGCTGCTGCCTCCTCCGCCAGAGACTCTAACACCTGGGCCTCTGCCGCCGCCGCTGGTGCCTCCGCAGCCCGAGCCTCTATCGCCTCGGCCCTTGTCGCTGCCGCTGGTGCTTCCGCCGCCAGAGCCTCTACCACCTCATCCTCTGCCACTGCCGCAGCTGCCTCCGCCACCAGAGCCTCTACCGCCTGGGCCTCTGCCACTGCCGCTGCTGCCTCAGCCGCAAAAATCTCTAACACCTGGGCCCTCTGCTGCCAACGCGGGTGCCTCTGCCGGTGCTGCTGGTGCCTCTGCCACTTGGGTCTCTGTCGCTGCTGCTGGTGCCTCCGCCGTCAGAGCCTCTACCGCCTGGGCCTCTGCCGCTGGTGCCTACGTAGCCTGAGCCTCTACCGCCTTGGCCTCCACCGGTGCCCCTTGTGCCTCCGCAGCCAGCGCCTCTACCGCCTGGGCCTCTGCCAGTGCTGCTGGTGCCTCCGCCGCCAAAGCCTCTGCCATCTGGGTCTCTGTAGCTGCTGCTTTTGCCTCCGCCGTCAGAGCCTCTACCGCCTGGTCCTCTGGCGCTGGTGCCTCCACTTCCAGAGACTCTACCACCTGGGCCTCTGCCGCTGGTGCCTACGCAGCCCGAGCCTCTACCTCCTGGGCCCTTGCCGCTGCTGCTGGTGCTTCCACCGCCAGAGCCTGTACCTCCTGGGCCTCTGTTGCTGCCACTGGTGCCTCGGTAGCCTGAGCCTCTACAGCCTGGGCCTCTGCCGCCCTTGCTGGTTCGGCCGCCGTACAGGCTGCATCGCCTAGACCTCAGCAGCTGCCGGTGGTTCCTCCGCCGCTGCCGGTGCTGCCTCCGCCGCCAGAGCCTCTACCACCTGTGCCTCTGCCGCTGGTGCCTGCACAGCCTGAGCCCCTACCGCCTGGGCCTCCACCGCTGCCCCTGGTGCTTTCACCGCCATAGCCTCTACCACCTGGGCCTCTGCCGATGCCGCTGGTGCCTCCGCAGCCTGAGCCTCTCCCGACTGGTCCCTTGCCGGTGCCGCTGCTGCCTCCTCCGCCAGAGACTCTAACACCTGGGCCTCTGCCGCCACCGCTGGTGCCTCCGCAGCCCGAGCCTCTATCGCCTGGGCCCTTGTCGCTGCCGCTGGTGCTTCCGCCGCCAGAGCCTCTACCACCTCATCCTCTGCCACTGCCGCAGCTGCCTCCGCCACCAGAGCCTCTACCGCCTGGGCCTCTGCCGATGCCGCTGGTGCCTCCGCAGCCTGAGCCTCTCCCGACTGGTCCCTTGCCGGTGCCGCTGCTGCCTCCTCCGCCAGAGACTCTAACACCTGGGCCTCTGCCGCCACCGCTGGTGCCTCCGCAGCCCGAGCCTCTATTGCCTGGGCCCTTGTCGCTGCCGCTGGTGCTTCCGCCGCCAGAGCCTCTACCACCTCATCCTCTGCCACTGCCGCAGCTGCCTCCGCCACCAGAGCCTCTACCGCCTGGGCCTCTGCCACTGCCGCTGCTGCCTCAGCCGCAAAAATCTCTAACACCTGGGCCCTCTGCTGCCAACGCGGGTGCCTCTGCCGGTGCTGCTGGTGCCTCTGCCACTTGGGTCTCTGTCGCTGCTGCTGGTGCCTCCGCCGTCAGAGCCTCTACCGCCTGGGCCTCTGCCGCTGCCGCTGGTGCCTACGTAGCCTGAGCCTCTACCGCCTTAAGGTCTAAAGTAGAAAAAAGAATAGTATGGGACGCAAGCAAAGCCGTGATGAGAGGGTTTTTGATTCAGCAAAATACTTTACAGAAGAGAAAGCAAAATGAGAAGAAGGAGAGAATTTTGGAAAAGATAAAAGAAGGGGAAAAACAATTAAGATCAAAGCCAAAATCCCAAGAGATTTTAAGAGAAATCAAATTTCATCAAACACAATATATGGAACTGATGAATCAAGAATTAGAGTGGAAAATTAAACAAATGAGACAAAAGACCTTTGAATCTGCTGATAAATGTGGCAAGTTATTGGCTTGGCAAATAAAGAAGAGACAAAAACTCAACACGGTAACAAATATAGAAGTGGAAGGAAAAAACATAAGCAACCCAGCGGAAATTAGGAATTGTTTTCAGAACTACTTTAGACAACTTTACACACAAGGGCCGCAGAAAGAAATGGACATACAACAGTTCCTCGAGGAAAATGGGCTGAAAAAGGTTTCGCAAGAAAGTAAGACAATATTGAATCAGGAGATATCAGCACAAGAAATAGAAGATGCCATTCAAGGCATGACGCTGGGCAAATCCCCCGGACCGGATGGACTGACTTCCAAATATTACAAAGTTTTGAAGGAAGGGTTGATACAACCTTTGAAGGAAGTCTGCAATGAGATTATGAAGGGGAAAAGGGCACCCGATACGTGGAGAGGCCTACATTACACTTATACCAAAGACAGAGACTGAAAAGACCCAACTTAAAAACTACCGACCCATCTCGTTATTGAATGTGGATTACAAAATCTTTGCTAATATTTTAGCAAAGAGACTGAAAAGAGTTTTGATGGAGGAGATTCACGGGGACCAAGCGGGCTTTCTCCCAAAAAGGCATTTGTCGAACAATGTAAGGAATATAATTGACATTTTGGAAAAGCTGGAAGTGAACATAAACACTAAAGCTGTTTTGATATTTGTGGATGCCGAGAAAGCCTTTGACAACATCTCTTGGAGTTTTATGTTGAAGAACCTCCGGGGGATGGGGGTAGGCCAAGGGTTTGAGAATGGTATAGGTGCAATATACTCTGAACAGAAAGCCAAACTAATTGTAAATAATGTGGTTACAGAAGAGTTCAAGATTGAAAAAGGGACACGTCAGGGGTGCCCTATCTCCCCACTACTTTTTATATCGGTCCTGGAGGTTTTGCTTAATATGATTAGGAGGGACCAGTTGGTTAAAGGGATTCAGGTCGGAGCTAAACAATATAAACTGAGAGCATTTGCAGATGACTTAGTACTTATATTACAAGAGCCAGAAGCTAGCACGAAAAGAGTTTTGGAAATAATTCAAGAGTTTGGTCAAATGGCAGGACTTAAATTGAATAAGTCTAAGACAAAGGTTTTGGAGAAAAATTTGACACAGATAGAAAAGGAAAGGTTCCAGAATGAGACAGGGTTAACTGTGGTTAAAAAAGTGAAATATTTGGGTATAAATATGACAGCTAAAAATGTGAATTTGTTTAAAGATAATTATGAAAAAACTTGGAGAGAAGTGAAAAAAGATTTGGAGATTTGGTCCAACTTAAAGCTTTCCTTGTTAGGCCGTATTGCAGCTATAAAGATGAATGTATTGCCAAGAATGTTGTTTTTGTTCCAAGCATTGCAAATAATTGATAAAATGGATTGTTTCAAGAGGTGGCAAAAAGACATATCTAAATTTGTCTGGCAGGGCAAAAAGCCCAGAATTAAATTTAAGATATTAACGGATTCAAAGGAAAGAGGGGGGTTTGCCCTGCCAGACTTTAAACTTTACTATGAAGCGGCAGCTTTCTGCTGGCTGAAAGAATGGCTACTTCTTGAAAACACAGACATTTTGGATTTGGAAGGTTTTAATAACATTTTTGGGTGGCATGCATATTTGTGGTATGACAAGGTTAAAGCACATAAAAGTTTCAAAAATCATATTGTCAGAAAAGCACTATTAAATGTCTGGGTCAGATATAAAGACTTGCTGGAAAATAAAACTCCAAGGTGGCTGTCGCCAATGGAAGCTAAGGCAGTTAAAAAGTTAAATATGGAGTCCAAGTGGCCAAGATACTGGGAAATTTTGGAAAAGGAAGGGGACAAATTGAGATTGCAGAGTTTTGAGAAATTAAAAGGGAAGGTGAGAGATTGGTTCCACTACCATCAAATAAATGAAGCGTTTAAACTGGACAGTAAAATTGGCTTCCAGGTGGAAAAATCAAAATTGGAGATAGAACTGTTAGAACCCAGTACTAAGAATTTGTCCAAAATGTACAATTTGCTGCTGAAATGGAATACACAAGATGAAACGGTTAAATCGGTCATGATTAAATGGGCTCAGGACATTGGTCATAATATCTTGTTTGCTGATTGGGAAAAGTTGTGGACCACCGGGATAAAATTTACGGCATGTAATGCCTTAAGAGAAAACATTATGAAAATGATATATAGGTGGTACATAACCCCAGTCAAGCTTGCAAAGATTTACCATGTGCCTGACAACAAATGTTGGAAATGTAAAGAAACTGAAGGTACATTTTTTCATCTTTGGTGGACTTGCCCGAAGATTAAGGCATTCTGGGAAATGATCTATAATGAACTTAAAAAGGTATTTAAATATACTTTCCCCAAGAAACCAGAGGCCTTTCTCTTGGGTATTGTCGGCCAAGGGGTGTTAAAGACGGATATAACTTTCTTTATGTATGCTACAACAGCAGCTAGAATACTCATTGCGAAGTACTGGAAGACGCAAGAACTACCCACACTGGAAGAATGGCAGATGAAGGTGATAGACTATATGGGCCTGGCAGAAATGACGAGCAGAATCCGAAACCAGGGAAGAGAAGCAGCGCAAGAAGAATGGAAAAAATTCAAGGACTATTTAAAGAAATATTACAAAGTTAATGAAAGTTAGAATGATGTTGGACTGGAAAGTAAATGGTTACTATTAGCAATGGTTAAGACAAGGAGAATAAGGAAGAATAGTCTAAATTTAAATTAAAATAAGGCAAGATTTGCTGAACAATCGATAAGAATTTGGAATACAGAAAGGGGAGGCATGAGGAAGTCGGGGAAGATAGGATATGAAATTAGGATATGAAATGATACATGTTTTTTGTTTTGTTTTTGTTTTTGTATGTTTATGTTTGTTGTATTGTGTCTATATGGAAAAATAAAAATATTATAAAAAAAAAAAGAGCCTCTACCGCCTTGGCCTCCACCGGTGCCCCTTGTGCCTCCGCAGCTAGCGCCTCTACCGCCTGGGCCTCTGCCGGTGCTGCTGGTGCCTCCGCCGCCAAAGCCTCTGCCATCTGGGTCTCTGTAGCTGCTGCTTTTGCCTCCGCCGTCAGAGCCTCTACCGCCTGGTCCTCTGGCGCTGGTGCCTCCACTTCCAGAGACTCTACCACCTGGGCCTCTGCCGCTGGTGCCTACGCAGCCCGAGCCTCTACCTCCTGGGCCCTTGCCGCTGCCGCTGGTGCTTCCACCGCCAGAGCCTGTACCTCCTGGGCCTCTGTTGCTGCCACTGGTGCCTCGGCAGCCTGAGCCTCTACAGCCTGGGCCTCTGCCGCCCTTGCTGGTTCGGCCGCCGTACAGGCTGCATCGCCTAGACCTCAGCAGCTGCCGGTGGTGCCTCCACTGCCAGAGCCTCTACCACCTGGGCCCTTGCCGCTGCCGCTGGTGCTTCCATCGCCAGAGTCTGTACTGCCAGGGCCTCTGCCGCTGCCGTTCGTGCCTCCACAGCCCGAGCCTCTACCGCCTGGGCCTCTGCCACTGCCGCTGGTGCCTCAGCCGCCAAAATCTCTAACGCCTGGGCCCTCTGCCGCCAACGCGGGTCCCTCTGCCGGTGCCGCTGGTGCCTCCCCAGCCTGAGCCTCTACTGCCTGGGCCTCTGCCACTGCTGCCTCCGCAGCCCGAGCCTCTACCGCCTGTGCCTCTGCCTCTGCCGCTGGTGCCTCAGCCGCAAAAATCTCTAACGCCTGGGCCCTCTGCTGCCAACGCGGGTGCCTCTGCCGGTGCCGCTGGTGCCTCTGCCACTTGGGTCTCTGTCGCTGCTGCTGGTGCCTCCGCCGTCAGAGCCTCTACCGCCTGGGCCTCTGCCGCTGCCGCTGCTGCCTCCGCAGCCTGAAACTCTACCGCTTGAGCCTCTGCCGGTGCCCCTGGTTCCTCCGCAGCCTGAACCTCTACCGCCTAGACCTCTGCCACTGCCGCTGGTGCCTCCGCTGCCAGAGCATCTACCGCCTGGGCCCTTGCCGCTGCTGCTTCCATCGCCAGAGTCTGTACTGCCTGGGCCTCTGCCACTGCCGCTGGTGCCTCAGCCGCCAAAATCTCTAACGCCTGGATCCTCTGCCGCCAATGCGGTTGCCTCTGCCACTGCCGCTGGTGCCTCCGCAGCCTGAGCCTCTACTGCCTGGGCCTCTGCCACTGCTGCCTCCGCAGCCCGAGCCTCTACCACCTGGGCCTGTACCGGTGCTGCTGGTGCCTCCATCGCCTGAGCCTCCTCCGCCTGGGTCTCTGTAGCTGCTGCTTTTGCCTCCGCCGACAGAGCCTCTATCGCCTGGTCCTCTGGCGCTGGGGCCTCCACTTACAGAGTCTCTGCCGACTGGGCCTCTACCGCCTCAGACAATGCCGCCTGCGACACTGCTGTTGCCGCTGGTGCGTCCATTGCCCGAATCTGTACCACCTGAGCTTCTGCCGCTGCCGCTGGTGCCTCTGCCACCTGAGCCTCCTCCGCCTGGTTCTCTGCTGCTGCCGCTGCTGCCTCCGCCGCCTGAGCCTTTACTGCCTGGGCCCTTGCCGCTGCCACTGGTACTTCCGCCAGAGCCTCTACCGCCTGGGCCTTTGCTGCTGCCGCTGTTGCCTCCGCCGCCAGAGCCTCTGCCACCTGGGTCTCTGTCGCTGCTGCTGGTGCCGCCGCCACCAGAGGCTGTACCTCCTGGGCCTCTGTTGCTGCCACTGGTGCCTCGGGAGCCTGAGCCTCTACTGCCTGGGCGTTTGCCGCTGCCGTTGGTGCCTCCACAGCCCGAACCTCTGCCACCGGGGTCTCTGTAGCTGCTGCTGGTGCCTCCGCCACCAGAGCCTCTGCCACCGGGGTCTCTGTAGCTGCTGCTAGTGCCCCCGACGTCAAAGCCTCTACCGCCTGGTCCTCTGGTGCCTCAGCCAATGCCGCCTGCGCCACTATTGCTTCCGCTTCTGCCTCCGTTGTCCGAATCTGTACAACCTCAGCTTCTGCCAGTTCCACTGATGCCTCCGCAGCCTGAGACTCTACCGCCTGGTCTTCTGCCCCTACCGGTGGTGCCTCCGCAGCCCGAGCCTCTACCGCCTGGGCCCTTGACGCTGCCACTTCTGCCGCCAGAGCCTCTACCGCCTGGGCCTCTGCCACTGCCGCTGGTGCCTCAGCCGCAAAAATCTCTAACGCCTGGGCCCTCTGCTGCCAACGCGGGTGCCTCTGCCGGTGCTGCTGGTGCCTCTGCCACTTGGGTCTCTGTCGCTGCTGCTGGTGCCTCCGCCGTCAGAGCCTCTACCGCCTGGGCCTCTGCCGCTGCCGCTGCTGCCTCCGCAGCCTGAAACTCTACCGCTTGAGCCTCTGCCGGTGCCCCTGGTTCCTCCGCAGCCTGAACCTCTACCGCCTAGACCTCTGCCACTGCCGCTGGTGCCTCCGCTGCCAGAGCATCTACCGCCTGGGCCCTTGCCGCTGCTGCTTCCATCGCCAGAGTCTGTACTGCCTGGGCCTCTGCCACTGCCGCTGGTGCCTCAGCCGCCAAAATCTCTAACGCCTGGATCCTCTGCCGCCAATGCGGTTGCCTCTGCCACTGCCGCTGGTGCCTCCGCAGCCTGAGCCTCTACTGCCTGGGCCTCTGCCACTGCTGCCTCCGCAGCCCGAGCCTCTACCGCCTGGGCCTGTACCGGTGCTGCTGGTGCCTCCATCGCCTGAGCCTCCTCCGCCTGGGTCTCTGTAGCTGCTGCTTTTGCCTCCGCCGACAGAGCCTCTATCGCCTGGTCCTCTGGCGCTGGGGCCTCCACTTACAGAGTCTCTGCCGACTGGGCCTCTACCGCCTCAGACAATGCCGCCTGCGACACTGCTGTTGCCGCTGGTGCGTCCGTTGCCCGAATCTGTACCACCTGAGCTTCTGCCGCTGCCGCTGGTGCCTCTGCCACCTGAGCCTCCTCCGCCTGGTTCTCTGCTGCTGCCGCTGCTGCCTCCGCCGCCTGAGCCTTTACTGCCTGGGCCCTTGCCACTGCCACTGGTACTTCCGACAGAGCCTCTACCGCCTGGGCCTTTGCTGCTGCCGCTGTTGCCTCCGCCGCCAGAGCCTCTGCCACCTGGGTCTCTGTCGCTGCTGCTGGTGCCGCCGCCACCAGAGGCTGTACCTCCTGGGCCTCTGTTGCTGCCACTGGTGCCTCGGGAGCCTGAGCCTCTACTGCCTGGGCGTTTGCCGCTGCCGTTGGTGCCTCCACAGCCCGAACCTCTGCCACCGGGGTCTCTGTAGCTGCTGCTGGTGCCTCCGCCACCAGAGCCTCTGCCACCGGGGTCTCTGTAGCTGCTGCTAGTGCCCCCGACGTCAAAGCCTCTACCGCCTGGTCCTCTGGTGCCTCAGCCAATGCCGCCTGCGCCACTATTGCTTCCGCTTCTGCCTCCGTTGTCCGAATCTGTACAACCTCAGCTTCTGCCAGTTCCACTGATGCCTCCGCAGCCTGAGACTCTACCGCCTGGTCTTCTGCCCCTACCGGTGGTGCCTCCGCAGCCCGAGCCTCTACCGCCTGGGCCCTTGACGCTGCCACTTCTGCCGCCAGAGCCTCTACCGCCTGGGCCTCTGCCACTGCCGCTGGTGCCTCAGCCGCAAAAATCTCTAACGCCTGAGCCCTCTGCTGCCAACGCGGGTGCCTCTGCCGGTGCTGCTGGTGCCTCTGCCACTTGGGTCTCTGTCGCTGCTGCTGGTGCCTCCGCCGTCAGAGCCTCTACCGCCTGGGCCTCTGCCGCTGCCGCTGGTGCCTCCGCAACCTGAAACTCTACCGCTTGAGCCTCTGCCGATGCCCCTTGTTCCTCCGCAATCTGAACCTCTACCGCCTAGGCCTCTGCCACTGCCGCTGGTGCCTCCGCTGCCAGAGCATCTACCGCCTGGGCCTGTACCGGTGCTGCTGGTGCCTCCGCCGCCTGAGCCTCCTCCGCCTGGGTCTCTGTAGCTGCTGCTTTTGCCTCCGCCGTCAGAGCCTCTACCGCCTGGTCCTCTGGCGCTGGTGCCTCCACTTACAGAGACTCTGCCGCCTGGGCCTCTACCGTCTCAGACAATGCCGCCTGCGACACTGCTGTTGCCGCTGGTGCCTCCGTTGCCCGAATTTGTACCACCTGAGCTTCTGCCGCTGCCGCTGGTGCCTCTGCCACCTGAGCCTCTTCCGTCTGGACCTCTGCTGCTGCCGCTGGTGCCTCCGCCGCCTGAGCCTCCTCCGCCTGGAACTCTGCTGCTGCTGCTGCTGCCTCCGGCGCCCGAGCCTCTACTGCCTGGGCCCTTGCCCCTGCCACTGGTACTTCCTCCAGAGCCTCCACCGCCTGGGCCTTTGATGCTGCCGCTGTTGCCTCTGCCGCCAGAGCCTCTGCCACCTGGGTCTCTGTCGCTGCTGCTGGTGCCGCCGCCACCAGAGGCTGTACCTCCTGGGCCTCTGTTGCTGCCACTGCTGCCTCGGCAGCCTGAGCCTCTACTGCCTGGGCGTTTGCCGCTGCCGTTGGTGCCTCCGCAGCCCGAGCCTCTACCGCCTGGGCCTCTGCCACGGCCGCTGGTGCCTCCGCCACCAGAACCTCTGCCACCGGGGTCTCTGTAGCTGCTGGTGGTGCCTCCGACGTCAAAGCCTCTACCGCATGGTCCTCTGGTGCCTCAGCCAATGCCGCCTGCGCCACTACTGCTTCCGCTTTTGCCTCCGTTTTCCGAATCTGTACCACCTCAGATTCTGCCAGTTCCGCTGATGCCTCCGCAGCCTGAGACTCTACCGCCTGGTCTTCTGCCCCTACCGGTGGTGCCTCTGCAGCCCGAGCCTCTACCGCCTGGGCCCTTGACGCTGCCGCTTCTGCCGCCAGAGCCTCTACGGCCTGGGCCTCTGCCGCCCCAGCCAACGCTGCCTGCGCCACTGCTGCTGCCGCTGGTGCCTCCGTTGCCCGAATCTGTACCACCTGAGCTTCTGCCGGTGCCGCTGGTGCCTCCGCAGCCTGAGCCTCTACCGCCTGGGCCTCTGCCGGTACCGCTTGTTCCTCCGCAGCCAGCGCCTCTACCCCCTGGGCCTTTACCGGTGCTGCTGTTGCCTCCGCCGCTAGAGCCTCTGCCACCTGTGTTTCTGTAGCTGCAGCTGATGCCGACGTCAGAGCCTCTACCTCCTGGGCCTCTGTTGCTGCCACTGGTGCCTTGGCAGTCTAAGCCTCCACGGCCTGGGCCTCTGCCGCCCTTGCTGGTTCGGCCGCCGTACATGCTGCATTGCCTGGACCTCTGCAGCTGCTGGTGGTGCCCCTGCTGCTGCTGCCGCTGGTGCTTCCACCGCCATAGCCTCTACCGCCTGGGACTCTGCCGCTGCCGCTGGTGCCTCCGCCGCCAGAGCCTCTACCACCTGGGCCTCTGCCACTGCCGCTGCTGCCTCCACAACCAAAGCCTCTACCACCTGGGCCCTTGCCTCTGCCACTGGTGCTTCTGCCTCCAGAGCCTCTACTGTCTGGGCCTCGGCCACTGCCGCTGGTGATTCGCTGCCAGAGCCTCTACTGCCTGGGCCTCTGCCTGTCCCGCTGGTGCCTACGCAGCCCGAGCCTCTACCGCCTGTGTCTCTGGCCCTGGTGCCTCCACTTCCAGAGTCTCTACCCCCTGGGCCTCTGCCGCCTCAAACAATGCCGCCAGGGCCAATGCTGCTGCCGCTGGTGCCTCCGTTGCCCGAATCTGTACCACCTGAGCTTCTGCCGCTGCCGCTGGTGCCTCCGCCACCTGAGCCTCTTCCGTCTGGACCTCGGCCGCTGCCACTGGTGCCTCCGTCGCCTGAGCCTCTTCCGCTTGAGCCTTTGCTGCTGCAGCTGTTGCCTCCGCCGCCAGAGCCTATGCCACCTGGGTCTCTGTCGCTGCTGCTGGTGCCGCCGCCGTCAGAGCCTCTACCGCCTGTTCCCTTGCCGCTGCCGCTGGTGCCTCCGCAGCCCGAGCCTCTACCGCCTGGGCTCTGCCACTGCCGCTGGTGCCTACGCCCCACAGCCTCTTCCGCCCGGACCTCTGCCGCTGGTGCCTCTGCTTCCAGAGTCTCTACCGCCTGGGCCTGTCCCACCTCAGCCAATGGCGTCTGCAACACTGCTGCTGACGCTGGTGCTTCCGTTGCACGAATTTGTACCACCTGAGTTTCTGCCGCTGCCGCTGGTGCCTCCGCCACCAGAACCTCTGCCACCGAGGTCTGTGTAGCTGCTGGTGGTGCCTCCGACGTCAAAGCCTCTACCGCCTGGTCCTCTGGTGCCTCAGCCAATGCCGCCTGCGCCACTACTGCTTCCGCTTGTGCCTCCGGTGTCCGAATCCGTTGGACCTCCTGGGCCCTTGAAGCTGCCGCTGGTGCTTCCGCCGCCACAGCCTCTACCGCCTGGGCCTCTGTCACTGCCGCTGCTGCCTCGGCCGCCAGAGCCTCTACCGCCTGAGCCTCTGCCACTGCCGCTGCTGCCTCCGCCGCCAGAGCCTCTACTGCCTGGGACTCTGCCACTGCCGCTGGTGCCTCCGCAGACCAAGCCTCCACCGCCTGGGCCTCTGCCACTGAAGCTGGTGCCTCCGCAGCCAGCGCCTCTACCGCCTGGGCCTCTGCCGATGCTGCTGGATCCGCCGCCGCCAGAGCCTCTGCCATCTGGGTCTCTGTAGCTGCTGCTTTTGCCTCCGCCGTCAGAGCCTCTACCGTCTGGTCCTCTGGCGCTGGTGCCTCCACTTCCAGAGACTCTACCACCTGGGCCTCTGCCGCTGGTGCCTACGCAGCCCGAGCCTCTACCTCCTGGGCCCTTGAAGCTGCCGCTGGTGCTTCCACCGCCAGAGCCTGTACCTCCTGGGCCTCTGTTGCTGCCACTGGTGCCTCGGCAGCCTGAGCCTCTACAGCCTGGGCCTCTGCCGCCCTTGCTGGTTCGGCCGCCGTACAGGCTGCATCGCCTGGACCTCTGCAGCTTTCGCTGGTGCGTCAGCCGCCAAAATCTCTAATGCCTAGGCCCTCTGCCGCTGCCGCTGGTGCTTCCACTGCAATAGCCTCTACCGCCTGGGACTCTGCCGCTGCCATTCGTGCCTCCACAGCCCGAGCCTCTACCGCCTGGGCCTCTGCCGGTGCCGCTGGTGCCTCCCCAGCCTGAGCCTCTACTGCCTGGGCCTCTGGCACTGCTGCCTCCGCAGCCCGAGCCTCTACCGCCTGGGCCTCTGTCGGTGCCGCTGGTGCTTCCACCGCCAGAGCCTCTGCCACCTGGGTCTCTGTCTCTGCTGCTGCTGCCTCTGCCGTCAGAGCCTCTACCGCCTGGGCCTCTGCCGCTGCCGTTGTTGCCTCCGCCACCAGAGCCTCTGCCACCTGGGTCTCTGTCGCTGCCGCAGGCGCCTCCACCGCCTGAGCCTCTTCCACCTGAGCCTCTGCCGCTGCCGCTGGTGCCTCCGCAGCCTGAGCCTCTCACGACTGGTCCATTGCCGCTGCCGCTGCTGCCTCCACCGCCAGAGCCTCTACCGCCTGGGCCTCTGCCACTGCCGCTGCTGCCTCCGCCGCCAGAGCATCTACCGCCTGGGCCTCTGCCGCTGGTGCCTCCGCAGCCTGAGGCTCTACCGCCTTGGCCTCTACCGGTGCCGCTTGTGCCTCCGCAGCCAGCGCCTCTACCGCCTGGGCCTCTGCCACTGCCACTGCTGCCTCCGCCGCCAGAGCCTCTACCGCCTTGACCTCTGCCGCTGGTGCCTCCGCCGCCTGAGCCTCTTCCACCTGGGCCTCTTCCACCGCCGCGGGTGCCTCCGCTGCCTGAGCCTCTACTGACTGGGCGTCTGCCACTGCCGCTGTTGCCTCAGCCGCCAGAGCCTCTACCGCCTGGGCCCTTGCCTCTGCCGCTGCTGCTTCCGCCGCCAGAACCAATACTGCCTGGGTCTCTGCTGGTGCTGCTCGTGCCTCTGCCGCCCGAGCCTCTACCGCTTGGGCCATTGCTGCTGCCGCTGGTGCTTCCGCAGCCATAGCCTCTACCGCTTGGGCCTCTGCCGCTGGTGCCTCCGCAGCCTGAGCCTCTACTGCCTGGACCTCTGCCGGTGCCGCTGGTGCCTCTGCAGCCTGAGCCTCTACTGACTGGGCATCTGCCACTGCCGCTGGTGCCTCAGCCGCCAGAGCCTCTACCGCCTGGGCCCTTGCCTCTGCCGTTGCTGCTTCCGCCGCCAGAACCAATACTGCCTGGGTCTCTGCCGCTGCCGCTCGTGCTTCTGCAGCCCGAGCCTCTAACGCCTGGGCCGTTGCTGCTGCCGCTGCTGCTTCCGCCGCCAGAACCAATACTGCCTGGGTCTCTGCTGGTGCCACTCGTGCCTCTGCCACCCGAGCCTCTACCGCTTGGGCCATTGCTGCTGCCGCTGGTGCTTCCACAGCCATAGCTTCTACCGCTTGGGCCTCTGCCGGTGCCGCTGGTGCCTCTGCAGCCTGAGCCTCTACCGCCTGGGCCTCTGCCACTGCGGCTGGTGCCTCTGCCACCAGAGCCTCTGACACCTGGGTCTCTGTAGCTGCTGCTGGTGCCTCCGCCGCCAGAGCCTCTACCGCCTGGGTCTCTGTCGCTGCCGCAGGCGCCTCCACCGCCTGAGCCTCTTCCACCTGAGCCTCTGCCGCTGCCGCTGGTGCCTCCGCAGCCTGAGCCTCTCACGACTGGTCCATTGCCGCTGCCATTCGTGCCTCCACAGCCCGAGCCTCTACCGCCTGGGCCTCTGCCGGTGCCGCTGGTGCCTCCCCAGCCTGAGCCTCTACTGCCTGGGCCTCTGGCACTGCTGCCTCCGCAGCCCGAGCCTCTACCGCCTGGGCCTCTGTCGGTGCCGCTGGTGCTTCCACCGCCAGAGCCTCTGCCACCTGGGTCTCTGTCTCTGCTGCTGCTGCCTCTGCCGTCAGAGCCTCTACCGCCTGGGCCTCTGCCGCTGCCGTTGTTGCCTCCGCCACCAGAGCCTCTGCCACCTGGGTCTCTGCCGCTGCCGCTCGTGCTTCTGCAGCCCGAGCCTCTAACGCCTGGGCCGTTGCTGCTGCCGCTGCTGCTTCCGCCGCCAGAACCAATACTGCCTGGGTCTCTGCTGGTGCCACTCGTGCCTCTGCCACCCGAGCCTCTACCGCTTGGGCCATTGCTGCTGCCGCTGGTGCTTCCACAGCCATAGCTTCTACCGCTTGGGCCTCTGCCGGTGCCGCTGGTGCCTCTGCAGCCTGAGCCTCTACCGCCTGGGCCTCTGCCACTGCGGCTGGTGCCTCTGCCACCAGAGCCTCTGACACCTGGGTCTCTGTAGCTGCTGCTGGTGCCTCCGCCGCCAGAGCCTCTACCGCCTGAGCCTCTTCCACCTGAGCCTCTGCCGCTGCCGCTGGTGCCTCCGCAGCCTGAGCCTCTCACGACTGGTCCATTGCCGCTGCCGCTGCTGCCTCCACCGCCAGAGCCTCTACCGCCTGGGCCTCTGCCACTGCCGCTGCTGCCTCCGCCGCCAGAGCATCTACCGCCTGGGCCTCTGCCGCTGGTGCCTCCGCAGCCTGAGGCTCTACCGCCTTGGCCTCTACCGGTGCCGCTTGTGCCTCCGCAGCCAGCGCCTCTACCGCCTGGGCCTCTGCCACTGCCACTGCTGCCTCCGCCGCCAGAGCCTCTACCGCCTTGACCTCTGCCGCTGGTGCCTCCGCCGCCTGAGCCTCTTCCACCTGGGCCTCTTCCACCGCCGCGGGTGCCTCCGCTGCCTGAGCCTCTACTGACTGGGCGTCTGCCACTGCCGCTGTTGCCTCAGCCGCCAGAGCCTCTACCGCCTGGGCCCTTGCCTCTGCCGCTGCTGCTTCCGCCGCCAGAACCAATACTGCCTGGGTCTCTGCTGGTGCTGCTCGTGCCTCTGCCGCCCGAGCCTCTACCGCTTGGGCCATTGCTGCTGCCGCTGGTGCTTCCGCAGCCATAGCCTCTACCGCTTGGGCCTCTGCCGCTGGTGCCTCCGCAGCCTGAGCCTCTACTGCCTGGACCTCTGCCGGTGCCGCTGGTGCCTCTGCAGCCTGAGCCTCTACTGACTGGGCATCTGCCACTGCCGCTGGTGCCTCAGCCGCCAGAGCCTCTACCGCCTGGGCCCTTGCCTCTGCCGTTGCTGCTTCCGCCGCCAGAACCAATACTGCCTGGGTCTCTGCCGCTGCCGCTCGTGCTTCTGCAGCCCGAGCCTCTAACGCCTGGGCCGTTGCTGCTGCCGCTGCTGCTTCCGCCGCCAGAACCAATACTGCCTGGGTCTCTGCTGGTGCCACTCGTGCCTCTGCCACCCGAGCCTCTACCGCTTGGGCCATTGCTGCTGCCGCTGGTGCTTCCACAGCCATAGCTTCTACCGCTTGGGCCTCTGCCGGTGCCGCTGGTGCCTCTGCAGCCTGAGCCTCTACCGCCTGGGCCTCTGCCACTGCGGCTGGTGCCTCTGCCACCAGAGCCTCTGACACCTGGGTCTCTGTAGCTGCTGCTGGTGCCTCCGCCGCCAGAGCCTCTACCGCCTGGGTCTCTGTCGCTGCCGCAGGCGCCTCCACCGCCTGAGCCTCTTCCACCTGAGCCTCTGCCGCTGCCGCTGGTGCCTCCGCAGCCTGAGCCTCTCACGACTGGTCCATTGCCGCTGCCATTCGTGCCTCCACAGCCCGAGCCTCTACCGCCTGGGCCTCTGCCGGTGCCGCTGGTGCCTCCCCAGCCTGAGCCTCTACTGCCTGGGCCTCTGGCACTGCTGCCTCCGCAGCCCGAGCCTCTACCGCCTGGGCCTCTGTCGGTGCCGCTGGTGCTTCCACCGCCAGAGCCTCTGCCACCTGGGTCTCTGTCTCTGCTGCTGCTGCCTCTGCCGTCAGAGCCTCTACCGCCTGGGCCTCTGCCGCTGCCGTTGTTGCCTCCGCCACCAGAGCCTCTGCCACCTGGGTCTCTGTCGCTGCCGCAGGCGCCTCCACCGCCTGAGCCTCTTCCACCTGAGCCTCTGCCGCTGCCGCTGGTGCCTCCGCAGCCTGAGCCTCTCACGACTGGTCCATTGCCGCTGCCGCTGCTGCCTCCACCGCCAGAGCCTCTACCGCCAGAGCCTCTGACACCTGGGTCTCTGTAGCTGCTGCTGGTGCCTCCGCCGCCAGAGCCTCTACCGCCTGGGCCTCTGCCGCTGGTGCCTCCGCTGCCTGAGCCTCTTCCACCTGGGCCTCTGCCACCGCCGCTGGTGCCTCCGCTGCCTGAGCCTCTTCCGTCTGGACCTCGGCCGCTGCCACTGGTGCCTCCGTCGCCTGAGCCTCTTCCGCTTGAGCCTTTGCTGCTGCAGCTGCTGCCGCTGGTGCCTCCGCCATCTGCGCCCCTTCCGTCTTGATCTCTGCCGATGCCACTGGTGCTTCCACCGCCAGAGCCTCTGCCACCTGGGTCTCTGTCTCTGCTGCTGCTGCCTCTGCCGTCAGAGCCTCTACCGCCTGGGCCTCTGCCGCTGCCGTTGTTGCCTCCGCCACCAGAGCCTCTGCCACCTGGGTTTCTCTCGCTGCCGCAGGCGCCTCCACCGTCTGAGCCTCTTCCACCTGGGCCTCTGCCGCTGCCGCTGGTGCCTCCGCAGCCTGAGCCTCTACCGCCTGGGCCTCTGCCGCAGCCGCTGGTGCTTCCACCGCCATAGCCTCTACCGCCTGGGCCTCCGCCACTGCCGCTGGAGCTTTCACCGCCATAGCCTCTACCGCCTGGGCCTCTGCCGCTGCCGCTGGTGCCTCCGCAGCCTGAGCCTCTCACGACTGGTCCATTGCCGCTGCCGCTGCTGCCTCCACCGCCAGAGCCTCTACCACCTGGGCCTCTGCCGCTGCCGCAGCTGCCTCTGCCGCCAGAGCCTCTACCGCCTGGGCCTCTGCCACTGGCGCTGCTGCCTCCGCCGCCAGAGCCTCTACCGCCTGGGCCTCTGCCGCTGGTGCCTCCGCACCCTGAGGCTCTACCGCCTTGGCCTCTACCGGTGCCGCTTGTGCCTCCGCAGCCAGCGCCTCTACCGCCTGGGCCTCTGCCACTGCCACTGCTGCCTCCGCCGCCAGAGCCTCTACCGCCTGGGCCTCTGCCGCTGGTGCCTCCGCCGCCTGAGCCTCTTCCACCTGGGCCTCTTCCACCGCTGCTGGTGCCTCCGCTGCCTGAGCCTCTACTGACTGGGCGTCTGCCACTGCCGCTGTTGCCTCAGCCGCCAGAGCCTCTACCGCCTGGGCCCTTGCCTCCGCCGCTGCTGCTTCCGCCGCCAGAACCAATACTGCCTGGGTCTCTGCTGGTGCTGCTCGTGCCTCTGCCGCCCGAGCCTCTACCGCTTGGGCCATTGCTGCTGCCACTGGTGCTTCCGCAGCCATAGCCTCTACCGCTTGGGCCTCTGCCGCTGGTGCCTCCGCAGCCTGAGCCTCTACCGCCTGGACCTCTGCCGGTGCCGCTGGTGCCTCTGCAGCCTGAGCCTCTACTGACTGGGCATCTGCCACTGCCGCTGGTGCCTCAGCCGCCAGAGCCTCTACCGCCTGGGCCCTTGCCTCTGCCGTTGCTGCTTCCGCCGCCAGAACCAATACTGCCTGGGTCTCTGCCGCTGCCGCTCGTGCTTCTGCAGCCCGAGCCTCTAACGCCTGGGCCGTTGCTGCTGCCGCTGCTGCTTCCGCCGCCAGAACCAATACTGCCTGGGTCTCTGCTGGTGCCGCTCGTGCCTCTGCCGCCCGAGCCTCTACCGCTTGGGCCATTGCTGCTGCCGCTGGTGCTTCCACAGCCATAGCTTCTACCGCTTGGGCCTCTGCCGGTGCCGCTGGTGCCTCTGCAGCCTGAGCCTCTACCGCCTGGACCTCTGCCGGTGCCGCTGGTGCCTCCACAGCCTGAGCCTTTACCGACTGGGCCCTGGCCGCTGCCGCTGGTGCGTCCGCCGCCAGACCCTATACTGTCTTGGCCTCTGCCGGTGCCACTGGTGCCTCCGCCGCCAGAGCCTCTACTGCCTGGGCTTCTGCTGCTGCCGCTGGTGCCTCCGCCGCCAGATCCTCTACCGCCTGGACCTCTGCCGGTGCCGCTCGTGCTTCTGCAGCCCGAGCCTCTAACGCCTGGGCCGTTGCTGCTGCCGCTGCTGCTTCCGCTGCCAGAACCAATACTGCCTGGGTCTCTGCTGGTGCCGCTCGTGCCTCTGCCGCCCGAGCCTCTACCGCTTGGGCCATTGCTGCTGCCGCTGGTGCTTCCACAGCCATAGCTTCTACCGCTTGGGCCTCTGCCGGTGCCGCTGGTGCCTCTGCAGCCTGAGCCTCTACCGCCTGGGCCTCTGCCACTGCGGCTGGTGCCTCCGCCGTCAGAGCCTCTACCGCCTGGGCCTCTGCCGCTGGTGCCTCCGCTGCCTGAGCCTCTTCCACCTGGGCCTCTGCCACCGCCGCTGGTGCCTCCGCTGCCTGAGCCTCTTCCGTCTGGACCTCGGCCGCTGCCACTGGTGCCTCCGTCGCCTGAGCCTCTTCCGCTTGAGCCTTTGCTGCTGCAGCTGCTGCCGCTGGTGCCTCCGCCATCTGCGCCCCTTCCGTCTTGATCTCTGCCGATGCCGCTGGTGCTTCCAACGCCAGAGCCTCTGCCACCTGGGTCTCTGTCTCTGCTGCTGCTGCCTCTGCCGTCAGAGCCTCTACCGCCTGGGCCTCTGCCGCTGCCGTTGTTGCCTCCGCCACCAGAGCCTCTGCCACCTGGGTTTCTCTCGCTGCCGCAGGCGCCTCCACCGTCTGAGCCTCTTCCACCTGGGCCTCTGCCGCTGCCGCTGGTGCCTCCGCAGCCTGAGCCTCTACCGCCTGGGCCTCTGCCGCAGCCGCTGGTGCCTCCGCAGCCTGAGCCTCTACCGCCTGGGCCTCCGCTACTGCCGCTGGAGCTTTCACCGCCATAGCCTCTACCGCCTGGGCCTCTGCCGCTGGTGCCTCCGCAGCCTGAGCCTCTCACGACTGGTCCATTGCCGCTGCCGCTGCTGCCTCCACCGCCAGAGCCTCTACCACCTGGGCCTCTGCCGCTGCCGCAGCTGCCTCTGCCGCCAGAGCCTCTACCGCCTGGGCCTCTGCCACTGCCGCTGCTGCCTCCGCCGCCAGAGCCTCTACCGCCTGGGCCTCTGCCGCTGGTGCCTCCGCAGCCTGAGGCTCTACCGCCTTGGCCTCTACCGGTGCCGCTTGTGCCTCCGCAGCCAGCGCCTCTACCGCCTGGGCCTCTGCCACTGCCACTGCTGCCTCCGCCGCCAGAGCCTCTACCGCCTGGGCCTCTGCCGAAGGTGCCTCCGCCGCCTGAGCCTCTTCCACCTGGGCCTTTGCCACCGCCGCTGGTGCCTCCGCTGCCTGAGCCTCTACTGACTGGGCGTCTGCCACTGCCGCTGTTGCCTCAGCCGCCAGAGCCTCTACCGCCTGGGCCCTTGCCTCTGCCGCTGCTGCTTCCGCCGCCAGAACCAATACTGCCTGGGTCTCTGCTGGTGCTGCTCGTGCCTCTGCCGCCCGAGCCTCTACCGCTTGGGCCATTGCTGCTGCCGCTGGTGCTTCCGCAGCCATAGCCTCTACCGCTTGGGCCTCTGCCGCTGGTGCCTCCGCAGCCTGAGCCTCTACCGCCTGGACCTCTGCCGGTGCCGCTGGTGCCTCTGCAGCCTGAGCCTCTACTGACTGGGCATCTGCCACTGCCGCTGGTGCCTCAGCCGCCAGAGCCTCTACCGCCTGGGCCCTTGCCTCTGCCGTTGCTGCTTCCGCCGCCAGAACCAATACTGCCTGGGTCTCTGCCGCTGCCGCTCGTGCTTCTGCAGCCCGAGCCTCTAACGCCTGGGCCGTTGCTGCTGCCGCTGCTGCTTCCGCCGCCAGAACCAATACTGCCTGGGTCTCTGCTGGTGCCGCTCGTGCCTCTGCCGCCCGAGCCTCTACCGCTTGGGCCATTGCTGCTGCCGCTGGTGCTTCCACAGCCATAGCTTCTACCACTTGGGCCTCTGCCGGTGCCGCTGGTGCCTCTGCAGCCTGAGCCTCTACCGCCTGGACCTCTGCCGGTGCCGCTGGTGCCTCCACAGCCTGAGCCTTTACCGACTGGGCCCTGGCCGCTGCCGCTGGTGCGTCCGCCGCCAGACCCTATACTGTCTTGGCCTCTGCCGGTGCCACTGGTGCCTCCGCCGCCAGAGCCTCTACTGCCTGGGCTTCTGCTGCTGCTGCTGGTGCCTCCGCCGCCAGAGCCTCTACCGCCTGGACCTCTGCCGGTGCCGCTCGTGCTTCTGCAGCCCGAGCCTCTAACGCCTGGGCCGTTGCTGCTGCCGCTGCTGCTTCCGCTGCCAGAACCAATACTGCCTGGGTCTCTGCTGGTGCCGCTCGTGCCTCTGCCGCCCGAGCCTCTACCGCTTGGGCCATTGCTGCTGCCACTGTTGCTTCCACAGCCATAGCTTCTACCGCTTGGGCCTCTGCCGGTGCCGCTGGTGCCTCTGCAGCCTGAGCCTCTACCGCCTGGGCCTCTGCCACTGCGGCTGGTGCCTCTGCCACCAGAGCCTCTGACACCTGGGTCTCTGTAGCTGCTGCTGGTGCCTCCGCCGCCAGAGCCTCTACCGCCTGGGCCTCTGCCGCTGGTGCCTCCGCTGCCTGAGCCTCTTCCACCTGGGCCTCTGCCACCGCCGCTGGTGCCTCCGCTGCCTGAGCCTCTTCCGTCTGGACCTCGGCCGCTGCCACTGGTGCCTCCGTCGCCTGAGCCTCTTCCGCTTGAGCCTTTGCTGCTGCAGCTGCTGCCGCTGGTGCCTCCGCCATCTGCGCCCCTTCCGTCTTGATCTCTGCCGATGCCGCTGGTGCTTTCACCGCCAGAGCCTCTGCCACCTGGGTCTCTGTCTCTGCTGCTGCTGCCTCTGCCGTCAGAGCCTCTACCGCCTGGGCCTCTGCCGCTGCCGTTGTTGCCTCCGCCACCAGAGCCTCTGCCACCTGGGTTTCTGTCGCTGCCGCAGGCGCCTCCACCGTCTGAGCCTCTTCCACCTGGGCCTCTGCCGCTGCCGCTGGTGCCTCCGCAGCCTGAGCCTCTACCGCCTGGGCCTCTGCCGCAGCCGCTGGTGCCTCCGCAGCCTGAGCCTCTACCGCCTGGGCCTCCGCCACTGCCGCTGGAGCTTTCACCGCCATAGCCTCTACCGCCTGGGCCTCTGCCGCTGCCGCTGGTGCCTCCGCAGCCTGAGCCTCTCACGACTGGTCCATTGCCGCTGCCGCTGCTGCCTCCACCGCCAGAGCCTCTACCACCTGGGCCTCTGCCGCTGCCGCAGCTGCCTCTGCCGCCAGAGCCTCTACCGCCTGGGCCTCTGCCACTGCCGCTGCTGCCTCCGCCGCCAGAGCCTCTACGGCCTGGGCCTCTGCCGCTGGTGCCTCCGCAGCCTGAGGCTCTACCGCCTTGGCCTCTACCGGTGCCGCTGGTGCCTCCGCAGCCTGAGCCTCTCACGACTGGTCCATTGCCGCTGCCGCTGCTGCCTCCACCGCCAGAGCCTCTACCACCTGGGCCTCTGCCGCTGCCGCAGCTGCCTCTGCCGCCAGAGCCTCTACCGCCTGGGCCTCTGCCACTGCCGCTGCTGCCTCCGCCGCCAGAGCCTCTACCGCCTGGGCCTCTGCCGCTGGTGCCTCCGCAGCCTGAGGCTCTACCGCCTTGGCCTCTACCGGTGCCGCTTGTGCCTCCGCAGCCAGCGCCTCTACCGCCTGGGCCTCTGCCACTGCCACTGCTGCCTCCGCCGCCAGAGCCTCTACCGCCTGGGCCTCTGCCGAAGGTGCCTCCGCCGCCTGAGCCTCTTCCACCTGGGCCTTTGCCACCGCCGCTGGTGCCTCCGCTGCCTGAGCCTCTACTGACTGGGCGTCTGCCACTGCCGCTGTTGCCTCAGCCGCCAGAGCCTCTACCGCCTGGGCCCTTGCCTCTGCCGCTGCTGCTTCCGCCGCCAGAACCAATACTGCCTGGGTCTCTGCTGGTGCTGCTCGTGCCTCTGCCGCCCGAGCCTCTACCGCTTGGGCCATTGCTGCTGCCGCTGGTGCTTCCGCAGCCATAGCCTCTACCGCTTGGGCCTCTGCCGCTGGTGCCTCCGCAGCCTGAGCCTCTACCGCCTGGACCTCTGCCGGTGCCGCTGGTGCCTCTGCAGCCTGAGCCTCTACTGACTGGGCATCTGCCACTGCCGCTGGTGCCTCAGCCGCCAGAGCCTCTACCGCCTGGGCCCTTGCCTCTGCCGTTGCTGCTTCCGCCGCCAGAACCAATACTGCCTGGGTCTCTGCCGCTGCCGCTCGTGCTTCTGCAGCCCGAGCCTCTAACGCCTGGGCCGTTGCTGCTGCCGCTGCTGCTTCCGCCGCCAGAACCAATACTGCCTGGGTCTCTGCTGGTGCCGCTCGTGCCTCTGCCGCCCGAGCCTCTACCGCTTGGGCCATTGCTGCTGCCGCTGGTGCTTCCACAGCCATAGCTTCTACCGCTTGGGCCTCTGCCGGTGCCGCTGGTGCCTCTGCAGCCTGAGCCTCTACCGCCTGGACCTCTGCCGGTGCCGCTGGTGCCTCCACAGCCTGAGCCTTTACCGACTGGGCCCTGGCCGCTGCCGCTGGTGCGTCCGCCGCCAGACCCTATACTGTCTTGGCCTCTGCCGGTGCCACTGGTGCCTCCGCCGCCAGAGCCTCTACTGCCTGGGCTTCTGCTGCTGCTGCTGGTGCCTCCGCCGCCAGAGCCTCTACCGCCTGGACCTCTGCCGGTGCCGCTCGTGCTTCTGCAGCCCGAGCCTCTAACGCCTGGGCCGTTGCTGCTGCCGCTGCTGCTTCCGCTGCCAGAACCAATACTGCCTGGGTCTCTGCTGGTGCCGCTCGTGCCTCTGCCGCCCGAGCCTCTACCGCTTGGGCCATTGCTGCTGCCACTGTTGCTTCCACAGCCATAGCTTCTACCGCTTGGGCCTCTGCCGGTGCCGCTGGTGCCTCTGCAGCCTGAGCCTCTACCGCCTGGGCCTCTGCCACTGCGGCTGGTGCCTCTGCCACCAGAGCCTCTGACACCTGGGTCTCTGTAGCTGCTGCTGGTGCCTCCGCCGCCAGAGCCTCTACCGCCTGGGCCTCTGCCGCTGGTGCCTCCGCTGCCTGAGCCTCTTCCACCTGGGCCTCTGCCACCGCCGCTGGTGCCTCCGCTGCCTGAGCCTCTTCCGTCTGGACCTCGGCCGCTGCCACTGGTGCCTCCGTCGCCTGAGCCTCTTCCGCTTGAGCCTTTGCTGCTGCAGCTGCTGCCGCTGGTGCCTCCGCCATCTGCGCCCCTTCCGTCTTGATCTCTGCCGATGCCGCTGGTGCTTTCACCGCCAGAGCCTCTGCCACCTGGGTCTCTGTCTCTGCTGCTGCTGCCTCTGCCGTCAGAGCCTCTACCGCCTGGGCCTCTGCCGCTGCCGTTGTTGCCTCCGCCACCAGAGCCTCTGCCACCTGGGTTTCTGTCGCTGCCGCAGGCGCCTCCACCGTCTGAGCCTCTTCCACCTGGGCCTCTGCCGCTGCCGCTGGTGCCTCCGCAGCCTGAGCCTCTACCGCCTGGGCCTCTGCCGCAGCCGCTGGTGCCTCCGCAGCCTGAGCCTCTACCGCCTGGGCCTCCGCCACTGCCGCTGGAGCTTTCACCGCCATAGCCTCTACCGCCTGGGCCTCTGCCGCTGCCGCTGGTGCCTCCGCAGCCTGAGCCTCTCACGACTGGTCCATTGCCGCTGCCGCTGCTGCCTCCACCGCCAGAGCCTCTACCACCTGGGCCTCTGCCGCTGCCGCAGCTGCCTCTGCCGCCAGAGCCTCTACCGCCTGGGCCTCTGCCACTGCCGCTGCTGCCTCCGCCGCCAGAGCCTCTACGGCCTGGGCCTCTGCCGCTGGTGCCTCCGCAGCCTGAGGCTCTACCGCCTTGGCCTCTACCGGTGCCGCTTGTGCCTCCGCAGCCAGCGCCTCTACCGCCTGGGCCTCTGCCACTGCCACTGCTGCCTCCGCCGCCAGAGCCTCTACCGCCTGGGCCTCTGCCGCTGGTGCCTCCGCCGCCTGAGCCTCTTCCACCTGGGCCTCTGCCACCGCCGCTGGTGCCTCCGCCACGAGAGCCTCTACTGACTGGGCGTCTGCCACTGCCGCTGTTGCCTCAGCCGCCAGAGCCTCTACCGCCTGGGCCCTTGCCTCTGCCGCTGCTGCTTCCGCCGCCAGAACCAATACTGCCTGGGTCTCTGCTGGTGCTGCTCGTGCCTCTGCCGCCTGAGCCTCTACCGCTTGGGCCATTGCTGCTGCCGCTGGTGCTTCCGCAGCCATAGCCTCTACCGCTTGGGCCTCTGCCGCTGGTGCCTCCGCAGCCTGAGCCTCTACCGCCTGGACCTCTGCCGGTGCCGCTGGTGCCTCTGCAGCCTGAGCCTCTACTGACTGGGCATCTGCCACTGCCGCTGGTGCCTCAGCCGCCAGAGCCTCTACCGCCTGGGCCCTTGCCTCTGCCGTTGCTGCTTCCGCCGCCAGAACCAATACTGCCTGGGTCTCTGCCGCTGCCGCTCGTGCTTCTGCAGCCCGAGCCTCTAACGCCTGGGCCGTTGCTGCTGCCGCTGCTGCTTCCGCCGCCAGAACCAATACTGCCTGGGTCTCTGCTGGTGCCGCTCGTGCCTCTGCCGCCCGAGCCTCTACCGCTTGGGCCATTGCTGCTGCCGCTGGTGCTTCCACAGCCATAGCTTCTACCGCTTGGGCCTCTGCCGGTGCCGCTGGTGCCTCTGCAGCCTGAGCCTCTACCGCCTGGACCTCTGCCGGTGCCGCTGGTGCCTCCACAGCCTGAGCCTCTACCGACTGGGCCCTGGCCGCTGCCGCTGGTGCGTCCGCCGCCAGACCCTATACTGTCTTGGCCTCTGCCGCTTCCGCTGGTGCCTCCGCAGCCCGAGCCTCTACTGCCTGGGCTTCTGCTGCTGCCGCTGGTGCCTCCGCAGCCCGAGCCACTACCGCCTGGGCCTCTCCCGCCTCAGCCAACGCTGCCTGGGCCACTGCTGCTGCCGCTGGTGCCTCCGTTGCCCGAATCTGTACCACCTGAGCTTCTACCGGTGCCGCTGGTGCGTCCGCAGCCTGAGCCTCTACCGCCTGGGCCGTTGCTGCTTCCGCTGGTGCTTCCACCGCCAGAGCCTCTACCGCCTGGGCCTCTGCCGGTGCAGCTGGTGCCTCCGCAGCCTGAGCCTCTACCGCCTAAGCCTCTGCCACTACCGCTGATGCCTCTGCCGTCACAGCCTCTACCGCCTGGGCACTTGCCGCTGCCGCTGGTGCTTCCGCCGCCAGACCCTATACTGCCTGGGCCTCTGCTGCTGCCACTGGTTCCTCCACAGCACGAGCCTTTACCGCCTGGGACTCTGCCAGTGCTGAGGGTGCCTCCACAGCCTCAGCTTCTACTGCCTGGGCCAATGCCGCTGCCGCAGGTGCTTCCGCCGCCAGAGCCTCTACCGCCTTTTCCCTTACCGCTGCCACTGGTGCCTCCGCAGCCTGAGTCCCTACGCCTGGGTATCTGCCACTGCCGCTTGTTTTCCGCCGCCAGAGCCTCTACCGCCTGGGACTCTGCCGCCTCAGCCAATGACGCCTGCACCACTGCTGCTGCCGCTGGACCCTCCGTTGCCCGAATCTGTATCACCTGAGCTTCTCCCGCTGCCACTGGTGCTTCCGCCGCCTGAGCCAATGCCGCCTGCGCCACTGCTGTTGCAGCTGGTGCCTCCGTTGCCCGAATCTGAAGCACCTGAGCTTCTCCCGCTGCCGCTGGTGCCTCCGCCGCCTGAGCCTCTTCCACCTGGGCCTCTGCCGGTGCCGCTGGTGCCTCCGCCGCCAGAGCCTCTACCGCCTGGGCCCTTGCCTCTGCCGCTGGTGCTTCGCACGCCAGAACCAATACTGCCTGGGTCTCTGCCGCTGCCACTCGTGACTCTGCAGCCTGAGCCTCTACCGCCTGGTCCTCTGGTGCCTCAGACAATGCCGCCTGCGCCACTACTGCTACCGCTGGTGCCTCCGTTGTCCGAATCTGTACCACCTGAGCTTCTGCCAGTGCTGCTGGTGCCTCCGCCGCCAGACCCTATACTGCCTTGGCCTCCGCCGCTTCCGCTGGTGCCTCCACAGCCCGAACCTCTACCTCCTAGGCCCTTGCCACTGCCTCTGGTGCCTCTGCAGCCCGAACCTCTACCGCCTGGGCCTCTGCCGCTGCCGCTGGTGACTCCTCACCCTCAGCCTCTACTGCCTGGGCCTCTGCCGGTGCCGCTGGTGCCTCCGCCACCAGAGCCTCTTTCACTGGGGTCTCTGTAGCTGCTGCTGGTGCCTACGCCGTCAAAGCCTCTAACGCCTGGTCCTCTGCCGCTGCCGTTGGTGCCTCCGTTGCCCGAATCTGCACCACCTGAGCTTCTGATGGTGCCGCTGGTGCCTCTGCAGCCCGAGCCTCTACCGCCTGGGCCTCTGCCGATGCCGCTGGTGCCTCCACAGCCTGAGCCTCTACCGCCTGGGCCTCTGCCACTTCCGCTGGTGACTCCACAGCCCGAGCCTCTACGGCTTGGGCCTCTGCCGGTGCTTCTGGTGCCTCCACAGCCTGAACCTCTACCGCCTGGGCCTCTGCCACTGCTGCTGGTGCCTCCGCCGCCAGAGCCTCTGCCACCTGGATCTCTGTAGCTGCTGCTGGTACCTCCGCAACCTGAGCCTCTACCGCCTGGGCGTCTGCAGATGCCGCTGGTGCCTCCGCAACCTGATCCTATACCGACTGGGAGTCTGCCAATTCAGCTTGTGCCTCTGCCGCCAGAGCCTCTGCCACCTGGGTCTCTGTAGCTGCTGCTGGTGCCTCTGCAGCCCGAGCCTCTACCTCCTGGGCCGTTGGTCCTTCAGCAGCCATAGCCTCTACTGCCTAGGCCTCTGCCGCTGTGACCTCTGCAGCCCGAGCCATTACCGCCTGGGCTTCTACCGGTGCCGCTGGTGAATCCGCAGCCAAAGCCTCTACTGCCTGGACCTCTGCTGGTGCCGCTCGTGCCTCCGTAGCCCAAGCCACTACCGCCTGGGCCCCTGCCGGTGCTGCTGGTGAATCCGCAGCCTGAGCCTCTAACCCCTGGGCCTCTGCCGCTGGTGACTCCTGAGCCTCAACCTCTATTGCCTGGGCCTCTGCCACTGCCTCTGGTGCCTCTGCAGCCCGAACCTCTACCGCCTGGGCCTCTGCCGCTGCCGCTGGTGACTCCTCACCCTTAGCCTCTACTGCCTGGGCCTCTGCCGCTGCCGCTGGTGCCTCCGCAGCCCGAACTTCTACCGCCTGGACCTCTGCCACTGCCGCTGGTGCCTCCGCAGCCTGAGCCTCTACCGTCGGGGCCTCTGTTGATGCCGCTGGTGCTTCCGCCGCCAGAGTCTCTGCCACCTGGCTCTCTGTAGCTGTTGCTGGTGCCTTCGCCGTCAGGGCCTCTACCGCCTGTGACTCTTCCGGTGCCTCTGGTGCCTCCGCAGACTGAGCCTCTACCGCCTTGTCCTCTGCCACCTCAGCCGATGCCGAATACGCCACTGCTGCTGCCGCTGGTGCCTCCGCTGCCCGAATCTGTACCACCTGAGCTTCTGCAACTGCCACTGCTGCTTCCGCCGCCAGAACCAATACTGCCTGGGCCTCTGCCGCTGCCGCTCGTGCCTCTGCAGCCTGAGCCTTTACCGCCTGGGCCATTGCTGCTGCAGCTGGTGCCTCCGCAGCCCAAGCCACTACCGCCTGGGCCTCTGCCGGTGCTGCTGGTGAATCCGCAGCCAGAGCCTCTGCTGCCTGGGCCTCTGCCGCTGCCGCCTCCGCCGCCTGAGCCACTGCCGCCTGGTACTCTGCCGCTGCCAGTGATGCCTTCGCCGCCAGAGCCATTACCGCCTGGGACTCTGCCGCCTCAGCCAATGCCGCCTGCGTCTCTGCAACTGCCGCTGGTGCCTCCGTTGCCCGAATCTGTACCACCTGAGCTTCTGCCACTGCCACTGCTGCTTCCGTCACCAGAACCAATACTGCCTGGCCCTCTGCCGGTGCCGCTGGTGAATCCGCAGCCTGTGCTTCTACCGCCAGTAGCTTCTCTGCCACTGCCGCTGATGCCTCCGCAGCCCGCGCCACTACCGCCTGGGCCCTTGCCTCTGCCGCTGCTGCTTCCGCCGCCAGAACCAATACTGCCTGGGTCTCTGCCGCTGCCACTCGTGCTTCTGCAGCCCGAGCCTCTAACGCCTGGGCCGTTGCTGCTGCCCCTGCTCCTTCCGCCGCTAGAACCAATACTGCCTGGGTCTCTGCTGGTGCCGCTCGTACCTCTGCCGCCCGAGCCTCTACCGCTTGGGCCATTGCTGCTGCCTCTGGTGCTTCCGAAGCCATAGCCTCTACCGCTTGGGCCTCTGCCGCTGGTGCCACCGCAGCCTGAGCCTCTACCGCCTGGACCTCTGCCGGTGCCGCTGGTGCCTCTGCAGCCTGAGCCTCTACTGACTGGGCATCTGCCACTGCCGCTGGTGCCTCAGCCGCCAGAGCCTCTACCGCCTGGGCGCTTGCCTCTGCCGTTGCTGCTTCTGCCGCCAGAACCAATACTGCCTGGGTCTCTTCCACTGCCGCTCGTGCCTCCGCAGCCTGAGCCTCTACCGCCTGGGCCTCTGCCGGTGCTGCTTGTGCCTCCGCAGCTAGCGCCTCTACCGCCGGGGCTTTGCCTGTGCTGCTGTTGCCTCCGCCGCCAGAGCCTCTGCCACCTGTGTTTCTGTAGCTTCTGCTGATGCCACTGCCAGAGCCTCTACCTCCTGGGCCTCTGTTGCTGCCACTGGTGCCTTGGCAGCCTGAGCCTACACCGCCTGGGCCTCTGCCGCCCTTGCTGGTACGGCCGCCGTACAGGCTGCATCGCCTGGACCTCTGCAGCTGCTGGTGGTGCCCCTGCCGCTGCCGCTGGTGCTTCCACTGCAATAGCCTCTACCGCCTGGGACTCTGCCGCTGCCGCTGGCGCCTCCGCCGCCAGAGCCTCTACCACCTGGGCCTCTGCCACTGCCGCTGCTGCCTCCACAACCAAAGCCTCTACCACCTGGGCCCTTGCCTCTGCCACTGGTGCTTCTGCCTCCAGAGCCTCTACTGTCTGGGCCTCGGCCGGTGCCGCTGGTGCTTCGCTGCCAGAGCCTCTACTGCCTGGGCCTCTGCCTGTCCCGCTGGTGCCTACGCAGCCCGAGCCTCTACCGCCTGTGTCTCTGGCCCTGGTGCCTCCACTTCCAGAGTCTCTACCCCCTGGGCCTCTGCCGCCTCAAACAATGCCGCCAGGGCCAATGCTGCTGCCGCTGGTGCCTCCGTTGCCCGAATCTGTACCACCTGAGCTTCTGCCGCTGCCGCTGGTGCCTCCGCCACCTGAGCCTCTTCCGTCTGGATCTCGGCCGCTGCCACTGGTGCCTCCATCGCCTGAGCCTCTTCCGCTTGAGCCTTTGCTGCTGCAGCTGCCACCTGGGTCTCTGTCGCTGCTGCTGGTGCAGCCGCTGTCAGAGCCTCTACCGCCTGTTCCCTTGCCGCTGCCGCTGGTGCCTCCGCAGCCCGAGCCTCTACCGCCTGGGCTCTGCCACTGCCGCTGGTGCCTACGCCCCACAGCCTCTTCCGCCCGGACCTCTGCCGCTGGTGCCTCTGCTTCCAGAGTCTCTACTGCCTGGGGCTGTCCCACCTCAGCCAATGGCGTCTGCAACACTGCTGCTGACGCTGGTGCTTCCGTTGCACGAATTTGTACCACCTGAGTTTCTGCCGCTGCCGCTGGTGCCTCCGCCATCTGAGCCCCTTCCGTCTTGATCTCTGCCGATGCCGCTGGTGCTTCCGCCGCCAGAGCCTCAAGTGCCTGGGACTCTGCCGCTGCCGCTGGTGCCTCCGCCGCCAGAGCCTCTACCACCTGGGCCTCTGCCACTGCCGCTGCTGCCTCCACAACCAAAGCCTCTACCACTTGGGTCTTTGTCGCTGCCGCAGGCGCCTCCACCGCCTGAGCCTCTTCCACCTGGGCCTCTGCCGCTGCCGCTGGTGCCTCCGCCATCTGAGCCCCTTCCGTCTTGATCTCTGCCGATGCCGCTGGTGCTTCCGCCGCCAGAGCCTCTGCCACCTGGGTCTCTGTCTCTGCTGCTGCTGCCTCTGCCGTCAGAGCCTCTACCGCCTGGGCCTCTGCCGCTGCCGTTGTTGCCTCCGCCACCAGAGCCTCTGCCACCTGGGTCTCTGTCGCTGCCGCAGGCGCCTCCACCGCCTGAGCCTCTTCCACCTGGGCCTCTGCCGCTGCCGCTGGTGCCTCCGCAGCCTGAGCCTCTACCGCCTGGGCCTCTGCCGCAGCCGCTGGTGCCTCCGCAGCCTGAGCCTCTACCGCCTGGGCCTCCGCCACTGCCGCTGGAGCTTTCACCGCCATAGCCTCTACCGCCTGGGCCTCTGCCGCTGCCGCTGGTGCCTCCGGAGCCTGAGCCTCTCACGACTGGTCCATTGCCGCTGCCGCAGCTGCCTCTGCCGCCAGAGCCTCTACCGCCTGGGCCTCTGCCACTGCCGCTGCTGCCTCCGCCGCCAGAGCCTCTACCGCCTGGGCCTCTGCAGCTGGTGCCTCCGCAGCCTGAGGCTCTACCGCCTTGGCCTCTACCGGTGCCGCTTGTGCCTCCGCAGCCAGCGCCTCTACCGCCTGGGCCTCTGCCACTGCCGCTGCTGCCTCCGCCGCCAGAGCCTCTACCGCCTGGGCCTCTGCCGCTGGTGCCTCCGCCGCCTGAGCCTCTTCCACCTGGGCCTCTTCCACCACCGCTGGTGCCTCCGCTGCCTGAGCCTCTACTGACTGGGCGTCTGCCACTGCCGCTGTTGCCTCAGCCGCCAGAGCCTCTACCGCCTGGGCCCTTGCCTCTGCCGCTGCTGCTTCCGCCGCCAGAACCAATACTGCCTGGGTCTCTGCTGGTGCTGCTCGTGCCTCTGCTGCCCAAGCCTCTACCGCTTGGGCCATTGCTGCTGCCGCTGGTGCTTCCGCAGCCATAGCCTCTACCGCTTGGGCCTCTGCCGCTGGTGCCTCCGCAGCCTGAGCCTCTACCGCCTGGACCTCTGCCGGTGCCGCTGGTGCCTCTGCAGCCTGAGCCTCTACTGACTGGGCATCTGCCACTGCCGCTGCTGCCTCAGCCGCCAGAGCCTCTACCGCCTGGGCCCTTGCCTCTGCCGTTGCTGCTTCCGCCGCCAGAACCAATACTGCCTGGGTCTCTGCCGCTGCCGCTCGTGCTTCTGCAGCCCGAGCCTCTAACGCCTGGGCCGTTGCTGCTGCCGCTGCTGCTTCCGCCGCCAGAACCAATACTGCCTGGGTCTCTGCTGGTGCCGCTCGTGCCTCTGCCGCCCGAGCCTCTACCGCTTGGGCCATTGCTGCTGCCGCTGGTGCTTCCACAGCCATAGCTTCTACCGCTTGGGCCTCTGCCGGTGCCGCTGGTGCCTCTGCAGCCTGAGCCTCTACCGCCTGGACCTCTGCCGGTGCCGCTGGTGCCTCCACAGCCTGAGCCTCTACCGACTGGGCCCTGGCCGCTGCCGCTGGTGCGTCCGCCGCCAGACCCTATACTGTCTTGGCCTCTGCCGCTTCCGCTGGTGCCTCCGCAGCCCGAGCCTCTACTGTCTGGGCTTCTGCTGCTGCCGCTGGTGCCTCCGCAGCCCGAGCCACTACCGCCTGGGCCTCTCCCGCCTCAGCCAACGCTGCCTGGGCCACTGCTGCTGCCGCTGGTGCCTCCGTTGCCCGAATCTGTACCACCTGAGCTTCTACCGGTGCCGCTGGTGCGTCCGCAGCCTGAGCCTCTACCGCCTGGGCCGTTGCTGCTTCCGCTGGTGCTTCCACCGCCAGAGCCTCTACCGCCTGGGCCTCTGCCGGTGCAGCTGGTGCCTCCGCAGCCTGAGCCTCTACCGCCTAAGCCTCTGCCACTACCGCTGATGCCTCTGCCGTCACAGCCTCTACCGCCTGGGCACTTGCCGCTGCCGCTGGTGCTTCCGCCGCCAGACCCTATACTGCCTGGGCCTCTGCTGCTGCCACTGGTGCCACCGCAGCCTGAGACTCTACCGCCTGGGACTCTGCCGGTGCCGATGGTGCCTCCACAGCCTCAGCTTCTACTGCCTGGGCCAATGCCGCTGCCGCAGGTGCTTCCGCCGCCAGAGCCTCTACCGCCTTTTCCCTTACCGCTGCCACTGGTGCCTCCGCAGCCTGAGTCTTTACGCCTGGGTATCTGCCACTGCCGCTTGTTTTCCGCCGCCAGAGCCTCTACCGCCTGGGACTCTGCCGCCTCAGACAATGCCGCCTGCGCCACTACTGCTACCGCTGGTGCCTCCGTTGTCCGAATCTGTACCACCTGAGCTTCTGCCGGTGCCGCTGGTGCCTCCGCCACCAGAGTCTCTTTCACTGGGGTCTCTGTAGCTGCTGCTGGTGCCTACGCCGTCAAAGCCTCTAACGCCTGGTCCTCTGCCGCAGCCGTTGGTGCCTCCGTTGCCTGAATCTGCACCACCTGAGCTTCTGATGGTGCCGCTGGTGCCTCTGCAGCCCGAGCCTCTACCGCCTGGGCCTCTGCCGATGCCGCTGGTGCCTCCACAGCCTGAGCCTCTACCGCCTGGGCCTCTGCCACTTCCGCTGGTGACTCCACAGCCCGAGCCTCTACGGCTTGGGCCTCTGCCGGTGCTTCTGGTGCCTCCGCAGCCTGAGCCTCTACCGCCTGGGCCTCTGCCACTGCTGCTGGTGCCTCCGCCGCCAGAGCCTCTGCCACCTGGATCTCTGTAGCTGCTGCTGGTACCTCCGCAACCTGAGCCTCTACCGCCTGGGCGTCTGCAGATGCCGCTGGTGCCTCCGCAACCTGATCCTATACCGACTGGGAGTCTGCCAATTCAGCTTGTGCCTCTGCCGCCAGAGCCTCTGCCACCTGGGTCTCTGTAGCTGCTGCTGGTGCCTCTGCAGCCCGAGCCTCTACCTCCTGGGCCGTTGCTGCTGCCGCTGGTCCTTCAGCAGCCATAGCCTCTACTGCCTAGGCCTCTGCCGCTGTGACCTCTGCAGCCCGAGCCATTACCGCCTAGGCTTCTACCGGTGCCGCTGGTGAATCCGCAGCCAAAGCCTCTACTGCCTGGACCTCTGCTGGTGCCGCTCGTGCCTCCGTAGCCCAAGCCACTACCGCCTGGGCCCCTGCCGGTGCTGCTGGTGAATCCGCAGCCTGAGCCTCTACCCCCTGGGCCTCTGCCGCTGGTGACTCCTGAGCCTCAACCTCTATTGCCTGGGCCTCTGCCACTGCCTCTGGTGCCTCTGCAGCCCGAACCTCTACCGCCTGGGCCTATGCCGCTGCCGCTGGTGACTCCTCACCCTTAGCCTCTACTGCCTGGGCCTCTGCCGCTGCCGCTGGTGCCTCCGCAGCCCGAACTTCTACCGCCTGGACCTCTGCCACTGCCGCTGGTGCCTCCGCAGCCTGAGCCTCTACCGTCGGGGCCTCTGTTGATGCCGCTGGTGCTTCCGCCGCCAGAGTCTCTGCCACCTGGCTCTCTGTAGCTGTTGCTGGTGCCTTCGCCGTCAGGGCCTCTACCGCCTGGGACTCTGCCGGTGCCTCTGGTGCCTCCGCAGACTGAGCCTCTACCGCCTTGTCCTCTGCCACCTCAGCCGATGCCGAATACGCCACTGCTGCTGCCGCTGGTGCCTCCGCTGCCCGAATCTGTACCACCTGAGCTTCTGCCACTGCCACTGCTGCTTCCGCCGCCAGAACCAATACTGCCTGGGCCTCTGCCGCTGCCGCTCGTGCCTCTGCAGCCTGAGCCTTTACCGCCTGGGCCATTGCTGCTGCAGCTGGTGCCTCCGCAGCCCGAGCCACTACCGCCTGGGCCTCTGCCGGTGCTGCTGGTGAATCCGCAGCCAGAGCCTCTGCTGCCTGGGCCTCTGCTGCTGCCGCCTCCGCCGCCTGAGCCACTGCCGCCTGGTACTCTGCCGCTGCCAGTGGTGCCTTCGCCGCCAGAGCCATTACCGCCTGGGACTCTGCCTCCTCAGCCAATGCCGCCTGCGTCACTGCAACTGCCGCTGGTGCCTCCGTTGCCCGAATCTGTACCACCTGAGCTTCTGCCACTGCCACTGCTGCTTCCGTCACCAGAACCAATACTGCCTGGCCCTCTGCCGGTGCCGCTGGTGAATCCGCAGCCTGAGCTTCTACCGCTTGGGCCTCTGCCACTGCTGCTGATGCCTCAGCAGCCCGCGCCACTACCGCCTGGGGCTCTGTCGGTGCCGCTGGTGAATCCGCAGCCAGAGCCTCTACCGCCTGGGCCTCTGCCACTGCCACTGATGCCTCCGCAGCCAGAGCCTCTACCGCCTGGGCCCTTGCCTCTGCCACTGCTGCTTCCGCCGCCAGAACCAATACTGCCTGGGTCTCTGCCGCTGCCGCTCGTGCTTCTGCAGCCCGAGCCTCTAACGCCTGGGCCGTTGCTGCTGCCGCTGCTCCTTCCGCCGCTAGAACCAATACTGCCTGGGTCTCTGCTGGTGCCGCTCGTGCCTCTGCCGCCCGAGCCTCTACCGCTTGGGCCATTGCTGCTGCCACTGGTGCTTCCGCAGCCATAGCCTCTACCGCTTGGGCCTCTGCCGCTGGTGCCTCCGCAGCCTGAGCCTCTACTGCCTGGACCTCTGCCGGTGCCGCTGGTGCCTCTGCAGCCTGAGCCTCTACTGACTGGGCATCTGCCACTGCCGCTGCTGCCTCAGCCGCCAGAGCCTCTACCGCCTGGGCGCTTGCCTCTGCCGTTGCTGCTTCTGCCGCCAGAACCAATACTGCCTGGGTCTCTTCCACTGCCGCTCGTGCCTCTGCAGCCCGAGCCTCTAACGCCTGGGCCGTTGCTGCTGCCGCTGCAGCTTCCGCCGCCAGAACCAATACTGGCTGGGTTACTGCTGGTGCCGCTCGTGCCTCTGCCGCCCGAGCCTCTACTGCTTGGGCCATTGCTGCTGCCGCTGGTGCTTCCGCAGCCATAGCCTCTACCGCTTGGGCCTCCGCCGGTGCCGCTGGTGCCTCTGCAGCCTGAGTCTCTACGCCTGGGTATCTGCCACTGCCGCTGGTGCTTCCGCCGCCAGACCCTCTACCACCTGGGCCTCTGCCGCCTCAGCCAATGCCGCCTGCTCCACTGCTGCTGCTGCTGGTGCCTTCGCCGCCTGAGCCTCTTCCACCTGGGCCTCTGCCGGTGCCACTGGTGCCTCCGCCGCCAGAGCCTCTACCTACTGGGCCTCTGCCACTGCCGCTGGTGCCTACCGCAGCCCAAGCCTCCACCGCCTGGGCCTCTGCCAGTGACGCTGGTGCCTCCGCAGCCAGCGCCTCTACCGCCTGGGCCTCTGCCGGTACTGCTGGTTCCTCCGCCGCCAGAGCCTATGCCACCTGGGTCTCTGTAGCTGCTGCTTTTGCCTCCGCCGTCTGAGCCTCTACCGCCTGGTCCTCTGACGCTGGTGCCTCCACTTCCAAAGTCTCTACCGCATTGGCCTCTACCACCTCAGCCAATGCCGCCTGGGCCTCTGCTGTTGCCGCTGGTGCCTCCGTTGCCTGAATATGTACCACCTGAGCTTCTGCCGCTGCCGCTGGTGCCTCTGCCACCTGAGCCTCTTCCGTCTGGACCTCTGCTGCTGCTGCTGTTGCCTCTGCCGCCAGAGCCTCTGCCACCTTGGTCTCTGTCGCTGCTGCTGGTGCCTCCACCGCCAGAGCCTCTACAGCCTGGGCCTTTGCCACTGCCGCTGGTGCCTCCGCAGCCTGAGCCTCTACCGCCTGGGCCCTTGCTGCTGGTGCTTCCACCGCTAGAGCCTATAACTCCTGGGCCTCTGTTGCTGCCACTGGTGCCTCGGCAGCCTGAGACTCTACAGCCTGGGCCTCTGCCGCCCTTGCTGGTTCGGACGCCGTACAGGCAGCATCGCCTGGACCTCTGCAGCTGCCGGTGGTTCCTCCGCCGCTGCCGGTGCTGTCTCCGCCGCCAGAGCCTCTACCGCCTGTGCCTCTGCCGCTGGTGCCTGCACAGCCTGAGCCTCTACCGCCTGGGCCTCCACCGCTGCCGCTGGTGCTTTCACCGCCTTAGCCTCTACCACCTGGGCCTCTGCCGATGCCGCTGGTGCCTCCGCAGTCTGAGCCTCTCCCGACTGGTCTCTTGCCGTTGCCACTGCTGCCTCCTCCGCCAGAGACTCTAACACCTGGGCCTCTGCCGCCGCCGCTGGTGCCTCCGCAGCCCGAGCCTCAATCGCATGGGCCCCTGTCGCTGCCGCTGGTGCTTCCGCCGCCAGAGCCTCTACCGCCTCGTCCTCTGCCACTGCCGCAGCTGCCTCTGCCACCAGAGCCTCTACCGCCTGGGCCTCTGCCACTGCCGCTGGTGCCTCCACTACCAGAGCCTCTACCACCTGGGCCCTTGCCGCTGCCGCTGGTGCTTCCATCGCCAGAGTCTGTACTGCCAGGGCCTCTGCCGCTGCCGTTCGTGCCTCCACAGCCCAAGCCTCTACCGCCTGGGCCTCTGCCACTGCCGCTGGTGCCTCAGCCGCCAAAATCTCTAACGCCTAGGCCCTCTGCCGCCAACGCGGGTCCCTCTGCCGGTGCCGCTGGTGCCTCCCCAGCCTGAGCTTCTACTGCCTGGGCCTCTGCCACTGCTGCCTCCGCAGCCCGAGCCTCTACCGCCTGGGCCTCTGCCGCTGGTGCCTCAGCCGCAAAAATCTCTAACGCCTGGGCCCTCTGCTGCCAACGCGGGTGCCTCCGCCGCCAGAGCCTCTGCCACCTGGTTCTCTGTCGCTGCTGCTGGTGCCGTCGCCGCCAGAGGCTGTACCTCGTGGGCCTCTGTTGCTACCACTGGTGCCTCGGCAGACTGAGCCTCTTACCTCCTGGGCCTATGCCGCCCTTGCTGGTTCGGCCGCCGTACAGGCTGCATCGCCTGGACCTCTGCAGCTGCCGGTGGTGCCGCCTCCGCTGCCGGTGGTGCCTCCGCCGCCAGAGCCTCTACCGCCTGGGCCTCCGCCGCTGCCGCTGGTGCTTCCACCGCCATAGCCTCTACCGCCTTGGCCTCTGCCGCTGCCGCTGGTGCCTCTGCAGCCTCAGCCTCTACCGACTGGTCCCTTGCCGCTGCCGCTGCTGCCTTCGACGCCAGAGCCTCTACCTCCTGGGCCCTTGCCGCTGCCGCTGGTGCTTCCGCCGCCACAGCCTCTACCGCCTGGGCCTCTGTCACTGCCGCTGCTGCCTCGGCCGCCAGAGCCTCTACCGCCTGGGCCTCTGCCACTGCCGCTGCTGCCTCCGCCGCCAGAGCCTCTACTGCCTGGGACTCTGCCACTGCCGCTGGTGCCTCCGCAGACCAAGCCTCCACCGCCTGGGCCTCTGCCAGTGACGCTGGTGCCTCTGCAGCCAGCGCCTCTACCGCCTGGGCCTCTGCCGATGCTGCTGGTTCCTCCGCCGCCAGAGCCTCTGCCATCTGGGTCTCTGTAGCTGCTGCTTTTGCCTCCGCCGTCAGAGCCTCTACCGTCTGGTCCTCTGGCGCTGGTGCCTCCACTTCCAGAGACTCTACCACCTGGGCCTCTGCCGCTGGTGCCTACGCAGCCCGAGCCTCTACCTCCTGGGCCCTTGAAGCTGCCGCTGGTGCTTCCACCGCCAGAGCCTGTACCTCCTGGGCCTCTGTTGCTGCCACTGGTGCCTCGGCAGCCTGAGCCTCTACAGCCTGGGCCTCTGCCGCCCTTGCTGGTTCGGCCGCCGTACAGGCTGCATCGCCTGGACCTCTGCAGCTTTCGCTGGTGCCTCAGCCGCCAAAATCTCTAATGCCTAGGCCCTCTGCCGCTGCCGCTGGTGCTTCCACTGCAATAGCCTCTACCGCCTGGGACTCTGCCGCTGCCATTCGTGCCTCCACAGCCCGAGCCTCTACCGCCTGGGCCTCTGCCGGTGCCGCTGGTGCCTCCCCAGCCTGAGCCTCTACTGCCTGGGCCTCTGCCACTGCTGCCTCCGCAGCCCGAGCCTCTACCGCCTGGGCCTCTGTCGGTGCCGCTGGTGCCTCCGCAGCCTGAGCCTCTACCGCCTGGGCCTCTGCCACTGCGGCTGGTGCCTCTGCCACCAGAGCCTCTTCCGCTTGAGCCTTTGCTGCTGCAGCTGTTGCCTCCGCCGCCAGAGCCTATGCCACCTGGGTCTCTGTAGCTGCTGCTGGTGCCTCCGCCGCCAGAGCCTCTACCGCCTGGGCCTCTGCCGCTGGTGCCTCCGCTGCCTGAGCCTCTTCCACCTGGGCCTCTGCCACCGCCGCTGGTGCCTCCGCTGCCTGAGCCTCTTCCGTCTGGACCTCGGCCGCTGCCACTGGTGCCTCCGTCGCCTGAGCCTCTTCCGCTTAAGCCTTTGCTGCTGCAGCTGTTGCCTCCGCCGCCAGAGCCTATGCCACCTGGGTCTCTGTCGCTGCTGCTGGTGCCGCTGCCGTCAGAGCCTCTACTGCCTGTTCCCTTGCCGCTGCCGCTGGTGCCTCCGCAGCCCGAGCCTCTACCGCCTGGGCTCTGCCACTGCCGCTGGTGCCTACGCCCCACAGCCTCTTCCGCCCGGACCTCTGCCGCTGGTGCCTCTGCTTCCAGAGTCTCTACCGCCTGGGCCTGTCCCACCTCAGCCAATGGCGTCTGCAACACTGCTGCTGACGCTGGTGCTTCCGTTGCACGAATTTGTACCACCTGAGTTTCTGCCGCTGCCGCTGGTGCCTCCGCCATCTGAGCCCCTTCCATCTTGATCTCTGCCGATGCCGCTGGTGCTTCCGCCGCCAGAGCCTCAAGTGCCTGGGCCTCTGCCGCTGGCGCTGGTGCTTCCGCCGCCAGAGCCTCTGCCACCTGGGTCTCTGTCTCTGCTGCTGCTGCCTCTGCCGTCAGAGCCTCTACCGCCTGGGCCTCTGCCGCTGCCGTTGTTGCCTCCGCCACCAGAACCTCTGCCACCTGGGTCTCTGTCGCTGCCGCAGGCGCCTCCACCGCCTGAGCCTCTTCCACCTGGGCCTCTGCCGCTGGTGCCTCCGCCGCCTGAGCCTCTACCGCCTGGGCCGTTGATGCTGCCGCTGGTGCTTCCGCAGCCATAGCCTCTACCGCTTGGGCCTCTGACGATGCCGCTGCTGCCTATGCCACCAGAGCCTCGACGGCCTGGGCCTCTGCCACTGCCGCTGCTGCCTCCGCCGCCAGAGCCTCTACCGCCTGGGCCTCTGCCACTGCCGCTGGTGCCTCCGCAGCCTGAGCCTCTACCGCCTGGGCCTCTGCCGCTGCCGCTGGTGGCTCCGCAGCCTGAGCCTCTCACGACTGGTGCATTGCCGCTGCCGCTGCTGCCTCCACCGCCAGAGCCTCTACCACCTGGGCCTCTGCCGCTGCCGCAGCTGCCTCTGCCGCCAGAGCCTCTACCGCCTGGGCCTCTGCCATTGCCGCTGCTGCCTCCGCCACCAGAGCCTCTACCGCCTGGGCCTCTGCCGCTGGTGCCTCCGCAGCCTGAGGCTCTAAAGCCTTGGCCTCTACCGGTGCCGCTTGTGCCTCCGCAGCCAGCGCCTCTACCGCCTGGGCCTCTGCCACTGCCGCTGCTGCCTCCGCTGCCAGAGCCTCTACCGCCTGGGCCTCTGCCACCGCCGCTGGTGCCTCCGCTGCCTGAGCCTCTACTGACTGGGCGTCTGCCACTGCCGCTGTTGCCTCAGCCGCCAGAGCCTCTACCGCCTGGGCCTTTGCTCTGCCGCTGCTGCTTCCGCCGCCAGAACCAATACTGCCTGGGCCTCTGCCACTGCCGCTGCTCGTGCCTCTGCCGCCCGAGCCTCTACCGCTTGGGCCATTGCTGCTGCCGCTGGTGCTTCCGTTGCACGAATTTGTACCACCTGAGTTTCTGCCGCTGCCGCTGGTGCCTCCGCCATCTGAGCCCCTTCCATCTTGATCTCTGCCGATGCCGCTGGTGCATCCACCGCCAGAGCCTCAAGTGCCTGGGCCTCTGCCGCTGGCGCTGGTGCTTCCGCCGCCAGAGCCTCTGCCACCTGGGTCTCTGTCTCTGCTGCTGCTGCCTCTGCCGTCAGAACCTCTACCGCCTGGGCCTCTGCCGCTGCCGTTGTTGCCTCCGCCACCAGAGACTCTGCCATCTGGGTCTCTGTCGCTGCCGCAGGCGCCTCCACCGCCTGAGCCTCTGCCACCTGGGTCTCTGTCTCTGCTGCTGCTGCCTCTGCCGTCAGAGCCTCTACCGCCTGGGCCTCTGCCGCTGCCGTTGTTGCCTCCGCCACCAGAGCCTCTGCCACCTGGTTCTCTGTCGCTGGTGCTGGTGCCGTCGCCGCCAGAGGCTGTACCTCGTGGGCCTCTGTTGGTACCACTGGCGCCTCGGCAGCCTGAGCCTCTTACCTCCTGGGCCTATGCCGCCCTTGCTGGTTCGGCCGCCGTACAGGCTGCATCGCCTGGACCTCTGCAGCTGCCGGTGGTGCCGCCTCCGCTGCCGGTGGTGCCTCCGCCGCCAGAGCCTCTACCGCCTGGGCCTCCGCCGCTGCCGCTGGTGCTTCCACCGCCATAGCCTCTACCGCCTTGGCCTCTGCCGCTGCCGCTGGTGCCTCTGCAGCCTCAGCCTCTACCGACTGGTCCCTTGCCGCTGCCGCTGCTGCCTTCGACGCCAGAGCCTCTACCTCCTGGGCCCTTGCCGCTGCCGCTGGTGCTTCCGCCGCCACAGCCTCTACCGCCTGGGCCTCTGTCACTGCCGCTGCTGCCTCGGCCGCCAGAGCCTCTACCGCCTGAGCCTCTGCCACTGCTGCCTCCGCCGCCAGAGCCTCTACTGCCTGGGACTCTGCCACTGCCGCTGGTGCCTCCGCAGACCAAGCCTCCACCGCCTGGGCCTCTGCCAGTGATGCTGGTGCCTCCGCAGCCAGCGCCTCTACCGCCTGGGCCTCTGCCGATGCTGCTGGTTCCTCCGCCGCCAGAGCCTCTGCCATCTGGGTCTCTGTAGCTGCTGCTTTTGCCTCCGCCGTCAGAGCCTCTACCGTCTGGTCCTCTGGCGCTGGTGCCTCCACTTCCAGAGACTCTACCACCTGGGCCTCTGCCGCTGGTGCCTACGCAGCCCGAGCCTCTACCTCCTGGGCCCTTGAAGCTGCCGCTGGTGCTTCCACCGCCAGAGCCTGTACCTCCTGGGCCTCTGTTGCTGCCACTGGTGCCTCGGCAGCCTGAGCCTCTACAGCCTGGGCCTCTGCCGCCCTTGCTGGTTCGGCCGCCGTACAGGCTGCATCGCCTGGACCTCTGCAGCTTTCGCTGGTGCCTCAGCCGCCAAAATCTCTAATGCCTAGGCCCTCTGCCGCTGCCGCTGGTGCTTCCACTGCAATAGCCTCTACCGCCTGGGACTCTGCCGCTGCCATTCGTGCCTCCACAGCCCGAGCCTCTACCGCCTGGGCCTCTGCCGGTGCCGCTGGTGCCTCCCCAGCCTGAGCCTCTACTGCCTGGGCCTCTGCCACTGCTGCCTCCGCAGCCCGAGCCTCTACCGCCTGGGCCTCTGTCGGTGCCGCTGGTGCCTCCGCAGCCTGAGCCTCTACCGCCTGGGCCTCTGCCACTGCGGCTGGTGCCTCTGCCACCAGAGCCTCTGACACCTGGGTCTCTGTAGCTGCTGCTGGTGCCTCCGCCGCCAGAGCCTCTACCGCCTGGGCCTCTGCCGCTGGTGCCTCCGCTGCCTGAGCCTCTTCCACCTGGGCCTCTGCCACCGCCGCTGGTGCCTCCGCTGCCTGAGCCTCTTCCGTCTGGACCTCGGCCGCTGCCACTGGTGCCTCCGTCGCCTGAGCCTCTTCCGCTTGAGCCTTTGCTGCTGCAGCTGTTGCCTCCGCCGCCAGAGCCTATGCCACCTGGGTCTCTGTCGCTGCTGCTGGTGCCGCTGCCGTCAGAGCCTCTACTGCCTGTTCCCTTGCCGCTGCCGCTGGTGCCTCCGCAGCCCGAGCCTCTACCGCCTGGGCTCTGCCACTGCCGCTGGTGCCTATGCCCCACAGCCTCTTCCGCCCGGACCTCTGCCGCTGGTGCCTCTGCTTCCAGAGTCTCTACCGCCTGGGCCTGTCCCACCTCAGCCAATGGCGTCTGCAACACTGCTGCTGACGCTGGTGCTTCCGTTGCACGAATTTATACCACCTGAGTTTCTGCCGCTGCCGCTGGTGCCTCCGCCACCAGAACCTCTGCCACCGAGGTCTGTGTAGCTGCTGGTGGTGCCTCCGACGTCAAAGCCTCTACCGCCTGGTCCTCTGGTGCCTCAGCCAATGCCGCCTGCGCCACTACTGCTTCCGCTTGTGCCTCCGGTGTCCGAATCCGTTGGACCTCCTGGGCCCTTGAAGCTGCCGCTGGTGCTTCCGCCGCCACAGCCTCTACCGCCTGGGCCTCTGTCACTGCCGCTGCTGCCTCGGCCGCCAGAGCCTCTACCGCCTGAGCCTCTGCCACTGCCGCTGCTGCCTCCGCCGCCAGAGCCTCTACTGCCTGGGACTCTGCCACTGCCGCTGGTGCCTCCGCAGACCAAGCCTCCACCGCCTGGGCCTCTGCCAGTGACGCTGGTGCCTCCGCAGCCAGCGCCTCTACCGCCTGGGCCTCTGCCGATGCTGCTGGATCCGCCGCCGCCAGAGCCTCTGCCATCTGGGTCTCTGTAGCTGCTGCTTTTGCCTCCGCCGTCAGAGCCTCTACCGTCTGGTCCTCTGGCGCTGGTGCCTCCACTTCCAGAGACTCTACCACCTGGGCCTCTGCCGCTGGTGCCTACGCAGCCCGAGCCTCTACCGCCTGGGCTCTGCCACTGCCGCTGGTGCCTACGCCCCACAGCCTCTTCCGCCCGGACCTCTGCCGCTGGTGCCTCTGCTTCCAGAGTCTCTACTGCCTGGGCCTGTCCCACCTCAGCCAATGGCGTCTGCAACACTGCTGCTGACGCTGGTGCTTCCGTTGCACGAATTTGTACCACCTGAGTTTCTGCCGCTGCCGCTGGTGCCTCCGCCATCTGAGCCCCTTCCATCTTGATCTCTGCCGATGCCGCTGGTGCTTCCGCCGCCAGAGCCTCAAGTGCCTGGGCCTCTGCCGCTGGCGCTGGTGCTTCCGCCGCCAGAGCCTCTGCCACCTGGGTCTCTGTCTCTGCTGCTGCTGCCTCTGCCGTCAGAGCCTCTACCGCCTGGGCCTCTGCCGCTGCCGTTGTTGCCTCCGCCACCAGAGACTCTGCCACCTGGGTCTCTGTCGCTGCCGCAGGCGCCTCCACTGCCTGAGCCTCTTCCACCTGGGCCTCTGCCGCTGGTGCCTCCGCCGCCTGAGCCTCTACCGCCTGGGCCGTTGATGCTGCCGCTGGTGCTTCCGCAGCCATAGCCTCTACCGCTTGGGCCTCTGACGGTGCCGCTGCTGCCTATGCCACCAGAGCCTCTACGGCCTGGGCCTCTGCCACTGCCGCTGCTGCCTCCGCCGCCAGAGCCTGTACCGCCGGGGCCTCTGCCACTGCCGCTGGTGCCTCCGCAGCCTGAGCCTCTACCGCCTGGGCCTCTGCCGCTGCCGCTGGTGGCTCCGCAGCCTGAGCCTCTCACGACTGGTGCATTGCCGCTGCCGCTGCTGCCTCCACCGCCAGAGCCTCTACCACCTGGGCCTCTGCCGCTGCCGCAGCTGCCTCTGCCGCCAGAGCCTCTACCGCCTGGGCCTCTGCCACTGCCGCTGCTGCCTCCGCCACCAGAGCCTCTACCGCCTGGGCCTCTGCCGCTGGTGCCTCCGCAGCCTGAGGCTCTACCGCCTTGGCCTCTACCGGTGCCGCTTGTGCCTCCGCAGCCAGTGCCTCTACCGCCTGGGCCTCTGCCACTGCCGCTGCTGCCTCCGCCGCCAGAGCCTCTACCGCCTGGGCCTCTGCCGCTGGTGCCTCCGCCGTCTGAGCCTCTTCCACCTGGGCCTCTGCCACCGCCGCTGGTGCCTCCGCTGCCTGAGCCTCTACTGACTGGGCGTCTGCCACTGCCGCTGTTGCCTCAGCCGCCAGAGCCTCTACCGCCTGGGCCTTTGCTCTGCCGCTGCTGCTTCCGCCGCCAGAACCAATACTGCCTGGGTCTCTGCTGGTGCTGCTCGTGCCTCTGCCGCCCGAGCCTCTTCCGCTTGGGCCATTGCTGCTGCCGCTGGTGCTTCCGCAGCCATAGCCTCTACCGCTTGGGCCTCTGCCGCTGGTGCCTCCGCAGCCTGAGCCTTGACAGCCTGGACCTCTGCCGGTGCCGCTGGTGCCTCTGCAGCCTGAGCCTCTACTGACTGGGCCTCTGCCACTGCCGCTGGTGCCTCAGCCGCCTGAGCCACTACCGTCGGGGCCTCTGTTGATGCCGCTGGTGCTTCCGCCGCCAGAGTCTCTGCCACCTGGCTCTCTGTAGCTGTTGCTGGTGCCTTCGCCGTCAGGGCCTCTACCGCCTGGGACTCTGCCGGTGCCTCTGGTGCCTCCGCAGACTGAGCCTCTACCGCCTTGTCCTCTGCCACCTCAGCCGATGCCGCCTACGCCACTGCTGCTGCCGCTGGTGCCTCAGTTGCCCAAATCAGTACCACCTGAGCTTCTACCACTGCCACTGCTGCTTCCACCGCCAGAACCAATACTGCCTGGGCCTCTGCCGCTGCCGCTGGTGCTTCCGCCGCCAGAGCCTCTATCGCCTGGGCCTCTGCCGCTGGTGCTTCCGCCGCCTGAGCTTCTTCCACCTGGGCCTCTGCCGGTGCCACTGGTGCCTCCGCCGCCAGAGCCTCTACCTACTGGGCGTCTGCCGCTGGTGCCTCAGCCGCCAGAGCCTCTACCGCCTGGGCCCTTGCCTCTGCCGCTGGTGCTTCGCACGCCAGAACCAATACTGCCTGGGTCTCTGCCGCTGCCACTCGTGACTCTGCAGCCTGAGCCTCTACCGCCTGGGCCGTTGATGCTGCCGCTGGTGCTTCCGCAGCCATAGCCTCTACCGCTTGGGCCTCTGACGGTGCCGCTGGTGCCTCCGCCGCCTGAGCCTCTACCGACTGGGCGTCTGCCACTGCCGCTGGTGCCTCAGACGCCAGAGCCTCTACCGCCTGGCCCTCTGCCGGTGCCGTGGTGAATCCGCAGCCTGAGCCTCTACCGCCTGGGCCTCTGCCACTGCGGCTGGTGCCTCCGCCACCAGAGCCTCTGCCACCTGGTCCTCTGGTGCCTCAGACAATGCCGCCTGCGCCACTGCTGCTACCGCTGGTGCCTCCATTGTCCGAATCTGTACCACCTGAGCTTCTGCCAGTGCTGCTGGTGCCTCCGCCGCCAGACCCTATACTGCCTTGGCCTCCGCTGCTTCCGCTGGTGCCTCCGCAGCCCGAACCTCTACCGCCAGCCCGAGCCTCTAACGCCTGGGCCGTTGCTGCTGCCGCTGCTGCTTCCACCGCCAGAACCTCTACCACATGGGCATCTGCAGGTGCCGCTGATCCCTCCGCAGCCTGATCCTATACCCACTGGGAGTCTGCCGCTGCCGCTGGTGCCTCAGCCGCCAGAGCCACTACCGCCTGGGCCTCTGCCGCCTAAGCCAACGCTGCCTGCGCCACTGCTGCTGCCGCTGGTGACTCCGTTGCCCGAATCTGTACCACCTGAGCTTCTTCCGGTGCCGCTGGTGCCTCTGCAGCCTGAGCCTCTACCGCCTGGGTCTCTGCCGGTGCCGCTGGTGCCTCCACAGCCTGAGGCTCAACCGCCAGGGCCTCTGCCACTGCCACTGGTGCCTCTGCCACCAGAGCCTCTACCGCCTGGGCCCTTGCCGCTGCCACTGGTGCCTCCGCAGCCTGAGTCTCTACGCCTGGGTATCTGCCACTGCCGCTGGTGCTTCCGCTGCCAGATCCTCTACCACCTGGACCTCTGCCGCCTCAGCCAATGCCGCCTGCGCCACTGCTGCTGCTGCTGGTGCCTTCGCCGCCTGAGCCTCTTCCACCTGGGCCTCTGCCGGTGCCACTGGTGCCTCCGCCGCCAGAGCCTCTACCTACTGGGCGTCTGCCACTGGTGCCTTAGCCACCAGAGCCTCTACCGCCTGGGCCCTTGCCTCTGCCGCTGGCGCTTCGGCTGCCATAACCAATACTGCCTGGGTCTCTGCCGCTGCCACTCGTGACTCTGCAGCCTGAGCCTCTACCGCCTGGGCCGTTGATGCTGCCGCTGGTGCTTCCGCAGCCATAGCCTCTACCGCTTCGTCCTCTGACGGTGCCGCTGGTGCCTCCACAGCCTGAGCCTCTACCGCCTGGGCCTCTGCCACTGCCGCTGGTGCCTCCGCAGCCCAAGCCTCCACCGCCTGGGCCTCTGCCAGTGACGCTGGTGCCTCCGCAGCCAGCGCCTCTACCGCCTGGGCCTCTGCCGGTACTGCTGGTTCCTCCGCCGCCATAGCCTATGCAACCTGGGTCTCTGTAGCTGCTGCTTTTGCCTCCGCCGTCTAAGCCTCTACCGCCTGGTCCTCTGGCGCTGGTGCCTCCACTTCCAAAGTCTCTACCGCATTGGCCTCTACCACCTCAGCCAATGCCGCCTGGGCCTCTGCTGTTGCCGCTGGTGCCTCCGTTGCCTGAATATGTACCACCTGAGCTTCTGCCGCTGCCGCTGGTGCATCTGCCACCTGAGCCTCTTCCGTCTGGACCTCTGCTGCTGCCGCTGTTGCCTCTGCCGCCAGAGCCTCTGCCACCTTGGTCTCTATCGCTGCTGCTGGTGCCTCCACCGCCAGAGCCTCTACCGCCTGGGCCTTTGCCACTGCCGCTGGTGCCTCCGCAGCCTGAGCCTCTACCGCCTGGGCCCTTGCTGCTGGTGCTTCCACCGCTAGAGCCTATAACTCCTGGGCCTCTGTTGCTGCCACTGGTGCCTCGGCAGCCTGAGACTCTACAGCCTGGGCCTCTGCCGCCCTTGCTGGTTCGGACGCCGTACAGGCAGCATCGCCTGGACCTCTGCAGCTGCCGGTGCTGCCTCCGCCGCCAGAGCCTCTACCGCCTGTGCCTCTGCCGCTGGTGCCTGCACAGCCTGAGCCTCTACCGCCTGGGCCTCCACCGCTGCCGCTGGTGCCTCCGCAGCCTGAGCCTCTCCCGACTGGTCTCTTGCCGTTGCCACTGCTGCCTCCTCCGCCAGAGCCTCTAACACCTGGGCCTCTGCCGCCGCCGCCGCTGGTGCCTCCGCAGCCCGAGCCTCTATCGCCTGGGCCCCTGTCGCTGCCGCTGGTGCTTCCGCCGCCAGACCCTCTACCGCCGCGTCCTCTGCCACTGCCGCAGCTGCCTCCGCCACCAGAGCCTCTACCGCCTGGGCCTCTGCCACTGCCGCTGGTGCCTCCACTGCCAGAGCCTCTACCACCTGGGCCCTTGCCGCTGGTGCTTCCATCGCCAGAGTCTGTACTGCCAGGGCCTCTGCCGCTGCCGTTCGTGCCTCCACAGCCCGAGCCTCTACCGCCTGGGCCTCTGCCACTGCCGCTGGTGCCTCAGCCGCCAAAATCTCTAACGCCTAGGCCCTCTGCCGCCAACGCGGGTCCCTCTGCCGGTGCTGCTGGTGCCTCCCCAGCCTGAGCTTCTACTGCCTGGGCCTCTGACACTGCTGCCTCCGCAGCACAAGCCTCTACCGCCTGGGCCTCTGCCGCTGCCGCTGGTGCCTCAGCCGCAAAAATCTCTAACGCCTGGGCCCTCTGCTGCCAACGCGGGTGCCTCTGCCGGTGCCGCTGGTGCCTCTGCCACTTGGGTCTCTGTCGCTGCTGCTGGTGCCTCCGCCGTCAGAGCCTCTACCGCCTGGGCCTCTGCCGCTGCCGCTGCTGCCTCCGCAGCCTGAAACTCTACTGCTTGAGCCTCTGCCGGTGCCCCTGGTTCCTCTGCAGCCTGAACCTCTACCGCCTAGGCCTCTGCCACTGCCGCTGGTGCCTCCGCTGCCAGAGCATCTACCGCCTGGGCCCTTGCCGCTGCTGCTTCCATCGCCAGAGTCTGTACTGCCTGGGCCTCTGCCGCTGCCGTTCGTGCCTCCACAGCCCGAGCCTCTACCGCCTGGGCCTCTGCCACTGCCGCTGGTGCCTCAGCCGCCAAAATCTATAACGCCTGGATCCTCTGCCGCCAATGTGGTTGCCTCTGCCACTGCCGCTGGTGCCTCCGCCACCTGAGCCTCTACTGCCTGGGCCCTTGCCGCTGCCACTGGTACTTCCGCCAGAGCCTCTACCGCCTGGGCCTTAGCTGCTGCAGCTGTTGCCTCCGCCGCCAGAGCCTCTTACCTGGGTCTCTGTCGCTGCTGCTGGTGCCGCCGCCACCAGAGGCTGTACCTCCTGGGCCTCTGTTGCTGCCACTGGTGCCTCGGGAGCCTGAGCCTCTTCTGACTGGGCGTTTGCCGCTGCCGTTGGTGCCTCCACAGCCGGAGCCTCTACCGCCTGGGCCTCTGCCACGGCCGCTGGTGCCTCCGCCACCAGAGCCTCTGCCACCGGTGTCTCTGTAGCTGCTGCTAGTGCCCCCGACGTCAAAGCCTCTACCGCCTGGTCCTCTGGGGCCTCAGCCAATGCCGCCTGCGCCACTACTGCTTCCGCTTGTGCCTCCGTTGTCCCAATCTGTGCCACCTCAGCTTCTGCCAGTTCCGCTGATGCCTCCGTAGCCTGAGACTCTACCGCCTGGTCCTCTGCCCCTACCGGTGGTGCCTTCGCAGCCCGAGCCTCTACCGCCTGGGCCCTTGACGTTGCCGCTTCTGCCACCAGAGCCTCTACCGCCTGGGCCTCTGCCGCCCCAGCCAACGCTGCCTGCGCCACTGCTGCTGCCGCTGGTGCCTCCGTTGCCCGAATCTGTACCACCTGAGCTTCAGCCGGTGCCGCTGGTGCCTCCGCAGCCTGAGCCTCTACCGCCTGGGCCTCTGTTGCTGCCACTGGTGCCTTGGCAGCCTGAGTCTCCACCACCTGGGCATCTGCCCCCCTTGCTGGTTCGGCAGCCGTACAGGCTGCATCACCTGGACCTCTGCAGCTGCTGGTGGTGCCCCTGCCGCTGCCGCTGGTGCTTCCACCGCCATAGCCTCTACCGCCTCGGCCTCTGCCACGGCCGCTGGTGCCTACGCCGCCAGAGCCTCTGCCACCGGGGTCTCTGTAGCTGCTGCTGGTGCCTCCGACGTCAAAGCCTCTACCACCTGGTCCTCTGGTGCCTCAGCCAATGCCGCCTGCGCCACTATTGCTTCCGCTTGTGCCTCCGTTGTCCGAATCTGTACAACCTCAGCTTCTGCCAGTTCCGCTGATGCCTCCGTAGCCTGAGACTCTACCGCCTGGTCCTCTGCCCCTACCGGTGGTGCCTCCGCAGCCCGAGCCTCTACCGCCTGGGCCCTTGACGCTGCCACTTCTGCCGCCAGAGCCTCTACCGCCTGGGCCTCTGCCACTGCCGCTGGTGCCTCAGCCGCAAAAATCTCTAACGCCTGGGCCCTCTGCTGCCAACGCGGGTGCCTCTGCCGCCGCTGCTGGTGCCTCTGCCACTTGGGCCTCTACCACTGCCGCTGGTGCCTCCGCAACCTGAAACTCTACCGCTTGAGCCTCTGCCGATGCCCCTGGTTCCTCCGCAGCCAGAGCATCTACCGCCTGGGCCCTTGCCGCTGCTGCTTCCATCGCCAGAGTCTGTACTGCCTGGGCCTCTGCCGCTGCCGTTCGTGCATCCACAACCCGAGCCTCTACCGCCTGGGCCTCTGCCACTGCCACTGATGCCTCAGCCGCCAAAATCGCTAAAGCCTGGATCCTCTGCCGCCAATGCAGTTGCCTCTGCCAGTGCCGCTGGTGCCTCTGCAGCCTGAGACTCTACTGCCTGGGCCTCTGCCACTGCTGCCTCCGCAGCCCGAGCCTCTACCGCCTGGGCCTCTAGCGGTGCTGCTGGTGCCTCCGCCGCCTGAGCCCCCTCCGCCTGGTTCTCTGTAGCTGCTGCTTTTGCCTCCGCCATCAGAGCCTCTACCGCCTGGTCCTCTGGCGCTGGTGCCTCCACTTACAGAGACTCTGCCGCCTGGGCCTCTACCGCCTCAGACAATGCCGCCTGCGACACTGCTGTTGCCGCTGGTGCCTCCGTTGCCCGAATCTGTACCACCTGAGCTTCTGCCGCTGCCACTGGTGCCTCTGCCACCTGAGCCTCTTCCATCTGGACCTCTGCTGCTGCCGCTGGTTCCTCCGCAGCCTGAGCCTCCTCCGCCTGGAACTCTGCTGCTGCTGCTGCTGCTGCCTCCGGCGCCAGAGCCTCTACTGCCTGGGCCCTTGCCCCTGCCACTGGTACTTCTGCCAGTGCCTTTACCGGTGGGCCTTTGCTGCTGCCGCTGTTGCCTCTGCCGCCAGAGCCTCTGCCACCTGGGTCTCTGTCGCTGCTGCTGGTGCCGCCGCCACCAGAGGCTGTACCTCCTGGGCCTCTGTTGCTGCCACTGGTGCCTCGGCAGCCTGAGCCTCTACTGCCTGGGCGTTTGCCGCTGCCGTTGGTGCCTCCGCAGCCCGAGCCTCTACCGCCTGGGCCTCTGCCACGGCCGCTGGTGCCTCCGCCACCAGAGCTTCTGCCACCGGGGTCTCTGTAGCTGCTGCTGGTGCCTCCGACGTCAAAGCCTCTACCGCCTGGTCCTCTGGTGCCTCAGCCAATGCCGCCTGCGCCACTACTGCTTCCGCTTTTGCCTCTGCCGCCTGGGCCTCTGCCGCCCCAGCCAACGCTGCCTGCGCCACTGCTGCTGCCGCTGGTGCCTCCGTTGCCCGAATCTGTACCACCTGAGCTTCTGCCGGTGCCGCTGGTGCCTCCGCAGCCTGAGCCTCTACCGCCTGGGCCTCTGCCGGTGCCGCTGGTGCCTCCAACGCCTGAGACTCTACCGCCTTAGCCTCTACCGGTGCCGCTTGTTCCTCCGCAGCCAGCGCCTCTACCACCTGGGCCTTTGCCGGTGCTGCTGTTGCCTCCACCGCCAGAGCCTCTGCCACCTGTGTTTCTGTAGCTGCAGCTGATGCCGCCGTCAGAGCCTCTACCTCCTGGGCCTCTGTTGCTGCCACTGGTGCCTTGGCAGTCTGAGCCTCCACGGCCTGGGCCTCTGCCGCCCTTGCTGGTTCGGCCGCCGTACATGCTGCATCGCCTGGACCTCTGCAACTGCTGGTGGTGCCCCTGCTGCTGCTGCTTCTACCGCCATAGCCTCTACCGCCTGGGCCTCTGCCACGGCCGCTGGTGCCTCCGCCGCCAGAGCCTCTGCCACCGGGGTCTCTGTAGCTGCTGTTGGTGCCTCTGACGTCAAAGCCTCTACCGCCTGGTCCTCTGGTGCCTCAGCCAATGCCGCCTGTGCCACTACTGCTTCCGCTTGTGCCTCCGTTGTCCGAATCTGTACAACCTCAGCTTCTGCCAGTTCCGCTGATGCCTCCGCAGCCTGAGACTCTACCGCCTGGGCCTCTGCCACTGCCGCTGGTGCCTCAGCCGCAAAAATCTCTAACGCCTGGGCCCTCTGCTGCCAACGCGGGTGCCTCTGCCGGGGCCGCTGGTGCCTCCGTTGCCCGAATCTGTACCACCTGAGCTTCTGCCACTGCCGCTGCTGCTTCCGTCGCCAGAACCAATACTGCCTGGGTCTCTGCTGGTGCCGCTCGTGCCTCCGCCGCTTCCGCTGGTGCCTCCGCAGCCCGAACCTCTACCGCCTAGGCCCTTGCCACTGCCTCTGGTGCCTCTGCAGCCCGAGCCTCTAACGCCTGGGCCGTTGCTGCTGCCGCTGCTGCCTGGGTCTCTGCTAGTGCCGCTCGTGCCTCTGCCGCCCGAGCCTCTACCGCTTGGGCCATTGCTGCTGCCGCTGGTGCTTCCACAGCCATAGCTTCTACCGCTTGGGCCTCTGCCGGTGCCGCTGGTGCCTCTGCAGCCTGAGCCTCTACCGCCTGGGCCTCTGCCACTGCGGCTGGTGCCTCTGCCACCAGAGCCTCTGACACCTGGGTCTCTGTAGCTGCTGCTGGTGCCTCCGCCGCCAGAGCCTCTACCGCCTGGGCCTCTGCCGCTGGTGCCTCCGCTGCCTGAGCCTCTTCCACCTGGGCCTCTGCCACCGCCGCTGGTGCCTCCGCTGCCTGAGCCTCTTCCGTCTGGACCTCGGCCGCTGCCACTGGTGCCTCCGTCGCCTGAGCCTCTTCCGCTTGAGCCTTTGCTGCTGCAGCTGCTGCCGCTGGTGCCTCCGCCATCTGCGCCCCTTCCGTCTTGATCTCTGCCGATGCCGCTGGTGCTTCCACCGCCAGAGCCTCTGCCACCTGGGTCTCTGTCTCTGCTGCTGCTGCCTCTGCCGTCAGAGCCTCTACCGCCTGGGCCTCTGCCACTGCCGTTGTTGCCTCCGCCACCAGAGCCTCTGCCACCTGGGTTTCTGTCGCTGCCGCAGGCGCCTCCACCGTCTGAGCCTCTTCCACCTGGGCCTCTGCCGCTGCCGCTGGTGCCTCCGCAGCCTGAGCCTCTACCGCCTGGGCCTCTGCCGCAGCCGCTGGTGCCTCCGCAGCCTGAGCCTCTACCGCCTGGGCCTCCGCCACTGCCGCTGGAGCTTTCACCGCCATAGCCTCTACCGCCTGGGCCTCTGCCACTTCCGCTGGTGACTCCACAGCCCGAGCCTCTACGGCTTGGGCCTCTGCCGGTGCTTCTGGTGCCTCCACAGCCTGAGCCTCTACCGCCTGGGCCTCTGCCACTGCTGCTGGTGCCTCCGCCGCCAGAGCCTCTGCCACCTGGATCTCTGTAGCTGCTGCTGGTACCTCCGCAACCTGAGCCTCTACCGCCTGGGCGTCTGCAGATGCCGCTGGTGCCTCCGCAACCTGATCCTATACCGACTGGGAGTCTGCCAATTCAGCTTGTGCCTCTGCCGCCAGAGCCTCTGCCACCTGGGTCTCTGTAGCTGCTGCTGGTGCCTCTGCAGCCCGAGCCTCTACCTCCTGGGCCGTTGGTCCTTCAGCAGCCATAGCCTCTACTGCCTAGGCCTCTGCCGCTGTGACCTCTGCAGCCCGAGCCATTACCGCCTGGGCTTCTACCGGTGCCGCTGGTGAATCCGCAGCCAAAGCCTCTACTGCCTGGACCTCTGCTGGTGCCGCTCGTGCCTCCGTAGCCCAAGCCACTACCGCCTGGGCCCCTGCCGGTGCTGCTGGTGAATCCGCAGCCTGAGCCTCTAACCCCTGGGCCTCTGCCGCTGGTGACTCCTGAGCCTCAACCTCTATTGCCTGGGCCTCTGCCACTGCCTCTGGTGCCTCTGCAGCCCGAACCTCTACCGCCTGGGCCTCTGCCGCTGCCGCTGGTGACTCCTCACCCTTAGCCTCTACTGCCTGGGCCTCTGCCGCTGCCGCTGGTGCCTCCGCAGCCCGAACTTCTACCGCCTGGACCTCTGCCACTGCCGCTGGTGCCTCCGCAGCCTGAGCCTCTACCGTCGGGGCCTCTGTTGATGCCGCTGGTGCTTCCGCCGCCAGAGTCTCTGCCACCTGGCTCTCTGTAGCTGTTGCTGGTGCCTTCGCCATCAGGGCCTCTACCGCCTGTGACTCTTCCGGTGCCTCTGGTGCCTCCGCAGACTGAGCCTCTACCGCCTTGTCCTCTGCCACCTCAGCCGATGCCGAATACGCCACTGCTGCTGCCGCTGGTGCCTCCGCTGCCCGAATCTGTACCACCTGAGCTTCTGCAACTGCCACTGCTGCTTCCGCCGCCAGAACCAATACTGCCTGGGCCTCTGCCGCTGCCGCTCGTGCCTCTGCAGCCTGAGCCTTTACCGCCTGGGCCATTGCTGCTGCAGCTGGTGCCTCCGCAGCCCAAGCCACTACCGCCTGGGCCTCTGCCGGTGCTGCTGGTGAATCCGCAGCCAGAGCCTCTGCTGCCTGGGCCTCTGCCGCTGCCGCCTCCGCCGCCTGAGCCACTGCCGCCTGGTACTCTGCCGCTGCCAGTGATGCCTTCGCCGCCAGAGCCATTACCGCCTGGGACTCTGCCGCCTCAGCCAATGCCGCCTGCGTCTCTGCAACTGCCGCTGGTGCCTCCGTTGCCCGAATCTGTACCACCTGAGCTTCTGCCACTGCCACTGCTGCTTCCGTCACCAGAACCAATACTGCCTGGCCCTCTGCCGGTGCCGCTGGTGAATCCGCAGCCTGTGCTTCTACCGCCAGTAGCTTCTCTGCCACTGCCGCTGATGACTCCGCAGCCCGCGCCACTACCGCCTGGGCCCTTGCCTCTGCCGCTGCTGCTTCCGCCGCCAGAACCAATACTGCCTGGGTCTCTGCCGCTGCCACTCGTGCTTCTGCAGCCCGAGCCTCTAACGCCTGGGCCGTTGCTGCTGCCCCTGCTCCTTCCGCCGCTAGAACCAATACTGCCTGGGTCTCTGCTGGTGCCGCTCGTACCTCTGCCGCCCGAGCCTCTACCGCTTGGACCATTGCTGCTGCCGCTGGTGCTTCCGCAGCCATAGCCTCTACCGCTTGGGCCTCTGCCGCTGGTGCCACTGACACCTGGGTCTCTGTAGCTGCTGCTGGTGCCTCCGCCGTCAAAGCCTCCGGTGCCTCAGCCAATCCCGCCTGCGCCACTACTGCTATCGCTGGTGCCTCCGTCGTCCGAATCTGCTTTTGCCTCCGCCGTCAGAGTCTCTGCCGCCTGGGCCTCTACCGCCTCAGACAATGCCGCCTGCGACACTGCTGTTGCCGCTGGTGCCTCCGTTGCCCGAATCTGTAGCACCTGAGCTTCTGCCGCTGCCGCTGGTGCCTCCGCCACCTGAGCCTCTTCAGTCTGTACCTCTGCTGCTGCCGCTTGCGCCTCCGCCACCTGAGCCTTTTCAGTCTGGACCTCTGCTGATGCTGCTGGTGCCTCTGCTGCCTGAGCCTCTACTGCCTGGGCCATGCCGCTGCCACTGGTACTTCCGCCAGAGCCTCTACCGCCTGGGCCTTTCCTGCTGCCGCTGTTGCCTCCGCCGCCAGAGCCTTTGCCACCTGGGTCTCTGTCACTGCTGCCTCGGCAGCCTGAGCCTCTACTGCCTGGGCATTTGCCGCTGCCGTTGGTGCCTCCACAGCCCGAGCCTCTACCGCCTGGGCCCTTGACGCTGCCGTTTCTGCCGCCAGAGCCTCTGCCGCCTGGGCCTCTGCCGCCCCAGCCAACGCTGCCTGCGCCACTACTGCTGCCGCTGGTGCCTCCGTTGCCCGAATCTGTACCACCTGAGCTTCTGCCGGTGCCGCTGGTGCCTCCGCAGCCTGAGCCTCTACCGCCTGGGCCTCTGCCGGTGCTGCTTGTGCCTCCGCAGCTAGCGCCTCTACCGCCTGGGCCTTTGCCTGTGCTGCTGTTGCCTCCGCCGCCAGAGCCTCTGCCACCTGTGTTTCTGTAGCTTCTGCTGATGCCACTGCCAGAGCCTCTACCTCCTGGGCCTCTGTTGCTGCCACTGGTGCCTTGGCAGCCTGAGCCTACACCGCCTGGGCCTCTGCCGCCCTTGCTGGTACGGCCGCCGTACAGGCTGCATCGCCTGGACCTCTGCAGCTGCTGGTGGTGCCCCTGCCGCTGGTGCTTCCACTGCAATAGCCTCTACCGCCTGGGACTCTGCCGCTGCCGCTGGTGCCTCCGCCACCAGAGCCTCTACCACCTGGGCCTCTGCCACTGCCGCTGCTGCCTCCACAACCAAAGCCTCTACCACCTGGGCCCTTGCCTCTGCCACTGGTGCTTCTGCCTCCAGAGCCTCTACTGTCTGGGCCTCGGCCGGTGCCGCTGGTGCTTCGCTGTCAGAGCCTCTACTGCCTGGGCCTCTGCCTGTCCCGCTGGTGCCTACGCAGCCCGAGCCTCTACCGCCTGTGTCTCTGGCCCTGGTGCCTCCACTTCCAGAGTCTCTACCCCCTGGGCCTCTGCCGCCTCAAACAATGCCGCCAGGGCCAATGCTGCTGCCGCTGGTGCCTCCGTTGCCCGAATCTG